>NC_047098.1:61044096-61644096 GCF_902459505.1 Geotrypetes seraphini | reverse complement strand
TCAGTACAATTCTTCCAAACAGAAGCAATATGATTCCTTGATGTTTTATTCAGCAGAAAACTGGTGGCGTAGTGAGGAGGTTGGGGAGCGGACTGCCATGGGTGCCGTCTTGGTGGGGGCACAGCCCCTCTCCTCCTCTCTGCCCTCTGTACCTCTATGGCTCTTTGCCGGCACGAGCAGCTTCTCCAACCTGCTGATCGTGCTGGCCTCAGCTCTCCCTCTGTAAGCTTTTAACTTTGCCAAAATTTTAGATGATTTCAATTTTAAATATCTATTTGTACTGTATGTTTAATGATTGATTGATGTGAACCGCTTAGAACTCCCGGGTATGGCAGTATATAAAAATAAACTATTATTATTATTGAAGTCACTTCCTGGTCACAGCATAAAGTACCTCAGTCCCCACTTCAACTTCCAGCTACTTAGTGATCTCTGATCTCAACATTCGTTTTGGGTAATAAACATGAAGTATCTCTGTAAAGTATAAGACACCTTATTATCATACATAGTCTGAGGGATAACTGCCAGAGCTTTAAACTGAATCCGAGTTCAGACTGGCAACCTGTGAAGCTGTTTCAAGACTGGAGAAAAGTGCTAAAATTTTGACACAAAAGCCAACGTTCTCGCGGCAGAGTTTCAGATCATTGGCAGTACTTTAATATGAGAATTGGCAATACCTAGATACAATGCATTACAGTAGTCCACTTTAGATAAAACCATACTCTGGATACATAGGTTTCAATCATTGGAAAAGGTACAAAGTAAAGAATAAAGACTGCTCAGCCACCTTCAAAATGTGTGCATCCATGGCCAGTTTTACATCCTTTTTAACAGGAACCATCATATCATCTATACAAATAGATTCTGGCCATACACCCTCCATCACATTTCCCACAATCATAATGTCAGCCTTTCCTACATTCAACATTAGACCATGTTTCCCATTCACTTTCCAGTCTCATTCATATAACCATGCAAGTGAGCTACCGGATCCTCTTTGTCAGGATAATTGGTATTAAAATGTCTAGAAATTTTTTCTGTCACTGCACCTCAGCTATGGAACGCTTTACCTCTATATCTAAGCGAAGAAAGAATACTTGATCATTTTAAGGGTAAACTAAAAAGCTTCTTATATAAGGATGCTTTTCCATCTTAATTCAATATAGCCTTTTAAATATTTTTTATTTTCTGCTATTTTTTTCCGTTCCCACCTTTTTGAGATCATTTTTCTTTTTTATCCCTGCTCCTAGCTGTGTTAACCTTATATGTTTTTCTATCCTATAACTATTGTAGTTCTTTCCATTTTTCATGTTCCTGTTTGTTTTCCAAAGAATGCAAAACACAAACCCAAAAAATATATAGGGAGGAAAAAATATATATAACTATAGCAAAACCTCCCCAACCCCAACCTGTTTGTTTTCCAACATTGGAAACTTTATGTCTTATGTACTTGTTGTTTTGTAATTTATATACTCATACTGTTTTAACCTGTATTTTATATATATTTGTAATTCGCCTAGAAATTCATTGATAGGCAATTATATAAAATTTTAATAATAAACTTCTCCAAACAGAGATGGGGAAGAAAAACTAAACAGCATCAGCATACAAATGATAGAAAACGCTTAATCATAGAAACATAGAAATAGACGGCAGATAAGGGCCCACGGCCCATCTAGTCTGCCCACCTTAATGTCCCTCCCCTACCTTTGCCCTGTGAATAGATCCCATGTGCCGATCCCATTTGGCCTTAAAATCAGGCATGCTGCTGGCCTCAATCATCTGTAGTGGAAGACTATTCCAGCGATCAACCACTCTTTCAGTGAAAAAGAATTTCCTGGTAAACAGCAGGGCCGACAATGTGGACCCCTGTGGTACCCTTTACAAACTGCTAGCACTGTTGAACTAGCTCCAACGATTTACACATCCCACAGACTTCTTCGACAAATATGACTCAAACCATTGAAGCACAAAGCCTGCTATCCCCAGTGCTCAAAGCTTACTCAACAATAAAACCATATCTATAGATTCAAAAGCTTATGAAACGTCCAAGAATACCAAGCAAAAACATTGCTTATTGTCCATTCCCTTCCGCAATACATCCACAGTAAAGAATAATGGTTCAATTCCATGAGCTTGCTAAAAGGATCCAGCAGATTCTTCTTCAACAATAGGAACCCAGGAGGGGGTTGAGAGGCGCTGTGTTGGGCTAAACTGGGAGCCAGACCCAAGAAGAGTAATTTAAGGTTATCTCAGAACAATAAATAATTTCCTTTTGTTTGAAAACCCTACATTTCCTGCAGTGGTATAGCGAGGATGAGAGATGCCTATCAGCAATCATAGTCAGCAACCATGTACAATAATTTACGCGTTAAGCTGTGTCGGGCTCTTTCAATTCCTGCACACATGTTATTCGGTACAGTTTGAGGTTCAGAGATTTAAGCACTCACCGACACGTCGTTCGTCATACACCAACTTGCTGAGTTGATTTTCGTGGGCTTATTGCAATTCACTGCTGAGAGCAGAGAGCAAAGAGAGTGGCACTGATATTAGAGGCGGACAACTTTTCCCTGTTTTTTGGGAAAGAGTGAATGAGTGATTCACATCTACCCTATAGACCTCTGTCATATCAGCCCTGAGCTGTCTCTTTTCAAAGCTGTAGCCTTTCCTCTTAGGAAAGTTGTCCTATTCCTTTGATCATTTTTGTCGCCCTTTTCTAATTCTGCTATATTTTTTATGAAATGCATACAGTACTCGAGGTGCGGCCACACCATAGAGCGATACAAAGCATTATCACATTTTCATCTTTGCTTTCTATTCTTTTCCTGTTAATTCCTAACATTCTATTCACTTTCTTAGCCGCTGCTGCTCTCTATGCTGAGGTTTTCAATGTATCCTCAACGATGCCACCTAGATCCTTTTCCTGGGCAGTGACTCCTTAAGTCACTTAAGTGACTAGTGCTTAGCTGCAATGCTGACACTAAAATATTGCAAATAGTACATAAATGCAGGTGCTTAGTTAATAATTGCCTTTTAGGTGTTTATATAGGGTTATGTAAGCACGGCGTTTCAAGGAAATGGGTAGCGTTTGAAAATCCCCGAAGAAACCGAATACCGGTGAAACAAGGCCTTGTTGGAGTTTGATGTAGCACTTTCGCCTGTAATGAGAATTGCACACCAATAAAGAGAAATGACGGTGAAAGCATGCGTCGGAGCAAAGTGAAAATTTTCCCTTAAAATTTTATATATTGGGTGCACAGCGTTGGGTGCTTATCCCTCATACACACCCCCACACACTCCTTTACCAGCAGAAGAGATTTTGTTTTCTGCTCTCTTAGGTGACTCACAGCATGGCACTCATTCATTTAGATTCAATAAGGTCTCTTAACACAGACAGTACAAAGATGAACAGAATCAGACAGCTATAAATACCGTCTTACACTCCTGTTTTATTAACCTAAGCTGGTGGAATTTAAATCAAAGATATAAAACTGATTGGAGATTACTTTGTTTATGAAAAAAACCTTTTTATTAGAAGAATATCTTCACATTCTGCTAAGCATGTGGCTCACGTAAGAGGAGCAATCCTTATTTAGAAGCCTCATTGCAATAAATGTTAACATTATTCTTCCCAGTGTGAGATACCTATCTATTAATGACTTTTAAGAATATTTTCATGAAGGTGGTCAATAAATCCCAATAAATAATTAACAGCCCTCCTCCCCATTTTATGAAGCTGGATTAGCATTTTTTTTTATCGTTGGCTGTGGTGGTAAAAGTTATTATTTTTTTTTTTTTTTTTATAATTTCTTTATTCATTTTTAAACTTACAAGTGTACAGTAAATATCAACCAAATATAATACAACATCACTTGAAAAATTTTCAATATCATACACCAAGAAGATTTAACCCCCACCCCCCTCCCAAATTCATATACAACTAATATATACCACATGAAAATAATATCTTACGACAATCATCTATATATTCTTAATGGAAAAACAAGAAATCCCCCCCCCCAATCCACATGTGTATTAAGATTGGGAAAAGTGTAACTTATTCATTACTATAATTTAATAAAGATTCCCACACATCCTTAAATTTATTATAATAACCTTTTTGAACAGCCAACGCTCTTTCCATTTTATACACATGACAAACTGAAGACCACCCAAAACAATAATTCAGTTTTCTACAGTCCTTCCAATTATATGTTATTTGTTGGATGGCAACTCCTGTTAATATCAATAAAAGCTTGTTATTATTAGCAGATATTTGACATTTAGCTCTCATAGACATGCCAAATAAAATTGTGTCACATGACAATGCTACATGGTTCTCTAACAAACAATTTATTTGATCCCAAATAGACTCCCAAAAAGCCTTAATGAATGGACAATAAAACAATAAATGATCTAAAGTTCCAGCTTGAAGATGACAATGCCAACATCTATTAGACTTAGAGCAATCCAATTTTTGTAAACAAACAGGGGTCCAGAGTGCTCTATGCCAGTGTTTTTCAACCTTTTTTGGGCAAAGTCACACTTGTTTCATGAAAAAAATCACGAGGCACACCACCATTAGAAAATGTTAAAAAATTTAACTCTGTGCCTATATTGACTATATATAAAGTAATTCTCTTGAATAGGAATCAAATAAACACAAAGAAAGTATTTTATAATTACTTTATTATGAAATATTAAGTAAACAGAATAGTGAAAAATTATAAAATACTTTATTCAGTGCGAAACCTGGGCCTGTTTGGCTGAACACAAAGCTGATATTCTGGCTGGAATCGAAGAAAGACACACACGTAGCTCTTCGTCAACAGCTCTCAGTTTCTCTCTGTATTTGGTTTTTATAGCAATCATGCTTGAAAAGCTAATCTCACACAGATATGTAGTGGAAAATGGGAGCAATGTCAAAATAGCTTTGTTTGCCAGAAGGGGGAACTCCTTGGCGGTATCCAACCAAAAACTGTCCAAAGGTAGATCAGCAAATCTTAGCTTGAAACTACGATTTTGTCTCAGTTCAGTTAGTTCCTCCTGCTCCTGTAAAATGTCTCAAGCCTGTGTCTCAGTGCAGCACTCCATTGAGCCGTCCGCCGGGACTCCCGCCCGCACTACGTAGCGGCCTGCCGCTGTCCTGTAGGATGTGGAAGTGGAAGGTGTCGCAGAGGGGACCGGGGGAGTCTCATGGGAGCGCGTGCGGGACCCGGCCTGAGGCCTAATCACTGTCTGCACCGTACGGCACACCAGGCAACATCTCGCGGCACACTGGTGTGCCGCAGAACAGCGGTTGAAAAACACTGCTCTATGCAACAGGAAAAACCATGTTTGCCTCATAGATGCAGACATCCAGGACCAAATACGTGGCCATTGAGACGCACTAATTTGATGCTTAATCTCAATGCTCCAAATATCTCTAAGTCCAGTAAAAGTTCTATGAGCGTCGGAACTTTTAGCACCGTGGCCGGTGATAAAAAATGCTGATGCAGCTTCATAAAATGGTGTGTGTGTGTAAATAAATAAGAGCAATCTGCACTTACATTTAGCAATGCATCAGAAAAGGACAGATTAGAGAAACTGGGCCTCTTCTCCCTCAAACAGAGGAGATCGAGAAGGGACATGATCGAAACATTCAAGGTACTGAAGGGGATAGACTTAGTAGATAAGGACAGGTTGTTCACCTTCTCCGAGGTAGGGAGAACAAGAGGGCACCCTCTAAAATTAAAGGGATAGATTCCGTACAAACGTAAGGAAGTTTTTCTTCACCCAGAGAGTGGTAGAAAGCTGGAACGCTCTTCCAGAGGCTATTATAGGGGAAAACACCCTTCAAGGATTCAAGACAAAGTTAGACAAGTTTCTGCTGAACAAGAACATGCACTGGTAGGACCAGTCTCAGTTAGGGCACTGGTCTTTGACCAAGAGAGCCGCCACGTGAGTGGACTGCTGGGCATGATGGACCACTGGTCTGACCCAGCAGCGACACCTCTTATGTTCTAATAGAAAAGGATCGTTTGAGTTTTGTAAGAATGGCTAAGATTAAAGATTGAGAAGGTTTAGAAATAAACCGGCTAAACAGAGGGATTAAAAGATGCTTGGAAGACCTTTCCAAAAACAAACAAACAAAAAGACCACATTTGTACCGAGATAAAATAAAGAGCCACTATTTATGTATGTATTTATTTAATTCATTTTTTTTATCCTGGTCTCCCAAAAGAGCTCAGAACAGGTTACAGGTTGACTTACATAATATACAGTTAACAGCTTACAATTTAAAAAGCAAAGAGAGAGAACACAATTCCACAGTGAGTGGGTAGCAACCAAAAACAACAAAAAAGGGCTGCAGAAATAATGTTCTTGATGCAGGATTTTATTCAGTCAGTAGAATGTAACACATCAATGGAATCCACATATGCAATAACGGGAAAGGGCCTCAAAACCACACTCCACCAGACCCTCCCAAAAACTGAAACTATCATTCCCCTCTATAAAAGGTATATCCCGCACAGGAAAACTTGGAACATCTCTCCTCTTTAGAACCACAGAACTCTGGAACAACCTCCCATCCCCACTCAGAAACTCAAGCTCCTTCCAATCCTTCCGCAAACACTTGAAAACTTGGCTCTTTGCAAAAATCTAGTCACCTCCCATCCTCCAGTATTCTGTCCCTCTCTTTCCTCTTAGTCCCTCTCCTTTATCCCTCATTGTAGTTCCTTTCCTCTTAACTCTGTAAACCGTGCCAAGCTCTGCGCTTGCGGAGATGGCGCGGTATACAAACCTAAGGTTTAGTTTAGTTTAGTCTTCCTCAGGGGTCCTAAAAGTTACATGAATAAAATTGTATGTTAAGTAGAACAGTCTCCCGGAAGAGGTGGTGGAGACAGAGACTGTGTCTGAATTCTAGAGGGCCTGGGATAGGCAAGTGGGATCTATCAGAGAGAGAAAGAGATAATGATTACTGTGGATGGGCAGACTGGATGGGCCATTTGGCAGGAGCAATCTTCCTACACTCCTGCCCCATGCAGAGCCGTGCTATGAGTTCCTGTGGTCTCTGTTGTAGTCTCGTGAGACCACGGGAACTCACAGCAAGGCTCTGCATGGGGCAGGAGTGTAAGAAGATCGCTCCTGCCCCGCGTCACCGCTAGACCACCAGGTAAGGTCTGGGGGTGGGTCAGAGCTGGCCAAAAAGTTATTCCCAAATTTTCCCTATTCGTGGGCTGGCTCTGCCCCTAGCCCCCACAAATAAGGAGGGAGCAGTGTAGTTACAGTGCAAGATTTATCAATACAGTATAAGTTTTTATCCTAACCTGCCACATACCGTGGATATACATTAATATTTTTTCTTTTAATCTATTGGCCTATACTGAGCTTGCATCATATCTCACTAATCCAATAATTCCTTATCACTTGAATCTTTCAGGGGATAATAATCATTGCTAACAATATGATAATGTATGATTTGACCCAGCACAATTTAATGTAAACCTAAAGTATTCTACTGCAGAGAGAGAAAGAGATAATGGCTACTGCGGATGGGCAGACTAGATGGGCCATTTGGCTTTTATCTGCTGTCATGTTTCTATGACAAACATAACAGTTTCCTATTGTTAATTTTTTCCTGTATTTGCCTGAACCTCATCTATTTGACTCATTAATCCCAATCATTTGTGCTAACACCCAGTCTTAGCATATTCATTTTCTATCTCATAATTCATTTATTCTGCGGTCTATTATATCTCCCCTTTCCATTTTGTATGACACTAAGAATTTTGCTCTATGTTTCCTGACAACCTACATATAAATATTGGTTGCTATTTGTAAAGACATGTGTTGCTGCAGCTTTTGCCTGCAGGAAACCCATTTTTGGTAAAGGCTGCCTTAAGTAAAATATTGCAGTGAGTTCATGTTGTGGCTGAGAGCAGGACCTTCTAGACTTGCATGCTTTGCAGCTTTTTCTAATCTCATATCCATTACTACTGTTATGAAACACTTTCAGCTTCCACAAATGTAAAAGCACAAGTTGAAAGTGTTCTAACGAAATGGTTGCACACAATAGAGAATGACACGGTAACAAAATTCATCACCATTCCTATCCCCGCGGATAACCGTGGGAAACAATCCTGTGTCATTCTTTAGTGTCTATCTCAACTTCAGTCCTTCTACACCAGCATTCTTCAACGCAAGGCTTGAGGGTCAGTGGTTGTGACCATTCATACTCTGATTCTTATGTGAGCCAAGTATAGGATAATGAACCCATTGTGACATCACTGATGAGGTGGGCTCTTAGGCATTATGACATCACGATATCTGCTCTGGATACCAGAGACTGACATTCTTTAGTGTCTATCTCAACTTCAGTCCTTCTACACCAGCATTTTTCAACGCAAGGCTTGAGGGTCAGTGGTTGTGACCATTCATACTCTGATTCTTATATATAAGCCAAGTATAGGATAATGAACCCATTGTGACATCACTGATGAGGTGGGCTCTTAGGCATTATGACATCACGATATCTGCTCTGGATACCAGAGACTGACATTCTTTAGTGTCTATCTCAACCTCAGTCCTTCTACACCAGCATTCTTCAACGCAAGGCTTGAGGGTCAGTGGCTATGCCCATTCATACTCTGATTCTTCTCTCTCCCTCTCCTTAAAGAATGACATGGAGATGGTTTCCCGCAGTTATCTTCGGGGAGGGGAACAGTGATAAATTTTGTCACCGTGTCATTCTCTAGCTTATAATTCTTTGCATCTCACTGCTTGACCACAGGTACAATGAAACAATTTGAGAAATTTGCAATAGTCTACAGTGGGGAAAAAAGATAAGACAATCACACCTCCACTGGTTTGGCCATGTCTGCAAACTGTAGGCATCATGAAGAGGTGGCCTAGTAGTTAGAGCAGCTGCCCCAGCACCCTGAGGTTATGAGTTCAATTCCCACTGCAGATCCCTGTGACTCTAGGCAAGTCACGTCACATTTCCTTGTCCCAGGTACAAACTAAGTACCTGTATAAAATATGTAAACTGCATTGATTGTAACCACACAGAGAAAAAGTAACATATAAGTCTCATCCCTACCCCTTTTACAAAGATGGTTGCAAAGTTAAACAATGGATAAAAGAAGATAAACAATATACTTTATAAAAAAATAGCCCGTGGCCATGTTTTGCCCATTGCAAGCTCTTTCAGGGGCAGCAAATAAAAGAGAAATATCAAATCACACTTCCCCTTAGTAGACGCAAGATCCTTCCAGTAAACAGCTTGGCCTCTACTCCTTGCCTCTACTAAGGGTGGGATTACCAAAGGAGGACGGATTGAGACATCTGGGTTTTATTTCCATTGCCTTCAGTGGAAGCAAATCCCGGATGTTTTAATCCATCCTCCTTACTTCCATTGCCCTCAGCGGAGGCAAATTCTTATGTTCTTAATCCAAAAACCCCATAAGTAGCAGCTTTAGTTTTTAGGTGGCCGGCGATGAGTGTGCCGTTTATAGAATCCAGGCCTCAATGAATAGTTAAGATCTGGAATTCATGACCAAATAATGTGGCAATAATAGTTAGTGTAGCTGGGTTTATAAAAGGTTTGGACAAGTTCCTGAAGAGAAAGTCCATAGTCTCCTATTTGGGTTTCTGCCAGGTATTTGTGACCTGGATTGACCACCGAGGGAACTGGATACTGGGCTAGATGGATCATTGGTCTGACCCAGTATAGCTATTCTTATGTTCTAAGAAGCATTAAAGGAAAGGGGAAGAAACCTTTAAACTTATACTGTAATTTATATTTGAACATTTGAAGAAATTTTGGAGAGTTGATCTCAGTATGGATATTATACCAATCCTTCCTCCCCTTTACCTTCTTCTTATAATTTCCACTGACATCGTCCCTGTTTTCTCATGGTGTGCAATTAAACATTGTTTGCACACCTGCATTCCCCTGGGAAACAGATGTTGCTTTTACAGCTTTTGCAATGCAAACACAGTGACATTAAAATTCTTCCCAGAAATTTTGGCTGTGTAAAATATATGTATATTTTAGCACAATTTAAAATATAGTTTATGAAAATGACAATGTGAGCAATAGTTGCTTCATTATATGAACTACTTCATTGATCTTTACAGATTTTTTTCCCATTACTTCCTAGGCAATTCTTTAGCTGAATATGTTATGTTTATGAATTCATGGCCCAATTCTATATATGCAGGGATCTCAAAGTCCCTCCTTGAGGGCCACAATCCAGTGGGGTTTTCAGGATTTCCCCAATGAATATGCAGGAGATCTATGTGCATGCACTGCTTTCAATGCATATTCATTGGGGAAATCCTGAAAACCCGACTGGATTGCGGCCCTCAAGGAGGGACTTTGAGACCCCTGGGTTACCATATTTTTCATGGCGAAATCCCAGATGTCTGGCCCTGCCCTGTTCCACCCAGTCACACTCCATTCCTATTCTGCCTTCAGCCCCACCCCCAAAAGCCTCGTCTCATTTTGGCGAGACAAGAGATGTTCTTATTGTATAGACTGTGTGGCTTCCATTTTCTGGGGCAGATCTACTTTTTTAGGTGGCTATTCAGCAGCTCTATCAGTCCAAGTGGTGCAGCTAAAAATCCATACAAGTGTAAACATTTAGGGCTCCTTTAACTAAGGTGCGCTAGCATTTTTAGCGCACGCAGGATTTTAGCACGTGCTAAACCCGCACTACACGGCTAGAACTAATGCCAGCTCAATGCTGGCGTTAAGGTCTAGCGCGCGTGGCAATTCAGCGCGCGCTATTCCGCACGTTAAAGCCCTAACACAGCTTTGTAAAAGGAACCCTTAATATTGTATCTGTTTTTTGTGCATTTGTAATTAAATGCATTAGCTATCCAGTTAACAGCTGAATTTTACCACTGATTATTTGCAGGGGGGGTCCAACCTTTCGGCTTCCCTGGGCCGCATTGGTCGAAAAAAATTTTTCTGGGGCCGCACAAACGTGCAGAAGCTGCAGCAAGACAGAGGAGGGAGCCGGCAAGACGGTAAACACCCGGGGGCAGCAGAGGAAAACACTGCATCGCTCTCGACCGGGGCTGCACAAAATACTTCACGGGGCCGCAGGTTGGACACCCCTGGATTATTGCATCCAAGTTTTAAAGTTTATTAATACTTGATTTCCCACAAATCGTGTAACAGCTAAGCGGCTTACATAAAATATAGATATAAATAACTAAAAATTTAAAACTAAAAACATTAAACAGTTAACAAAATAGTTATAAAAACAATGCACTACACAAGAGGATAGGAGAAGAAATACACTTTATAATAGAAAAGCAAAGGGAAAGGGTAACACATGAGGTTTAGGGATGGTCTACTCTATATACTTCATCTGGTGAGATTGATATTACAGATTATAAGAACTGATGCTTATGAAAAAGAATTGGGAAATAGAAAAGTTTTAGAATCTTTCTTAAAAGTTTCTAGAGAAGTATGAAGTGCCATAATTCTGGACCCTGAACGGAAAATATTGAGTTACGTATCGAATCAAGAAATATTTCTCTTGGCGGTGGTAGGAGCCCTACCACACCCTAACTTAATCGTTTTAATTGGTGACAGATGTTGCGGTAATTGACCGCATTGTTTCAGACCAATTAAAAAGTAGTTTTAAAATTAAATTTAGGCTCCTGCTGGTGCCTACACAGAACGCCATCCATGTCCCGTCTATAAAGGCACCTACTAGTGCCTACGTCAAAAGCAGGTGTGATTTGCACCGGAAGTAGACGTAGGCGCTGGTGGGCGCCTCTTTAAATTCGATTCTCATCACAGGTAGGTGCCATAAATGTAGGCCTGTAAAACCCTGGCCTACATTTCCAGCTCCGGCTTTTGACGTGGCTGCAATTCTGCAACCATCACCATCGCGTGATGGACTCGCGAATGGCGCTGCTTTTGTAGGCGGCTGCAGAATCCGGCCCTTAGTATTTAATGGCAGATTAAATTCAATCTGGACAAGTGCAGAATGATGCACATAGGGAAAAATGTGCTGGGTTCTGACCTAAGAGCTACCATGCAATAAAAAAAGACATTGGGGTCATTATCAACAATATGCTGATGTGTCGCAGCTGTTGAAAAAGCAAAGAGAATACTAAGAATTATTTGTAAGAGGATGAAAACCAAAACTTTGAATATCCATGGTTTGACTCAGTGGCGTAGTAGCGGGGGTGGGTGGGTGGGGGGGAGCGGTCTGCCCCGGGTACCATCTTGGTGGAGGTGTCGGCACCCATCCTTCTCTCCAATCCCCGCTTCTCCTCCTGACGCACATGTATCTTCACTTCCCCTTCACCGTACCTCTAGCTTGAGCAGCAACTTCAATCTGCTGCTCACGCTTCTCTCTCTCTGATGGCACTTTTGGGTACCGCGCCTAAGAAGTGATGTCAGAGGAAGAGCTGATGTGCGCAGAAAGTTGGTGATGCTACTCATGCTGGGAAAGTTAAAGAGGTATGGGGGGGGGGAAGAAGGGAAGGGGTGCATGGCAGGAGAGGCGGGAAGGAGTGGGGAGGTGAAGAAGAGGGTGGCGGAGGGACGCCTCTCACCCTCGCTACGCCACTGGTTTGACCACAGATAGTTCTGATCATCCCATCTGAAAAAGAATATATGAATGGAATTAGAAAAGGTTCAGAGAAGGGTAAACATCTCCTTTATGAAGAAAGGCTAAATGGTTAGGTCTCTTCAGCCTGGAGATTCTAGCGGCCCAGAGCATTGTATGATCTCAAGCCTTCCATCAATGTTTCCACTCCCTCAATACAGTCACCGCACTCCCTCCCCTTCTCTAGCTACCCTTTGACCCTCTCAAAAAGCTACCTTTTTACCATTGGTGATCCAGAGGGGATCTTCAGGCAGGAGCGATGTCCAGCCTCTCCTGTCCAGGCTGGTGCCACTGCATAGTTTCATGAACTACCGATAAGGGTCACGATTCCTTGAACAGAAATATGTCTCCTAGTGGTACCAGAAAAACATTTGCGTGCTTTGCATATTAATAATAATAATAATTTTATTTCTTATATACCGTTATACCATAAGTTCAAAGCGGTTTACAACAAGTTATATACAATGAGAGTAAGAGATGTTTACAACAAGAAGTAAGAGATATTTACAACAAGATACATACAATGAGTGTATGAGATATAAGGGGAACAGAAAAGTACTTTCTGGGATACAAATTGCAAATGGAAGAGAACCAAGATGGTTTGAATCAAAAGGAAGTATCTAGTCAGAGATTGGGGTGCAGGGGAAAACAATTTGGGTGGAATACCTTTACAAATGGGAAGAAGGATGAGTTAATCTAAAATCAAGAGAGTTGGGGATTGGGATGAGGATAGCTGAGGGGGATTGGGCAAGAATTAGGAATTAGAATTTGTTAAAGAGACTATGTAACTCATGGTGACTTAAATATTGTTGCAATAAATTAAGCCAAACTGTGTTTAAGTCACATTAAGGGACAAGTAACACAACTTAAATCCCTAACACAGTTTGATAGCCCCCTCCTATGAGGGCATATGAAATCACAAGAAGGGTGGAGGGCTAAATAGGGAATGGTTGGGGTTTTTTTTAACTTTCAAATAACACATAACAGATGCTATGTTCCTCCAATTTCAGATCTGTAGTTCAAACTTTGGTTCTATCAAGACTAGATTTTTGCAGTATACTTTACCTCACATTATCTAAGGCTAGATTACAGGTTTTACAGGTGATTCAGAATGCTGCAGCACAGATGATTGGTGGTCTGGCTTATTACCAACATGTGATTATTAAAGCATCTATGTTGGCTACTTGTGCGATTTCGTATACAGTATAAGGTGCTAGGTTTAGTTTTTCAAACCTTGGACTGTACCAGTCCCTTTTAGTTTAAGTCTGTGATGCAGTTGTACACTGCAAGCAGAGACTTACGGATTGAGGGAAAATGAGCAGCTATGCCTGATTGGGGTTCATAGTCTAAAGTGATCAGGCAGAGTACGGTACAGGGATGCAAACACAGACTGGATGGATTCCTGAGGGATAAAGGGATCATGGGATACTGAGAAAGCTAACCAGAAAATAAATGTAGAAACCCAACCAGGTCGTGCAGGTGCAAGACCGGAGGGCTAGGACGTTGATGGGAAGATAGGACTCAATTAGGAAACCGAGGTGGCATGGGGGCCCCTTCTGGTGATTTAGACAGGTCGTGACCTGGGCCGCCGCGGGAGCGGACTGCTGGGCAGGATGGACCTATGGTCTGACCCGGCGGAGGCACTGCTTATGTTCTTATGAATCCGCAGAAAGAGTTAAAGATTGTGTTCTCAGAATGCTACAGGGTTTATTTTTTATTTTTACTATTACATTAGCACATGACCTGCTTTCCATAATTACACTGCAGCATGCTTGCCCAAGGGAATTCCATTAAATATTTTGAATAGAATGCACAGATTGTGTCTCTCTCTCTGTAGACTTAAAAATTTGCATATGTTTTATTAAAATACTCAGCTGGCTTTAAGAAAGCTTTTAAGGGTTGGCAGGTATATATTTTTGATGAGGTGCTATGAAACCAGTATACACAGAGCCAGTGGCGTATCAAGGGAGGTTAAGAACATAAGATCGTAAGAATAGCCTAACTGGGTCAGATCAAAGGTCCATCAAGCCCAGTAGCCTGTTCTCACGGTGGCCAATTCAAGTTACTAGTACCTGGCCAAAACCCAAAGAGTAGCAAAATTCCATGCTACTGATCCAGGGCAAGCGGTGACACCTAGCACTGCCATGCCATGTGACTCCCCCCCCCCCCCCTGCCCACTCTTTCCTGCCACTTTGGTGCCTCCCCCCACCCCCATGTATATCTTTAAATGTATTCCAGTGTGAACAGCATCTTCCGCCTGCTGCTCGAGCTGGCGTTGGCTCCCTTCTGTTGAAATGTCCTGGTCTTGCGACTAAAAAGTGATGTCAGAAGGGAGTTGAGGCCGGTGAAAGCAGCAAGTGGAAGATTCACGTGAAATATTAAGATAGAGAGAAGTTGGAAAAGGAAGGGAAAGAAGATTAGTATGGATGAAACAAAGAGATTGCAGGGAAACACATGGAATCATGTTTATGGATGGGAAGGGATAAAACGCGGACCTGACGGACCTCGCGGATCTAAACCCGCACGTCCTTAAAAATCTGAGGTCCGTGCCGCCTTTAGTTAGTTTCTGGCTCTGACAGACCTCGGTGACAATTTAGCGCTGACGGATCCGTCTCAGCATAGGGAGGGGAAAGTATTAGGATCCGTCAGCGCTAAAATGTCACCGAGGTCTGTCAGAGCCAGAGACTAGTGCTGGAGCGGCTCTAATTGTCGTCTATGAGTCCAGAATTAATGAAGCTCTATAAATTTGGAAGCTCCGTCTGCAAATAACGCGTGCCCCGTTTACCGCAGAATAAAACACACCTCATTGAAACTAAATTCAAAATAATGCACCCACCATTTTATCTGTCATTGCCTACTTTTACAAGACACTTCACATATTCTGAAAAAAATAACATAAAAAATAAACTCGCTTTAAACCAAGCACAAATAACGAAAAATGCTCCAGGTGGAAAACAAAGCAGTTCAGCTTTAATGTTCAAGAAACAGAGTCTGGATGCAATTGCAATACAACCAGGAGTCATTGCATATTTTGGACTAAAATGTTGGCGTAATGGGTTCAGAGTTGGCCAAATATGACGTGTTTCCCGCCTCCCAATATTGCATTACTACTTTTCTTATAATGCCCTGAAATACCCACTGCAAATCTAATTAATAATCCCCCCCCCCCTCAATTTGGCTGAGTAGATATTTTCTACCTAATCTGACCACATCTGTCACGTTCACATAATTAAGGCCATAACAGGCCCTGAAGAAGACGGCAACTCCACCAAACATGCTAATGAGGGGGAAACGCAGCACCTATTGGTTGGAAGTTTGCAGCACTGTATTCCCCCCCCCCCCCCACCCGACCTGCCAAATCATTATCACCTTCCACTAATAGTAATTTGACCCTTTTCTCTTTATTCACATTTAATGAAGCGTGCTGTCATGGTAATGGCGTCCATAAAACCCGAAGCCCGACTGACCCCGGTGGATGGCGCTAGCTCACGATGGTTCCTATTTAAAGCGATCCCTTTCACATTCAAGTACTGGGGGGTAATCTGCAACTCAATGGGAGAAAAACAACAGTTTACTCTATTGACATGTGAAGACGAAAGGGCTTGAAAAAGAGCAACTGCAGAAGAGGCGGAGCCTGGAAGAGAAGGAAATCCTGAGAGAAGTTTTCCCCCAGATCTTTTTCGGGTCCCCGGGACCAGATCAAACATCGTAGTTAATTTCAAACTGCACCAAAAGATTAGAAACGCAGACATATGATGGCAGATAAAGGCCAAATGGCCCGTCCAGTCTGCCCATCCACTGTCCCCTCCTCTTTCTAAGAGACTCCAGAAAAGTACACCCATGGGCTGCCCTCTATTTTCAGAATAGTTTCTGGCCTGTAAATGCAACAATCAGATCTCGGTGACAATTTAGCGCTGACGGATCCGTCTCAGCATAGGGAGGGAAAAGTATTAGGATCCCGTCAGCGCTACAATGTCATTGAGGTCTGTCAGAGCCGCGGACCTCAGATTTTTAAATTTACTGGGTTGCAGGAAACCAGTTTAAAGGATTATTTTTAGAGCCACTCCTGCACTAGTCTCTGGCTCTGACAGACCTCGGTGACATTTTAGCGCTGACGGATCCTAATACTTTTCCTTCCCTATGCAGCGCTAAATTGTCACCACAAGCGGCACGGACCTGAGATTTTTAAGGACGTGCGGGTTTAGATCCGCGAGGTCCTTGAGGTTCGCGTTTTACCTCTTCCTTTTATGGATATAAATGGGGCAGTAGGGGAGACAACCTTTAAAGACTAGGAGAAGAACCTCGAATATAGTTGGAAACAGATAACCAGTGTTTAGTACGGAGAAAGGGGTGACATGGTTGAAATGTTGTGCATGGTGAAGGAGTTTTTCTGCTGTTGATTGAATAGGTCAAAGTCATTTTAGTGACTTGAGGGGGCGGCCAGCACAGAGGAAATTGCAGTAACTGATATGACAGGGCTAGGAGCAGACAGCTGATAAGAGGGGGAAAGAGGAAAGAACAGACAGCAGATGCAATGGAGTGTGAAAAAGGAAGAGAGCTGGTCTGCATGGATTTGTGGCTTGAATGAAAGCATTCCAATATTAGGAGATGGTCTGCCTTCGGCCACCCCTTGATTACCTTCAATTTTATATTAATCTTCAGACCCTCAGAAATGCCACCAGATGTTCAAAAACATTTCAGAACAACTGGCTTTATGCATCCAGTCTTCACCGGGTCACTTTTAACGCTATTCTCTTAAATTAAATAGAATGTGCTAAATCTTCAACTTAGCGAATTTGTATGATGGTGCGACCTCATCTGGACTATTGCCTTCAATTCTGGTCTCCTTATCTCAAGAAAGATATAGTGGCGCTAGAAAAGGTTCAAAGAAGACCGACCAAGATGGTAAAGGGGATGGAACACCTCTCATATGTGGCGTGAAGGAATATTTTTCCTAGCCTGTTTTAAATGGATTACAATAAGCAACATACATAAGATTTAAAAGAACTAGGCTACTTTGAAAGTGTAAATCACATTAGACTTGCCACAAAATGTTTAAAAATGTTTTGTAATTAATTTTTGCTGATATTGTAAACCATGCAAGTTTGCTCGGTACGTTTTTAAAATTGCTTTATAATGTGTCTGTACTTTATCAGGCCCCTGGCTTGACTCTTTGCATGCAAATAGCAAACAAATCAAGTCGGTAATTAGGGATATGTGTGAGCTGCAAATTTAAAGGATTGATACATTTTGTCTTCTTTTATCTGCTTATTCAGCTCTTTGCGAATGTTCTGCATAGGGACCAAATTTAGGTTTCGTACAAAAATGGGTCAAAATGAGAGATACGAGGTACATAGAGCCTGCAAGTGAGTTTGCTTGTGAAGGTACCTTTTAGGATAAGGCCCTCCGTTAGTACTGCAGAGACTTGAGCCAGAGACTGACGAGATTTAAAAAGGCTTTTATTAAACAAGCATATATGCTGGACTTCTGGGCAGAACTGGCTGCATAAACAGAAGACCCTGAGAATTTCAAACACAAAGATTATATAGGGTCTTAACCAGTCCGAACCAGTTTAACCAGTTCTGACCAAAAGGTAGGAGCAAAGAGAAAAACAAAACCATAAATCCATCCTATAATCTATACATCAATGGCTAGCTAACATCTACATTCCTTTGCCTCCTGGCTGTACCAGGCACTAAGACAGATACATAGAACAGGCCTGCATGCATACGTGATTTCTCAGAGCAGTAAAATGGAGTCACAGGTTGCTGTTTTTAGTTTTACTACCCACTGATCTAAGATGGAGTTTTTCATATACACCGTGACCCAGCTATGTCAGCTAGCTAGGGATCCTTCAGCTTGTACAGTTCACTCTGCCTCCTTTCGTCCGCTCTCGGTACTGGCAGGTTCTTCGTCCATGCTCTCGTAACCTCACGCTTCGATTACTGCAATCTACTCCTAACTGGTAACCCTCAGTGTCGCCTCTCCCCCTTGCAGTCTGTGCAAAACTCTGCTGTGTGACTCATCTTCTACCAACCTCGCTACGCTCATGTCACCCCTCTTCTTGAGTCACTTCACTGGCTCCCTGTCTGCCATCGCATACAGTTCAAGATCTTATTGCTGATCTACAAGTGTGTTCATTCTGCTGCCCCTCAATATCTCTCCTTGCTTCTCTCTCCTTATACACCTCCCAGAGAACTCCGTTCTTGGATAAGTCACTCTTAACGTTACCTTCTCCTCCACTCCTAATTCCAGACTTCGTTCCTTTCATCTAGCTGCCCCCTATGCCTAGAATAAATTACCCGAGTTTGTCCTCCAAGCCCTTTCCCTTGTTTAAAAGCAGACTGAAAACCCACCTTTTTGATATAGCCTTCAATCCATAACCCTACTCCTCTGCCCTCTAACCCAGCCAGGAGATTAACCATTCCCCTTAACTGTGTCCAAGACATCCTGTTTGTCTGTCTTGGCTGTTTAGATTGTAAGCTCTTTCAAGCAAGAACTGCTGTGACTCTGTGCAGTGCTGCATGTTTCTGGTAGCGCTATAGAAATAATTACCGTATTTTCGCGGATATAACGCGCACCTGTGTAAAACGCGCACAGGGGTATAGCGCGCAGAAATCACGATGATATGTACCAAAACTTTTCTATACCGCGCTCAGGCATATAACGCGCATGATGCCCGACGCTCCTTTCGCCCGCCCTGACTTTCCGTGCGCTGTCCCGACTCTCCGTTCACCCCCCTGACTTCCGTGCACTGCCCTGACTTTCCGTGCGCTGTCCCGACTCTCCGTTCACCCCCCCTGACTTTCCGTGCACTGTCCCCCCTTGAAGTCCTGTCCCCCTTGAAGGTCTGTCCCCATTCTGAAAGCCTGATACCCCCCCCCGACGTCCGATACATCCCCCCCCCCGGCAGGACCACTCGCACCCTCACCCCGAAGGACCGCCGACTCCCCAACAATATCGGGCCAGGAGGGAGCCCAAACCCTCCTGGCCACGGCGACCCCCTAACCCCACCCCGCACTACATTACGGGCAGGAGGGATCCCAGGCCCTCCTGCCCTCGACGCAAACCCCCTCCCCCCAACGACCGCCCCCCCCCAAGAACCTCCGCCCGTCCCCCAGCCGACCCGCGACCCCCCTGGCCGACCCCCACGACCCCCCCCACCCCCCTTCCGCGTACCTTTGGAAGTTGGCCGGACAGACGGGAGCCAAACCCGCCTGTCCGGCAGGCAGCCAACGAAGAAATGAGGCCGGATTGGCCCATCCGTCCTAAAGCTCCGCCTACTGGTGGGGCCTAAGGCGCGTGGGCCAATCAGAATAGGCCCTGGAGCCTTAGGTCCCACCTGGGGGCGCGGCCTGAGGCACATGGGCCAAACCCGACCATGTGTCTCAGGCCGCGCCCCCAGGTGGGACCTAAGGCTCCAGGGCCTATTCTGATTGGCCCACGCGCCTTAGGCCCCACCAGTAGGCGGAGCTTTAGGACGGATGGGCCAATCCGGCCTCATTTCTTCGTTGGCTGCCTGCCGGACAGGCGGGTTTGGCTCCCGTCTGTCCGGCCAACTTCCAAAGGTACGGGGAAGGGGGGTGGGGGGGTCGTGGGGGTCGGCCAGGGGGGTCGCGGGTCGGCTGGGGGGGCGGTCGGAGGTTCTTGGGGGCGGGCGGTCGTTGGAGGGAGGGGGGTTTGCGTCGAGGGCAGGAGGGCCTGGGATCCCTCCTGCCCGTAATGTAGTGCGGGGTGGGGTTAGGGGGTCGTCGTGGCCAGGAGGGTTTGGGCTCCCTTCTGGCCCAACTACACAAAGGTACGGGGAAGGCGGGTGGGGGTGTCGTGGGGGTCGGCCAGGGGGGTCGCGGGTCGGCTGGGGGACGGGCGGAGGTTCTTGGGGGGGGGCGGTCGTTGGGGGGAGGGGGTTTGCGTCGAGGGCAGGAGGGCCTGGGATCCCTCCTGCCCGTAATGTAGTGCGGGGTGGGGGTAGGGGGTCGCCGTGGCCAGGAGGGTTTGGGCTCCCTCCTGGCCCGATATTGTCGGGAAGTCGGCGGTCCTTCGGGGTGGGGGTGCGAGTGGTCCTGCCGGGGGGGGGGGGATGTATCGGACGTCGGGGAGTCGGCCGGGCAAGAGGGCTTGGGCTCCCTCTTGCTCCGATCGTGGATGCGGGTGCGGGTGGGAGCGCGTGCGAGCGGTCGTTCGGGGTGGGGGTGCGAGCGGTCCTGCTGGGGGGGTGAATCGGGCGTCGGGCGGGGTGGGAACTATGTTTAAAAACTTTTCTATACCGCGCTCAGGCATATAACGCGCGAGGGGTATGCGCGGTACGTAAAATCACGTATAACGCGCGCGTTATATCCGCGAAAATACGGTAATAGTAGTAGTAGTAATGAAGCAACAGGATTCAGGGAGTGTTTTGTTTATAGCCAATAAAGAACTTTCTGCATTATTGATAGTCATGTCTGGCTGTGTATTTCCAGGTCCAAAACCCCAAAGCCCCCTCACACTATTACAGAGAGATTTAAAAATGAAAGAGAACCCTTATTTATTAGTAGTACCTGATAACTTGTATTATTATTCCACATTTTGATTCCTGTAACACCTTATATTTGGGGCATTCTTCCTGCCTTTCATGGCTCAAAATACTGCGAAACAATTACAGTCAGGGATGTCTAGATTTGATCACATTGTCCCTGGTTTAAAAGAATTATACTGCTTTCGGTTTTGTGGCATATTACATTACATTACATTAGGGATTTCTATTCCGCCATTACCTTGCGGTTCAAGTTTAAAGTTTTATCAGTTCACAAGGCTGTACAATATAGAGTAATTTGCCCTCAGCTATTATTACATCTCTCAGAATTTACAGTTTTCTTCACTCCCTTAGATAGTCTGTTATTTAGGAACATAGAAACAGAGAAAAATAAAGGCAGATAAAGATCATATGGCCTTTAACCATGCCTACTACGAATCCCCTCCTCTCCCTTAGAGATTCAACCTACCTGTCCCAAGCTTTCTTAAATTCAGATACACTTTTAGGGACATAGTCTATAAATGATGTTCTAAGTTAGGTGGTCAATAATACAAACCAGTGGCTTAAATCTTCACTTAGAGTTTACACTTTTCAAATAATACTCTAAGATATCACCTTCTCAACCCACCTCTTTCATCTCTCATATACCACAGTCATATCAGCTGTCTTGCCAAAGACCTCAGAACCACAACCACTCCTCCGTCCTTTAAGGTACTATTTTCCGGGGAGCATGCTGTGTAAATCCTCACTGGATCCCTGATGAAGCTACGGCGAAACATTTCGGGTCCAACCGCTAAAATCACCAAATTGTGAAGAAGGGTGACTATTATCAAGATAGATGAAAATTTGAACTTAAAAGTCAAAAGAAGTATAGTAATTTATGAAGTTAAACATTGAGGACTTTATATTAAAAATAAAATAAAAAATTGATAAAGCTGTGAAGCCTTGACCAGTGAGGATTTACACAGCATGCTCCCCGGAAAATAGTACCTTAAAGGACGGAGGAGTGGTTGTGGTTCTGAGGTCTTTGGCAAGACAGCTGATATGACTGTGGTATATGAGAGATGAAAGAGGTGGGTTGAGAAGGTGATATCTTAGAGTATTATTTGAAAAGTTGCTAAGTTAGGCGCCATGCCGCTGCTTATCTTAATTGTTTTAATTGGTGTGGAAGTGCCGGGGTGCAGATGCCATTATCACATCTACTGCAGGACGTTTAATGGCGTTTTATGCCTAAGTGGGCATGGTTAGAGGCAGAGCAGGAGGTAGGCGCAATTCACTAAAGAATTTAGATGCCTGCTGTGTAGGCCAGTAAAATGCAGGCATCTAAGTTTTTCCTTAGGCGTCATTAAGTGTGATTCTGTAAATGACGCCTAAGCATGATTGGCATTCGGCCGGTGTCAGTTTTTGTAGACACCACTGAAATAGGTGCTGTTTACAGAATCTGGCCCTAAGTCTCCAGCACCTCCACCAGGAGGCCATTCCAATAATTCACCACCCTTTCCATTAAAAACTATTTTCTGAGGTTACGTCTGAACCTATCCCCTTTTACCGTCATTCTATGCCCCCTCATTCCAGAGATTTTTTTTTTAGTTCAAACTCGCCTCATGCGTATTTATGCCACAAAGGTATTTAAATGTCTCTATCATACCTCCCCTCTCCTACTTTTCCTCTAAAGTAGGGTTGCCAGATTTTACATTCGTAAAAAAGGCCCTGCCCATCCCAGTCCCGATACGCCCCAGTCCTGCCCCTAATCCCGCCCTTGCCCCACTGCTTGCTCTGGTTGGACAGGAGGGAATCTGCGCAGATGCAATGCGATGACGTCACTGTGTGGCATCCGAGCATGCGCGGATGCCCTCTTACCCGACAATTTTGGGGGAAGCTTTTCAAAGCCGGACATCTGGTGACCCTACTCCAAAGTATACTAATTGAAATCTTTCTCTGTATATCTTATGACAAAGACCGCTGACCATTTTGGTAGCCTTCCTCTCTGACCCCATCCTGTTTATATCTTTTTGAAGGTGCCGTCTCCAGAATTGTACACAATATTCTAAATAAAATCTCAGAGTCTTATATGGGGGCATCAGTACCTCTTTTTTTCTACTGGCTATTCTTCTCCCTAAGCACCCAAGCATTCTTCTACCTTTTGCCGTCACCTTTTCAACCTGATTACCTGTCATTTCAGCATATCAATATTCCTTGGCTCTGGCTGCACATTGTGGAACCTGTTTCCTCTAAAAATCTGGCGTACAAATAATTTTGTGTTATTCAGGAAATCTTTTAAAGCCCACCTATTTAATAAGGTTTTTAGCTGACAAATTTGTTGTTTGCATGCAATGCCATTTATCAAGTCTGCTGTTTTTGTCTTACATCAAGCGTTTTGATGTTGAATTGCATATTTATTTTTTGCTTACATTAGATGGCATTGATTTTATTCTGTTTTACTATAAATTGCCTAGAATTTTTAGATAGCGTGGGTTAAATAGTTTATAAATAAAGAACGATGATAAAATAAATATTACATTCAAAACCATTCTTTTTTAGTAAGTGGCATGCAATATTTAATGAGAGCTCATTATTGGGCATCATGCCTTTGATTACACAGTGGCTAGAGAAGAGGCAGTTAATATTAAGCAAAACCTGGTATTGAAACTGTCAGCTGTCAAAACTGGTGTGTCTACTGAAAATTTCACAGCATGCAATGATACGTTAAATGAGAGGAATAAAGATGTCAAGCAATTCAAGAGAGGTTGGTTTGTTTTTTTTAAGGGATTAGCAGGGCTATCCAGAAGTATCAGTCTATGCTAGGATGGTGTCCCATATGTTTAACAAGCATTAAGAATGAGTTGATTTCGTCTCAAGTGCAGACCAAACAAATGCACGATGAGGAAAAAGAAGTGCTAAAGTGATGTATCGGATTGGTAAGCTTATTTTTAGGAGTGCTTCTGCACTAACAAGGTCACATAGCCTGTGCCAAGTGAAACAGATGGCTGGTACAAACAAAACTTATTTTCAATGAGATGAGTTGCAAGCATGGAAGTATGTAATTTATCTTCCAATATGTTACTCAGAAGACAGTGGAGCATATTAAATACGAGTTAGACCTTTCTCTAGCCATTTTTCAACATTCATTAAGAACCGCTTTTAAGAAGTGACCACCCCTCCTCGCTTGTTCCTTCCCCTCCCTTCTTTCCCACCCTCTTAATTTTTATTTTAACCTCAATGTATTCTTTGAATTTTCCCTTCTCTCAGCACCTTCCGTATCAACCCTTGTTGTCTTTGTCTTGTCCTTGTATTGCCCTATTTTATTTTAACTATTTTAAATTTCTATTTTTAGTATTGTAAGCCGGCAAGATACATTCTGATGGCCGGTTATCAAATTGTAAAATAACTTGGAAGGACAATGTGGCACAGTGGTTAAAACTACTGCTCCTTGTGATCCTGGGTGAGTCACTTAATCCCCCCTCCCCCCACTTCTCCAAGTACATTAGATAGATTGTGAAAGCCCAAGGGACAGGGAAAAGGGAAAAATACTTGAGTACCTGAATAAATTCATGTAAACCGTTCTGAGCTGAATGATATAGAAAACTAAGGGTTCCTTTTACAAAGCTGCGCTAGCGGGGTTAACGTGCACAACTTTTAATCATGCACTAACCCCCCCGACGCTATACCATTTCTTTCTTTTTGTTTTAATCTTTATTCATTTTCAGACTTACAATAAGTGTGACAATATGTTCAAACAAATTAACAATAATCATCAATGGTACAAATAATATGCCTTTATCATCCATTTCTAATGACTGAGTAGTCAATTCAGAGTGGTTTACATGAACTTCTATAATAGTATTATGATACATGAGCATCTGTAATGGTGTTACAGTACGTGAGCTTCTATAATGATAGCCTCAGCATGCAGGAAAGGTACTTGTTGAGGCTACCGCAGGCCACTTTTTAGCACAGCTTGATAAAAGGCTCCCAAAGTCTCTTGTTACTTATCTCAAAGCTCCCAACAGGAAATATGCTGCCCCTCAATGTCACTTTTGCGTAGTAATGAAGTGCTTAGAAAGCATTACTATATTATCTCACAGTAGCTACTATTGATGTGCTCTATCCCTATTATAACAGGGATGATTAACGATGTTGTCTTGACCTGTCTATGTTATATGTGACAATTGGAGAGAAACAAGATTTTATGTATGTGATATAGAAACCGCATAGTTGTTTGCGGTATATAAATTTTTTAATAAATAAATAAATATAACCTGTTATTGCTGTTTAATTCACATTGAGATAAATAATGCATGCTGTGGGTAGAACGTACCTTAATAACAACCCCCTTAGTGCAAGACAACAGTGTTACCAGTGTTATTATCCACCCCAAACCTCGCTGCATAGGATGCAGAAGATAAGACATTCTAGGAACACAGCATTTAGAACTGTGAAGGACTGAAATGAAATATTGTACAGAAAATACAGATTGTTTACGGCTAGTTAATGGCACAAGTACAATTGTAATATATCATGGAATCAACATGTAATTTTCACCAATAGTTTTGGTGTTGTATAAACTTTTGTTTCTTGTCCACATCAGAGCCACTCAATTGTTGCAAGTATTGATTTCCTTTAGGAAAACTAATTCTCTATTTGTCAACCATTCTTTCAAAGCATCTGTGATGCCGTAATGATCTCTTGTTGATTTTCTCATTTTGATTATGTTGACTATGGATACTCAGATTTATTTGCTAAGGTATGTACGTTTTCCTAACAGAAGTCCTCACATGCCTGAATTTGCTATATTAGGCATCGTGGATTTAATTTTAGACTCTTTTTTTTTTTTTTTTTCCCAAATGTGATTTTCTAGTTAGTGATTTGATTTCATTCTTGGTGGAGAACGACAGTGCCAAAATGTTTTCTATTTGGTGGTTAGATACAAAGCCGCAGTAGGGATGCTGCTGCAGTCAGTCACCGTGCCCATAGGGATTGAACGGGCTTCAGTGCATTTACCGTGGCAGTATCGCTTCCGCGGTTTTGAAAGAGGGGCCCAAAGCTTTGGGGGCCACGATAGTATCCTTTGTTGCCAAATTCCATTTTAATCCTTTTGAAGAGAAGTGCTTTTCGGTAGGTCCTTTTTATACTCGTTATATTGATCTACTCATATTGGGAGAAAGTTAAGGTTAAAGATACCTTCCGATAAAGCCAAGCTAAACTAAAACAAATTGCTACCTTCCCCCCCCCTATGGTTTTCCCTTTAATGTAACACCTTTCCTTTAACAAATGTAGTTCTTCCCCACTACCCTATTGTGTGAAGTAAGTCCGTACTTTTTATCAGTGATTTTAAGTAGACTTTGTTGATATTCAGTATCCCTTGTTTTTATGTAATTTTATATTGTAAACCGCTTAGAAATTTGAATAAGCGGTTGAAAAAATATTTTAATAAACTTGAACTTAAACTTGAAACTCTGCTAAGGGGAGAAATAATCACTCGCATGTCTTTTCAAAAAAGGGCCAGGAATAGAGAGATACAGAGGTTGTTGCCGCAAATGATTAGGCTTAAGAAAAATTGTTGGAATCTCAGCAGGCTTTAAATATGCTTATACATCAAAATATAACAAAAAGCTCAAACTATTATAAATATAGACTTTATCAGTTGCTAATAAGAGTTGTTGGCACGCTTGGTAAGATGGTGCCCCAGCGAATAGCTATTCTATGAGATTGTCAAGAATGTTTGGAACATAAAGATAGGAAGATAAACTCTATTCTAACCTCCTTTTTTTCTAAATTGGATGAAACCCTAGAGGATACTCTATTAGAAATAGAAATAAAAATAATTTAAAATAAGAAGTAATTGAAGTATAAAAAAGAAAAAAATAGATATAATGACAAACGGAACTGTGTCACAAGCCTGGAAGAGGATCTGAAGAAAATAATTAGAAAATATTTAATAGAATGTCTGGGGGTTATATGTATCGATTAAGAAAGTTAACCCTAGAAACATAGCAGAATAGTTTTTGCCTATTAGACAGTGACCTATTTAAAATAGTTTGGATCTCCCAAATTATCTGATAGTGATGTAGCTACTCGAGATAATCCCATCAAAGGTGAGGAAGTGGAGTGGGCAATCCGGCAAAACTTGCTCGGAAAGGCAACTGGGGTGGAGTTTTAAAAGTGAATTTTATAAACTCTTCAAAGTTTAATTACAGTAACTCCGGTGCTTACTGCTATGTTTAATACAGTAATTGAGCGGGGATGAGGGAAGACTCCCAGCTTATCTTCATATAGCTAAAATAATATTCCCGCTAAGCCCAACTGTATTGCTTCATTAGGAGACCAAATTATTGGCTAAAGTGTTAGTAAGCAGACTCTCGAGAATATTACCATGAGTGATTTTGGAATCCCAAGTGGGATTTATTAAGGGGCGAGCCAGATTCAAGAACTTGTGAAGAATTTTGGCAGCTACTCATCAGCTTTGATGCTGAAAAGACTTTTGATCAGGTGGTGGTGGGGTTCTTATATGGAGATTTGTGAGCTTGCAAGAATGGTTGGTTAGTGATTTGCAATTACTGATAATAAAAAATCTCATCTGTCTAGGAGTGCACTGCAACCAATGTTAGGTCCCAGAGATAACTTTCAGCTTGTCTGTTCGCATATAAACACTGATACCGCTGCCAATGGAAAAACAATTGCCTTTATTATGTGGTTAGCACAAAGGATAATAAAATTGCTTGAATAGGGTGATGCACAGCTTAGTTACAAGCATAGATATGTAAATAGTCATAGATGAACATAATAGCACTGAACAAATATGCACGATAATGATTCTGAAGAGCCAGACTATGCAAAGAAGCTAGTTATTAAGAGAAAAAAAACACACACAGCTAGAATTTTTTTTTAACTAAGCATCAAGACACAAAACTACCCATGTCAAGAGAGAAAGCCGTACATCTATCTAGCTAACCCCAGCACTATAGGAGGCTGTGCAGCCTTACCATTTACGAGTAGAGGCTTTCACCACGTGATACTCTCTCTCCCGTGCAGGGAGTCAGGGTCTTCTCCATTGTGGGGCTGTCAGACTGATTACAACCCTCTACCAGTATCAGTTGTTGGCAGGATGCAAGCCAGCACAAACAGCTGTCAGTCCTTTGATGACCAGAGGTGAAGTTATTCTCTGACAGTGTACAATCTCAGACTAGGTCTCTCTCTATGGCAGGGAGATCCAAGGAGACTGATTTCAGTAACCTGATTCAGAGCAACCCAGGAAGGCGCATGAGTCTCACATAGACTCTTATCCTGGCTGCCATAGTCTCTTCTCTCCAACTCCAATCTTCGCTCCTGCACACACTTGATGTTACCTCTCCCACACCTCACGAATAACTGTCTGAGACTGAACAAGTCCTTTGTTCTTCTTGTCTTCTCCATCCCGCCACTGAGGTCTCTATCCAATAGGTATCTTGTTACCATGGCATTTGCTGGTCAAATACCAAAGTATCTGTCCAGTGTCTGATGTCATCACAAATTGCCCTCAAGATAACGTTGCCTGGCACTGAATGCCAAAAGTTCCATGCTGGAGAGGCCCCACTTGGCTAACAGACAAGCAGCCGGTGAAATTCCAAGATGCTGGCAGAAATGAAAATGATTCTTAGCCTCACTAGGCCCAAAGCCTAAAAATGGGATTGGGGCACAAATGAACAGGCCTTCAAGCTCTAATTTTGAGAATGTTTCTTGAATTCAGTTATGTAATAGGGATGGATGGGTTGCATTGGAAATGGGGAAGTGGTTGTATTATTCATATAACTAGGCTAAAATCTTGGCGCATTATGTTGATGATAATTTTGTCTGGCAAGCCTCTAAAGAAATTTTCACATGCGTCCTTGAGTTATTGAATAATCAAGAAAAAAAATTACATTTTACTGTATGATATCATAGTCTATTTTCAATTTTAGATTTGACCATTTATTTTTACAGTCATTTTGTATCTGGCACTTTCATGAGCAAAATAGAAAATGGCTTAAGCTGTATAAAAATATACTTATAGCATTTTTGCACAGTACGTACTCTACAAATAAGTCAACATTACCAGTCAAACATCTTGAGAGGCATTTTCAGTATGATGCCAAAATCAGATTTGGACATTTTGGGAAAAACAGCCAAAAAATCCTGTAGAGAAAATGATCATTATTAAACCAGAAAAATGGCCATTTCCTAGATGTGTTTGTCCTCAGTCATTCCTCTATCTTTTTGAACCATTTGTGAAATGAAATCATCCAAATGAAAAACACAGAAAAACCAACCATTGGGACTCGGGAGGAACCAGCATTCTTAGCGGACTGGCCAAGCAGATATCCCAGCAGAGCAGTGGGACACCCTAGGGAGCACTGCAGTGAACTTCATATCACCAATACCCTCTTACATTGTATGGTAAGCCCACTAATACTTACCCAAAACCTACTGTGCCCAACTGTATACCACCCCAATAGCCCTTATGCCTGCAGGTGTCACCTAAATGTTGGTACAGAAGGTTTTAGATGGGTTTTGGAGAGCTCATACTTTCCATCACAAGTGTACTAGTTAGAATGGGATATGGACCTCTTCTCTATAGTCCACTGCACCAACCACTAGGCTACTACAGAGACCTGCTTGCTGCCCTAATAGGACTGGCCATAACATCTGTGATCCAAGTTGGTATATTCTGTTTCATTCATATCTTTTGGGGATGGGAAGGGGTCAATGGGGGAATAAGGGGTGGCCATGCCTTCATGCCTCCAGTGGTCAGTTTGGCCACCTTTTGACACTTCTATATTGAAGCAGGTCTAGCCTCAAATATCCAAGTTTTGCCTAGGATGCTTTCTGCAATGTTCTGAATCATAAGCCCACTCTAATCCCACCCAAAACGTGTCCCCTACAGGCTCCATTGAGATTTTGATGCACTACTGGCAAACAGCATTGAAAACCATCTAAAAATGTGTTTCAGAATAGCAATTTTAACGTTTTAGCAAACAAAATGTCCAATTGACACTTTATGCTATTTTGGGGGGATGTTTTTCTCTTTTGAAAATGCTTCACCATTGAATCTAATCTAATCTTCGGTTTGTATACCAGGTCATCTCCCAGTAGAGCTCGACTCGGTTCACATATAATTAAGTCTAGAGTACATAAAAAGAGGAACATGAGAGAAGTAAGAGCTATAGTATAGTATTAAAAAAATCCTGAACACCTGACTGGGTTGTGGATCTTGAGGAGTGACACTGAGCACACCTGAAGACACAGATAATGGGTTTTTTTTGCTGAGAGATATCCACTGGACTGTGTAAGAAGTGTGTATGAGATAGTGGGGCGGTTTTTTTTTTTTTTTCCTAAATTCAAAGCTGAAACAGAAACAGCCATAGATACTTTTGTATAAAAACGTGGTTGCTCAAGCTCTGAACAGCATTGCATTTAGAGAACATATTATGCTGATACTGAAGAAATTGCTTTGGTTACTTGTCTGCTTTCATGCTCAATTTAAAACCTTAGAGCTCACCTTTAAGGGTTTATAGGGACATGACCGTTTTCATTAAAAGTGCCCTTTTTATCTCTACATCATTTTAGAAAGGCTTCTTGCGTAATCTGTTTCTGACTGACAAAAACATTAGCGAAGGCTTTTTTCTAGTGCTACAATTCAGCAGCTATTAACGTACACCAATGAGGCTCCACAATGAGTCTCTGAACGTGGCTCTGCCCCCACTCTGCATCTCCATGGGTCACCCCTGTTTATTTTCCTTGTGCTCTCTTCCCATTTTGAGGGGGGGGGGGCTTACGAAATAATGTGGAATAATATATGGCTAGGTTTTAATGCCTCTATATTGATTATGTATATGCATGAACTTCTTTTCTCTTGTAAAATTTAGGATGTGGTATCTGGTATTTTGGAAAACTTAATACACTGTACATTTTTTTAAATTCTCATAGGTGACTATGAGAAGTATCATTGTGGAATTCTACCTACATAAAGAATATTTAGCAGCTCAGTATTCAAACAATCTTACGAAGGGCCGTTGAAAAGTTCTCAACCTAGTAAATGAGCACAAGTATAGGGAAACAAAGCCATTGTGACATCATCGATGAGGTTGGCACTTAGGTATTAGTGGAATGAGGCATTATGACATCACAATACAAGGGGCCACTGAAAAGTTCTCTGCTCAACCAAGAAAAGAATGATGTGGAGCCATGACACTTACAAGTTATTCCAAACTTCTCATGACCCTTTTCATTTCAATGTTAAAGGGGGGAGGGGGTGTAATTTGACCAACCTATGACTTTCTCAAGCACTCCTAGAACCTTCTCAAAATATCCATATCATATTTATCAAAATTGTGTTATGCCCTGGTGCATAGCTTCCTAAACTATGGATCAGGACCTCAAAAGGGGGTCACAAAACTCACATGGGTGTCACAACTTGGATGGACTCTCCATAGGTGTCTCCTGGGGTCACATCATTTTATTTGCCCGTGACCATGGGGTCAAGGCCACCACAAAAAGATTGATAAGACTTGCCCTAGTATAAAGACAGAAAAAAAGACAGGTCTGAATCATCTTGAGATTGTGAAGAGGACAGCTTTATATTGGAGACTAGTAATACAATCTTAAATTAAAAAAAGCAAAGGAAAAAAATTGGTAGACGGTTTTCAAATTCTGTCATTCTGCTGTTTTGTCATTAAATACAGGCAGTCCCCGGTTTAGGAACGCCCAACTTAAGTCAAACTCGTACTTACGAATTGTGGTCCTGCCTCTCCCTTTCTATGCTAATGTGCCCCTCTTCCTCCCTTCCTTCGCATCTCTCTGCCTCCCTTCTGTGTCCCAACGCACCCCTCGTCATCTTTCCTTTCATTGTGCTTCCTGTGGATGTTTACCTCCTCTGGCCAGCTCTTTCCTCTCAGTCACACTTCTCTTCACAAAGCTTCAGCCGCTGGTTCCTGCATGCGGCTCACGGCTGACCCAGAAATCTTCCCTGAGGGTCAGCCGCGAGCCATGTGCAGGAACCAGCAACTGCGGCCTTGTGAAAAGAAGTGCTACTGAGAGCCAGGCAGAGGAGGTAAACACCATGGGAGGCACAAATTTGGAACGCAGAATGGAGGGAAAGATGATGAGGGGCACTTTGGGACACAGAAGGGAGGAGGGGGGTCACGTTTGGACAGGAAGAGGGGGTGCATTGACACAGGAAGGGAGAATCAGGGTTGCGCTGGGACACTGAAGGAAGGGAGGGAGCACAAACTTTGGACAAAGGAAGGAAGGAAGAAAGGAGGGTGTGAGCATGAACTTAGTACTTAGGATGGAATAATGGAGAGAGTGAGGGAAAGAGATGCTGAGGTGGAAGGGAATAGAGAGGGAGAATTGTTGGGCATGGGTGAGAGGGAAAAGGAGATGGTGCACATGGGGAAATGAAGAAAGTAGTGAATTATTGGGCATAGAGAGGGAGAAAGAAATATTGGACATGGTGGTGGGAGAGGCATGAGGTACAGATGAATGGGAAAGAGAAAGATGAGAGGGAGAATGTGGTGGTAGAGAGGGAATAGTGGGACGGATGAAAAATCTATTTAAACAACAGTACTTTGTTTTGAGGACTGTTTCTTTAATGTTTTATAGACTGTGCACTGTCCAGGATCCGAGTTACATAGAAATTCAAATTGAAAAACAGAACTCGTTCTTAATCCGGAGACTGCCTGTATAGTGCAATCAAAGATCCAACGCTGAAGGGGTTAAAATAAAATTCTCATGCATGTGTTTGTTCAGGTCTCTCTTAACGTAGTGTATAACGTTAGGACGAAGACCAATTCAATTATTTGAGAAAGCTGTCAGAACAAATTTACCAATTAATTATTTTCTGGAATAAAGCTCCAAATCACTTGCTGAAACATCCCCCTTGAGTTCTGCTACTGAAGTGAGCATTTGTCAGGCAGCGTTCAGAAACTGACAATTGCCGAAATTGGAGTCAGCTTATCAATGTTCTTCAGCCAGTAGTCAATTTAAGTCTAGATTATGCTGTCAGGATCCATCGGAGGTCCCCCCCCCCCCCCAAATGCAAGAGCCACACTTCAGCAATGCATACTTAATAATAATCATTGATCTGCAAAATGAGTACTTGTCAAGGAAGACTTAGGGACCCTTTCATCAAGCTGCACTAGAGGTTTTTAGTGTGAGCCGGTGTGGTAAATGCTCCAACGCTCATAGAACGCAACATCAGAAGGAAGCCAAGGACGGCGTGAGTAGCAGGTTGAAGATGATTCAAGAGATATGTGCTTGGAGGGGGGGGTGCACAGTGTGGCAATGCCGAGTGCCACCACTCCTGGTGCCAATCTCCTTCACTGCTCCACTGTTCAACAGTCCCTTGTATAAAGGAAAGAAAGTATCTACTTTTCTTTATAGAATAGACACTAGAGAATGACATGGGGAAAAAATCTGTCACTGCCCCGTCCCCGGCCCACCATCCTCTGCACCGCCCCTTCACCGCCGTTCCCTTCACTGCCCCATCACCGTCACCGCCCCGTCACCGCCACTGCCATCCCATTCACCGCCCCGTCACCGTCCCCGCTGCATCCATATAAGCCTTAGTACTGCAATATTTAGCTTATTCCTTTCTTATAAATCAAAGTTCCTGCTGCTGAACTAGAGAAAGAGATGTTCAGCTGGCAGGGCTTTGTTTATAAATTTTTATCAACACAACTAATATACTGGCTGGCTAATCACTAGGATCGATTGGGCAGGCGGGTGTGGGCTGCGGGGACCGCGCGATCCTTCATGCCTCACTGCAGGGACAAGACCATTCACCGCTCCACGGGGCGGTGAATGGCCTTGTCCCCGTCGCCGCAGCAACTGCTAGTTTTCGTTCCCCGTTTTGGCGGGTTACCCGTGGCTAAACCCAGTGGCCGCGGGTAAACCGCCACCATGTCATTCTCTATTAGACACCTAAAAATAAGCAGTTCTTATAGAATGATCCTCTATTCTCTTTATTCCCTTGTCTCCATACTAATACTAGAGGTAGAACACCCAAAAGAGCAAAAGAAATTATACAGACACACAAAGTGGAAACCTACTTGAGTTTTATTATGCAAAATACATTTACTGTACATGATTTAATATGCAAAGCAATATAAAGTTATGCAAAAGTACCGCAAAGGTTTTGAATTTTTGCTGCAGAATCTAGCCCCAAGCTCTCTGAGGTCACTGAAACATGGGGTTATAGCTTCTGCTTCCTAACAGCCTATTCCAGATTAATCCCTGCCAAGTAATATTCAGTCCTTTAAACAGAAAAAATAAGGAGGGGGGGGAGGAGAGAGAGACTAGCTGTGTAATAGCCATGGAAAATGTTGCCATAAAGGGTACTAGAACTAAGCAGGTCTTAGCATGCTAAGTCGTAAAGATGCCATTAAACGAAGCAAATAGCTTTAACGGAGCACCAGTGCAGTTTTCAGAAAACTCATTCTGTTTGTAGGATATCTTTCTGGAGAGCAGCCAGTTTGCAGTGTACCCAAGTAATCAGGCTCTTTATTTGTAACATTTCCAGAGGTTCTAAAGATCAACCACACTGTCTATCAAGGAACTAATCAGGACAGGAAAACTGCAGCAGGCAATTCAGTCTCGCCACCTTTTTCCTCAAGGTACACTCTCAATCTTGTCTACAGCAGGATTAATAACAAATACTATTAAACAATGTACTGTATTATACGAGGGGCCACTGAAAAGTTCTCAGCTAAACCAAGAAGAGAAGGATGTGGAGCGATGAAACCAACAAGTTATTCCACACTTTTCTTGATCCTTTTCATTTCAATGCTATGAAATGAAACGAAAAGAGTCAAGAAAAGTGTGGCATAACTTGTAGGTTTCATGGCTCCACATCCTTCTCTTCGTGATTGGGCTGAGAACTTTTCATCAGCTCCTCAAATTGTGATGTCATAATGGCTCGGTGATGTCAAACTTACTTCAAAATTGCGCATCCAGGCCTCTGCAATGCAGGTCAATGTGATCGTTCAAAATTATTTGCTTAGCACACAAAGAATTTCATCAAGGTATCCCATTCTAATATTCCAACCTAATATTCCATTATACCCCAAGTAGAATCCTTTGATCCCTAACCGGTTAGTCCTCTCCCCCCCCATCCAAAGTTTACTATGAGGCTACATGACACTCCGCCTTTTTCCACATTGCATCAAAGCTCTGGAATGCCTCAACCCATTATGAGCTTCCAACTCTCCCCAACTTTAAGAAGACTCTAAAGATGCACTTTTTTAAAGAGGCCTCTGCAGAAGGAAGCACAACGCTACATTTAAGGAATGAATGCTGACCGTGTGCTCTCCTTTCTTATTTATGGAGTTCATTTCTTTCAAAGTATTAGTTTGTAAGCCACTTTGACGATGGAGATAGAGATAGAACTTCTCTTAGAAAGTGGTGGTGCATAAAGAGAAAAATTAAAGGCTGTTTATAATATTTTACAGCTCGGTTTAAAATATTTCACAGTGCATCTTTTCCCCCTTTATTTGCCAACTCTACTTTTTGTTCCCCACTTGGGTTAACAGTGAAATATCTGTTCTCATACTGAACCGACATCCTCTGCACAATGTGCATTTATGTCAATCAGGAGAATGCTGGAGCTCCAAGTTCCATATTTCTGCTCCATTACTCGCCTCTATTGTATGTTGTGAAATGGAACGCTGTTCCACTGTGCAGGTTTCTCAGGGCAACTGTAATTCTCCAGTTTGGGGAGCTTTAAATATATTCAGCCCGGCTGGATAGTATCAGTTTATTTGATGCTACTTTATGCAGTTGTAGGCATGGTACTCAGCCTGGGGGAGAGGGAATAAGCCATCTGTGCGCAGGGTCACAATTGGATTCCAGTTGAAGTATGATATTTCCTCTGTAAATATTATAGGAATCTTAGTTCCACTGAGGCAAAAATGGTCATTTTGAAAAATATTCTTGACTTGATACATGGTTGCGAATTTCTTCCTTTTGCTTAATGTTTTCCCAACTGTATAAGCATGCATGCCCCTGATATTTAAATGGAATCATATTTTTTTTAAACATTAGAAAATATTATAATTACAAGGGGGCATTTAATAATTTATCTATCTGAATATGAAAGAATGTAGCAAGTGTGTTGAAACAAGTCTGTGCATGTTGTGACGTGTCTCAAGTTGACTCATGCAAGGTTGTGAGTCTAACATTCTAAGAGACAGGACGTCAGGAGAGTCCTCATGCGAATCAAGTAAGAGACTACTAGATTTGGAGCATTGTTCGGTGATAAAATATCTCACAAAAGAGGGGAAAAAGCCAACGGAGATCCATGAATGCATGACTGCAATTTATAGTGAGTCTGCCCCGTCATCCTTCAAAGTAACATTTTGGAGCAAGCAGTTTAAGTGGGGTAGAGAGTCCAGTCAAGGTGACCCTCACATTGAACAGCCTGTGGAAGCAACTTCCACAAAAATGTGCAAGAACGTCAAGGATTTAATTTTGTCACAGACGTGTTAAGGTTTTCAGAATAGCTGAAGAAATGGGCATCTCAGCAGGCACAGTTTGGAAAATAATTCCTGAAAATGTGGGCATGTCCACAGTTAGTGCGAGATCGAGCAGTAACTATGTAACAAATAACTGAGCAACTGTTTATCAATTGATACTGGCGTTAAAACAAGCTTCTAAAGTTGATGGTTCAAATCAGAGTTTTATCCAGAACATTAATATTTAAACGTTAGCCCTCCAAGTTCAGCCCTGGATATACAAGTTCTATTTATTTGGCCTCAGACCCACCACTCCACCGCTTAAGATAAACTTTTAGCAGGGAGAATTACATGGATCTTCGTCATCGGCCCAATATCCTATGTTTTAAATTCTCTATTGTGATTATAGCAAATTGTAGCAGTTTAAATAATTTATAATAGCTGCTCAAAAACTTGGCAAGTTCCAGGAAGGAAGATGGTGATAAGATCTAAAGGCCTGACGAGTTGCAATAGTAGCAATGTAATTTATGCTATAGACTGTCCATGCAAGCTAATTTATATAGGACGCACGAGCAGACCAGTAAAGTTGAGATTGAAAGAACATAAATCTTGACTGACTACAGAGTGTCTTTAAGCTCCGATGGTACAGCTTTGGATGAGATGCAGTGGCATGTGATAGATATTATTCAAGAAGGGTGGGGGAGAGGCAATATGGAAAAACTTCTAAATTAAAAGGATCAGCGTTTAATCTATAGGCTAGACACAGTTGAGCCACGGGGTCTGAATATGGAGGTAGAATGGGCTTCTCTGATAGGATAACAACCCCGTCCAATGGGAGGCAGGGGACATCAGCTGATTTGAAGGGTGTATTTAAATGAGTGGTTAAGACGACGACGCCATCTTACTCTTTGAATTGTATAGGAGTCTGATGACATTAGCGGCCATGGTGAGTTATATTTTAGTAGATTTTTAGTAGATAATTTAACTTATGAGAACAGGGAATTCAGTTTGATGAAAGACATTGACTGTATTTTCCTTTCCATAGGGGGACCCTTGATAAAGCACACTAGTGCGAAACATGTCGGGTCATGTTTTCCCGGTCTGTACTTACTAAAGCTAAGTTTAAACAATAAATACTGAATGTTTAAATTTTTGAAATTTTTTAAAAAATTTGAGCTGCTATTATAAATTATTAAAACTGCTACAATTTGCTATAATCACAATAGAGAATTTAAAACATAGGATATTGGGCCGATGATGAAGATCCATGTAATTCTCCCTGCTAAAAGTTTATCTTAAGCGGTGGAGTGGTGGGTCTGAGGCCAAATAAATAGAACTTGTATATCCAGGGCTGAATGTGGAGGGCTAACGTTTAAAACAAGCTTCAGCATTTCCCCTGAAGAAGCCTGTTGGTATGAAATGGATTTGGCCTCCGTCGGGTTGATTACAGTGTGCCAGATTCAATGCTGTCATTTGTTACATTCTAATGGTTGCCAGCTCATTATTCTCTACTTAAATATGGGAAAAATTGAAATTTGAATTAAAAAATATTTATAAATATAAAATATTTAAAAAGTAATTTTAAAATAGATTGAATTAAGCAATGAATCTTAACAGAGGTGTTGACCTATGATGATATCCCAACCCTAAATTGGTGACCTTCCATTGATTGGACTCCGAGGGTTTTTTGAGGTCTTTTTTCCTCTGTTTTGATACTATTATGCACTATAGACCAGTGTACAGGGCATTGCAGTAGTCTAGTCGTGATGCTATCGTGGCATGGATCAGTGGTCAGTCTTGTCTTTTCAATATATGGAGAGAGATTTTACAGCTGCCGAAGATAATAGAGATGTTTTGTAAAGGTTGATTGAATTTTTAGCATCAGAGTGAGTGATGAGTCTAGCAGTATCCTGAGATTGCTGACCTGTAATTTTAGGGGGAGTTCATACTTCCCAAAAGATAGGGTCACCAGATGACTGGGGATCCGGATGGGTTTTCAAAACCCGGCACTTTGTCTAGGTTTTGAAAAGCTTCTGGCAATGAGCAACATCAGGACGGCATTTGCACGCATGTGTGAATGCAATGCAGTGATGTCACCACGTCACATCAGCGCATGTTCGAATGCCGTCCAACATTGCTCATTGCTTGTGCAGGTCGAGGGGGTTGGGACGCGGGAGCAGGCCTGGGGGTGGAACGGAGTGAGCATGGGTCTGGATTTTCCATTTGGAAAATCTGGTAACGCTGCCAAAAGATATTTTGAAGTTTAGCATTTGCCCACTTGTGTTAGAAGCCCAAAGAATCTCTGTTTTGCTTGGGTTCAGGCAGAGTTTGTGATTGTTTGCCCATTCTTGAGTTGCGGTTAGACAGGCAGTCAGTTTACTCAAAGCTGTGGTTGGATCTGGTTCAATGGATGTGAGTAGTTGCACACATCATTGGCATAGATACAGAATTTCTTCTGGGATGGGGCTTGTGGGAGTGGGATGGATGCCCTAAGGGAGGCTTTTGGGAGTGTGGGCAGCAGATGAGTTTGCCAAGGTGTAATTAAAGGTTCTCTTTTACTAAGCCATGGTAGAGGTTTCTACCGCAGCCCAGGGCTAATAGGAATTCTATGTAAAAAGGGGGGATAGTTTGCTATGGTTTTGTTCGCTCCGTCTCTGATCATTCCTCAAGCCTTTCCTTTTCCCCCTATTTCAAATTCTCTCTTCCTCTTCTCCCCCATTCCAAAGATTCCTTTGTCTCTTCTTTCCTCCCACATCCCCATGCCAATCCTGTAAGCCCCCTCCCCAAGCAAAAAAAAACTAAAACCAAAAAAAGGTTTGAATATAGAAAACAACTATATTTTTATTACATAAAACTAAAATGAATTGGAAAATTGTTAGCTTGTGGCTGCATGAATGGCGGTGGGGAGTATCTTTGCACCTCCATCCTCTCCTCCCTCCTCTTCTTTCTCTTTTCTTTCCCTCCTTTTGCTTCTTCTTCTCTTAGGTCAGCCTTTAGTTCTATGCTGAGCCCCACTCTCGGTACCTTGGGGTTGGGAGGGGTGGGGGTAGGGGTTCTGGTATATCTGGGGGTATGTATGTTCTGTTGCAGGGAATGGCTGTCGGAGGGGGTGTGGTGGTAATTGCAGTGGATGGTCCCTTTTGGGGACTTTTAACTTCAAAATGGTGGAAGGTTGCGGCACTAGATGTCTTGATATACCGCACTTTTTTGTTCTATTGAGTTCCCTTGGACGAGCCGAGCTTTGCTCTCTTGTCCTTATGTGACCCTGGCTGGGTTTGGTTGCGGAGGTTACTGTTATTATTGTTTTGTTGTTTCTCTCATGCATTTGGATGTTTTCACATTCCTGATATACACTTTGTATTATATCTGGTTGTGACCTTTTTCACTTTCAATAAAAATATGATTAAAAAAAAGAATTTTCTGACTGCCGCCACAGAATCCACTCCTGAGCTGCTGCAAGAAACTGGGGGCCAAGGCCAGGTCTAATGTAAGTCATCCCTGCAGTTCTGAACCCCCTACAACCTAATATTGTGGCAGGCCTAATGAAAGAAATTTGGAACTGGGCAAATTGACTGTTAAAGTAAACGGCACTGACCTGATGTTCATGTTTTTGAAAAATCCAAAGGATATGAACCAGAAAAAACAAGGAGTCCGGGGGGAGGGGAGGGGAGATCTCTCAGGAAAATTAAGCCGTGAAATAGATTCTTTTTTTATTGGCGTGGCTTTCATTTCTCCTGTCTTCCACACTGCAGCATACTGTCTGAATTAATAGTCACTTTTGGACTGGAAATTGGTGGTGTTCTCGTTCTCATCTCATTTTCAGCAGAGAGCTGCTGTTTTGTCATGTCGTTCATGCCACATTGGTAAATTAGCAGCTGTTGAGGCAACAACTCAGTGAAATTTCTCTTAGATGTGAGAGGAGGAAAGAGCTGATTCACTCCATGGCAATTAACACTAAGAAACAGATGGGATTATCTAACCTCTGTTTAGGTACTATTAGTCTAACTTCTTTATCAGTTTTCTCTATAATATGTAATTAGGTCAGTGTTATGTTTTTTGTATTTTCAATTCAAGTGCTGCAGGATTAGGGAGGAGATTAAATCATCCCCACATCCCCCCTACCTTCCATTGTTCCTCTAAGCTAGTGTTCTTAACCCTGTCTTGGAGGACCCTCAGCCAGTCGGGTTTTCTGGAAATCCCTAATGAATATGCATGAGAGAAAATTGCATATAATGAAGGAGGCGGGCATGCCACTGTATTCAGTGCCCAATCTTTTTATCTGTAACAGTTCTCAATTGTTTATCTTCTGCACGCCGTTGTTTACCGGATTTGCCTCCACTTTCATTCAATCAAACTTGATCTTATAATCTTATATAATAAAACCCTAGCCACGCATGCGCACTCTTAACTGCATGCTTCCATGATTTGTAGGTCTGTGGCTGCAGGAGTGCGCATGCGCAAGTCCCCAGCTTTCTTCTCAGCACCTACCTACACTGCCGACAGGACTGGCCGCCAGCGCTGGACTCTCCACAATATTTGGCTCCTCTCACCAGCCGCACCAGCATCAGAGAAGGCTTCCGACGCTGGCGGGGATCAAGAGGAGCCGTGGCGACACCTCGCGGGGCGGGAAGGGAAGCGCCGAGAAACCACTCCAGCCACTACGTTCTTCGCGGTCCCGACTCCAGCAGTGTGTGCAGCACTCTACACACGCTGCTTCGGGGCCTTCTACTGCCCTGATTTGCTCTGCCGCGTCTCTGATGATGTCATCAGGGACGTGCCAGAGTAAATCAGGACAGTAGAAGGCCCCGAAGCAGCGTGTGTAGAGTACTGCAAACGCTGCTGGAATCGGCAGATTTGTCGGGACCGCAGGAAGGGAAGGGGGGTAAGGAAAATGCTACTGCTGCACAGAGAAGTGGTGTGGGGGGAGGGAATGCTGCTGCTGTGGCTGCTGTACAGGGAAGTGGGGGGGATCGAAATGCTGCTGTACAGGGAAGTAGGGTGGGGGAAATGCTGCTGCACAGGGACATGGAGGGGGAAGGAATACTGCTGTGGCTGCTGCACAGGGAAGTGGGGGAGGATTGAAATGCTGCTGTACAGGGAAGTAGGGTGGGGGAAATGCTGCTGCACAGGGACATGGAGGGGGAAGGAATGCTGCTGTGGCTGCTGCACAGGGAAGTGGGGGGGGGGAAAGACAGACAGCTAGAACCCTTTAATGTAACAGGCTAAAATACTAGTATGTTATAAAAGTTTTCATAGTATTATATTATTATAATAAATGAAGAATTATTTATAAGTATAAGAAGTAGAGTGCAATATAGCTCTTGTTTGGGTATTTTGTTTATGCATATTCATAGGTCCCCCAGGACAAGATTGAGAACCACTGCTCTAAGCTGAGCAGGGCCTAGATGCACTAAAAAGGATGGGTAAGACCGTGTGGGTCTGCTCCGATCCGATTTTTGGCCGATTCAGAAAGAGCTATTGATTCCCAGTGCCGCGTTCATTAGCCGTCATTGGCGGGTGAAGGGGGGGCTTTTTCTTTTTTTATGGGACAGATATTTTACATGCATACTACATATTAGCAAGACTGAAGCGTAAGAAGGATGATATCTGATAATATCGCAAGCAACAAATTTTGATGAGTTTATGATAAGTATTTATTTAAAAGTCATATTACTTTTTGCCCTTATTTATGATTCCTCAGTTCTTCGACATGGAGTGCAAGATCATGTTTTCACAAACATTGGTAGTTTAATAATGAACAGTTATATCGCCAAGTGAATATAGAGGATTCACAAGCTGAGGACTTTTCAGATGTTGAAGATATTGAAGGTTAATGAAAACATATGTTTATGAATGGAAAGAATTTATCTATGTTGTGGAGTTTTTTACAGACCTCCGATGACGTTTGCTCCATAAGATTTCTTGTGAATCAAGGGGCTTTATTAGTGAGGTCTGCTTTTCTCCATATTTTTGTGTCTCATTTATGATTTTTTGCGTATCATGTCTGGAATGGATGAGTGATCCTCTAACACTTTTACAGCAGCATGTTATTACATACTGAGTATTGAAATGTATAAATGTCTGCGCCAATTATAATGCAGAGTTAAACACAACATCTACCTGCAGATGTTAATGCTTAATTCCTAACAATGGCTTGAATGGATGAATGAATGATTTATTTATGTATAGTAAATAAATTGAATATGGCAGGTACAAAATTTGGATACCCTTCCATTTGATCCAGTACTGCTTTTTTAAAATTGCTAATAATACCTAAATGGTTTTACGCTGGTTTTTAACAAGATTCAGTAGAGGATTCTACCGTGGGCTGGAAAGATAAATGCTTTGTCACATGACCTGAAAATGGCAAGGGCAAATCAAGATCAAGTATGCAAATGTAGTAGTGCATCATACCTTATGCTATGAGTTTATCTTGCTTGAGCAGACTAGATGGACCATATAGGTCTTTATGTGCTGTCATCTACTTTATTATTATGAAGGGTTGCCAGAAAGATGTCAGTTTCACAAGCGATGAATAGAGAAGGAAATTGTGAAAAGGTACCTACCTTGAATTGATTAAAACATGAGATTTTGAAATATTTCTTCTTAGAAATTAGAAAGCCATGGGACCGGACGGGATCCATTCCAGGATATTAAGGGAGCTCAGAGAGGTTCTGGCAGGTCCTATTAAAGAATTGTCCAACAAATCTTTGGAGATGGGAGTGATTCCTGGGGATTGGAGAAGAGTGGGGGTCAAAAGGGTCACAAAAGGGGTCACAGAGATGAAGCGGGAAACTACAAGACCGGTAAACCTCACTTCAGTTATTGGAAAAATAATTGCTGGTTGGAGAGCCATATATTTAAACTAAATTTAATTGGCTAAAACCTGATTTTGGCTCAATAAATGATCAATGTTCTGAAATCAAGCTTTTAATAGCTGTTCCATAATCCCACTGCTTCTTCCTTTTGGCGGTGAACATAGTAGAAAGCAACCATAGCCAAGGAATGGACAGAAAATACAAGAGGTGTACTACAATATATTTATATCTGTGATCAACAAAACAGATATTTCCATGAGAGCCTAAATTGAGAATATAATGGAATATCATTTAATAGAATGTCTACTAGCTTTCTCTAATACCCCACAGGGTAAGTGATGTTTCAAGGAATAAAATATCCTGTATCACTTCAGTTGATTTCATACTGAAGTCCTATATCATCCAAAATGACTGATTGCAGAACCAGCTTTTTATTTATATATAGTACTTACAGTTCACAAGAGCTGCTTAGAAAGTCATTACAGCGAAAAGTGCAACCACCATATCTGCAACTGAGAGCTGTAAAGTCCCTTCCACCACATTACTTGTTTCTCAGATGATATGAATTGCATTATGGGTTTTTTTTTCCATAGAAAATAAGACAAACTGTTTCCTTGGGAGTAACAAACTACAGGCTAGAGATGCTTCAGGAGTGAAACCAAAGCAAATTAAGTATAAAGGAAAGAAATGAGAGGGGTCAATTTTGAGCACATAAATTGAAGTGCCAGGAAAACGAAGAGAAAAAAAAACTCTGCACCAAATATCAATGAAGACAAAATGAGCAGAGATGACCACGATTATCAAGCTGGCAGCTAAACTTTAATAAAAGTCCAAACGCATTCATCAGATTGAGAAGGGTTCTTAATCTGATGTATGTCCTGGACTTTTATTAAAGTTTAGCTGCCAGCTTGATAACCTTGGTCATCTCTGCTGCTTTTTTTTTTTTTTGTCTTCAGAGATTAAATTAATACATATATATTCAGTGCTACTAATGACACAGTTCTACAGAAGATGCCTCATTTACCTAAGTCTCAATCCTTGCCCGCCGAAGGTTACAGTATATAGTAATGGGATAAATTCCAGCATTCTGCTGCCTCCGCCCATACCCACCCCGGCATGGTTGAGCAGCATATGCCTGTTGCCTGCTGAACCAATAAAATTTAGAGCAGTGCCCTCGGGGCCTTAAGGGGGTGGGGTAAATCCCCTGAAGGCACTGACTACGTGCTCCTGCAGCTAGTGGTGATTCTCAGTCTGCTATCCGGCTAAGTAACTGCGTAAAGTTAGGACAGCAAAAGAGTAGTCCTAATTTTCTGAGGCGAGTTAACCAGGATATGTCAAGCTATGCCAGGCAGTGACATAGTAAGGGGAGTTGACCACCCTTGGCGCCGTCTTGGTGGGGGGTGTTCTGGCTCCTCTCATGCCACACTCTGGCCACCCTGTACCTCTTTAAATTTTCACTAGCACCATCAACTTCTCCAGGCTGCTGCTCATGCTGGTCTGGCTCGCCTCTGAAATCACATCCAGGCCAGGAAGCAACATCCGATGGAAAGCAAAGGCCAGCAAGAACAGCAGGCCGGAGAAGCTGCTTGCGCTGACTAAAATTTAAAGAGGTATGGGGAGGAAGGAAGCGCACAAGTGTGAGATAGGGGGTGGGAAAGGAGCTGGGGGGGGTCAGAGAGGAAGGTGCAGGAGGGGCACCACCACCCCAGGTGCCTCCCACGGTCACTCATGCCAGGAACTGCACATTCCCCACCATTGAATATCTGGGGTTAGTTCAGCCCGCAGCTGGATGTAACTTACCAGGCACTTACCACAGTGGGCTGAATACAAGTTCCATAGGGGTTAAAATTGAGCTGGCTTGGTGATCACATAAAATGAAGTGCCAGTGATTAAACTAATACATATATTCAGTGCTATTACTGAGGTTATTCTATAGAAGATGCTTCATTTACGTATGACTTAATTCTGGTTTGCTGAAGGTTAAAGTATACTTTAAGGAAATGCGAGCAACTTGCATTTCTGCTGGGCTTGTTCCACATATGTTGTAAATGGAGAATTGAATTTGCCATTACTATCAATCTTGCATAGCGCTTGATGACTTCCATTTGCTAGGGAAAACATGACAATCAGAGCGTCATTTAGTCCCGGTGGCATTGACAGAGCACGACTTAACTGCCAAAGAAGTAGTATGAGCTAATTATGAAATCACCTCACAGGGAACATTCAGTTCTGCAAACATTAAGATGGAAGGAGTTGCTTAAAAACTCATCTTGCAATTGAATTAAGTGGTTATTAATTTGGTTTAGTTACCGAGTGCTGACTTGACTTGGCGCATTCTGATGTGATAGCGGGGAAATAAATTACTCATGATGAATGGTAACTTCCTGTAGTCATATTTTGTTTTATGCCATTTTTAATAAGCTTCTGTACAAGTTAATTAATTCCAGAATTCATTACTGATTATGCTGATTATAAAGTATAGACGCTTACAGAGGGGGGAGGCATGATTAGTTTGACTATGGTTATAAATAAAAACAGGACCAATAGAAGGATACCAAGAAGACCAAGGTACAGTATATAAAGGATTTCTAGATAGTGGCTCAAATACAATAGAAACGTATAAAGGGCCACTGAAAAGTCTTTCATTTTAGGGCACAAAATTGCAAGCTTCTAGGAGAAAAGGAAAGTTCCCTTTTCCATACTAGCTGTGATCATTGAGAGAATAAACAGTAGCAATTGTACCAGTGACCGCTTAAGAACAGAAGTTGGAATGGGATCAGAGAAGCAAGTTGTTGATCATAAAGTAATAATCTTGGTGAGTTCAAAGGATGAGGGTAGGCTAAAATGTGATGCTGTATTTCTCTAGTCCGGAAAGGTCCTCCAGCGTCATCCTCATGGTTGTTTTCAATATGTCCAGCCATCTGATTGCAGGTCACCCTCTTCGCCTGGCTCCTTCGATCTTCCCAAACACGGTCCTTCTCCAGTGATCTCTCTCTTCTGATGGTGTGACCAAAATAAGACACCTGACTGCATCAGAATTCAAGAATGCTTGGGACAAGTAGAAACATAGAAGATGACGGCAGAAAAGGGCTACAGCCCATCAAGCCTGCCCACTCTGCTTACCCACCCCCTGTCTATACCCTAATGACCCAATTTCCTTATCTTGACCCTCGTAGGGATCCCACATGGGTATCCCATTTATTCTTAAAGTCTGGCACGCTGTCTGCCTCGATCACCTGCACTGGAAGCTTGTTCCAATGATCAACCACTCTCTCTGTGAAGAAATACTTTCTGGTGTCGCCATGAAATTTTCCGCCCCTGAGTTTGAGCGGGTGCCCTCTTGTGGCCGAGGGTATATATAGGATCTTTAAGGGAAAAGATGGGATAACAGATGGCATGGGTAGGCAGGCTAGATATAGGCAGATAAAGATCATATGGTCTATTTTCCTCTGTTTCAGTGATTTAAGATGCATATCTACTTGTCTGCATAAGTCATCCATTATTTAAGCACAAACTGGGGGTGGTTGGTGATTCAGGATCAAGTCGGTGCGTAGGTGCTTTTATCAAATAAATCAATAAGCCTCCTGATTTCTGTTGTGTAGAGTGTATTTGCATTTTTTGGCAGCAGAAAAAAATAAATTCCGGAGTGGTGCTGCATCCAGTATGTAAACATCGCTAGGTATAAGGAGGTGCAAAGGCCAGAACATGAATTTGTTGGCTTACTTTCAGAGTTCTATTTTGACAAGTAGAAAGCAGATAGAATGCTAATGAAAGCCAGGTGCGGGAAGACCGAGCTTTCAAAAGGTGATGAGGCCAATTGGTTTTTGTAGGGATTTAGATTACTATGATAACTACTGACTACAGCTTTATATTACATGACCTTATCCTTGTGGTACAGAATATATAGATATTAATGACCATAATAAATTAGAGTCTTGATTTTAAATAACATATACTTTTTAGTATGCAGTTTGATGAAGCAGTCTCTATAGCAACAGGCTATCAAGCGATATGAAGAGGTGTATAAAACCATCATTGGAACACTAGTGTGATAAAGGGTTAAATCATTTCATTGAACAAGGAACTACAGCTGCGTTGCACACAGGTAGACAGAAGGGAAACATATTCACTACCTACCCTCTAATTCTAGCGATTGATGTACAGGCATATTTTCAGATTGTGTACACTCTTACAAAACCCATGTATACTTTTTACCTGTGGTCTTTGCACAGCATCCTGGGACTCTTCTACACCTCCTCTATACATGTCCTACCCTACAAATCTATTGGTCAGGCATATGGTTCAGAATTCTCTCTATATTGCACATGAGTTGCCCATGTCTTTTAAGTCCATCATACTGCGTTCCACTAACCCAGATGTCTCAATACCACCAATGTTTTTTGATTTTATGATTGCTTTAGCTATCCATCGTATCGCCTGCAATTAGACAGATCATTCTAGGCTTAACTTTCATGAGTGGTGGAATCACCTCTGTGTTATCAGGAAACATGAGGAAATAATCGCGTTCAAACAAAATATTGCCAGGTTTACTCGAATTTGGACCCCTCTTGATGAATTTTGTAAGGATTTAAATGTCAACCCCAATTAAATCCATTATGTATATGACTTGAAAATTTGCAGCTTATTGTACTATTTTATTTATATATTCTTTGTATTTGAAAAATTTCAATAATTAGATGTTAAAAATAATAAAAATAAAGTAGCATAGGAACATGATGGCAGATAAAGGCCAAATAACCCATCCAGTCTCCCATCAGCATCCACTATCTCCTCCTCTCCCTAAGAGCTCCCATGTGCTTGTCCCATGCTTTCTTGAATTCAGACACAGTCTTTGTCTCCATCACCTCTACTAGGAGACTATTCCACACATCTGCCACCCTTTCACTGAAAAAATATTTCCTTAGATTACTCCTGAGCCTATCACCTCTTAACATCATCCCATGCCCTCTCACTCTGGAGTTTCCTTTCAATTGAAAGATACTCGGCTCATGCCAAGTAGATATTTAAACATCTCTATCATATCTCCCCTCTCCCACCTTTCCTCCAAAGTATACATATTGAGATCTTTAACTTGGTGAAACATAGAAGATAAGCAATCTTATAAGTTCTATATCAAACTGACTTTTCTTTAGCACGATCAAATGTGAATTCAAAAGTTAACAGGCAATTGCTATTCCTTGGGGCTTAGCAACACAAAACAACCATTTTAAAGCACAATAATGCTAGTACTGGAAAGATAAACCGAGGATTCATGAAGCAAAAGGAGAAAGACAAAATCAAAGTCATGTTCAGGTCAAGCAACGTGAACATTGGTAATCATTAAAGTATCCCTAAGGCAAGACAAACAGAACTATGTTTATGCTTATTTGATCTTTATATGCCTCTATTGCTGACTATGCAGTGTACAAGACAACAATAAAATTATCCAAAGGAACTTTATAAGTAAGACAGAAAGTACTCATTCACAACAAAGAACAGGTAAAGAGAGTAGCAGAGGCAGTAAAAACCTAAGAACATAAAAATTGCCATACTGGGACAGACTGAAGGGCCATCAAGCCCAGAATCCTGTTTCCAACAGTGGCCAAGGCAGGTCCCAAGTTCCTGGCAGAAACCCAAATAGTAGCAACATTCCAGAGCTGAGATTGTGAGGTCATAAAGCCTCATTCCACCAATGCCTAAGAATCAAACTCATCAGTGATGTCACAATGGCTTGACTGATCTTGATTGGCTCACATAAGAGCATAAGAATTGCCATTCTGGGACAGATAGGAGGTCCATCTATCCTGTTTCCAAGAGTGGCCAATCCAGGACCTAAGTGCCTACTGTAGCTAGATCCCAAGTAGTAAAGCGGATTTTATGCTGCTTATCCTAGGAATAAGCAGTGGCTTTCCCCAAGCCAATAATGGCCTATGGACTTCCCTTTTAGGAAATTATCCATCTGTGACACACAGGACCAGCATTCTCAAGACAGGATGCTAAATCTTCATTTTAAAAGTTTTAATAGTCTTAAATGTATTAAAATAAGTTTCTTCTCTTATAATGAACAGAAAATTGTTCCAAAATTTAGGAGCTATGAAGAAAAAAAAAATCTATATTCTGTCTGAATTCACTAATTTATAGTATATTATTTATATTCCGCATTTATACAAGGCGGATCACAACATTACATACATAATAAAGTACAAAAATAAACATCATACCAAACGTGTTATAAAGCAATTGATATATCAAACAAGAACCCGGCCCCAGAGTGCTTAATTGATCCTCAGATGCACCACTCCACGTTCAAACTATTTCATAACGTTAAGCTTGATGTGCAGAATCTTCCCTGGATCAATTTGATTTTAAATTATTATTTTCAATATTTCATATAACTTAATTATTCTAATTTATATAAAGCTTTAAGAAATATTTAATCAAAAAGACTTAGCTTAGATTTTGTGGTCGCTGTTGGGACTGCTTGTGCCAACATGTTTTGCGATAAAACGCTTTTTCAAGGCTGGGTCCCTAATCATAAAACGCCATCGAACTTGACCAGTAACTTTTTTTCAATTGATGACATACAAACATCAACAAAAAGTGTGCTTAATCTCTCCATTGCCCGGGTACATTGCCCACCAGGACAGACAGGGAAAAATGCTTGAGTACCTGAATAAATTCATGTAAACCCATTCTGAGCTCCCTTGGGAGAAAGGTATAGAAAATTGAAAAAAATAAAAAATAAATCTAAGACCGCAGTGTGGCGTATATTGCATCGTCCAAGAGGAAAGGTATAATGGTGAGTTCAAGTGAAAAGTCTTATGAGTAAGGCAGAGAACTTTAAAGCAGATACAAAGGTCAATAGGAAGCCAATGGAGTTTAATCAATAAACAGGGAGCAAAGTCTGATTTCTTTGCCCTGCAGAGGAGGCATGCTGCTGTATTCTGTAGTGTTTGAAGATGGTGTATTTGGGCTTTGATGATGTAAGCCATAGGTGTCGGAACAGGGTAGGCCACGGGCCATGGCCTACTCAAAAATTGCTGGTAGTAATAGGGCTGACTGAGATCCTGCTGCTGGCAGAGAAATGCCAACTGAGGAGGCGCCCTCAGCACTCTCAAGGGAGAGAATCTTGCTGCCGTGTACCTGTTGGTCAGCTCTATCTGCTGTGTCCATTCCCCTACTCCCCTTCGTCTACTCCTCAGCCCCCCTGCCCACATCCCCCCCCCCGGCTAGTCTACTCTGAATTTCTTGTAACACTTGCTGGGCACTGGAACTGATCCATAGTGTCACTCTGCCGTCGGATCTGACGTCTTCTCTCCACTGTGGTCCTCCCTCTCTGACAACTTGCTGTTTCTGCTGGCGTGGGCTGCAGTGGAGAGAAGACACCAGTGCTAGTGGGAGAGCAATGCTGTGATCAGTTCTGCTGCCCAGCAAGTGTTACAAGAAATTCAGGGTAGACACATGGGGGGGAGGGGAGGAGGAGTAGATCTTGGGGAAAGGATGCCTAGAAATAAGGTACCTCCCAAAACATTTCAGATTGGAGGGAGGGGTAGAAGTTAGAGAGGGAGCAATACATGGAAAGATGTCAGATTTGTGAGGGAAAGGAAGAGATGGACTTGGGGATAGCAGAGGGAGGTAGAAGGGGAAACAGTGAGAGATGGATTTGTAGGAGGACAGAGGGAGCAAGAGAAGGGGAGATGGACACGGGGGAAGGCTGAGGGGGGTCAGTGAGAAATGGTAGAAGGAGGTGAAAGGGAGAGATGGATGTGAAGAGGGAAAATGGGGAAAGGGAAAAGATTCAGGGAATGGGACAGAAGAGGGAGGGAGAGATGGACAACTCATGGAGAGCAGAGGAGGGAGAAGAAAGATGGACAGGAAAAGGTGGAGGGATATGAACTGGGGAGCAGAAGGGGAGAGGGAGGAGAGACGGAGAGATGTTGCACTTGTGGGAGGGAGAAAGAAAGACAGGAAGGAAATGAGGATGGGGTAAGCCATAAGGAGGGGAGATGCTAGAAATGGTGGATCTATGTGGGAGAGTTGTCAAGGAGATGAGTGAGCAGAATAATGAGTATATGAGGGTAGAAATGTGGTAATGGGAAGTAGATAAAAGGGAATAAGAAGATGAGAAATGTGAAAGCTAGGGGATGAGAGAAGGAGACAAAGTTGATTAGATAAAAAGTGAAAAGGAATAAAGCAATATTCCCTCTGAGCTGCGTGACCTCTGGCCATACTCTGCTGCCTGTGGTTTTGTGGAAAAAGAAATGCAGCTGGAAGAAAGGAGGAGGAGGCCTACTTGGATGTCTCAGAACTGCCCAGAACACAGGTACACTCCCTTTAGAGGGGTCATGAACTTGGGAGAGAGGGGGCATAAACTTGGGTCAAAGGCTGGAAGGAAGGGAGGAGGCATGAACTTGGTACATAGGATGGAAGGATGGAGGAAAAGAGATGCTGAGGTGGGGGAGAGAATAGAAAGGGAGAATTGTTGAGAATGGGTGTGAGTGAGATAGGAAAAAGGAGAATTGTTGGACTTGGTGGTAGGAGAGGAGTGAGGTAGAGAGATGAGAAGGAGAAATGGATGTTATGGTGGAGAGGGAACAGTGGGACAGATGGAAAGGGATGCAAGAGGGATAAATGTTAGACATGGCGGTGGAGGGAATGGAGGAAGAGATGTGGCATGGTGCTGGAGAGGGTAATAGAAGGAGAAATGTTGGGCATGGGCGAAAGATGCTGCACACAGTCCGGGGGATAAGAGACAGGAAAATGTTGGATGTGACGGGAGTGGGAGTTGGAGAGATGCATCCTGGATCCCTCTCTCTCTCTTTCCCCACTCCCTTTGCAGCAAGGGAGGAAATGAGCGAAAGAGAGATGGACAGTGAGAGAGAGGGAGACATTGCACATGGCGGAGGAGTGGAGAGGAAGAAATATTGTGCGGGGGTGGAGAAGGGGAAAAAAAGCATGCTTTGTGTAGTTTAATTTTGTGGTTGCCATTATGAATTGTTAATAAGATTATATTGTGTATATATGCAAGATGAATAGAAGAGATGGCATTTACAATTAGTACTATTATTATTGGGGGGGGGGGGGTCTAGGGTGGAGCTTGGGCATTCTGGGGCAGAGCTTTTGGGCCCCCACAAACTAAAAAAAAGTGTTCCGCTGTCTATGATGCCAGCATATACAGCATTACAATAATCTAATCTAGAGATTAGAAATGTGTGAATCAAAATGTGCAAGGAGGGAAAATCCAGAAAATGCCTGATGGAACAGAGTTGACGTAGTAATAGAAAGTCAGATTTGACTACCTGGGAGATTTGTTGTTCAAATATAAATTTAGAATGGAAAATAATCAAGTATCAAAATGAATCAATATTGGGTATAGCTATATTGAAGAGGTATGGGATAACCCCAGAGATCCAACATATAGTGTTTTTTGATGAATTTACTACATGAATATTTTTTTTAATTCTAGAATTTCTAGATCAAGGTCTTCCAAACTGTGGATTGCAACCTCAACTTGGGTCACACATACTGCACTGGGGTCACAGCCCAGGCACCATTTTTTCCAGAGTGGGACAGTTGCCACTAAAAATTCCACCAGTTTAGTGATAATAGGATTCTTTGCCCCTGGTCTGAAACTAGATGGCTGCAATAGATCTCTTCACTGCAAAAAAAAATAAAAATAAGTAATTGGTATAATCTAAATTCAAAACATATGAAATTTAGAATTAAGTGCTGCATTAGTTTCATTTCCAATGACACGTCAACACTATAAATCAAAGTTCTAGAAAATCATGACTGCATTTCATTGCTAGTCTGCAGATTAATTATAACACCATTAGATTCTTGTTAAACTAATTCTAACATATTTCAAACAATTTGGTAAATAATATTTGTTCATAAATTACTGTGCCTAGAAGGGTGAATTAACTAGAGGGGTGGCCTTCCCATAAAAAATAATATCCAGTTCCTCTCCTGGGAAGCTGTCAGAACTCTTCCAACCTCTGTCATAGCGATAACAATGATTATATTCTATCCAATTTGCCTCTTATTTTAAAGGAGATTTCATAGAAAGATGGACTGACAGAGCCTTGATTTGAACATGATACTATTACTTCCCTTGTCTTTTTCCTTGGTTTCTTTTCTTTTTTTTAACTAAAACTGTCAGAAGTAATGTTGCCCTTTCTTAAATACATTTGCTTGTCAACTATGGGCTCCTTTTATCAAGGAACACTACGGGGGTTAGCGCGTCGGACATTTCATCACACGCTAACCCCTACAGCAGCCTAAAATCCTAACGTCTCGTCAATGGAGGCGTTAGGTACTAGTGCGGCAGGCGGTTTAATGTGCATTAAACCGCTACCGCGCCTTTGTAAAAGGATCCCGTTATATATAAAATGTCTTTAAAATGCATATGCTTATTAATGTGACCTCTCTTCCACCCCTACACTGCAATAGTCAGTCTGAGGCCTGTCAAGGCACTATGACAAGGCTCCTATGCCTTTAAAGAGGCTCTGCTCAGACAAATGGTGACGGAACCCACAAGGGAAAAAGCGATATTGGATCTGGTCCTCACAAATGGAGAGAGTATCTCTAATGTTCGAGTGGGTGCTCACCTGGGTAGTAGCGATCATCAAACGGTTTGGTTTGATATAACGGCTAAAGTGGAGAGCGGCCGCACGATACTTAAAGTCCTAGATTTCAAACGTAAGGACTTTAATGCTATGGGAGAGTACCTGAAGAAAGAGCTGTTAGGATGGGAGGACATAAGAGAAGTGGAAAGACAGTGGTCTAAGCTGAAAGGAGCGATAAAAATGGCTACGGACCTTTATGTGAAGAAAATCAATAAAAACAAGAGAAAAAGGAAGCCGATATGGTTCTCCAACCTAGTGGCTGAGAAAATAAAGGCGAAAGAGTTGGCGTTCATGAAATATAAAAAAACCCAAGAAGAGGAGAGCAGAAAGGACTACAGGGTGAAACTGAAAGAAGCCAAGAGAGAGATACGTTTGGCGAATGCACAGGCGGAAGAACAAATGGCTAAAAATGTAAAAAAGGGAGACAACATTTTTTTCAGATATATTAGTGAAAGGAAGAAAGATGAAAAATGGAATTGCTAAATTAAAAGATGCTGGGAACCGATATGTGGAGAGTGATGAGGAAAAAGCAAATGTGCTAAACAAATGTGTTCACAGAAGAAAATCCCTACTCTCATTTCATGTGCAATGATCATCTCGAGCATGGAAAGGAGGAGAAGCATTTAAAAGTAAAGCATTCAGTCTTCATCCCCTCTCCCCCTCCATCACCACAAAGTTATCCCTAGTAGCATAGTGGGCTCTCCTACAATCCAACAGCCCAACCAGACCCACTAAAAACCCTGGTAGTCTAACAGTACCCTCTCTTTTCCCACAACCTGATCCCCCTTCCTTTAACCCATGAAAAGCCTTGGTAGTCTAGCAGCCTCCTCCTCCCAACTCTCCTCTCCCTCCAACATAGAAAAAGAAAGTCTCTGGTTGTCTAGTGTAGCTCCCTCCCCCCCGCCAACCCCTCAGACTCTGCACATCCATCTGGAAAAGTGAAAAGGCAGGAGCGATATACGCTTGCTCCTGCCTCTAGTGCCACCTCATACAAAATGGCAGTACCTGACCTCTAATAGTGCCTTATCTGAAGTATTGCACTTCACTTCAAATGATCCTCAAGGCAAGCTGTATAACACTTCCAGCCTTGGAATTACAGCCCTGATGCTTTGCTTGGCACTTCTTGCATGGTTTACTTAATAAACTGCATTTCCATCTGTTTAAATGTTATATTTATTAATTGGAATTTATTAACCACTTTTATGATGAGACCGACTCAGTGCAGTTTATACTGAATAGTAGTCAAGTACTCTAAGCATTTCCCCTATCTGTCCAATAGAATACAACTTCTTATGTCCAGAAATTTTCGACAGGGAATCACTGCGGCTTACAAGAAAGCTTACATCTGTGATTCCAGATTAAAGTGAGCAGATTTGATATAGATAGCTCAGAGTTGGAGGGGAGTGATAAATGGGAGCGCTAGACCGTGGATAGTATTCGTATCTACAAAGGGAAAAGGTATGTCTATAGTCTTTTCCTGAAGAGACTGTGTGTGGGAATCTGCCGCAGGTGAGTTGGTGGATTGTTCCAGATGGACTGCGATCAGCTCAGCGGCCCGATCTGAAACTTATACTTGTTTTGACTTTGTCTAAGTCAAAACGTATAAGTTCCATCCAGGCAACCTGTCAAACTTTCGTTGATCGCTACAGGACGACTAAATCTAGATTGGCCCACATCCTGCCTACCTCCTGCCCTAACCACTCCTTGAAAAATAACCCTTTTCACTTTGGGCACACAGCGGCAGTCAAAAGGCCTAAGTTGCTTTTAGATACATCTAAAAACCGTTTTGATTATTGGCACTTGGACCTGTCTTTTTGATTGTCAAGTGCCGATTTAGGCGGGTTTTTAGATGTATTTTCATTTTGATTATGAGCCCCATAGCTAATTGAGCACTTAGCTTGAAGAAGTAACCCCAGCTTTGGCACAAGCCATGTTTCGCTGACACTACCTCAGGAAGCTGAGAGCCAGCTGAAATACATATGAACCTTAATGTACTTAGACTTCAAAACCTTCAACTTGAGATTTTTTTGAATTTTCAAAATATTTATCATTTTGTGAGTGTTTCTTTGAAAAGTTCTTGCGTCCATACTGCTGCTTTTTTTGTTTGTTTGTTTGAAAAGCTCTGTGGGACACAGTTTGTCTGAAAGGCTGGCTTTGAAGCTAAATTCTCTTCTTTGCCGTTCTTTATGCATGAGCATGTCTGTTTGGGATTTCTAGCAGCGTAGATGGATGTAATGACTGATCAATGCAAACATTATGTGTGACAATGATTAATGGGAAATGTAAAGCTTAAATTAAGATAAATTGCCATGATGGTCTCACGTGTGTACTTTGTTTGAAGACAGGAAGAACAAACAGAACTATCAGGGATTCCAAACCAATTTTTCCTTATGACAATTATCTGAATAAGAAGGTAAGGATAACAGATTAATAGTGTTAGATGCTTGCCTGAACCCGGGGTTCTGAAGGAGAATGTAGATGTGGAAAAATTCCATTTTTCTTTGTTGAACTCTTCACTATTATTTTGCCATTTTGCACCAAAAGTTCATTAAAAGCTTGTATCCTGTAGCCTAAACAGCTGAGCAAGGTCATTGTGGGTTATAACCTCTGTAGAGCCTTGAGTTGTAAACTATGAAAAAAATAGAAAAGAGCAACAGATAGTTAGCATTTATTCCATTTCGTGTTGATTAGAAATTCAGCTCACATTCCACGCAGGTTTGAAAAACGCAGCTTTTGTGGAATCACCTGATGCTTTTTTTCCGGAGCAGAGAGCCTCTCTCTCTTTTGTACTCTTCTGCTTAATATTATACCACTGCCAGCTTCCAAATCATAAAAACAGACATGCCTGAAGACAGCTACTATCCTAAAAATGGAATTTGCAGGGAAAGATGAAATGACTTATTATTTGGGAGGATATAAAGGTATCCACCCAGATCAACTATGTTGAAGACAGAATCAACAAAGTACAGTTTGAGGAGACTGGTCTTGAAAAGAGATCAACGAGCAATATCTAATTCTGAAATATATGTTAGTTTAAAATGATCACTTGGAATTTCTTTAAGAAGACCAAATAGCCAAATTTCAGGTCTCTTTGAGGGTTATAAACACTGTTCTCTCTAAGCTGAGCAGAAAAGTTAGAAGAGTCTGGTTGAGTATCAGAAAGGCAAAGATGCAAATGGAAGAAAAAAATAGCATATACAGTAAAATTGGGAGACAAGACATTTGTAGGTATATTAGTGATAAGAAGTGCAAAAGTGGCACTGTGAGACTCAAAGGTGAAGGGGACAAATATATAGAAACTGATAAAGATAAGGCAGAATTGCTTAACAAATATTTGTGTTCTGTGTTCACAGCTGAAGCACCTGGAGCAGGACCACAGAACACAAATGCAAGTAGGGATGGAGGTGAAGTAGACTAGTTGATTTTCAGAGAATTGTGTTTGTAAGGAGCTAGCTAAACTAAAGATGGACAAAGCGATGAGGCCGGATGGTGTACATCCAGGGGTACTAAAGGAGCTTAGAAAAGTTCTGGCGGCTCCACTGGATGACCTTTTTAATGCTTTTCTAGAGTCGGGAGTGGTGCCGGAGAACTGGAGAAGCATGGATGTGGTCCTTCTGCACAGAAGTAGAAGGAAGAAGTAGGGAACTACAGGCCAGTAAGTCTGACCTCTGTGGTAAGTAATTGAATGGAAATACTTTTAAAACAGAGAATAGTGATGTTTCTGGAAACCTGTGGATTACAGAACCCAAGGCACCATGGATTCACTAGAGGCAGGTCTTCTCAGAAAAATCTGATTAATTTCATTGACTGGGTGACCATAGAATTGGATAGAGGGAATGCACTAGATATGGTGTATTTAGCTTTTAGCAAAGCCTTTGACAGTGCTCCACACAGCTGTCTAAAAAATAAACTGAATGCCCTTGGGATGTGACAGACTGTGTCAGGAACTGGTTGAGTGGAAGGTAACAGAGGATAGTGGTCAATGGAGAACGCTCTGAGGTTCGGTTTTTTGTAAGTGATATTGCTGTCAGGTAAGATTTGCCTCTTTGCGGATGACACCAAAATCTGCAATAGAGTAGACAGCCCTAATGGTATGAACAACATAAGGAAGGACCTAGTGAATCTTGAAGAATGGTCTGAAATTTGGCAGCTAAGATTTAATGCTAAGAAATGTAAAGTTATGCATTTGGGCTGCAAAAACCCGAGGGAATGGTACAGTTTAGGGGATAAAGAACTTTTGTGTACAAAAGATGAGTGGGACTTGGATGTGATTGTATGTGATGATCTAAAGGTGGACAAACAGGTTGAATAGGTGAAGGCAAAAGCTAGAAAGATGCTAGGGTGCATAGGGAGAGGTGTGGCTAATAGGAAAAAAAAGGAGGTATTAATGTCCCTGTATAAGACTCTGGTGAGACCTCATTTAGAATATTGTATATAAATCTGGAGACTGTACCTTGAAAAAGATATAAACAGGATGGAGTCAGTCCAGAGAAAGGCTACTAAAATAGTTGGCGATCATCATAAGGCATATGGGGATAGATCTCAATATGTATCCTTTGGAGGAAAGCTGGGAGAAGGGAGATATGATAGACGTTTAAATACCTACATGGTATAAATGTGCCTGAGGCAAATTTTTCATTTGAAAGGAAGCTGTGGAATGAGAGGGCATAGGATGAAGTTAACTAGTGATAGATTACTCCTGAGCCTAAGGCAATAATTTTTTTTACAGAAAAGATGGTAGATGTGTGGAATAGTCTCTCGGTAGAGGTAGTGGAGACAAAGACTGTCTGAGTTTAAGAAAATGTGGGACAGACATCTGGGATCTCTTAGAGAGAGGAGGAGATGGTGAATGCTGTGCATGAGGAGACTGAATGGACCATTTGGTCTATTACTACCTTCATGTTTCTATGTGTCTAACTGCATTGCCGCCTGTAGGGGGCAAGGCTTTAATATTGTATTTTCAATTGCTAAGGACAGGTGGGTTGCCTGGACTCTTGTAGAACTTGCCTGCCCCTCACTATTGAAAAAGTGATAGTGAAACAGCACCCTCCAGTGGTAGGACTGTAGGTGGAAGACTCCTGTTAGTAATATTTTTTGGGGGAAATATTTTTATTGAATTTTGAAAAATTATATAAACCATCAAAAAGAAACATCCACAACTCAGTAGAATATAAATAACAGCAAATAACTCTCTAACATAATGCTGTCACTCAAAAGCAATATACAAAAACGAAACAAGAGAGAAAAATAAGAGAAAGCATCTGTATATCAAGAAGCATGAATAAGGTTTTCCTGTACATATTGATCTAAATAAACCCAGGGTGAGCAACCGTAAGGAGTTGATGGGAATTTGTCAGTGCTCATTTCTATAGTGCTACTAGAAGTACACATTACATGCAGGTACTTTCTTTGTTCCCAGTGGGTTTACAGTCTGGTTTTTGTTGTATCTGGGCAATGGAGTGCTAGGTGATTTGACCAGGGTCACAAGGAACTGCAACTCCCAACTCCTGCTCAGCTTAGAGGGAACTTTTTTTTTTTTAATGGGCCAGTGAGAGACGATATACAATGACACTGCCAGGTTAAATGCAGCTGAATATCAGCAGTTTGGACAGCGACAAGCAATTTAAAGGGGCCAGAGCCTCTCTAATCCACTTAAATCACTCTATCGACCCACAACGTCTTTCCAACAATATGCTGGGTTGGAACTAATAAAAATGACCTAGGGCCTAATTTCTATATGGTTCCAAGGCAAAAATAATGAGAAACATTGCTGCATAATTTAACCTTTCTGTGAGAATTTCAGCAATGCAGTAGGCCCAGGTTCTCTAAACGGCGCCGGTTTTTTAGGCGCCCAAGCTCAGTGAAAAATGCTGTTTAAATGACATTTTAAACTGATTTTCAAGATGTCTACCGGCACCAGAATCGTGTATCCATACAGTGGTGTAGGTGAGGGGGCCGGTTCTCCAAGGCGCAGTCTTCTTAAGGGCGTGGCACCCCTCCTTCTCTCCGCCTCTTTGCTCCTATCCTTGCCACACATGTACACCCCTTGCTTTCCCCGGCATGAGATTGCTGCTCATGTTGGCATTGACACTCTCTCTGATGTCACTTCCAGGACCTGCGCCTAGAAAGTGACGTCAAAGGGCGAGCTGACATCAACATGGGCATGCTGCTCACGCCGGAGAAGTTAAAAAAAGTTACAGGGAAAGGGAAGGGGGCGCGCAGTGGGAAGGAGGGCAGGGGAGAGGTGCTACCGCCCCTGGCGTCACTCACCCTTACTACGACACTGCTTCCATAGGCGCTTTACGATGCCTAACACTACTGTAATAATAATAATAATAACTTTATTTTTGTATATCGCAATACCACAAGCAGTTCAGAGCGGTTTACAGAGGAAGAGACTGTACACAGACAGCGATGTTACAGAAAATGCTTTCAATTACATTAGAGAGCCAAGAGTGATTAGGTATAACCGGAAGCAAGTCAGAGGTTCAACAAGTAGTTTGGAGATACAACAAGGTGGAAGGAGTCAGAGAAATTTATCAAAGAGATAGGTTTTAATTGATTTCCTGAAGGATTGGTAGGAGGGAATATTTGTAATGAGGGTGGTTAGACATTTTATAAAATTTTATCTCATTGTTTATTCTATTACTTCAAAGTTGAAATGTAATTCTTGTTTTAGTTTGGATGTAATCCGCCTTGAACCGCAAGGTAATGGCGGAATAGAAGTCACTAATGTAATGTAATTTATTCCATTTGCCTGCTTGGAATGACAGTGCTCTATCAAGGAATCTCTTGTAGGTACAGCCTTTCAGGGAGGGGAAGGTAAACAGATAGGTAGTACGTGTGCAAGTGGTGCCTGGAATTACAAACTGGTGCGATAGGTAGATTGGGGATGAACCTGTTATGGTTTTGAAGCAAAGGCAGGCAAACTGTAGATGTGGCTAATGCTGGAAGTGGCATTAGGTGCCCTAAAGCACCTATGGAGGCACAATTCACATCAAAGGTAGGTGCCGGAAATAGCCTGGAAAACCCCGGCCTACATTGCCGGAGGCGTGATTCTCTAAACGGTGCCATCACGTGATTGACTACTTTTAAGGTGGACGCTGATAATGGCACTGGTTAGCGAATCCAGGTTGGGCAGACTGAATGGACCATTTGGGTCTTTATCTGCCGTCATCTACTATGTTACTAGTTAAGCTATTATTAGACATTGGCTCACAGCCTTTTTTTTCTTTTCTTTTTTCCTGAAATGAGGGATGGAAGCAACTCTGGACAACTGGTGGAAAAGCATCCTATGGATATCTCAATATTACAAAAAACAAACAAACAACTTAGCAACTCTAACAGTGCTATAGTTGCCATTTTAGGAAAGATTAATCAAGCATTACGTTCCTTCTTCTCACATTGTTTTCCAACATCTCATCCTTGTTTTGGAACACTTGGCTGTTGGTAATGAGAGTGCTATTCATGGCCTGTAGAGTGGAAATATCACTTTCACGCTTCTGTAGGCAATCGGCATGTTTGACAAAAAGCTGCATCTTGACAGAAGTTTCAGAGGAAAACTGAATAAACTGTAAAACCCAGTAAGTTAATGATGATGCCATGTGTGAGATTAAAATTCAAACTTGGCCAAAGACACAGATTTAACTGGGGCAGGTATTAGGTGTGTAGCTAAATTTATAATGACTACTAGTTGTTTTCTTGTACTAGTCCTGGTAATGGAGTCTTCTGTACTCAGATTCCTCTCATCCTCTGCTCCACTTCAAGGCCCTGTTCAGCATTTTTCTAACACAGGGGTGGGCAACTCCGGTCCTCGAGGGCCAGAATACAGTCAAGTTTTCAGGATTTCCCCAATGAGTATGCATTGAAAGCGGTGCATGCAAATAGATCTCATGCATATTCATTGGGGAAATCCTGAAAACCCGACTGGATTCCAGCCCTCGAGGACTGGTGTTGCCCACCCCTGTTCTAACAGGATGTGTCATTTTCCCCCTGGTGCTGAAATGGCATCCCATGTCACATTCTGACCAGACAACTCTGCTTATGAACAGCTTATATTAAATCTTATAATAAACTTAAGTACAGTGGTACCTCGGTTTACGAGTGCACCGGCTTGCGAGTGTTTTGCAAGACGAGCAAAACATTTGCAAAATCGGTGCTTCGGAAACAGAGCGTGGCTCGATTTACGAGCGCCCCCCCCCCCCCCCCCGCGATCTGGCACCCTCCCGACGCAATCCGGCATCCCCCCGATGCGATCCGGCACCCCCCCCCCACCGTGATTGGCCACCCCCCCGCCACTTCTTACCGTCATCTGGGCACCGGCATGTGTTGTGCTTGGTGCCGGTGCCCGAAGATCGGCCTCCTCTTCTGCTGGGCCTTGAACATCTGCGCATGCTCAAGGCCCAGGAGAAGAGGAGGCCGATCTTCGGGCACCGGCACCAAGCACAGGAAATGCCGGTGCCGGTGCCCAGATGACGGTAAGAAGCAGCGGGGGGGGGGGGGGGGCGAATCGCAAGGGGGAAGGGTGCTGGATCGCAGGGGGGAGCAATGCCGGTTCTCGTGGGGGGGAACCTATCAAAGCGAGTTTCCATTATTTCCTATGGGGAAACTCGCTTTGATAAAGGAGCATTTTGGATTACGAGCATGCTCCTGGAACGGATTATGCTCGTAATCCAAGGTACCACTGTATAAACCGCTGAAACTGATGGGACATCCTCTCTCAGAGCTACACCATGCAATGAATCATTACTCTCTGCTATTCCACATAGTGGTGGAAGGCAGGGGAGAACTTCACTCCAAGCTTATCTGACGCGGAACTACACAGGCTGCTCTTTTCCTCCCAAGATGTCCAGGTCTCCTAGCTGCACTTTTCACTGGACAAACAAATGAATCTAGCTAGTCAGCAGCAGTGCTACCTGATTCAGGGAAAAATATTTTGATTCGATTCGCCCTGTTAAATCAATTTCATGACACAGCTTTTTCAGTTTTAACATTTATTTATTTATTTTATTAAAAAATTTTCTATACCATTTAAAACTAAATGGTTTACATAATTCACATACATAATCAGACATACAAACAATCAGAAATCATATCTACAAACTAATACCATAGCTTTTATATACACTTCTCCCTCCGTATTTGCAGTTTCAGCATTCACGGTTTTTAGCTTGCTGGCTTCTCCCCCCAAATTACATCAGCTTGCATAGAGAAATCGCTGATTCCAAGCGTTTACAGAGAAAATTGCTGATTCCCAGCATTTTGTTCACTGTGTTTTGCCTCTCCTTCAGGAACAGGCCAGGTCTCCCACCATGTTATTCGCGGTTTCACCATATTCACGATGGTTTTTAATAGAAAACAGCAAACAACATATAAAAAAGTTATTCGCGGTTTTTCAGTATTTGCGGTTCTGTTAATCCCCTATCACAGCGAATACGGAGGGAGAAATGTAATGAAAATCATGAATAATTCATCAACTGTGCAGAGAGGAAAATTATTGGCTAAAAAAGGCATCTACAAATAACTGTGTCTTGAATAGTTTTCTAAACATGCCCTTTTCACCACAGTTTCATATTTGGCCTACAAGGGAGTTCCATATTTTAACTCCTGCATATTTTATTTAACCAAGGCAATATCATGTGAAAAAATAGGAACATCCAGTTGATAACATAGCTTTAAAATTAGTTAGAAACATGGGGTGGTGCCAGCAGGGAAAAGGGCCGAAAGAGAGGCACCAGTGCCAGCTGATTGCCTACAGCAGGTCCCCAACTCTATCCTGGAGGCTCATCAGGCCAATCGGGTTTTCAGGATATTACATGCCTGTCACTTCCATTATATGTAAATCTCTATTCATTAGAGCTAGCCTGAAAACCCGATTGGCGTGGTGGGTCTCCAGAACAGGGTTGGGGTCCACTGGCCTACAGGACGTGCTTCTTGCCGCAAGAGGCACGTGCTGTAGGCAGTCAGCTGGTGCTGGCACCTCTCCTCCTCCCCAGTGTGCTGCAGCACACTTAAAATCTCAGGAGGCATACAGTTTGTGATATACTGCCTTAATCCCTTGAATTACTATGTAAATATTGTGGCTTGATATGAATTCAGTTGTCTTCAGCTGCTAGGTCCCTCTGCTATCCCCCTCTGCTATCTCTGCATCTCTCCTCATTTTGTCCTCCTCTTCCCAAGTCCATCTCCCCCTCTTCAAGTCCATCTCCTCCCCTAATTAGATAAACGCTGTTGAGGGGAGAAGGGTGACAGGATCGATTCTGGGAAGGAGTGCGCTGAAACAGCTAACCAGTAAAAAGAGAAGAAGCCAGGGAGATGTGGTCTCACCTTGCTGACGATCTGCTCTCACGGGCTTGCTCAAGCATTCTCTTTTCCGAAGTCTGTTCTTCTGATGTAACTTCCTGTTTTGTGAACATTAGATGAAAGGACTCCAACAGAGGGAAAGCCCGAATGGGCCTCTGCAAAATAAATCAGCTGCAAGGGGGCTGGTGCCACCTCTCATGAATCAATGAATCCAATTTTTTCTGGAAACAAATTGATTCAAATCAATTCATCCAAAGTGAGGGAGAAGGGTGACAGGATCGATTCTGGGAAGGAGTGCGCTGAAACAGCTAACCAGTAAAAAGAGAAGAAGCCAGGGAGATGTGGTCTCACCTTGCTGACGATCTGCTCTCACGGGCTTGCTCAGGCATTCTCTTTTCCGAAGTCTGTTCTTCTGATGTAACTTCCTGTTTTGTGAACATTAGATGAAAGGACTCCAACAGAGGGAAAGCCCGAATGGGCCTCTGCAAAATAAATCAGCTGCAAGGGGGCTGGTGCCACCTCTCATGAATCAATGAATCCAATTTTTTCTGGAAACAAATTGATTCAAATCAATTCATCCAAAGTGAATCGGTGAATTGATTCGAATCTGGAATCGGGCACCTCTAGTCAACAGAGCAGAAACAGAGTATGACTATTTTCCTTTTTCAGTTTGTGGAAAGTATCTCTAGCCTGTACATATCCTTCATAGAGCTGCTATCTCGTAAACTGTGTGCAGATCACTCATACAAAATGGCTGCGGGGAGTTCCCGTCGTAGCAAACCCATGCAGCAAAAGTGATGGTGCATAGGAACTGAACGGGCTTTAACTTATTTGCCACAAGGAACCACTAGCGCAGCTTTGTAAAAGTAACCCTTAGTAATATTGCAAGAACCAAACTTTAAGAATTATTGCAAACCGGCTTTGTGCCATAAATTCATATTTCTTGTACTGACCTTTTTGCGTCCTTCTGTGTCACTGTAATATGCTAGCAACAGTAAAAGTGAATTACAAAATCACTTTCATTAACTTAGAGAAATTATTTTGCGTCTCTTAGGGTTCTGCTCTAGTAATTTTTCCCATATTTCCCATTCTGATCATTCATCCTTCATTTTACCGGGCAGTTTCCTATATTTGGTGCAAGACATATACCACATTATCATGTATAATGTAATTCCATTATCCTAATCTACTGGTCTTCAGAAGTGGTTGGGGGGGGGGGGAAGAAGAAAAAACAACAAGCTATAGTTGACCAGATATATTTCTTATCCGTAAGATTGTAACATAAGAACATAAGAATTGCGGCTGCTGGGTCAGACCAGTGGTCCATTGTGCCCAGCAGTCCGCTCATGCGGTGGCTCCCAGGGCCCCAGGTCCAGCCTCACCTGCGTATATTCCAGTTTAGCAGGAACTTGTCCAACTTTGTCTTGAATCCCTGGAGGGTGTTTTCCCCTATAACAGACTCCGGAAGAGCGTTCCAGTTTTCTACCACTCTCTGGGTGAAGAAGAACTTCTTTATGTTTGTACGGAATCTATTCCCTTTCAACTTTAGAGAGTGCCCTCTCGTTCTCCCTACCTTGGAGAGGGTGAACAATCTGTCTTTATCTGCTAAGTCTATTCCCTTCAGTATTTTGAATGTTTCGATCATGTCCCCTCTTAGTCTCCTCTTTCAAGGGAGAAGAGGCCCAGTTTCTCTAATCTCTCACTGTACGGCAACTCCTCCAGCCCCTAAACCATTTTAGTCGCTCTTCTCTGGACCCTTTTGAGTAGTACCGTGTCCTTCTTCATGTATGTTGACCAGTGCTGGACGCAGTACTCCAGGTGAGGGCGCACCATGGCCCGGTACAGCGGCATGATAACCTTCTCCAATCTGTTTGTGATCCCCTTCTTAATCATTCCTAGCATTCTGCTCACCCTTTTTGCCACTGCTGCACATTGCGTGGACGGCTTCATCGACTTGTCGATCAGAACTCCCGTCTCTTTCCTGGGAGGTCTCTCCAAGTACCGCCCCGGATATCCTGTATTCATGCATGAGATTTTTGTTACCGACATGCATCACTTTACACTTTTCCACGTTGAACCTCATTTGCCATGTCGATGCCCATTTCTCAAGCTTGATTATGTCACGTTGCAGATCTTCACAATCCCCCTGTGTCTTCACTACTCTGAATAATTTTGTATCGTCTGCAAATTTAATCACCTCACTCGTCGTACCAATGTCCAGATCGTTTATAAAGATGTTGAAGAGCACGGGTCCAAGCATCGAGCCCTGCGGCACCCCACTGGTGATGCTCTTCCAGTCCGAGTATTGTCCATTTACCCCCAATCAAAGTTTGTTGGGGTTTTTTTTTTCTCCTTAGCTATTTCTGGGCAAGAATCTAAAGCTCTGCCCAGTACTGTCCTTATGTTCCAACTACCGAAGTCTCCGTCAAAGCTCACTCCAGTCTATCTACACCCTCCCAACCATTGAAGCCCTCCCCAGCCTATCCTCCCCCAAATGGCCATATACAGACACAGACCTTGCAAGTCTGCCCAGTACTGGCCGTAGTTCTTCAATATTTACTAGAACCCCTCACAAATTAAAAAAACAAATTGAAGATCGGCATGAAAGATGCCCACTCTCTCCCACCATGCTCGCATAACCTCTGGCCACCCACCCCTAGCAGTGGGACAGATGCCCACTCCCTACCGCCGTCACCTAACCCTCCCCAACAGCTCCCCCCGTGCCCCCAACGACCCTTCCTAGGAAGGGCCTTAAGCACCTTGACCCGATGTGGCCTAGCTGTTTTGCTCAGCACTTTGTCAAGAGATGTGTCCTTTTCTACAAGAGCATGAGCAACAAGTCACACAAAAAGTTTTAAAACAGCACCAAGCTGCATCACTGTGATCTAAAGCAAAGATGTCTCTTTCCAATGTCATTAAAGTTCATCTTGTTTTACCAGCTATGAAGTCTTGAATTTGCAACCTTTGGGTTAAAGAGACAGCTACTTTAACCTGGCTCTTAATAGTGAGCAACGCTTATCTGGGTAGGAACCACTGGATCTATTTCAAGATTTTCAGCAGCGTTATCCCAATAATACTGCTGAAAATAATCTCTGACCACCTTGACACTATGGTGTCCATGGGCTAGAGCCAAGGCAGAGCTGGATGTCAGGACTAGAGAATGACACGGGGGACAAAATTTTCCCCGTCCCTGTGAGTTTTGGCCCTATTCCATTCCTGTAAGCTCTGCCTTAATCACATAAGCCTCAAACACTTATGATTTTAAAGTGTTTGAGGCTTGTGCAGATGACATAGCTTGCAGGAATAGGGCAGAGACGGGGAAAATTTTGTCTTTGTGTCATTCTCTATTGAGAACCACTGTGATAAAACAAGACAACAGTACAGCACTTCTCTGAGTATTTGTATAATACCCTGGAGAGATTCAAATAGCATTCTATTACAAAACAAAATATTTTACAGATCCGCTTCTGACCTTTGAATTAGATGCATACTAGGATTTTGCATGCTTGAAAATTTGAATATATTAATCTGAGCTAGCAGGTTTGAAAGCATAAAGCTCCTGTATCCCAGTAATGCATCATAAATATTGTCACTATATTAAAAAAAAAAAAAAAAAATCGATAGTTCGGAGGCAACCAGCTGCTAACTACATGTATTGTCATGCTTGCAGATATTCTTTATCAGACAGATTTTTCCATGAGCTGAAATCATTAGTAAATGTTTTCTGCTGGAGCAGGGGTGTCAAAGTCCCTCCTCGAGGGCCGCAATCCGGTCGGGTTTTCAGGATTTCCCCAATGAATATGCATGAGATCTATTTGTATGCATTGCTTTCATTGTATGCTAATAGATCTCATGCATATTCATTGGGGAAATCCTGAAAACCTGAATGGATTGCGGCCCTTGAGGAGGGACTTTGACACCCCTGTGCTAGAGGAACACCCAGGGAGAAAGGAGAACGTGATATTCTTCAGGATGTTTAACAATTATGACAGGTGGTGTAGGAATTCTGATTTTCCTGGGAAAGTTCTAAAGAAATGGGACAAACATTTTGTGGCATCTTTTGCAGTGCATTCAACAAAATAAGATATTAACAAATGCAGCTGGGGCAGATCCTCCCTCCCTCACCTCCCCCCAAATGTATCTGTCTCCCTTGTCCTCCCATGTACCAATCTACCTAGTAATCTTAATTAAACTTCAGACAACCTCTTCTAATCCTGAAAACAATGCCTAAGAACAATATCCAACCAATACTGCATAATCCCTTCAAACCTTCCTGAAACAGTCCAAAGTCCTTTTTGCACCCCAAACCATCTGCTTTCAGGTTCATTTCTTCAAATGGCTGTTATTTTCGATCACAGAAGGGTGCTCTGAAATCACAGATTGGTATTATAACTAACGCTGGCTTTTACAAATCCACAGTAGAATTTTTTACCACTGGTCGGCACATCGGAACATTTATCTTGCTGGCCTGCAATAGAAACATCTACCGCAGCTTTGTAAAAGGAGCCCTAAGACAGCTACTGACACTAGCACAGGACTTGGATTTCCATTCGTTCATTTCTTCAACAAAGTTCAATTTTTATTCTAATATAAACCCTTGTTTTGAGCAAACTTGATAATTGCAATTCTGTTTTCATTGGACTCCCGAAATACCAATTACATCATCTACAATTAGTCCAGAACACTGCAGTGAGATCACTCCATCACTGCTCTAAATTCGATCATATCTCACCGCTCCTAAAATCAGACCACATGATTCTGGTGTCATATCTCAATCCCTTTAAATATAATATCCTTTCTCACCAGATTCTATCGAGTAGTCTTACCTCGTTTTTATATAGTCTTCTGCTTCCATACTCGCCTCAAAGAACCGTACGCTGCTCATAACAGCAGTTATTAGTCATTCCCTCATTTAGACAACTTTTCCTGGATTTCTGTAGGAATTTTTCACTCTGTGTTATGGCTCCTACTCTCTGGAATTCTTTGCCTTTTTACCTTCGTTCAGAGAAATCATTTGTAACTTTCAAGGTACAATTAAAGGCAGCAAACACAACAACAAAGGTGACCAACTGGTGTTCAGTCTCTTTTATTGTGATAGATTTGACACGATAGTGTTTCGGCCCACAAAGGGCCTGCCTCAGGAGTCTAAAATATAACATGTAGTGAGAATATATACAATTATAACAGCATCATCTTCATAGAAAACATAATACATCTAAAACAAACATATATGATGTACATGCACAACAACTAATCACAAAGATTTTGTATATAACTAATCATTAAACATAAAAATGAACATGGATATGTTATATATAACCACCAAAAGATATTCATACAATAAATTCCCTTACCAGAGACTAAAGAAGATCTTTGAAGTAGTAGCTCGTTTTCCAAAAAACTTCCCCTGATGCAGCATGATTGCGAAACAGGGCCTGTCGGGAATTCTAAGGTTATCTCCAGTGCAATGCTAGATTGAAAGAAACAGCACCGGGTGATTATTTTTCACTGTGCTGCAGTGATTTTGCCTATACCAGAGGACACATAGATACCATTAAGATAAGTGCGGGTTTCCTAGCTTATTTAAAGAATTTTGGAAATCTCTCTGTTTGTGTGAACTATGTTTATTGAATTTTAACGGAGTTTTTCTTAGACCAAAGATGTGTTTTCGATGACAATTTTGTATTTGTCATAGTAGTTCCCTAAGTTTTTTCTCAAGGAACACTGAGCTCTTTTCTTCATATTTTTCTGATATCTGCTCTACTAAAGTCTCTGTTAAGGGGATTTATTATATGAATATCTTTTGGTGGCTATATAAGTTTTTGATATTCTGCTTGCAAATAGTTATTTTTTGTCATGTTATATATAACCCATGTAAATCTAAACAATAAAATTTTTTTATTACATTGATAATCACTTAAAATGTTAAAAAAAGACATAAATGTCATAAAAAGTTAAAAATATCATAATACAATAATAATGAGCAAAGTCATAAATAAAAAAATGCTAAAATCAAATATATATAAATAACAAAATAAAGAACACAGTGAGACTGAAAGTATCACTCATACTATCATACCTTTTTTATAATCAAATTGTACAAAATCCATAAAAATTCACCACATTCTATAGAAAACTAGGCACAGAAGAAAAGATAAAGAAAAAAGAAAAAAAAATATATAGATAAACCCTTTCACATTTCAAAATTGCATACAAAACTTTTTTTAATCACACTGTATTGAAAGGAACAATTAAATACATAAAAAGTATATGAAAAACATACCTAGAGGTATCACATACTACAAAAAAATCATCAAAGTTAATGATATCAGCGTAAAAAGCTTTTGTATCAAGCTCGTATGTAAGAAACAATATATGAAGAGCATGTCTAAAGGTATCCCATAATGCAAGCAATTAATGAAGTCTTAAAAATTGATGATGTTAAAAATAATGAACCATCAGTTTAAAGTTATGTTAAAATTTATATGGACCTTAAACAGATGAAGATAATGATTTCATAAATATGGGGCTCCTTTTACAAAGCTGCGCTAGGGCCTTAACGCACAGAATAGCACGCGCTAGTCGCTACCGCCTCCTTTTGAGCAGATGGTAGATTTTTTTGCTAGCGCATGCTAATCCGGTACGTGTGTTAAAATGCTAGCGCACCTTTGTAAAAGGAGCCCATAGTGAATCAGATCCTGAGATAAAACAAGGGAGCAGTAAAAATCATATCCGTCAGACAAAATAAACTAATAAGTAAAAATGATGAATCACCAAATGTTTTAGTGAATGTTCGATGCCCAACATATAAATATAAATGAATTTTCATAAACATTTTAAATATTAAAACATGATTACTCAAAGGACATTTTAAAATGAAAAAACCTCTAAAGGACAGCACTCCATTATGTAACAGCGGGATATATAATTATCAACTTTTTTCTTACCGGCTACTATCTTTATGTGTGGCAACAATAAATAAATAAATGAATGATTCAATCTGCATAGTCATATCTAAACTAAGCTGTGCCCAAAATGTTTTTGAGCAAAAAGTCACGAGTGGTGCAACCTATTGCCAATAGTGGCGTAAAATGCTACAAGTGTACGATGGAGACTATATTGAACTCAAATTTATCCTTCTTGTTTCTAACCTGAAAATATTAACAAGTTTCAAGTTTTATTAGTACATTTGATAAATCGCCTATTAAAATTACTAAGCGATGTACAAAATCCAAATAAAGAATAATAAAAAGAGGCTAACATTTAACAATATGGTTACTTATAATACAAACATGAGTCGGGAGGGAGAAAGTCAAAAGTTACAATCTTAAATTTTTGGTAGAAAAACAAAGGAAAATACAAAAGGTAAGGAGTAATTAATCCATAACACTGTTAAGAGCATCTCCAGAAAGTATAAAAGTTTCAAATATTAAAAGCATCGTTAAATAAATAAGTTTTTAAGAATCTTTTAAATGTTGCGATATCATTTTCAGTTCTAATGTATTGTGGTAAGGCATTCCACCATTGAGGTCCCATCACTGTGACCTCAAAGTAGACAAAAAAAAGTGCACCGACATATACATCAATGCATGATCATGACTTGACCCACTGTAATAATGGTTAATACTTCTTTTTAAGTACACTTCTCCCTCCGTATTCGCTGTGATAAGGGATTAACAGAACCGCAAATACAGAAAAACCATAAATAAGTTTTTCATATGTTATTCGCTGTTTTCTATTAAAAACCATCATGAATATAGTGAATCCATTAATAACATGGTGGGAGACCTGGTCTGCTCCTGAAGGAGAGGCAAATCACGGTGAAGAAAGTGCTGGAAATCAGCAATTTCTCTATGCAAGCTGATGTAATTGGGAGGGAGGATCCAGCAAGTTAAAAACCGTGAATAATCGAAACCGCGAATGCTGAAACCGCAAATATGGAGGAAGATGTGTACAGATACCAAAACAAGAAAAGTTCTGCGTGTCCTCTTCTTGGTGAACTAACATATGCCACTGACTATAGAAAAAAAGACCTAATGTAAAGGTGCCGTGCAAAATAAGTACAAAACTGCTTCAATACTGCGCATGTACATAGATTTAGATACACTCATAAAACTCTGTCTTCATATCCAATTTCAATATATGAACGATTATGTGTCTCAAATCTAAAGTACAAGCTGCACTATTTGAAGAAGGTATACACTTCGCCCTCCCTATTCGCGGTTTCAGCAATCGCTGTTTCGATTATTCACGGTTTTTAGCTTGCTGGCTCCTCCCCCCCCCCCCAAATTACATCAGCTTGCATAGAGAAATCGCCGATTCCAAGCATTTACAGAGAAAATCGCCAATTCCCAGCTCTTTCTTCACCGTGTTTTGCCTCTCCTTCAGGAACAGGCCAGGTTTCCCACCATGTTATTCACAGTTTCGCCCTATTCACGATGGTTTTTAATAGAAAACAACGAATAACATGAAAAAGTTATTTGCAGTTTTTCCGTATTTGCGTTTCTGTTAATCCCCTATCACTGCGAATACGGAGGGACAAGTGTATAGTGAAGAAAAGAATGTATTCAATTAAAGGCATACTACTTCTCCTTGGCCTTTAGCTCTTAACTTACTTCCTCTTGATGGCTACTTTTTTGTGTGGGCAGAATTTAATACTTTGTTTTCTCCCTTACCACATTGTTCATCCCTTTCCCCAACCTTTTAATTTTTATTGTAATCCCTGATTCCCTCTTTCCCCATGTTTTCAACTGTTTTTTGTTACATTTTGTCTTCCTTTTGTTCTTACCCTATTTAATTTGTTGTTGGGTTTTTAAAATTTTAACTTTTTAATGTAAACCGCTTAGATTTGACTTCTGGTTTTATATTTGTGGTATATTAAATAAATTGAACTTGAACTTGAGACTTCACCAGAGGATGCCAAACTCAGATAGAGCTTGAAAGGAAATCCACCACTTGCAAAATATTTGGTGAGAATACCCTCCTTTTTGCACGCTACTTTGATCTGTTTGTGCCCCTTCTCAGAAGCACTTGAAAGGCAAGTCTATAACTAGGTGCTCATGGATATGCACCCCTTTGAAAGCATGAGTGCAGAGAAAAGTAGCACTCTATATACTAGTTTATAAGGTGAGCATAAGTACTATAACGTGCAAAGAAAAGGGGTATATGGCAAAGCAGGGGCAGGACTTCCAGTCATAGATGTAACTTACAGAATACTGTACAATTAGTGGAGGACTGGCCTATTGGTTAGAGCAGCTGAGGTTGTGAGTTTGATTCCCACTGCAGCTCCTTATAAATCTGGGCAATTCACTTAACACTTCATTGATCCAGGTACAAAATAAGTGCTGTTAGGTGCCATCAGCTCATGCTCGAATCCTAGCGACTTGATGAATTGTGGATCTAAAAAGAAATCTGTTTCGTGCTAGTCCAGAAAGTCCTTCCAGCATCATCCCCATGGTTCTTTTCTACGTGTCCAGCCATCTGATCGCAGGTTGCCCTCTTTGCCTGGTTCCTTCGATCTTTCAGACATGATATACTTATCCAGTGATCTCTCTCTTCTGATGGTGTGACTGCACCCAGGGCGGACCATTCCTTCCCTCCCCACCCCCCCACCCCCCGCACCTCCCTTACTATGCTTGTGCTCCCTCTTTGGATATAGTTAGAGAAATCTGCTGCTCCCCCAGTGTAACAGGTCTTTCCTTTTCCTCTCAGACTCAAGGCTGATGTTTCACTACTGGCTTCTAGATAAGGTCATATGCATAGAATGCCTCCACTCCATAGTATCTTTAGTCTGTGTTTGTACTGAAACTTGGACACCGGTTACAAAATTGTAGCTTTGGGGAGTTCCTGCTGATGGCGGAGGGGGGGGGGAAATCCCTCTGCTGCGATCGGCTGCTGTGGTCTAGCAGTAAAAATAAGCAGATGAAATGTAGGCCTGGGTTTTCCGGACTTACATTTCAGCCGCCTGTCATGGCGCAATTCTGTAACCGGCACCCTGGAATGATTGACAGTCAATCAGCAGCCGCTTTTAAGGCGGCCACCAACTTGGGCGTCAGTTACAGAATCTGGCCCTGAGTGACTACAGATAATTGAGAGGTTAAAGGAATTATGATGGTTATATCATCGGCATAACAATATAGTTGAATCCTAGATTTGCCAATCTTGTCTCCAAAGATGCTAGATACATATTGATCAAGATGACAGACAAAAGGGAAAACTACAATTTATGATAGAAAAGAAGGGGAGGGGTAAAACACAAGGGGTGGCATGGCTAGTCCAAGCCTGCTTTGACTTGTCCCTATTCATCGATCTGATGGCCACTACCAATGCACTCCATTAGCCTTAACCTGAATACTTCGTTAAATGTACAGTCTGATTTGCCAAATTCCCGCTAGTGCTCTATAATCCAGGATGTTTAGCACAAAAAGTCTTAACATTGGAGCCCAAGCTACTTCTTACAATAAAACAAATATAATTAAACTCCATTCCAGAACATAGAAGACCTCTAGATGAGTACTGTTGCTCCAAGCAGTTTTCAGACTGTTACTTTTGCTCTCCTAAGACCCAATAGCCTTTCATTTAATTTACACTGTAATAAAATCTCCTATTGATTTCAATAAAATTGAAGATGATCATTCTCAAGGAAATCCCCGAGGCAGTCAATCCATAGCAAAGCTGACTTTTCTTATTTTCTTTGTGTCGGTACATTACAGTTGAGGACTGATGAGACTAAAGCCGGACTATTGCTCTTTCATGTCATGGGACGTGCAGGAATCATTTTTAAGTTTCCAATTTCTGTTCTTGATGAATAACACACATGCTGACCCTATGTTTATCAAGAGCTGCAGTCTATAATGTCAAGTTTCAAGTTTATCGTATGTCGCTTTAAATACCAAAGTGGTTTACATTAAAAAAAAAGAATTAAAAACAAGGGGAAGAACATATAGGGCTCCTTTTACTAAGCTGCGTTAGCGTTTTTAGCGCACGCAGCATTTTAGCGCACGCTATGTGGCTAGAACTAACGCCAGCTCAATGCTGGCGTTAGCGTCTAGTGCGCGCTATTCCGCACGTTAATGCCGTAACACGGCTTAGTAAAAGGAGCCCAAAGACACAGAAATTCAGTTGACAAGACATGGAACATGCTTGAGATACTGTCAGACAACAACTTTTAAAAACATCTGTTAACAATGGGGAAAAAAACTAGTATAAAGAAAAATTGAATACATGACAGATGCAAATAAAAAAAAAATATTCCAGAAAGAAAATAGAGGAAGAAAGGGTAGAAACTTGATTAGGAAGTATAAAAGGAAGATACCTGGGGAGGGAAGGACAGGGATACAGGTATAAATTAGATATTCTCTCTTTCAAGTCTCAAAACACTAAAGAACCGGCCTTTATTCACAAACTTCTTATTCCACATGAACCTACAAGAGTCCTAAGATCTTCCTCTCAGCAGCTTCTTCACAAACCATCCTTGAAAGTCATTAGCACACGTCGGGCCACCTCATTCGCTATTATGGCCCCTACGATATGGAAATCTTTACCACTTTATATCAGGGCGGAAAAATTTTTTGATAAATTTAAGAGAAATCTAAAGTGTTACCTCTTTCAAGATGCATATGACTGTTAAACAGACTTGGATACAGCCAGAGTTGTTCAATAATCCTATTGTGGCTAACCTTTTATGTATTCTTTACTTTTTATTTTGTAGTTCTCCCAAGTAAGAAATCAATAGGGCATGAACCAGGTGAGACACTGGCCCAGGGTGCCAACACTCAAGGACATCAAAGGCCTGTTTTTCTTCACCCTTCACCATGGCCAGAGTATGCTATTATGCTCTGGCCGCTGTGCTCACCTCCTTGTGTTGTACATTGGAGGGGGGGGAGGGTCCCAGAATCCCTTGAGCCAGCCCTGGAGGTCAAATTATGAATGAAAATCCTAGGTGATGGAGGAAGTCAGCCCCTGAGGTGGCTGCATTTTGTTAGAACTCTTGGGCAAACACAGAGATAAAACAGCGGGTCTCTTTAATATTTTGCAGTAAAATTATCTTCTGTAAGATTCTGTTGCAGACCATTTGATGACAACACAGAATAAAGTTAGATTGTTCTGCAGGTTCTGAGCATGGTCTGATGTGCTTTAAGGCATAGAGCAGCACTTAGGAAGTATCCAAGATGTTGGATCAGGAATCTGCAATAGATGATGGTTCTAACTCCAACTCCAAGCAGCATGATTATGCAGACTGTAACAGCGATCTCAAAGACTAGATGTCAGACATGAGAAAAGAACTCCAACTGGTATTATAACAGCATATCAAATTGGAACTAGAAGATATAAAGAAAGAAATTAGTGAACTGAACTTGGAATCACTGGTCATGTCCTGAAATGGTTCCATGGGGTCTTCACAAACAGAAGATACAGAGTCTTGAAACACAGAATCTACACGGACTACTGTACCCCACCATGAGGAATACCACAAGGATCACGTATTTCACCCTTGGTGTACAACCAGGGCCGTCGAAAGAAAATCCAGTCCCCGGTACAAAGATTTTTGAGATGACATGTTTAAGGCCAGTACCTGAAATGAAATATAGAACATAGAAACTTGCCGTATTGCTATTGATAATTTTGTTAGTGGTTCTAAAGTTAGGACAATATTGCTGTTGTCTTTCCACTAACCGTCAAGCCGTTTATAGTCTCGAATCTCTCAATAACATAGACAAAATGGCACGCAATGTCAGTGGGTCCTTTATGCTACAATTACAGCATTTACAGGAAACTTTACCTGTGGAATTATTTCTTCCTTCGCTGTCCTGTAAAGTCTTCTTTGCAGTCCACGATGAATCACCATGGCTCATGTCCCGTTTTTTTCTTCCTCCCGGGATTCGGTGGGAAAGCAACGAGTAATCCGAGCAATAAGTTTGAAGCTAGGAATGAACACTCGTTGATAGTCACTTTCACAAGTTTTTGTTCGTTGAATCTTGAATGCACCGTATTATGTCACTGAAAAGTATTTTATCATTGTCATGGCCTTCTATTGCTTTGCAGTCACTCAACACGTTGCGATCTTGTACACGAAAGTTCTTGTGCCGTTTTTGTCTTAGATTGTAAAGACGTCTCCTGAGATGACACGTTTTGGTTTTTGTGATGTTTCTTGGGCATCATTGGGCCCCCTTGAGCTTCATAGGCCCTGGAGCGATGTACTGGCTGCACCCCCCCCCCCCTCTCTTCGGGCCTGTGTACAACATCTTCATGATCACCCTCAACTCAAACTAAACTCTGGAGAATGGATATTCTAATATGCAGACGGCATCCTTCTACTAATCCCCACAGACTTGAACTCAACTAACCTCAACACCAAGTTATCACAAGCAGCAAATGAGTGGAATGGAAAGGGTAGATGTGAATCGCTTGTTCACTCTTTCCAAAAATACTAGGACTAGGGGACATGCGATGAAGCTACTAAGTAGTTGATTTAAAATAAACTGGAGAAAATATTTCTTCACACGTGTAATTAAACTCTGGAATTTGTTGCTAGAAAATGTGGTGAAATCAGTTAGCATAGCGGAGTTTAAAAAAGGTTTGGATAATTTCTTAAAAGAAAGTTCATGGACTATTATTGAGATGGCTTGGGGAAATCCACTGCTTATTCCTAGGATAAGCAGCATAAAATCTGTTTTACTCCTTGTTATCATGCCAGGTACCTGTGATCTGGGTTGGCTACTGTTGGAAGCAGAATACTGGGCTTGATGGATCTTCAGTCTGTCCCAGTATGGCAATTCTTTTGTTCTTATATGTTCTCAAACCAAAAAGGAGCCAGAAACGTTTGCCCTGTGCATATCCTATTACAAAATTTTTCTTTATAAAATAGGGAGCCAGATAATAGCACTTTTTTCAGCGCTGATGATTTTAGGCACCTGGGATCTTTTAGGGAGAGGAGCAGATAGTGGATGCTATGGATGGCAGACTGGATTGGCTAGTCGACCTTCATCCTGAGGATCATTAGCTATGAAAAAATGAAGAGAAGCCAGCGGTCAACAAGAGTCCTGAAGCAGGGCAACGGGAATTAAATTGGGGAAACCCTATGGGATTTTAGGTCCTTATCTGCATCATATTCCATGCTTCTATTATAAGTAGCCATTTTCTGTTAGATTATAATTCAATTAACTATCTATTGCTATTTAATTCACTAGCTACTCAAGAGCAGTTAAATTTCTTTTTGCATTATTTCCGAAATGATGAAAATCTGAACGCAAATGAAGCACCTGATTAATCAAGAGGTTTTCTCAGAGGTATAGAACTGAAGAAAACCTTATGTAAATCAGAACCCAGTGTTTAAAGCAACATTTGCTTATGGAAGGTTAATTAAAACTGCAGTATGCTTGCTAGTAATGTGCTCCTGCTACTTATTTAACGTGAAATTACTAATTTGTTTAAAAGTCCAGATTCGTGTTTAAAAACGTTTATACTTTCTGAAAGCGGACAGGGGGGTCATTAAATTTGCAGATCTAAAATGATGGAAGTTTCATTATAGCCTTGTTTGAATGAGTCATGCCAAGTTAAATAAAGGCAGAGGCGTTTGGATCTCAATTCAGGACAGCTGGCCAACCATTTTGCAAAGTTCTACAAGCTTTACCAGAGCCAATTTGCTCCGGCAGCTACTCAGTGAGTCGCAGTGGACCATGATGCAATTACCAAGGAGATGGAGGCTAGTTATGACCTATTACAAAATCACTCTGGGACATGATTTGCAAATCAGTGAGTAATGGAAAGCATTATTGGTGCCATTTTATCATTTGCACCATTTTTAGCCAGCTCTGTTTATTTATCTTATTAACGTCCCATAAGAGGAGTGGCACAGTTCAAAAGAAAAGTTACTGCAGATATTTGGCTAATGTGGCATATACCGGTACAGCAAACAGTAAAACCATTTAAGACACCGAGGGGTTAATTTTGAAAGGCATTTTCATGGCTAAAATTGTTTTACGCATAGAAATAGTCTTTTAATAAATTGTAAACTTATGTGTTTATAGCCGAGGTGTCCTGGGGGGTCGAGGTTAGCAAGAGATTTGCTTTTATGCGCATATTTCATAAAACATATGCATATTTGCATATAATAAATCAGGAAGGGTGGGCATGCTATATAATAAGGGCAAGTGACTGCATTTAAATTCCATGGGGGAATTTTAAACGTATGTGAATAATTTCCCTTAGAAAACTGGTGTATATGCATACATAATGCACAAGATAGGCGTCCAGTTATAAAATTGCCCTCTGGGGGGTAATTTTAAAGGATATTTTTTGCACAACCTCCCCCCCCCCCCCCCAATTTTATAAAAAGTGCTGAAAATTGCATGCAAAATTTGGACCTGTACCTGATTTGTGCATTCAATGTAATTAAGCAACAAGCTAATTAGTGCTGATAATTGCAGAAATTAGAATCAATTAGAAGTTACACACGTAAATCTAGGCGCAGGATCCATGTCTGAATTGTACATAAAAATCAAAAAAGGGGCATGGAAATGGGTGAGTCATGGGTGGATGGGGGCCTTCCTTTAAGGGAAAGGAGGAGATAGTGAATGCTGCGGATGGGCCATTTGGCCTTTGACATCATATTTCTATAACCATAAACTCACAGTGCAAGTGTTAAGAGCCTTAGCCTATCGGAAGAGAAGGAGATACTGGATGCTGCGGATAGGCAGACTGGATGAGCCATTTGGCCTTTATATGCCAAGTACCGGTGAAAAACATATGAACAGACAAAAGATATCTTCCGCTCCATTGTCAGAGAGAGATTTTAAACAGAACCAAAACGGGTTAATACGTGAAACCCTAAATTACCGTATTTTCACGTAGATAATGCGCACCCGTGTAAAACGCACACACGGGTATAGCGCACGAAAAACACAAATTTATGTACAGAAATTTTTATAGGTGCTGGATCCCAATATAAACAACTGGGTATAGTTAAAAAAAATGTTCCTAAAGGGCCATAACAACAATAGTAACACATAAAGGAACAATGACTACTTCAAACGTCTTTTATCATAAGGTGGGGGTGCGGGTGCGTGCGAGCGGTCCTTCGGGGTGGGGGTGCGAGCGGTCCTACGGTGAGGGTGAATCGGACGTCGGGGGGGGGGGGAACTATGTAAAAAAAAATTTGTACAACGCGCTCACGCATATACCGCGCAAGGTTATGCACGGTTTGTAAAAACACGTATAACGCGCGCGTTATATGCGTGAAAATACGGTAATCACTGCCCAAGAAACAAGAAGAAATTAGATCAACATCTGGGAACAGGTCCAGTTTCCTGCTAGATATCTCACAGGGCTAAACTGTTAAGTCATGGGGGTAAAATTTGCTGTCTCGTATTTTTTTTTTTTTTTTTTGCTTTCCTTGTTAATTTTCAGACCATGTATTTGCGACTCCCTTCCATCTCTCCTTAGGGTAATTTGTTAGACTTGTTACATCTGCGAATAAATGGACTTCGTATTTTCCCTCTTATCTTATGGCATGAAATTGCCCATTTCTTAGTGCACTGTCAAAATAATAATAATCTTATTTGTGTTATTTATGCAAAGGAAAGCAATAAATATACAGCTGTGTTATGACTGCTTAAGTGCACAACTATCAGCATGAAAACAACACTTATCATACAATCCTCCAGAGCCTGAACCCTTAATGGAATGGGAAGAGAGTCAGAGCTCAGAGAGGACCAGATGGAGTGAATCTAAATTAAATGAATTTTAGTATAAGAGATGTTGAATCCTAGCAACCTTTTATTCTAAGACTTCAGGTGGGGCAACAAGTTGTAATACAGCAGGTTTGCTCTGGATCGTTAAAAGGGAAAGGGACTGAAGTCTCTATTTTGAACACTAGAATCTAAGGAATTGAAACTTTTGCTTTTAAGACAAGAAAAAAACTTAGACAAATTTAAGACCAAACTCAAAAGTTTTCTATTTACAGATGCTTTCAATGATTAAAACCTTCTGCATTGCTTATCTAATCTTCTTTGGAAATTGTCATTGTCTCCCTTCCTAATGTACTTCCCTTGAATTATTATTGAATTTAACAACAAATGTAACCATTAAATAACTTCCCTTTTGTTTTATTATTATACGTAGATGTAAATGTATTGATAACTGTTTAAATACGTTTATTTTTTTTACCCAAATTTATTGTATGTCTGAATGATATGTTATCTAAATTTTTGAACTATTTGTACATCGCCTAGAATTTTGAATAGGCGATAAATCAAACTATTTAATAAACTTGGAAACTTGGAAACTTGGATTGCTTTTGTTTTGAAATATAAAGATGCTGAACTTAATGGAATGAACAAATGGAATGAACTTTGTGCTAGATTCACTAAGCAAACAATTGGGTACCAATCGGTTTACGACCCCTTAATGAGCAAATTTCTCTCCGGCCTAGAGCCTGTTTAGGTGTGTGCGACACACAATTAGATTAGAAATAAGTTTCCAAGTTTTTCCAAGTTTATTAGTTTTTAATATCCCGATCATAAAACAAATATCTGACCGGTTAACAATAAAATTTAAAAGAGAGAAAAAATTAGAAAGATATAATAGTAAGTGCACAAAAGTAAATGAAGTGAACGTAAATGACGTAAACTGACAAACTGGAAAGTGAGGATAAATGGGGAGGAAGGGAAAAGTTACATAATTTAGAAGAAATGAGATAGAGGGGGAAGGATAGAACGAGAAGGGTAAGGGTGCATGGTTGATGAGGATAAGGCTGAGAAAAATATATTTAAAAAAAAATTTAGATTATGATTTATCAAAGGCATCTTGAAATAGGAAAGTTTTAAGCTTAGTCTTGAATTTGGGTAATTGAAGTTCGTCGCGGAGAAATTGAGGAAGAGAATTCCATAATGTGGGTGCAGTTATTGCAAAGTTGGTTTTACGAGTATAATAGGATTCTTTTAAGGATGGAATGAAAAGAGGTTTTTGGTCGGTCGGTTAGAGAACGGGGGGAACTTTGAGGTATTAGTAATTTGTCAAGAAATAAAGGCAAATGAGAAAGTTTGATTTTGAAGGAGAGCAGGATAATTTTATAGATAATGCGGTGGGTGATAGGGAGCCAATGAGCCTCTTTGAGAAGAGGGGTGACGTGTTCGAATTTACCTTTTTTGTAAACAAGTTTTATTGCCGTATTTTGTATAAGTTGTAGACGTCGAAGTTCTTTTTGGGGTAGTCCATTAAAAAGAGAGTTACAGTAGTCTAAGTGGGAAATAACTAGGGAGTGAATAAGGATATTAATTGATTTGGTATCTAAAATAGAACTGAGTGAACGAATGATACGTAATTTAAAGAAGCAAATTTTTACGATTGAACTTATGTGATCACGAAATGTAAGCTCTCTATCGAAGATAACACCTAGTAATTTTACTTTGGTAACCATTTGTAGTGGTAAGGATTTGATAGAAATTGGTCCTAATAATGATTCAGATGTTTTAATGGGAAGAAGGAGACCGCAGGATTTATCAATATTTAGTAAAAGTATAGGGCTCCTTTTACTATTAATACACTCAAATTGTTAGAGTGCACTAAATGCTAAGACCGAGGAATAAAATGGGCATCTTAGCATTTAGCATGTGCTAAATCCATTTGTGCACATTAGTATAAGAAGCCCATAGTGAGGTTCATTAAACAGGGATTTTAAATATTTGTTTATTTGACACAGAAATACAATACAAAAATCAGCAGCCTATTAACACTGAGGTCCTTTTACTAAGGTGAACTAACAGATTTAGCGCACACTAAATGCTAAGGTGCCCATTAAATTCTATGGGCGCCTTGGCATTTAGCGCGCACTAATCTTTAGAAGGCACTAAATCGGTTAGCGCACGCTAAAACGGCTAGCATGTGCTAACTCGGTTAGCGCACTTTAGTAAAAGGGCCCCTATGTTTATGGTGGAACCCAATAGTGCTCAGAAGTGTAAGCAAGAGATCAAAGTTGGGGGTCAAGCCCAGTTTATTTCCAAATTTATCTAAAATTTGATAAAATTGCTTTTCATAAATTCAAAGCGATGTACAATCGTAAAAAACAGAAAAAGAAGACAGACAATTTTAGGACAATACTGGCTTACTGAAAAGGAGAAGGAGGTACAGGGAAGAACTACAATTGGTATAGAAAAGAGAACGAATAAGAGAATAATGTACGTGGTGGCGTGCCTTTGTAAGGTTCAGTGTCTTACTAATACAGAGGTGACACAGGAGCCCACAGTGTTAGAGCCCCATGGTATGGGTTAAATTTGTATACAGACAGTGGCGGGAGTGAAGGCAGCAAGTGAGTCTGTCCCAGTATGGCAAAGAGAATGACACGGGGACAGGATTTGTTCCCGTCCCCGCGGATCACCGTGGGAAACAATCCCGGGTCATTCTTTAGTTACCTCATCCTCAGTCCTTCTATACCAGCATTCTTCAATGCAGTGCATGAGGGTCAGTGGTTGTGGCCCATTCATACTCTGATTCTTCCCTCTCTACTTAAAGAATGATATGGAGATAGTTTCCCAAGGTTATACGCGGGAATGGTGATGAATTTTGTCACTGAATTTCAAGTTTCTTTAGTTTTGCTATACCGTTTATCATGCAGGTATTTTCACGGTTTACAATAAAATGTAATATATATTAAGAAATATATATGTATATAAATAAATTTTTTAAAAAAGAATAACAACTTATCTAAACTAAGAAAATGGGGAACATTTACGCATGGACATACATGATACATTAGGAGAGGATGGGAAGGAGAGATTATTAAAGACATTGAGATGAAAATAAAAATAAGAGGAAAATGGGAAAGGGCAGTACGGTTGGGTTGGATCACAGACCAGACTAATCAATAGCACCTTCTTTCTTGGATCTCATCAGATGACTTCCTCGGACCAATCCAGAAACAGAACTTGGATGAATAGCCTTTCTGTGGAAAGTATCATATAGGCTGGAAGACCCAGGGCCGTTTTAGACAGATAAGAACAGGATAATTTCCCCCATATGCACACAGTCCTATAATGAAGGCACAGATGAATGTCCTTGAGTAGAATAACATTCTGGTACATACCCATAATGCATCAGGCAGAAACAGCAAAGCTGTGTACTTCTTTCTTCTTGCAATTCATGCTGGAAAAATCTCTTGTTCAGCAGAAAGATTTCTTGAGACAATGATTCAGGCTTTGATGACATCATAGAGGCCTAACTTGCAGGTGTGAATACAGAAACACCCCTACAGGAGGTTGCTTCAAAAGAAGCGTTTTGGTTGTCTTGGGATTTCTTTAAAGGATAATCAATTTTCATAGGAAATGGAATTTACAGAGTAAAGGCGTCTTTAAAGAGGAACGTTTTAAGTTTGGATTGAAATTTATCTAAAGAGTTTTCTAGACGAAGATCGGTTGGAAGAACATTCCACAGTGTGGGAGCTGCGACAGAGAAGATGGATTTGCACAAGGATCTGAAAGTGTTTTAAATCCAACAAATGTTTAATATGACAAAGAAGTTTCCATTTGAAAAAGCATTTGCTTTCAAACCACACCATGTCCCAGGACTCTGATAAATCTGCAATGTTTAGTTTTTGATCTACCCAATCAACCAGGATGACCACATGAAATATTTAGCTAGATTTAAGGTAACCTATAAACAAAGCAAATCCCAGCTGAAAATATGTTTGCTATTTGTTTTCTGGCAGGCTCCAAAATATGAATCAACCAAGTACTGCAGACACTGCAACCCTCGCTTCTTAATGGCCATATTTTCACTGCATTAATGTTTAATGGCGGCAGCGATTCAGCAGCCCCTAATGGGCAACAGAAGCTGAATTTTACATATGAAAAGGTGTCTACTCGGCATCCATTCAACTGACAAGTACTGGGAACTGTCAGAGCAGTTTATAGCCTTGCACAGATCAAATTGCACCCACAGTTCATTAGGGAGACATCAAGAGCTAAACCTGATTCTTTCAGAAAAGAAAGAGCAGCAATAACAACTGCTATTAAATCCATTTATTTATCATATAAATAGGGAACTTATGGAAAGAAAAGCACCAGGCTTATTTATTCCTGAGATTTGGGCACCGGCTTATATTTTTAATCTACAGAGCAGACAAGTTCAAATACGTTTAAATGGTTTTTGTGGTGAAGATAATCTTTTATTGTGGCAGAGGGAGGTTGGAGGTGTCGAATGCTCATTTAACATTCTGCACTCCTTGGATTAAAAAAGATATATTGTGCATGCGTACATTTACTTTTTTTATTTCTAGATCCTCTCTTATGAGGGTTATTCTATAGCTTTCTACACTACAGAAAAGCACATATGGACTTTGCAGGGTTTTCAAAAGCAAAAGCATACACATTTTTTTCAGTCTGGAAATTAACTCCATAAATGGACTCTCTAATGTATTTATGTTGTCTTTTGTATTATGTTTTTGGAAACTTAATAAAACATTTTTGAACTAAAAAAAAAACACTCAGGGCTCTTTTTACTAAGCTGCACTAGAGGAGTCATTCTTAAAGGCACGGTTGCAGAAACCTACCACTGCCAGAACATACGTTAGACGGTAATATTGAACACACACTTCTATACAAACAACATGCTCTCAAGAATATGGGGACAAAATACCTACCTAAATCCAGACTATCTAAATAGTAGTTCTGACTATACATAAGAATAGCCTTACTGGGTCCCTCTAGCCCAGTGTCCCATCTTCACGGAGACCAATCCACTAGTACCTGGCAAAAACCCAAATAGTAGCAGCATTCCATGCCACCAATTCAGGGCAAGCAATGGCTTCCCCCATGTCTGTCTCAACAGCAGACTATGGACTTTTCCTCCAGGAACTTGCCCAAACCTTTTCTAAAACCAACTACATTGTTTGAAAAGCACTAAAGCTATCAATTAAAAAAATAAATGTCCATTGTCAGGTCCAAATAATGACCAATTGAATTTCACTGGTGCATGCTTACATTCTAACTATACAGGAGTTTTGTCAATATTCATTTATCACTTTGGGCTCCTTTTATCAAGCCGCGCTAGCGGGGTTAATGCGCGCGACTTTTCATCATGCGTTAGCCCCCGCGCTGGCCTAAAAACTACCGCCTGCTCAAGGGAGGCGTTAGCGGCTAGCGCGTCCAGCGGTTTAGCGTGCGGTAATATGCGCGTTAAACCGCTAGTGCGGCTTGATAAAAGGAGCCCTTAGAGTTTTACCAATTTTTAGATGGGTATTTGACATTATCTTAGCGTAGATAATTTACTCCCACTTTTACAAATGGGTGCTAAGCTTTTTAGCGTGCGCTAAACATGCACTAAACGCTAACCCGTGCATGTTATCCTATGGACGCATTAACGGTTAGCACACACGTTGATTCAGCACGTACTAAATCCATGCAAAAACGCTTAACGTGCCTTTGTAAAAGAGGGGGTTCGGGTTTCTTTCTCATGTATCAGTTTCTTGTCTTTCCATTAGGAATTTCTCCTAAACGGTAATTATGCGAGTTCCTCAGAGCGTCAAATCTCATGAACAACTTCCCCAAAGTATCTACTGTTGTCACAAATTATTCAGCACAGTTTCTGGGAACTATAAAAAGTCAGAGCAACATTAATAGTTTCTCTCGCATTACAAGGAAGAGATGCGTTGCCTATGATTACTAAGGGAAATAACCGTAGTACATTATCAAAAGATGAAATCAAATTTACTATGTACATGACACCCCATGCGAGTTACAGCAAGTGGGTTATTTGGAACATTATATTCAATTGTAATGAGAACATTTAGTAGGAATAAAACAGCACTTAGCTACTGAACATGTCTGTAATTGCTGAGTTGTTTTATACAGGAATTTCCTATGAAATGCCAATGGTTAAATCTTTGGAAATGTAGCAGAGTTAATCAGAATTTAATCAGGTCTGTATTTAAAGCCACAGGACTGGCATAAATATCAAAATGTTTTCATTACTTATACTTGAGTTGACTAATAAAGCCCCCAGAACTAAAGGGCATATTAAAAGCTGCTTCATCCGACTACTGAAAACTTGTAGACTAAGGGGTTTATAAGCCATTGAAAGCCACAGGCAGAATTAAACCTCGATATAAGAATAGGTACAAGTGGATCAATTTTTTTACTCCATCAAAAATGACAAAGACTAGGGGGACACTCGAAGTTACAGGGAAATACTTTTAAAATCAATAGGAGGAAATTTTTTTCACTCAGAGAATAGTTAAGCTCTGGAACGCATTGCCAGAGGTTGTGGTAAGAGCGGATAGCATAGCTGGTTTTAAGAAAGGTTAGGACAATTTCCTGGAGGAGAGGTCCAGAGTCGTTATTGAGACATACATGGGGGGAAAGCCACTGCTTGCCCTGGATCTACTACAGTAGAATGCCAATTATCTGAATGTCCAATTATCCGGATTGCTTTGGGGGTCACAGTTTATATTTGAGTTCTTCCCAAAGTATCATTCCTATCACTTGCCTTTCACTAGCGCTCCTTCTCTGTGCTGCCGCTGCCATCATCCCAGCACCCCTCCCCCCCTAGACCTGGGAGACTTTCCCCCAGTCAGCATGCCCCCTTCCAGTGATTGAACATTAATTTTTTTTGTTTTTAATAATTTTTTAAAAAAATACAATCAGTGCCCCCCCCCAACCCGACAAGAAAAGGCAGCATTTCCCCTCCCTCCCTAAACAGCCACTACCAACCCCCTCCCGTACCCAAAGGAAAGACCCCAGGGCCTTCCTTGTTTCCCTAGTGGCATGCTAGGGCAGGAGCAATCCTACTCGCTCCTGCTCATGCTTTGTGAGTGATAGAAATAGCTGCCGAGACTTCCAGGGGCAGTCTTGCGAGGCTATGAGTCCAGATAATCAGCGTTCCACTGTATTTGAGGTTTTGTCATGTATTAGTGACCTGGATTGGTCATTGTGAAGATGGGCTACTGGACTAGATGGACCATTGGTCTGACCCAGTAAGGCTATTCTTATGTTCCTATTTAATGTTGGACCTTGTCCACACACAGTCATTGAGGGCCTCAGTCTATAAACGGCACCTAGCTGTTAGGTGCCATTGAGCACAATTGTCAATCATCTACTAGGTGCCTAGTGATACTTAAGGAATCAGGAACCATTAGGCATCAAGGGGAAAATTCTCTAAGAGTCACCTAACTTTAGGTGCTTATCTTAATTAGTTAATTGGCTTCAATTATGAGCTTTAACAAGCTCTTAATAGAAAAAAGATTAATTGGGTGATAGTTGCCTATCTTCTTAGGCGTGATTCTACAAAAGATAAGCCCCCTATGGCATGGCGCCTAGCTGCACCTAACAATAAAGTGGACATGTTTAGGTGTAGAGCAGGGGTGTCAAAGTCCCTCCTCAAGGGCCGGAATCCAGTCGGGTTTTCTGGATTTCCCCAATGAATATGCATTGAAAGCAGTGCCTGCAAATAGATCTCATGCAGATTCATTGGGGAAATCCTGAAAACCCGACTGGATTCTGGCCCTCGAGGACCGACTTTGACACCTGTGGTGTAGAGAGTGACTTAGACACCGCTAGGTGCGATTACATAAAGGACTTAGGCGCCTATAATGTAGGCCTTTAAAATCCTGGCCTACATTATAGGTGCCTAAGTTTTAAGTTAGGCACTGCTATGTGCGATTCTGTAATGGGTGCCTAGGAGCAAGTGATATGAAATAGGCACCTAACCTTAGGTGCCTATCCTTTTATGAGCCAATTACAGCATCCTGCCCTGAAAGCTTGGGCGCACTGCCATTTAGGCCAGGGCTTTTTTGGCCCAAATAAGTGCACCTAAGTTAAATCACACCCCAAATATGCCCTAATTCACCCCGGATAAGCCCCTAACCATGCCTACTTGCTAGTAGGCACCTAGAGCTAGAGGTGTAGACGCCTTCCTGAAAGCACCCACCAGCTAATTAATCTTTTATTTAATTGGTTTTTAATAGTGCTTTCAATTATCAGTGACAATTAAGAAAAGTTAAGATGCCTTTCAGTGGCGCACCTTTCCCGCCCTCGTCTCTACCGCCTGCTCCTTCCCCGATCCCCCCTGGCATGCACGCACCCCCTTCCCTTCCCCTGTGCCTGTAGTTGTTCACCACCATGAGCAACAAAAACTTCAAGGAGCTCCTTGCAACATTGTTGGCTTTCCCTCTGACATCACTTCCTATGCGCGGCACCCGGAAATGACGTCAGCAAGAGAGATGACGCAGTCGCGAGGAGCACATTGAAGTTGCTCGTCGTGGTGAACTAGTAAAGGTACAGGGAAAGGGAAGGGGCACTTATGTGGTGAGGGGAGGAGTGGGAAGAGGCGAGAGATGAGGAGGGGTGTTGGCATCCCCACCTATATGGTGCCTGGTGCATTTACCATGCAAGCTCATGCTAAAAACCTCTAGCGCAACTTGATAAAAAATGCAAAGCACATGTAACCTCTAGCGCAACTTAGTTAAAAAATGCAAAGCACATGTAAGGCAGTGAGAAAATATATAGCTCATCTATTAATTGTCCTTGTTTTGATTACACAGGCCAACAAAAAAAAATTTCTTGGTGCCTTGGGTTTTGACCTGTTCCTGGGGTTATTTGGGGCGCTGATTCAGAAAACTGCAATGTGTGCTAATCTATCTCATGCATATTAATAGTGGATATCATGAAAACCCGGTTGGCTAAGTGTGTAATAAAAACTGGATTGAGAATCGCTGGTCTAGACAACAAAAGCCATAGTCCAAAACCTTTTAAAACTCATCAATACCTGGAAAAAAAAACCCTAGACAACTTAAAAATACAGCATGGATCTTAACTGAGAAACAAATCTCTTCATTTCTAGCTTTGGCCTAATCCCTAAGGCCACCAGAGAACAAACAAGATTCACATAAAACTGGGCAAAAGTAGCATAATCAGGATTTCAAGGATCAACATTGTCCTTCAACAGAGCTTTTTCCAGCAATCTATTGATGACCAAAACCAAAACCTTTGAAGTACTGTTGGACATAAATCCAAAAATCCAAATCAAGACCTGTAAAACAGATTCTCTGTCCTTGCAAAAGCAGAATAGTAGCAACTAAAAACCAGCAATACCTTCTTACAGTATTATCTAGGAAGACACTTATTCATCATTTGTTCAGTCTTCCGGAATCTCTTTTTAACTCCTGCAAGGTATCAGTACACATTTTATTTGACGATGTACATGCAAAGCGTGGAAGAAGTTGTCAACGAGCATCATAGCATAGCATAGATAAAGTGATCTAATATACAATATGTCAACGGTCTAAAGTATAGTAAGTTTGTAAAGGCCTCCATGTTTTGAGAAATGAATTAGTGGAATTATGTTTTTCTGCAATGGCACTTTCAAATTTGATAGTTATACAAACTGTGTTCCACCTTTTCATATATTCCACTTTTGATAATTCCTTCCAACAGTGCAAAATGTTTTTGATGGCCAAAAATAGTAAGATGTTGAGCAAGCGTGCATAATGTTCAGATAGGGAATGCTTAAGGCCCTTTAGACCTAGAATACTAATTTTGAGGTGTAAGGGTTCATGAATGTTCAATATAGAAGAAATGGTGTTCCATACTCTATCCCAATACAATTTAAGATGTGGACAATGGAATATCATATGAGGCAGCGTACCCACTGATTTCTTACAGGACCAACATCGGTTGGAGACATTAGAGAATTTAGCAATTTTCTGCGGGGTCCAGTGGGATCGATGTAGCAGAAAATATATCGATTGAAGTACAGAAGCTAATCGAATAGACTTAAATACTCTAGCCCGCACTTCCTGCCATAACTCATCCTCAGCAGATATTTCCAAATCTGTATGTCAAGCATTCATCAGTTGTGATATATGTACTGGAAGCTTCTGTCGCAATATTGCATACTATTTAGAAGCAACTCCCTTGTGAAAGAAGATCAGGTGTGGACTTTAGTTTTTGAAGATCTGTATATTTTTCACAAACACAATGTTTTAGTTGAATTCATCTATAATATTGGTTGGCACACTTCTTCAAAGGTCAGACCTTTATTGTGATTAAGGAGATCTTGCAGAGTCCATATCTCACATTTATGCCATATAGGCCAATCTAAGGTAGTATTTTGAATTTTAAAAGTATCATTATTCCATAATGGAATCAATTGTGTCTTTCCATTTAATCTTCATTATGTGGTCAAATTGTTGAAGCACAGCGTTAGTTGAGTGAATAATACTATTAAATTGTTTTAAAGAAGAAGATATTGACAAGGTGAGACCCAAGGGTGTTAGTCCCCAGAATACCTTTTTTCCAAAGAGAGTCATAATGGGGGGGGGGGGGGGTCAGTCATGGTTTTATTAAGAATCCATATCGATCCCTGGCGCATTATAAATGCCTGCTGATATTTATAGAAGTCCAGAAAGTTGACTCCACCATTCATCTTATCGTTTTTAAGTTTATGCATTGCAATCCTAGGGTGACTGTTTTTCCACAAAAATTTACTCAATGCTTGTTCAATATCATGGTAAAATTTTTTGTGTAAAATGTAAGGTAGCATGCTTAATACATAGTTTATTTTGGGTTGGATCATCATTTTAACCATAGCTAGTCGCCCCCACCAAATGATTTTTAATGGTGACCATCTCTGTGTTAGTTCTTTTATTAGTGTTAATAAGTATTCAATATTTAGCTGTTCAGTGTCTTCCAATTAGTGCTGCCCGATTCACAATTCAAATCGATTTACCGATTCACTTTGGGTGAATCGATTTGAATCGATTCATTTTTTTTTTTAATCGGCCTGGCCGATTTGGTGACTGACCCTCCTGTCCATGCCTTCAGATTTCAATAGGGCTTTTCTCCTTTCACTGTCACTGTTTTATTTATTACATTTTTTAAAAATGTACTTTCCCGCTGTAGTTAGGTCTCTGCCTAGACCAGGAACAGACTCTCTCGTTCAATGCCACCGGCCCAGAGCAACTGAAACAGGTGATTTCTGTGCGCACCCTGCAGCCATTTGTTCCGGCGTTACCATGGCCTCTCGTTCCGGCCCCTGCTGTGGCCCGAATGTGGTGAAGATTATCACTCTCGCGCTCTATCCTGCTAAGAGCCCAGATGCGTCAGGAAGAAACGCCACCGGAATTTCAGCAACAGTTCAGCGTTGCCTCCTTTACTAAACCGCCACACCACGCTAGCAGTTTTTAGCACCAGGAGCCACGCTGAATGCCCCACGGTGCTCCCAACGCTCATAGGAACTCTATGAGCATCGGGAGTAACGCAGAACATTCAGCACGGCTCCTGGCACTAAAAACCACTAGCGCGGTGTGACGGTTTAGTAAAGGAGGCAGCGCTGAACTGTTGCTGAAATTCTGGTGGTGTTTCATCCTGACGCATCCTAGGCTCTTAGTAGGACAGAGCGCGAGAGTTTAGTAAAAGGGGAAAGAATTTACTTCTTTTTCTTCCTGTGCTAAACACAGGAGCAAGTCAAAACCCTCAGCTAATGAACAAAAGAGACCCGCAGAGGTATTCCAGAAAGACCTAAGTACCATGAAAATTCCAAATTCTCAGCAAGAATGGGAGAAGGGTGTTCAAGTCCCAGCCAGTCCAGATATAATCCTGCACAACCTTCTGTCCTGGTGATTGCTGAAAAAGTTAAGGAAGTACTGTATTCTCGACCCAGAGAGTACATTCATTGCTCCAGTCCAGAGCCTGTAGAATATGGCTACATCAACATTTTGGAAAGGGCAGAGAACACATGTCGGTAAGTCTTAGATGATATGGATATGTTTGGGTTGCAAGAACTCAATGATGAACTTGTAAAAATGGGATGTGAGGCAGTAGATGAAAATATGATGAAGACCATTGAAGTGTTGGAGCGGCAGTGCTATGAGACTATGAACCATGTTATAGAGATTGAGAAAGAGCTAGGTATAGAATATGATGAAGATGTGATCTGTGGTGTAAGGAAGGAACCAACATGATTTGAATAATGACCAAACAACAAAAGGAAGAGAAAATAATTTTGTTTTCTGTTTTGTGATTACAATATGTCAGATTTGAAATGTGTACCCTGCCAGAGCTGGTGTTAGACCGTGAACGTGAGTTAGGATTTAACAGAGAGAGGAAAAGTCTTTTTTGTTTGTTTATTTTGTTTACACCACAGTGCCAGTGTGGTTAGGAGAAGGCAAAAGGGGTGAAGAGGCTATAAAATAAACCCACCAGGATGTTTGAAAAAACATCCAATTGGGCAGGAAAATCGAATCGAAAAATCGATTCAATAGGCTGAATCGAATCAAAATTTTTTTTCCTGAATCAGGCAGCACTACTTCCAATGTTGGACCTATGAAAAGGCCCAAGTATTTCAGTTTGCAGATATTCCAGACGAAACCATAGGATTCTATATTTTGTTTGTCTTCAGAGTAGTTTAGGGGCATGATTTCCGACTTGGTCATATTCAATTTGTATCCAGAGACCTGCACATATTGGTCAATTATTTAATGACTCCAGGGATAGAATCAGGTGTGACAAAGCATGACATCATCTGCATAGGCGGAGAGTTTGATTTTACAGTCTCCGTGCTTGATCCCTTGGATATCCGACTTTGCTCTAATGGCCACCAATAATGGTTCCAATGCTAAATTGAAAAGTAGTGGAGACAACGGACAACCTTGGCATGTGCCTCTGGTGGGTTTAAATGTATCAGAAAGGTGATCATTAATGTAAATTCTAGTTCTGGGGTCAGAATATAAGACCCTTATTTCAATAAATTGCACAGACATGTTGAATTTATCTAAGGTAGCTTTTTCAGCATCTACTCCTATTAATGCAAGTTTTTGAGCAGAAGATCGGGAGGCTGCAATTATATTCTAATTATTTACATGTATAACACTTATAAATATTAATGATTATTTCATAGAATTGTCAAGTGTATGGCCAGTTATGTGTATCCTGTAAAACTGAAAATGCGATACTTGTGTACTCAATTGCTCATCAACATGCAAAGTGACAACAATCGGTTCCATACTCATAATAGCACATGACTTCAAAGCTCAGTACAGCAGCATAAATTTTTTTAAAAAAATCCAAAACAAACCCCCCCAAAAACCCTTAAATTTTAACAAAAAGAAGTGGAAATGAGTTACAGTACTCACCATTTAGTTTGGAATGATCCACTTTAAAATTCATACTGAAACTGAAGAATACGTGTAAGGTCGTGAACTTTCAAGCTTGAATTCTCATCAAATGTCAGAAAACCTGGAAGGGTTTGTGCAATTTATCGAAAGGTTTTTAGGGCAATACAGCAACATATTTCCTTCCATTAAGGCAAAACATGAGAATTGAGTTAGAAACGTGGTAAATCTTTTATAAAGCTGAAGCCAGAATTTCTGACAATTCTCATAAGGATTATATGAGGTCAGAGCAAAATCACCCTAAGCTTATTCATCTCAAGCTAGTCTCACACAAAACAGTTCAAGTCCAGCAGAATAATACAGTGTCTAAATTTGCCTAATTCTATGTGATGCTAAATTATGTGAAATCATGAGACATCTATACTACGAGTATAAACTGATCTTATACATCCTCTGTCTGTGTGGTCTTGTCAAAGGGTATTAGATTAGAAGGACTTTTTTCTCAGCCATTATTTTTTTCTTTTTTTGAATGCTGGGTGATATGATTTTTATTAATACATTACATTACATTAGGGATTTCTATTCCGCCTGTGCCTTGCGGTTCCTTTGCATGTGATAGTAGTGTTAGTGCAGTGATTCCCAACCCTGTCCTGGAGGAACACCAGGCCAATTGGGTTTTCAGGCTAGCCCTAATGAATATGCATGAAGCAAATTTGCATGCCTATCACTTCCATCATATGCAAATCTCTCTCATGCATATTCATTAGGGCTAGCCTGAAAACCCGATTGGCCTGGTGTTCCTCCAGGACAGGGTTGGGAATCACTGTGTTAGTGGGCAAAAATGCATGGGATAAACACAAGGGATCCCTAAATAACGAGGACGGTATCAAAACAAAGCTTAAATAACCTCATGGCTGTTAATGTCTTATGATGGAAAGCAGCTGAGCTTTGATGGCAACTTCAGCAGTGGAGAAATAAGGCCAGGGCTAGACTGAATCCTCCAATCCATGTCCCTTATATGGCAAGGCAGATCGGGATTTATTTATTTATATACCGCCTATTAATGGTCTAATACAGTCAGGTACTCAGTCATTTGTCAATACAGAAATCCTTCACTATCATGAGAAATTTCAGACAAATTCGGAAATTCTTTGAAAGAACACAATTCCAGCTTATAGTACAATCCCTTATCCTAGGACTTCTGGACTATTGCAACATCCTCTACCTCCCATGCCCAACCTTTATGACCAAACAACTACAAACAATCCAAAATACAGCTTTAAGACTCATCTACTCATTGAGAAAACATGACCATATCACAGAAGCCTACATCAACTCACATTGGCTACCAATCCAAGAAAGAATACAATTCAAATTCTACTGCATGTTATTTAAAACTCTTAACGGAGACAGCCCGTCCTACCTGAACAACTGCCTCATCCCAGCATCCACAACCAGACACAGAAAAACACACTCCCCATTCATTCCACCCCCCGATCAAAGAAGTAAAACGATCAAAACTACACGACGGCCTCCTAGCCACTCAAGCAGCAAGACTAGACAACCAGATCTCCAACCTTCTGATGTCCACCCCAGACTACAAGACATTCAGAAAAAAACTAAAAACCATACTTTTCAAGAAATTCCTGAAACAGTCTCGAGACAACAACGGGAACTCATGGTAGCCATTTTGATAACAGCTCTGCACGGGGCAGGAGCACAGGAAGATTGCTCCTGCCCTGCGTCGCCGCTAGATCACCAGGTGTAAGGTCTGGGGATGCAGGAGCGAGGCAAGGGTGGGTAAGAGCCGGCCAACTTATTGGCGATTGTTCCCTATTTGCAGGGCAGCTCTGCAAATACGGAGGGAGAGCTATATTCTCTCTTAAGTGATTAGGAGCCGAGTTCCAAAGCATAGGGGCTGTTATTGAAAATATTAGTTTGCATTGTGTTAGTATGTCTTAAGGATGGGACTGAAAAGATGTTTTGATTAACTGATCGGAGGGAATGTTGCGAAGAATATGGGGTCTACTGATGAATTCTGGTTGACCAGTAGCTCTAGTGACCCAGCTCTCGTCAGGGCAGAACATGACAGTGAAGAAAATTTGGACTTTTTATCTTTGTCACCATCTGCCTTTTTTTTCCTACAGTCCTAGATTTTTGCAGAACTTAGACTGTTCAGTTTTCCAATATAACCTTGAGGCATGATGTCTTTCTCCCCTTGGAGGAATATTTATAGGTTTAGTAAAGAACTACTTCAGAATATGCTTCCCAAAGTACCTTTGTTTAAAGAATCAAATGCATTTGATGATCAAATTAGCCACTGGGAAGAGGCCATCAAGTTAAGTAAATGGATGCTGAGAAATGAACTTCGCGCTTCAACTCTTTTGGCATATTGCAGACAGAAAAGAATACCTACGAGATTACGAATCTCCTAGGCACCCAAATATAACTCGTAATGAAGACAAAGTTTTAATGAGGTCATCCTTAACAAATGTTCTCTAGGTTTAATGATTTTATCGATCCAGACATCCACTAAGAAAGCAGAGAAAACGAAGGAAGGCTTGATAAAGACCTTGAATATCTTAGCAGGATAATTGTTTCAGTAGGTTGTATGAGGATAATAAAAATCTTGAGTGATTTCTAGCCTTTAAAAAAAAAAAAAATTCCCCTTTGTTGAAGCTTCTACCTATTATTGTAAGTAAATGTGTTGTCTGATCTGTAGGGACAGACTTTTACCCGCTTTCCAGAATGTTAGCCTTTGGGGACAGTTGTTTCTTATCTGCATATGTGTTACCTTTGGGAGTCTCATTTTATATTCCACATATATCTATCCTTTGGGGCCTACTTTTTTCTTCTTTCTTGAATTTAGCTATAGTGATAAATTTGTTCTCTCTCTCCATAATTCTAGCCCTTTGGGCAGACCTTTTCTCTATCTCCATACTTGAAGTCTTAGTTACGTACATTTTCCCTTTTTCAAGATTTCTTCTCTTTGAAGACAGAAATCTAAAGAGAAGGAAATAATCTGAACCCAGTTTAAAAATCTGGACCAAAAAAAAATCTATCTTTTATTTCAAACATGCTTATCAATATGGAGCTGTATTGGTGAAATGAGGCCTTATGACATCACAATCTCAGCTCTGGTTACCAGAGACAAAGTCTTCACCCTACGAGGGAAAAGTTCAGCTCAACTTAGAAGAGAATGACATGGATATGGTTCAATCGATCTGGAACAATGTCAAAACATAGAATTTTGTTTCTGCAAATTGTCATTTATACCCCCTTTTATAAACCCGCGAAAGCAGTTTTTAGCACCTGCTGGTGCGCTGAATACTCTGTGCTGTTCCCAACACTCACAGGAACTCTTTGAGCATCACAGCAGCGCGAAACATTAAGAGCACTGGCTGGCGCTAAGAACCGTTTTTGTGGTTTTGTAAAAAGAGGGGGGGGGGTAATTTTGTAAAGAGGGGAAAATGTAATAAGATAAGATGACACTCTTTCCAGCTACAGGGGCAAAATAACGCTCAGAATTTAGGAAGTCGGTTGGTTGGGCTGAGAACTTTTCAGCATCCCTCATATGTAATAAAAGTGAGCCAAGTATAGGACAATCAAGCCATTGTGACATCACGAGGTTGACTCTTATTGGTGGAATGAGGCATTATGACATCACAATCTCAGCTGTGGAATGTTACTAGGAGGGAATGCTGAAAAATTCTTAGTCCAACCAAGAAGAGAATGAGATGGATATGGTTCAACCAATGATCTGAAACCATGTCAAAACACTGAATTTTGTTTCTGCAAATTAGCACTTAACGAAATAAGATAACACTCTTTTCAGCTACTTTGGCAAAATAATTTAGGAAGTCGGTTGGTTGGGCTGATAACTTTTCAGCACCCTCTCGTACTGTTTGTGTCACTTTTTCAAAATGTTTTTTAATATCACCCTCAATATATCTGTTTATTGCCTAGAAGAAAAATCGCCCAGGCTTCATTTAAAGTTGAAACTAGCTATCATTCAATTAAATTAAAGATTGCAGTAGCAATAACTGCCTAATTACCTTCTTATCAATACTTTGGATCTGCAAGACCTGCTCGACATTTAACATTTGTGAGAAATGTAATGTCAAGTTAATTAACCATAAGCTAAGTAATTGTTAATGACAATGACATTTTGTAAGCATGTTAAGGAATATTTGTTTCAGTGCTAGACATTTTGTTATCTGTCAATTATGCTTAAATGCTTTTCAACATTCATTTATAATATTACTATATTAATCGGTGGGTAAAGGTTTATATCTTTACTATCGTAATTTGGCTAATTATGAGTTTTATATCTTTGAATTAAAAAGTTATTTTATCTAAAAGTATTAAGGGAATTGAGTACAGTTTAGAGACATTATTTTAATTTATTCAGTTAATTGAACTGACTAAGTAGTGCAAATTTAAAGCACTAATGGAACTGGGATTTTTTTAGGTGAAGGAAGTAGTTTAGAAAAAGATTATTGAAGGTGATGTGGGTGTATGAACTGAAGTAACTTCTGCTTATGGTTGGCAAATAGTCTCGAACAATGATTTTTAACTCAAGAGTGGGATCACAAAATTAAGGGTAGGCAACCTGGGGGCAACCTAAGAAGCTGCAGAGGCTGAACTGAAAGAGAGGGAAGGTCAAAGGAGAACAAAGGAAAAACAATGGAAGAAGGTCAGAAGACACTAAGGGCTCCTTTTACAAAGGTGCGCTAGCGTTTTTTTAGCACGCGCTAGCCGAAAAACTACTGCCTGCTTAAAAGAAGACGGTAACGGCTAACGCACATGGCAATTTAGCGTGCGCTATTCTGCGTCTTAAGGCCCTAGCGCACCTTCGTAAAAAGGAGCCCTAAGGGATAAACCTGAGAAGGACAGAAGATATAAGAAGGGCAGGAGAGTGGAGACACACAAAGGAGGGGCAAAAAGCAGTAGATGATCATATAGGAGAGGCAAGAAGGGCGAAGACACAGAAAAGAGAGGGAAGGGCAGATGAGACGACCAGAGAAGCCTAAGTGAAAGATCTTTATAGAGTGCTTAAGACAGAAAGGAAAAGGGAGAGGTTCATGTACTTACCACACAGAGAAGACCTTTACCCCATGTTATTATTCACAATTAGTGAGAGGTGGTAATTTAATTTAATACTATTTTATAACCTGTCACACTCGGCCACAGACTATGTAGAGTAGGGTCCAATAATATTACCAAATATGAAATAAAAATGAATCCCCCCAGACTTTCAAACCTCCATACCCTAAATTCAACCCTGAGCAGCACAGCCCCACTGGCAGCACACGCCTCTCGTAGAAGTACAGTCCTAAACCAGCAGCACAACACCCTAAACTCCAAAAGCACACCCATCGTCTGGCAATACCCCCTCCTCTGGCAGCACATCTTCCCAGTAGCACGCCACACATCTGTCTGCACAACCCCCTGGAGAAACAACCCTCTTGATAGCAAGTGACCCCCCAAGCAGGTCCATCTTCCCCTCCCCCGTCCTCAGTGAGGTAGGTTCCCATTTTATGTCCTCACAATGTTTCATCACACATTTTGACTTGAGCTAAACCAGTATTAATGCCACCAAGGAAAGATTCAAAACAAGTTTCAATTTTAATTAATTTTAATATACATAAGAACATAAGCATTGCCTCTGCTGGGTCAGACCAGAGGTCCATCATACCCAGCAGTCCGCGCACGCGGCGGCCCATCAGGTCCAGGACCTGTACAGTATTCTTCTATCTATACCCTTCAATCCCTTTTTCCTTCAGGAAATTATCTAATCCCTTCTTGAACCCCGATATCGTGCTCTGTCGTATCACACCCTCTGGAAGCTCATTCCAGGTGTCCACCACCCTTTGGGTGAAGAAGAACTTCCTAGCATTGGTTCTGAATCTGTCCCCTTTTAATTTTTCTGAGTGCCCTCTCGTTCTTGTAGTTTTCGAAAGTTTGAAGAATCTGTCCCTCTCCACTTTCTCTATGCCCTTCATGATCTTGTACGTCTCAATCATGTCCCCTCTAAGCCTCCACTTTTCTAGTGAAAAGAGCCCCAGTTTCTCTAGTCTTTCAGCATACGAAAGGTTTTCCATACCTTTTATCAATCGTGTCGCTCTTTTCTGGACCCTCTCGAGTATCGCCATATCCTTCTTACGGTACGGTGACCAATATTGGACGCAGTACTCCAGATGCGGGCGCACCATCGCCCGATACAACAGCAGGATAACCTCTTTCATTCTGGCTGTAATACCTTTCTTGATAATACCTAGCATTCTATTGCCTTCTTTAAGGCTGCTGCACACTGTACCGACGGCTTCATTGTCTTGTCCATCATTACCCCCAAGTCCTTTTCTAGGTACTCTCACCCATTTCCAGCCCTCCCATCATATAGCTGTACTTCGGGTTTCTGTTTCCCACATGTAAGACTTTACATTTCTCTAAATTGAATTTCATCTGCCATCTCGCCACCCACTCTTCTAGTTTGTTCAGGTCCCTTTGTAAATTTTCAGTCTTCTTTTGTCCCAACTCCACTAAATAGTTTGGTGTCATCTTCGAATTTTATTACCTCGCACTTCGTCCCTGTTTCTAGATCGTTTATGAATACATTGAACAGCAGCGGTCCGAGCACCGACCCCTGTGGAACACCACTTGTGACCCTCCTCCAGAGTAGTGGCCCTTCACTCCTACTCTCTGCTTCCTACCCACCAACCAATTTTTAATCCATCTATGTACGTCTGCTTCCACCCCATAGCTCTTCAGTTTCCGTAGTAGGCGTTCATGGGGTACCTTGTCAAAGGCTTTTTGGAAATCCAGGTATATGATGTCTATGGGGTCCCCCTTTGTCCATTCGTTTGTTAATTCCTTCGAAGAAGTGTAATATGTTCGTTAGGCACAATCTTCCCTTGCAGAAGACATGCTGGCTTGTTTTCATCAGTTTATTTCTTTCTAGATGCTCATCGATGCTGTCTTTTATCAGCGCTTCCGCCATCTTCCCCGAATCTTCCGCCATCTTCCCCGGTCTGTAGTTCCCCAGGTCACCTCTTGATCCCTTTCTGAAGATGGGCATAAGATTTGCTATCTTCCAATCCGCCGGGATCACGCCTGTACTCAAGGAAAGGTTACAAACCTGCTGTAGTAGTTCCGTATTTCCTCCTTTAGTTCCTTCAAAACCCTGGGGTGGATTCCGTCCGGGCCCAGAGATTTATCACTTTTTAATCTATCTATCTGTCTATGTACGTCTTCGAGGCTTACCTCCATTGATGTTAATTTTTCTACCTGGTCCCCTGTGAAGATTTTTTCCAGTTCCGGTACGTTGGATGTGTCTTCCTTTGTAAATACTGACGAAAAGAACACGTTTAGTCTATCCGCCACTTATTTTTCCTCCTTCACCACTCCTTTTCTATCTCCGTCATCCAGCGATCCCACCTCCTCCCTAGCTGGCTGTTTCCCTTTAACATATCTGAAGAACGGTTTGAAATTTCCTGCTTCCCTGGCTAGCCTCTCTTCATATTCTCTTTTTGCTATTCTAACCATGCGGTGACATTCTTTTTGATGCTTCCTGTGCTCTTTACAGTTCACCTCACTCGTCGTACTTATGTCCAGATTGTTTATTAAGATGTTGAAGAGCATGGGTTCAAGCACCGAGCCCTGTGGCACCCCACTCTTGTAGTCCAAGTATGGTCCATTTACCCCACTCTCTGTTTCCTATGCTCCAGCCAGTTTTTAATCCACGTGAATATTTCACCCTAGATTCCATGGCTTGCAATTTACCAAAGTAATTGTTAATGCAGAACCTTGTCGAACATCTTCTGAAAATGCAGATATACAGTGTCGACCAGGTCACCCATGTCTATCTGCCTGTTTACTCCCTCGAAGTAGTGCAGCAAGTTCATCAAGCAAGATCTTCCTTTGCTGAAGCCATGCTGGCTGGTCCTTATCAGATTGTGTCCATCAAGGTGATCAATGATGCGGTCATTTATCAGCACCTCTACCATCTTTCCTGAGGTCAGAATCACTGGTCTGTAGTTTCCCGGGTCTCCCCTCGAACCTTTTTTGAAGATCGGCATAACATTCGCCACCTTCCAGTCCTCCAGAATCTTTCCCGATTTGATCGACAGATTGGCTATTAGTTGAAGCAGTTCAGCTATGGTCCCTTTCAGTTCCTTGATGACCCTTGGATGGATACTATCCGGTCCCGGGGATTTATCGCTCTTAAGCCTATCAGTCTGCCTGCATACCTCTTCTAGACTGACCGTCAACCCTGTCAGTTTCCCGTTTTCGCTTCCAGCATATAGCCTGATGGGTTCCGGTATGCTATGCATATTCTCTTTGGTAAATACAGACACAAAAAATGTGTTCAGTCTGTCGGTGATTGCTTTGTCCTCCTTTAGCGCTCCCTTTATTCCTTGGTCATCCAACGGTCCCACCACTTCCTTCGCGGGTCGTTTCTCATTAATATATCGAAAGAATGGCTTGAAGTTTTTTACCTCTTTGGCTATTTTTTCCTCATAGTCTCTTTTGGCCCCTTTTACCACCTTATGGCACCTGCGTTGATATTGTTTGTGCTTATTCCAGTCATATTGCTCTTAAATGATTCAGGTATGGTGCCATACAAAAGTTGATGGCAGATCATTACTGCGTTGTACTGAATTCTGAAAACAACTGGTAACCAATGTAATTGTTGAAAATAAGGTAAAATGTGATTGTATTTCGATATTCCCATTATCAGTCTTGCTGCTGCATTTTGGGCAACCTGCAATGCCTTGCAGCTTGTCTTGGTTATTCCAAGGTACAAAGCATTGCAGTAATCAAGCCTCGACAAAACCATTGCCTGAACAACTGTACAGAAATCAAAGGGTGACAACATGGGTGTATTTGGGCAAAACATGCTTGTAAATTCATTGTAAGGCCATAATCCAACCTTACACCTAGGACAGTCACTGACTCATTCACTGGAAGTACATCATCAATTACTTTGAGTTCCTTAGGCCACTTATAATCAGGTTTTCCTACAAGCATTACCTTTGTTTTATCCACATTTAATTTTAGACCCTGCTTTTCCATCCAGTCAACAATTTTACTCATGTAATTACTCAATAACTTTTCCAAGTCTGTACCTCAACCACTCACTGGGAAGAAAAAAATAATATCATCTGCATATATTTGATATTCAACTCCCAAAGATTGAAATAATTGGCCTAAAACAGCCGTGTAAATGTTAAATAAAAGTGCAGAAAGCACTGAACCCTGTGGTACTCCGGTCTTTACTAAATATTCACCTGAAATCTTGCATTCATTCCTCACTTGAAAAGAGCGTCCCGTAAGATAAGTATTAAACCATTTGAAAACAACGTCATTCATTCCAAGGTTTAACAATCTGTGAAGATTTACTGAATCGAATGCTGCCACCCATTTTGTAGGTGGTATGGGCTCAAGTGGTAATCCCATGTTAACCAGTTAGCAAGTGCTAATGTGGATATCTTACCTGTTTAGCACTGGAAACTCCCACTCTGCTCCCTTGAAAAACTCCTTCCCCCAAAAAAGTTTAGTGCTCAGATTAGATAGAGTTGCCATATTTTCCGATTGCAAAATCTGGACACCCTAGATCCACCCCCCAGGCCTGCCCTACCTCCACCACCCCCTCCCGCTGCCTGCTTTGGGTGGGCAGGAGGCAATCCATGCATGCACGGATGCCACGCGAAGATATCACGCACATGTCAGGTTATGAAAAGCATCCGGACCCCCAGAAATGTCCGGAGAAATCCAGACATCTGGTAACCCTAAGATTAGAGCATGCTACCGCAGGATGCCTGAGCATATCCCAAAGGATGCTATTTTTATCTGCGTTAGGCATGAGTCAGCACCTAACACCTTAATACAAAGGCCCCTAAGAAAGGTAAATATGCTCTAGGAAGGAGAGACCAGAATGAAGTAAACATATACTGTATATCACATTTAAGCACTGCACTGATCATTGGCTCCTTAAATCAAAGAAAGCTGGCAGAATTTCCAAGTGAGAATCAATCTTCCTGTCTCAGTAGTAAATACTGTAATCCCTTCTACAGCATGGCTTAGAAAATGTAACTGCCATGTTTGGGATTTATTGAAAAATATTGTGTGAGGCTGTCTGAATGTGATGATTCAAAGTGCTTTTAGAAAAGAGGTCAAAAGAGTTAAAGCCATCTAGGCTCTGTTGGATGTGGCTAAGGCCTGCCGTGCAAGTTTGCTTCTTTCAAGTAGGATGAACTCGTATCAACTAAGGTTGAGCAACCAGAAAATGTTAGTTTTGTGTCATTTCTGAGAATGCTTGTTTTCTTTATGGGAACCAGTCATCAAGAGTGTGCACGATTTGCAAGGAGGGTACACTCTTGTACTGATAGTGGGTGCTTTGGTCATGAGTAATAGTTAGCATATGAACGTATTATCTGGAAAAGGGTGTGTACTTGTTACAGATATTGCACCCTATTTGCAAAGAGTGTGCACTCTGTAGAAAGACTGAACTCCTAGTGGTAGTACCACAAGACTACCACCAGAGGCTGTGGCCACCCTTTTGCACCCAGAGCTGGCATAGGCATGAGCAATTGGAGTTTGCTCCTATACTAAAGTATGCCTGGGGCAGAGAGGGGAGTGTTCTAAAACATGGAATGGATTTTCTTTTGGGGATGTTTGGGAGGAAAACCATAACTTTAGCATTCACATTCCGTCATCTGAAACTGAAAGCTAAACATCATCAATCAATAATCACATAACTCAATTTTATTGGAATAAATGTTTGGCCACATCTTTATTATCTATCTTAATATTATCTCCACTTACAATACAATCCGTGTCCAAAACCAACAAACCCCCAATGCATATTTCACACATCCTCAGGGAGCTATTTGGTGTCGAAACTAGTTCCCGTTATGTCTTTAAACTTATAACATTCCCTCAAGCATGACCCATGGTGATGCCAGGCCATTCTTCCCCTCGCAGCGGTGTAGCCTACGAGTGTTACATTTGTTTATTTATAAACTATTCATCTCACAGATCCAACTGGGCCAAACCCAATTTTCCGCCCTGCTCAAAGCTGCGACCACCTTCCCCATTCACAAAAGCTCAACCAAACCCACCCAAGTCCACATAAAATCTATAACCCCCACCCAACACTGACACAAAACATGCCACCAGCACACATGGGAGGGAGGGAGGGATAATGTTTTTCCTGAAAAGACTACTCTACTCTTCCCCTTTCCTCACAGAACTCCCTCCAACCTGCCACAAACATACAACCAATCCTGTGACTGCTCCACCACCATCACCTTAGAAACCTCCCTAATCCTTTTTCTTTCTTACAAGCTCTGTCTATTAACCCTTTCTTATCTCCTCTTATAAACTTGTCAATCCTTATTCTACAGACCCTTGACATCACCTCATATATTCCCCTCACCCTCTGCCTCCCCCATTTCACCCACAACAACCATCCAATAAATATTACCAGTAGGTGACATTAGTTCATCTAATGTTATATCATACCGGATGAATCTGGTGTTCTTCTCTCTTGTTGGACCATCGGTGTGTGGGATTGACAGAGCCCCCTAATGCTGTCCCAGCTGATAATCAGTCTGAATCTGTATAAATGTCTAATGTAGCGTCCTGCTCAGATATGGATAGTCAAAGCCAGTTCCTGGATGTGACCCAACACTGACCGTCCAAGTCTATTTTAGCCACAATGGTCATTGCTTAAAAAAACCCACAGAACTGCTGTAGATGAATATTAACTGGACAATTTCTATATTTAGTATTTTGAAAAAACAAACATACAAAACCAAAAATCTGAAGTACGAAAAATGGAACAAAGGAACACATACAGATAGGCAGAATGACTGCAAGACTGAACATGTTCTGGAAGTTGAATGGAAATAGACATATATTACAATATACAGTATAACTGACACAACATATAGGCCTGGATTATCTAAACAGTGCTGTTTTTTTAAGCATCCTTAGATGCCCAAACTCAATGAAAAATGCCATTTAAATGACGTTTTAAACTGATTTTCAAGGTAAAAACCAGCACTGGAATCGTGCCTCCTTAGGTGCTTTACACCATTGTAGGTGTGGCTAACGCCAGAAGTGGCTTTAGGCATCATAAAGTACCTATGGAGACGTGATTCATGTCAAAGGTAGGCGCTGGAAATGTAGGTCTGGAAAACCCTGGCCTACATTTCTGAAGCCTATCTTTGCTGGAGTCACGCTTCTCTAAATGGTGCCATTTTATGATTGACACATGATCAGAGACCGCTTTTAAGGTGGTTGCCAACGGTGCTGGTAAGAGAATCCGGGCCACAATGCCTAAAGTTAACCCATCCCATGCTCCCCCTAAGTTCCTCCCCGTGAACTCCGTTCATCGGACAAGCCCCTCTTATCTGTACTAGTGCTGCCCAATTTCCAATTCGAATCGATTCACTGATTCACTTTGGGTGAATCGATTCAAATCGATGTGTATTTTTAAAAAATCGGCCTCTCCGATTCAGGACCCAACCCTTCCCCCCGTCCCAGCTGTCATCGTGATCACGAATCCTGCTGTCGGACGCCGCCACTCAAACATTTTTTTAAAAAACTCTCTCATCGGCTTGTGGATTCCCCGATCTGACTCGGCACAACCTGACGTTCTGTGTTTGACTCCGGCTAAAGAAAGTAAAAAAGAAAAAAAAAACCCGAAAAACCAGGCGATTTTTCAGACCCTCCCGGTAACACTAGCCTGGATTAGCAGCTGCACCGCTCTCTCCTTCCGTAGCTTTAGCGAGTCAATTCCCTTCTGCAGCCTCAGGGCCTCTGCTAGGCCATCCCGCCTCCGATGATGCAACTTCCTTCTTCCTCGGAGGCGGGACGGCCTAGCAGAGGCCTGAGGCTGCAGAAGGGAATTGACTCGCTAAAGCTACGGAAGGAGAGAGCGGTGCAGCTGCTAATCCATGCTAGTGTTACCGGGAGGGTTTGAAAAATTGCCTGGTTTTTTGGAGGTTTTTTCCTTTTTTTAGCCGGAGTCAAACACAGAACGTTAGGCTGTGCCGAGTCAGACCGGGGAATCCACAAACCGGTGAGAGCCGATGAGAGCCTTTTAATCGGGAGGGGAGCATGGTGCCGATGGACCTAGGAGACAAGAGGGAAGGGTGCTGATAGGAGGCAAGGAGAGGAGGGAGTTGTGCTGCTAGACCTGGAAGGTGAGTGGGTAAGGTACTGCTTCTAGTCAGAGGGGAGGGAAAGGGAAGGGAAGGGAGAAGAGCCCTGCTAGTCAGAGAGGAGAATTGCTGCTTGCCCTGGGGGTGGAAAGGAGAGGTGCTGTAGCTAGTTGGTGGGGGAAACGGAAGTAGAGAGGAGGGGAGGAAGAGGTATTGGAGCTGAGTGGTGGAGGGAGGTGAGAGAGAGGTGCTGCTGGATTGGGAACAGAGGAGAGTGCTGCTGGACTTAAAATGGAAAAGGGAAAGCTGCAGCAGAACTGATGGGAGAGCAGTGGAGGAGGAGAGTGAGAAGGGAAGGGGGAAGAGAAATGCTGCTGCTGCACCCAATTGGGGAGAGAGAGGGAAGGAGGGAGAAGGAAGACCAGGAAGGGAGAGGAGAGGAAAGAGAGATGCCAAGACCATGGGAGGGAGGGAAAGGAAAGGCAATATTAGACCATGGAGGGAGAGATATTAGGGCAGGGGGGGAAGGAGAAAATGCCAGACCAGGGGAAAGGAATGGAAATGGAAGAGGAGGACACAGATGGAAGATGGATGGTTAGCACGGTGAAAGAAGAAAGAAGCGAGTTATCATAAGACAACCAGAGACTGGGACCAACATGATTTGAATAATGACCAGACAGCAAAAGGTAGAAAAAAATAATTTTATTTTCTGTTTTGTGATTACAATATGTCAGATTTGAAACTTGTATCCTGCCAGAGCTGGTGTTAGACCGCAAATGTGAGCTAGGATTGAACAAAGAGAGGAAAAGTCTTTTTTGTTTGTTTATTTTGTTTACACCACAGCACCAGTGTGGTTAGGAGAGGGCAAAGGGGGTGAAGAGGCTATAAAATAAACCCACCAGGATGTTTTTTAAAAAACACCCAATTGGGCAGGAAAATCAAATCGAAATTTTTTTTTACTGAATCGGGCAGCACTAATCTGTACCCTTCTCCTCCACTGCCAACTCCAGGCTCCATCCCTTCTTTCTTGCCGCACCGTATGCCTGGAACAGGCTGCCTGAATCAATACGTTATGCTCTATCCTTAGCAGTCTTCAAATCCAAGCTAAAAGCCCACTTTTTCGAAACTGCTTACAACTCTTAACTCCCACTCACTGCTGTCAGATACCTAGACCTACTGTATCATTTCCTCCATAAGCGTCAGAACAAGGGAGGCCACAGGGACCATAGCCTCCCCCAAAACTGGTGCCCACCCACCCTCCCGACTCCCAGGGTTTAACTTAAAATGATTGGGCAGCCGCCACCACACAGCTTCAAGGAGCAGACCTGCTCCTGGAAGTAGAATGAAGACTTCCAGGGGCAGGCCGTCTTCTTGATGCTGTGTGGCGGCTGCCCGATCATTTAAAATTGAAGCTACCGCACGATTTTGCCGGGGCTAGGGCGGAGCGCCTTGCCCCCCCCCCCCAAAACAAGACAGCATTCTACTGCCCCTGATTTCCTCTACCATAATCTCCCCAACCCTGAGATGTCCTGTGTCAAAATTAGATGGTAACCTATTCTGAGCAGGGACTGTATGTACAGCGCTGCATACGCCTTGCAGCACTATAGAAATGATAAATAATAGTAGCAGAGTGATTACAATCAAGACTTTAGGGTTGATATTCAGTTGTCATCAATAGTGTTTTACCGACCGCTGCCAGTGTAATACCCAGAAATTCCATGTTGGGCCACAGCCAGGCTCTGGTATTGAATTTCTGGGTTTATGGAGCCAATTTCTGGAGGGTTAAATTGCTTTGAATATCGACTACTTTGATTTCTTATACTTAAATTACTTTATAAACATTTTTACACTTGTTTAATATTGCTTGTAATGCAGTTTGTATTTTTTAGAAGGCAAAATGTAAAAACTTTAGAAATCGATGTAGACTTTTATAAGGCATTGGATAAGGATATACCAAAAGTTAATATCTGGGACCTGAGCAAACAATACGGGTCAGAGCAAAGACTCATCATAATCCTTTTATTCCAAGTTTCATGAGCTATAACAATCAGTACTTACGAACTATTCCCTCTCTTAAATTTATTGGCACTAGACGATTGGAAATTTTTTTGGTCATAGACCCCCCAGTTGTAGAATGCTCTTGCCACCCGAATTAAGAGAAGATCAAACGCTAGAGCGATTCAAAGGGAAACCAAAAAGCCATCTCTTTAAAGAATTATTTTAAAAGGGATGGTTAACAAGACTAAGAATGTTATAATGCCCTTGTACTGCTCCATGGTGCGACCTCATCTGGAGTATTGTGTTCAGGAGTATTGGTCTCCTTATCTCAAGAAAGATATAGTGGCCCTAGAAAAGATTCAAAGAAGAGCGACCAAGATGGTAAAGGGGATGGAACTCCTCTAATATGAGGAAAGACTAAAACGATTAGGGCTCTTCAGTTAAGCTCTGGAATGTGTTGCCAGAGGATGTGGTAAGAACGGATAGCGTAGCTGGTTTTAAGAAAGGTTTGGACAATATCCTGGAGGAAAAGTCCATAGTCTGTTATTGAGAAAGACACGGGGGAAGCCACTGCTTGCTCTGGATCGGTAGCATGGAATATTGCTACACCTTGGGTTTTGGCCAGGTACTGGTGACCTGGATTGGCCACCGTGGGAACGAGCTACTGGGCTTGATGAACTATTGGTCTGACCCAGTGAGGCTATTCTTATGTTCTTATGTAATACTTATTTGACCACTATTCTTTCCAAGAGAATTTAAGACTTCCATAGCTCTTCTCAACTGCATATTGTAGCTTAAATCTCCCCGAGACTAAAAAGGCATTCTTAGTTCTTTCTGTTCTTACTTTTATTGTTCTCTTTCCTTTAAGCATATATAGTTCCTCCCTTCCCTCCCTAGTGTGACCAGTGCATCAACTCAGCCCCAAGTCTAATTGTTTGTATTTTAAATATTGTAAAATTTTTACATTTTGTAACTTGCTTAGCAACCTAGGAATAAGTGATCAAATCAAATTTTAATAAAACTAAACAAAACATCTAATCTGTTATTTGTGCAGCACGCTATGCTTATGTAGGCTGAAGGTGAGAAAAGAAAATGCATTAGAACACAATAGGATCTAGAAGGATAAAATGGAAGAATTTTTACAACACTATACCATGTATTTTTTAGCCTGATAGTTTTGGTTTGTGCTTCTTTCAGTTTCCAACTGAATTGAGATTGACCTCTGTCGGACTACTGAACTATGACGCTACGTATTTCCCTTCCAATTTTATCTCCTCTTCAGATCACCTAGCTGAATCCATGTAGCAAAGAATCTTCAGTTGACAAGTTGCATTGGATCTCTATCTGGACTATAAAACCAACCTATGTCCAACCAGTGCATATCACCATCACTCAATGATTAGAGACAACCTCCACCCTTTACTTGAGACTATAATGCTATGCCAATAGCATCCTTAGTCCCAGATATTCCTGGAAATGGAAGAGCCGATGCAAGAATTTAACCCAGTTTCTTTCATGTCGGTGCATATCACTGCCACCGAGTCACTGGCCAACTTATCTTGTACCATTGTAAGATTCCCTGAACATGTGACAAGTACTCTATATCTCTTATTTTATTTATTTGGCTGTTGAATTGCATATGGGCATGAAGCCCTAAAAAATGTTGAAACAGCCTATCCTTTGTTCACTGCTCCTGACATTGTATCATAGTTTTCTGCTCTGTGCACTCTAGGCTTACCGTACAATTATTGATTTCTTTGCTATCAGGTACTAAACTGTTAGATTTTCTGATGTATTTGCCCTTTCATCATCTTCAACAACATAAGTCCATTCTGGAAATGGCATCCTTTCAGTTCTTTCCTTGGAACAGCAAATCAAATTTACTTTGTGCAATGAAAATGTCAGAAGAATCCAACCCATTTAAATAAGATTTCTTGCCTTTACTATGTAGCTGGACCTGTGAATGATGCAGGGATTTCAGAACTGCAACAAATCTGTATATTTGATTTCCTGATATCTCCTGGGCAAATGCTAAGGGGCTCATAATCGAAAGAGAAAAACATCCAAAAACCGGGCCTAAGTCGGCATTTGGACGAACATTTCTCAAAAGCGTCCAAGCGCCGATAATAAAACCGGGTTTGGACGTATTTAAAAACTACCTAGGCCTTCATGGTGCTGCTCAATGTCCAAAGCTAAACGAGGCGTTTCGGGAGGAGTGTCGAGGGCGTGAGTTGGGCGGGACGTGGACCGGCTTAGACATTGTCGTACAGTATGTAAAACCGAAAGTTTTTCAACAGAGCCTAGACGGAACTTGGATGTTGTGACTTAGAACATGTAAAACATGGTCTAAGTCACAAAAAACCACCTAAAGTCACCAGATAAGCACTGCAAACACATAACACAGACCCCCACACACTACCCCAGTGATCACCAACCCCTTCCCCCACCCCCATAAAAATTGTATTCACAACTTTAAATTTCAGCCTCCAGACCATCATCACCTGGCCGCCTGGTCGTCCATCCCAGAGGCAGCTTAAGTCGTCTTGGGGGTGGGTTAGGGACCCATAGAGAGGAGGACCCATGCCCATAAGCCCCTGTAATCACTGCATTGATACTTAAACATGTGCACTCCCCTATACACTCCCAAAACCCTTTTTTATCGGCATATAAGTGGCTCCTGCAGCCATAAGGGCTGTTAGGGTAGTAGATAAGTGGGTCTAGGGAATTCTGAAGGTGTTTTGGGGGGCTTACCATGACCTGTAAAGGAGCTGTAGTGAGGAGAAGCCATGGCACCCTTTTTGTGAAGTTCACAGCAGTGCCCTGTAAGGTACCCCACTATTTAGGTGGCATGTCTGAGTGTGCAGTCCATCACTTTGCAGACCCCTCCCACGTCCAACAGGGCTTGTTCTAGGCGTTTTGGACTTGGACGGAAATGTGGTATAAAGATGGACGATTTAGCGGCTTGGACGATCAGATCGGCAGGATGTATAATTAGACGATTTTTGAAAGTAAAAAAAAGTTGGACGTATCTTTCGAAAATGTGTCTTGGGCTCTTTTTGACTTTGGACGACTTGCGAGATGGACGTAAATGGACTTAAGACGTCCATTTCGATTATGCCCCTCCACGGGTATATAAGCAAAAATATCTGTGTTGTTAGCCATTTATGTCCATTTTGTATTTATACATTTACCGTAATCATTCAACTTCTCAATCATAATCCAAATGCCTCGTAACAACTCACACTGGCCAAAGAATATCACCCAAGTTACCCCTGGCTCCCTACAATCTCCTTTGGCACCAGAATTAGGCAACGTATCACTGCACTCATCCCAGTTGTCAGCATCATTCCTTCCACCCCCACCAAATAGGGAGCTGATTCCACTTGGCATTTACTTTACATTAATGGTAAAAAAAGAAAAAAAAAAAAATTGGGACAGGAGCAATCCCCTATCATGCCTACCCCCATTGCTTCCCAGTTCCAAATGACATTTATAGCCCCTAACAATAGTGTGTCAATACTGCCACTAGAGGTTGAACTGCTAAATAAGTGTACTGTACTTGAAAACTCTAGTACCAGAGTCTTTTGAATCGGTCTCAAGATTATGAAAGCTGGATTCAGAGATGCAAGACTCCATGAGACCAGGTTTGGAACTATGGAAAATAACAGTAGATTCTACGGAGCCTTAGGCGTCTGAGTCAATCAGGGCCTTAGACAGAGGGGTTGCTCTTTTCCTTTTTTTTATGGGGTAGATATTGTGCATGTGTAACACACATACAGCATGTTTGCCCTGGCTTTTCCCCTGCCTCTCAGCTGTTTGGGCTTCCCATGCCAGCTCTGCGATCAATTGGATTGGAGAGACAGGGAATAAGATGAACTTCAGCACAAAACATTTGCATGCAAAATTTTTAGTGCATCAAGAGCTCTTTTAGAATTGTCCAAAAATTGGATCAGAGTGGACCCATGTGGTCTTACCAATCCTGTTTAGTGCATTTAGATCTAAATGACTTGGTCAAGGTCACAAGGAACAGCATGGGATTTGAACCTACAACCCCTGGGTGCCAAGGCTGTATCTTCAACCACTGCACCACACACTCCTTCATAGAACTCATAATTTAAATCAGATCTTTGGCTAGATAGATTATGGTAACCCTAGATTAATAATAACCTGACCAGTAAGTGCTGAATATCGGCACCAAAGCAACCAAGGGTTGACTCAACCACTGGAACTCCAAAATAGCTGGCTTTCATTTATGTGTTAACTGTAAATTTTCAGCGGTGATAAACAGTTTAAGTGCTGCTGAAAATTAGCAGTCTCAAACAAGTGATTTAACCGGTCGGTGGCCATTTCTGGATAGTTAAATCATTTTGGAACATTTTACAGATATCAACACATCTGATAGAAAATTTGAACTTGGAATTTCAATAACTGAAAACTAAACATAAGAACATAAGCAGTGCCTCCGCCGGGTCAGACCATAGGTCCATCCTGCCCGGCAGTCCGCTCCCGCGGCGGCCCAAACAGGTCACGACCTGTCTGAATCACCAGAAGGGGCTCCCTTGCCACCTTGGTTTCTCATTGAAGTCCTATCTTCCCATCGAAGTCCTAACCCTACGGTCTTGCACATGCACGACCTGGTTGGGTTCCTATACTTATTACCTGGTTAGCTTTCTATACTTGTGTTACATCCCAGCTCCTCCCTCAGTATCCCACAATCCCTTTATCCCTCAGGAATCCGTCCAATTCCTGTTTGAATCCCTGTACCGTACTCTGCCTGATCACTTCCTCCGGTAGCGCATTCCAAGTGTCCACGACCCTTTGGGTGAAAAAAAACTTCCTTGCATTTGTTTTGAACCTATCTCCCTTCAGTTTCTCCGAATGCCCCCTCGTACCTGTTGTCCCCTTCAGCCTGAAGAATCTGTCCCTATCCACCCTCTCTATGCCCCTCATGATCTTGAAGGTCTCTATCATATGTCCCCTGAGCCTCCTTTTTTCCAGAGAGAAGAGCCCCAGCCTATCCAACCTTTTTAATGTCATGTTCCTTGCTAAATATTACTAATGGAATGATACTGTAATTTACAACTGGGTCCAGAGAGCAAAAATGATTTACTGATTTTGTTACTGGTATGCAAGCTTCAACGAGCAATTTTTCTCATCTGTTCTGTCTTAAGTACATAAGGGAATATACACATTGAGCTCACTAGCATGCCGGCTACAGAGCAGAGTGAAAGTGATTGCATAATTTCATAAAAGAAAGTGCCTAATATAGCATAACTGAGTAAAATATGCCTCTTTCCACAGTGCCTGAGAGCCAGTCTCATCAGTGATGTTACAATGGCTTAATTGTCCTATACTTGGCTCATGTAAGAACATAAGAATTGCCAATGGTCCATCAAGCCCAGTAGCCCATCCTCACGGTGAGCAATCCAATTCACCAGTACCTGGCAAAAAACCCAAGGAGTAGCAAGATTCCATGCTACCGATCCAGGGCAAGCAGTGGCTTCCCTCATGTCTTTCTCAATAACAGACTATGGACTTTTCCTCCAGGATGTGGGAAAGCCTATGTAGATACAGCACACTGTCAATAAGAATAAAATATACCTTCACAGATAAGCTTGTGTATGAGTTAATTCCTTGCTACAGATATGCCGGTGAAGTGGAGCATGCTCTAATGCTGGTGCTACCGGTTCCTCCTCTTCCCCTTTTTTTCCTCTCATATGGCTACAGTCCCTCAGAGTGGAATTCTGCACTTCTGTGCCAGGTTGTGCAAGATGCAGCAGGCCAAGAAGATCTTACAGAACTTTTCAAGGACACACAAATCAAAAAAACTACAAGGTTGCCTATCTAACATAAAAAACTGGATGTCCACAAACAAGCTACAAGTAAATGCATCCAAAACTGAACTTTTCTGGATTCTCAAGAAAAATTGCACTATCCCTCCTCCTTCCTTCTCCTAGGATAATGCAACCCTCATAGCTAAGGACCAAGTCCACAGCCTGGGAGTTATACTTGACTCTGACCTGTCGCATACAAGTCATGTTTCCCAAGTAGTATCGACCTCCTTCTACTACCCATGCCAATTATGGAAAATTCAAATATACTTCTCCGAAGTTGAATTTACACAACTACTCTACGCCTTTGTTCTATCTCACATGGACTACTGCAATTCACCATTTGAGGGGCTATCTATAAAGAACCTACAGTGATTTTAATATGTGCAAAATGCAGCAGTTTGCCTACTGAAAAATCTGAGTATCTGTGACACCATCACCCCAGCACTGTCTGCTATACACTGCCTGCCCATCCAAAACTGCTGCATCTTCAAAGCACTGACTATTGCCTTCAAATTTTTCGGCAAAGGTCCCAGCCTACATGTCAGGAAAACTATCAATCTATATCCCTAACCGATCTCTATGATCACAACGTGAAAGAAGATTTGCTATTCCGTCAGTATGAGTCCTCCTACTAGAAAATGCCGGCAAATGTGTTTACTCTCACTTCTTACCCAGATTATGGAATGAAATCCCATCAACCATCAGATCATTGGCAGGATTATTAAACTTCAGGAAAGTGGTAAAAACTCATCTTTTTACTTAATTACCATCCACAAAGATAACTCCTCCTAACCCTAAACCAACTTTGACTAGATCTCCGATGTGCCATCTCGGGCATGTTGCTACTCCTTGGGTTTTGGCCAGGTACTAGGGACCTGGATTGGCCACTGTGAGAATAGGCTACTGGGCTTTATGGACTATTTGTCTAATCTAGTATGGCTATTCTTATGTTCTTACATGAGCCAAGTATAGGACAATTAAGCCATTGTACCATCACTGATGAGGTTTGCTCTGAGACACTATGACATCACAATCTCAGCTCTGGAATGTTATTGTCATTGGGGTTCCGGAATCTTGCTATTCTTTGAGATGCTGGAATGTTGCTACTCCTTGGGTTTTGGCCAGGTACTAGGGACCTGGATTGGCCACTATGAGAACGGGCTGCTGGGTTTGATAGACCATTGGTCTGACCCAGTAAGGCTATTCTTATGTTCTTATATTCTTATTCTTATCCACGATGATCTATAAAGAATAGTTACAACTGCCTTACTACTGCAATAAAACCCAACTCATATTAGATTTCTCTTACTATGACTACCTTAAAGTCAGTGCCTACACTGTTAAAATTGACCTATTTTAAGTCCCCACTCCAGCTATCTTATTGCTAACTCATATTGTGCCTATATTATATTGTATGCCATCCTTATTTGAAGTCCTTACTTCAGCTGTCATATAGCTAACTTATATTATGTATGTAAACTTATAACCTGTTCTGGGCTTTTTTTGGGAGGATGGGCTAAAAAAAGTGAATCAATCAATCAATACAAGCATTGTAAGGATGATTTATTCATTCATTCATTCATAATCAGAAGAATCAATTATTGCAGTTATTGAAGTTAGGAGGTGATAGGCTCCGGAGTAATCTAAGGAAATGCTTTTTTTTAAGAAAGGGTGGTAGATGTGTGGAACAGTCTCATGGAAGAGGTGGTGGAAACAGAGACTGTGTCTGAATTCAAGAGAGCTTGGGATAGGCACGTGGGATCTCTCAGAGAGAAAAAGGGATAGTGGTTACTGCAGATGGGCAGACTTGATGGGCCATTTGACCTTTATCTGCCATTATGTTTCTATGTTTATACCAGTGTCTGTCAAACTGTGCCACGGCACAGTGGTGTGCCCTGAAGAGATTACGTGTGTGCGCCGAAGAGATCCCAGAATTCTACTTTATTTTTAAAATTTTCCTTCAAAAGTATACACTAGAATAGATCACATGTACATCGCATATGCAAGAGTCTGTCCATGTTATGAGCATCTATGTGCATAAGAATACAACCACTCAGACAAGTATCATTCTTTGATGTGATTGGTCCTAGAAAACTAACGATAAGCAATTACATAACATAACATAAAAACTCACTTATGCTGTATACCCTAACTTGAGCAACAAAACAATCAAGACTTTGTTATCATTTGGATCTTTTTAGTTTTGCAAATTTGGATTTTCAGCTCCTACAGAAATTAAATTAAAAAAAAGAGAATGACTGCAGATGGTGGATGATGAAATGCGTGTTTGCTTGTTTACTATCGAGTTGTGTTTTGAGTTAATTTGCCCTCAAAAACAAGCACATCCATCGCATTGATTAGCAATTCTATCTACTTTAGTTTCACCGTTGTTACGATTACCCATAAATAGCGTAAAGAACTTTAAATAAACAGCTCTCAAATTTAATTTTTTGTTGGTTTTGCAATTTTATAATTTCAATTATAATGTGCCATGAAAAACATTTGCTCCATTTAGAGTGCCGGAGCTAAAATAGTTTGAGAGGCACTGCTTTATGCCAGGGGCTGCTGGTAGTTAGTATCAAGTGGTTACAATGGAATGATTACTTATCAGAAAACAGCAATGCTCATTTTGGGGCCTTTTTACTAAAGTGCATAAGTTCTTGCAGCTACCATGCATCAATTACCCAAATTACTGTAGGTAATTGCGTTCACAAATGGCAATGAGATTGTCCCTTGAATATGTTCATGATGTGCATTATAAAAAGACCTGGATGTCAGCAATCTCGGCAGCTGGCCCAAGACTATGGAATGCAATGAAAGGATCACTAAAGATTATGCTCCGACTTCGGATCATTTTAAAAAAACTGTTGAAAACTCACCTATTTGTCAGAGTTATTTATAAGTAAGGAGATGTTGGTAGTTCTCTCACAAAGACTAATTTAAAATGAAGCTTTATAGTATTATTTTAAAATGTAGAATTTTGTACTTTATGTACAGTACTTCCCCGAAATTCAGGGATGTCTGGTAACCCTAGTCCTTACCATGCTTCCCTGTTTTCCACGTCTTCTTTTAATTGCTTGACATTCATGCCTGTGTCATTCTTGATAGTACTCCTAGTATCCTATTCTGTGTTCGTTCTAAAACGTACTTGCTGACGTGCTTATTGCTAGTGTTGTGTATCTTATTCAGCCTTGCTTAAGACACTTTTCTTAATTTTATTTATCTTATTCTCTGCATTCTGGGAATATCTTTTGTGGTCACTCTGTCGTCTTTCTAGAGCAGTGTATCGCAAACTGTCTTCCGCAGCACACTAGTGCCGTGAGACACCGGTGTGGAGCAGAGACGCTGGCTGACTGCTTACAGGACGTGCCTCTCGCGGCGAGAGGCACATCCTGTATACGCTGTAAGATGGTGCCGGCACCTCTTCTCCTCGCTGGTGTCTCTCCTCCCCTCCCCGCACCTCTCCTCTGTCAGTAATCCCTACCGGCACAGAAATAGGCTCAGGGCCACAGCTGGAGGGGCCTCCGCACGTGCGAGAACATCAACGTGATGATGTGACATCATCGCATCGACGTCTGCGGTGTCAAAAAGTTTGCGGGACACTTTTCTAGAGGGAGGTTGCTAGTTATTTCCTCTCTGTTGCTACTCCCCTCGTTTGTTGCATTATTAGCGAATGTAGCCTGTGTAAAGGATGGTCTTTATCCCTTTCTTGATGTTTTGGGGTGTCTTTTTTAAGTTTTAATTCCTTCAGAAGGGAGTTCCACCACATTGGGCCATGACAACAAGCACACTGCTTGTTATTCTTTTAAAATGGCTGACAAGGCAATCTAAAATTTACCATCTAGATCAGCTTTAAAGAGTACACACTTTTCTGAAAGGTATACGTTTTTTCAGAAGGTACTAAATGTTTCCTGGCTGTTAATAACAGCTACTATCAAAATAACTTTATTGAGTTTAACAAAAATAATATGAGCAGCAAACCTAATACTAGGTATATGAACAATACATTGCATCTGTCAACTAATGATCTCTCATTGAAAGCTTAGGCCAGGGTACAAGAAGTTGGGTATTTGGGGATCCCATTTGAGACTGGGAAAGGAACTGGTTGATGGGAGACACCAGCAGGTCATCACGAATGCTATACGGCAGGGGTGTCCAACCTGCGGCCCCGTGAAGTATTTTGTGTGACCCCAGTCAAGAGCCATGCAGTGTTTTCCTCTGCTGCCCCCTGGTGTTTACCGTCTTTCCGGCTCCCTCCTCTGTCTTGCTGCAGCATTTGCGCATTTGGGTGGCCCCAGAAACATTTTTATCGGCCAGTGCGGCCCAGGGAAGCCAAAAGGTTTGACACCCCTGCTATACGGTGACAACTGGGGTCCTCATGAGAGTTTGGCTAGAATTGCTGCTGTTTTGACGTTTTTCCTAAATGATGTGAGGGAAGTAAAAACCAGCTGTAGTTTCATTTTTTTTTTTGTAAATGAAACCAATTCGTATTAGACTGTGAATATACTGTCGTGCTCATTAATTTTACAAAGGGATATGGATGCCTTAGGCAAACGGGCATCCGAGTGGCAGGCGAGATTTCATTCGGACAGGTAATGCGTATGTTCAATACAGGAATAGGCAATATAATAATAAATCAGATAGGAAATATTTTAGAGATATCCAATTACTTTTGCTTCACAAGTGCTTTCAATCAAGGAAATATTAATGTAAGTTAAAAAGAAGTGTCAGGACAGGATTGATCTGCCTAATTTTTCACATTTCCTTTTCTGCAGAATACAGTTGACATCTTCTGAGTTATACCGTATTAATTTATTTATTTCAATTTCTATCCCGTCCTTCCGGGAGTTCAGAATGGGTTACAAGTTAACATTCACAGTATGTTACATTGGACGGTAGGTTTGGCAATACAATACATTACATTACATTAGTGACTTCTATTCCGCCTGTACCTTTGCAGTTCTAGGTGGATTACAAAAGATCTAACTGGCCTTTTCCAGGATAGTTACAATTTTTTTGGTTACAAGTGAGATAAGAAAGCATAATGACAAGGCTGGACAGTACACAGTAACTTAAGGACAGCTTGAGGTGGGGACATTCATAGGAAATTCCTGGGGAGGTAATACAGTAGATTGGACCAGAGAGTCACCAACTAGTGGTTGTTGGTGGGAGAGAGTTTAGAGGGGATTGTTTGTGGCTGGACCCTTAGTTGAAGAGAAAGGTCTTCACAGCTCTTTGGAAGGCCATTAATACGTTCTGTGATCTGATCTGTGGGGGGAGTTGGTTCCAAAGCTTAAAATTCAAAAGCAATCACTCCCCAGCCTCATCTCTGCGAACATCTCCACAAAAGGCTGTAAACTTACATACGGGTGCTTTACAGTGAGAACCTAGTCTGTGATATTGTTTAAATGTTTACTTGATATACCGCCTTTCGAGATAAATTCAAAGCAGTTTCCAAGCTCGATAAATGTTTATAAAGGAAGGAAAGAACTACAATATAATGAGAGGACAGAAGAGAAAAGAAAGGAGATGAAATGATGTCTGTGCCTGGTATTGTGTGATTTTGTGCTGGGAGGATTAATTTCAAGAAAATGTTGAAAATGCAACTATGCATTAATACATTCCTATGTTAATGTCTTTTTATGCTTGTTATTTTTATGCTTGTTACTGCTTCGTTGGAATCCTAGGATGATGTTACAGGGAAATACTTATAAAACCAATTGGAGGAAATTTTTTTTTTTTTTTTCACTCAGAGAATAGTTAAACTCTGGAACGCGTTGCCAGAGGATGTGGTAAGAGCAGATAGCGTAGCTGGTTTTAAGAAAGGTTTGGACAAGTTCCTGGAGGAAAAGTCCATAGTATGTTATTGAGAAAGACATGGGGGAAGCCACTGCTTGCCCTGGATCGGTAGCATGGAATATTGCTATACCTTGGGTTTTGGCCAGGTACTAGGGACCTGGATTGGCCACCGTGAGAACGGGCTACTGGGCTTGATGGACCATTGGTCTGACCCAGTTCGGCTATTCTTATGTTCTTAAGAATATTTTGATATGCATTTTATTTTCTAAATTTTCCCGTTTTACTATTGTTGAAATTTTATCTGCTAATGTTTGTTCATGCTTTCTTGAAATTCTGTGATCCAGTGTATATGTATGTGTGTGTGTGAGGGTGGTGTTTAAAAAAGTGTCCGACTAGTCTGTCTACCTGTATTACACTTATAGTGATTGTAGGAAGTTCAAGATATTGTGTATGTAGTTTGTAAACCGCATAGTTAATATGTGGTATATACATTTATAAATAAATAAATAAGATAAATAGAAAAAAAAAAAAGTTACACATGGTAGAAGCAGTGCCTCCACCTGACCATCTCAGCTGAATTAGATATTTACAAGGAAGGCTGACATTGGGAATAGGAAAGCTCCACTATATGTTCTGCAGGGAGAGAATTCGATAGTGAAGGTTTTTGGTACATTCTAGACATACGCAATGGACAGAGGGGATCGATAATTGGTTTTGAGTAGCAGGGCTGTGGAGTCGGTAGATAAATGTTCCAACTCCGACTCCTCAGTTTTTTGTACTTCAGACTCCGACTCCGACTTCAGGTACCCGAAATTTCCTCCGACTCCGACTCCACAGCACTGGTTAATTTTCAGATCGTTAAAATGGAATGTCAAGTTGAGAGAAATGAGCATTTTCGACACCACCTTCTTTTTGCTTTTAATCAAGGTTCTAAGGCCGCAGAAGCTGCTCGCAACATTTGTGCAGTGTATATACCGGGTGCTATAGCTGAAAGAATCGCTCGTGATTGGTATGCCAGGTTCAAAAATGGAGTCGGTAGATAAATGTTCCGACTCCGACTCCTCAGGTTTTTGTACTTCTGACTCCGACTCTGTCTCCAGGTACCCGAAATTTCCTCTGACTCCAACTCCTCGACTCCACAGCCCTGGTGAGTAGGGTGGTATGAGATGACGAGAGAGGAAAGATGTAAGATCTTGTGTGTCAAAGTCTCTGTCTTGCTGGATCCTGAAAGGAATTGGAAGCCAAATAGGAAGAAGGGAGTAAGACGAGAAATAGAGGCGTTCTGAATTTTTTTCAAAAGGGAGGCTGGCAGACTGGAATAAATGATATTACAATAATCCAGTTTGGAAGATATAAGGGCATAAAGAAGTAGAACAGACAGCATGGTATGGTGGTTAGAGCTACAGCCTCTGCGCCCTTAGGTTGTGGGTTCAAACCCTGTACTGCTCCTTGTGACCTGACCAGTCACTTAATCTTCCACTGCACCAGGTACATTAGGTAGAGTGTGACTCTGCTGGGTCAGAAAGGGAAAATGCTTGAGTATCTGAGCTCCTTTGGGAGGATGATCTAAAAACAAACAAAAAAAAAAATCAAATAAATAAATAAATGCTGAATAATGAAAGAAAACAAGCTCTGGCAAAAGTATAACTTGCCACTTGTGCCTTACATTTACGTGGCTGCATTAACTACGGTTAGCAAACATCCGGGAAAACCCAGACGTGTCCTCAAAACCCGGCACATATCCGGGTTTTGGAAAGCCCTGACGAGCTTCAGCTGCATCTGGAGGGTCTTCGAGCATGCACGGATGACGTTGCACTCATCTGTGCCTGTCCCAGGACCCCCAGACGAGGCTAGAGCTCGTCCGGAAGAATAGAGGAGGGCTTTGTGGGGGTGGGGCTGGAGGCAGAACTAGGTGGAGCTGGGGTAGAACGGAGCGGGGCTCAAGGCGGAACGGGGTGAGGCGGGCTCGGGGTTTCCTAGAGAAAAATATAGCAACCTTAGCAATCACACCAACCATCTGGCCTAACTGTGGGCACCTAAATATTGCAAGGGCATGTGTGACATAGTATGCACAAGTGGCAGAACTGCCCCACCCCCTTGCCTTTATGCTACTTGGGTATGACTTTACAGAACAGCGCTTAGTTGCTTTGCTGCTATATATAATATACAATATACAAGTTTCAAATTTATTTAAAATTTGATTAAAACGCTTATAAAAATAATTTCTTAGCGAACTATGTAGAAATGGGAAATACCAAACAATTGAGATTAAAACAGACAACGCAGAATGAACGTTTTACAAACAGAAACATGACGGAAAAAGGATGGTAGAACGACAATGTTTAAAGGAGAGAGAACAATAATGGAAAAAGAGAACATAACGGAAAAATGTCACCAAACCCAATAATGGGTTTGGTGACACAACAAAATCAAAATCTTTTAGAGGAGGTAGTGTAGGGCCAAGGAATAAGCATTGTTCTGTTTGGACAGGATTGGATTACACTTCTCCCTCCGTATTTGCGGTTTCGATTATTCACGGTTTTTAGCTTGCTGGCTCCTCTCCCCCCCCCCCAATTGCATCAGCTTGCATAGAGAAATCGCCGAATCCAAGCGTTTAGAGAGAAAATCGCCGATTCCCAGCACTTTCTTCACCGTGTTTTGCCTCTCCTTCAGGAACAGGCCAGGTCTCCCACCATGTTATTCACGGTTTCACCATATTCACGATGGTTTTTAACAGAAAACAGCGAATATCAAAGAAAAAGTTATCCGCAGTTTTTCTGTATTCGCGGGTCTGTTAATCCCCTATCAAACAGCTACACTGGCTGCCGATGGAAGCTCGTGTAACGTTTAAGTTCGCCTGCCTCTGTTTTAACGTTTTCTACGGTCTAACCCCTAAATACATCACTGACCGATTCTCCTTCTCAGCCAACAAACACAAGAGAAGCTCCCACTTGCACTTCGTTTCTCCCCCGGTTAGAGGATGCAAACTAAAAAAACACCATGAGCATCTTCTCTCACATCAGGCTGCCCTATGGGGTAAAGACCTAGAACAACTCCTATTGCCCACCACTTATGAGGTATTCAGGAAATGCCTCAAAACTCACCTATTCCTGAAATACCTAGACAGCTGACCCACTTCCCTCCTTCCCCTCTCTTGCCCTTTCTCCCCATTGTTTCTACATCCCTTAAGTTAACTCAACTTGTACGTCAACTCAACTTGTACCCCACTAATCTTCTGTAAACCGCATAGAACTTAACGGTATTGCGGTATATAAATTGTTATTATCACAGCGAATACGGGGGAGAGATGTTCTTAAATAATGTTCTTATATAATGTTCTTAAATGTCAAACTTGTCCTTAAATAGGAAAGTTTTCAAGGGACCCTCGAATCTGTCTAAAGAGGTTTCTTCTCTAAGGTGGGCAGGAAGCGAGTTCCATAACTGGGGTGCAGTGATTGAGAAGATTTCATTACGTCTAGTGTTAATGATTTTTAATGAGGGCTCCGCAGTTATGGAATACTTTACCTTCTTTTCTCAGAGGAGAATGAAATCGTGATAGATTCAAGAGCTCCCTGAAGTCCTTCCTATACAAAGACGCCTTTCAAAATGAAATCTTTAATTGAATAGCATTTATTTCTAAAGAAACGTAAATCACAGGAGGCTCCAGACATTTGCCCATGTTAACCCAATTTGGATGTCCCAAGCCTGTTTCTTTCCTTTAATTATCGCAGTTCTACCCCCTGACCCTTCTATATCATGTTGGTCCTTATTTGATCTTATCTATGTTCTTAAACTTGTAATATTATATCCCTGCTTTTAAAATGTACATCGCTTAGAAGTATTACAAGCGATATTATCAAATTTTAAATAAACCTGAAACCTGCTGATCTGCTGTGCATGTACGGAAATCAAATGCATGTGCCCAGTTCATAGACCTGTAAATAGAATGGACAGTTTTGAAAAAAGCCCAGTTCAGTAGGTAAAGCACTACTCTACGCATGGAGACGGCTTTCAAAATTTCCCTGCTGCAGGATTCATGAGAACAATGACAATTTAGCATGGCGCTAGTGGGGTGTACATGCACTAATGGAGCTAAAAGATTGTAATTGCATTCTGTGCTGGAATTTACCAATTACCTTTGATTTAATTGCATGTTTGGAGCTGTGCTAATTGTTTATTGACATAGCTTAAATTTCATGCTGAAGCAGAACAATTATTCAGATTGAACTGCAGCATCCTGGCACACAATTAGAACTCAAATTGTTTTACAGTGAGTTAACAGGAACTTTTTCTTCCCGTTTCCAGTATTAACCTACTATCTGCAATCTGCTGGTCCTACGTTTGTCATTGATTGGTCCGTGCAGTCTGTCCAGTTCAGCCTTGAATTAACCATTAGGCAAAATAAGCACGTGCCTAGGGCACCAGGAGAAGGGGGTGCCACAGAGGGGATTTTTCCCCCTACTGCAGCTATCACACCCTTAACTCTTTCACTGCTGTCTGCCACACCCATTATCCAGTGTTTTTCTAGTTATTATAGACAAGTCCAATACAAAGAAAGGGTGTTGAAATACACAAAAAAGTCAATAACACCCCAAAAGATGTATACAAGCCTACGGAACTGGGACCAATAGTTCTTTATTCAATGAAAGACCCAACGCTGTCAGTGTTTCGGCCCTTGGCCTGCCTCAGGGGTATTAATGATTTTCTGTCATATGGTTTCCCTTTAAAGATGATTATCCCAATCCCAAATAAAATTTAATAAGTGGATGCTCAGCAATAATCTCTCTGACAGGTATAGCGCATGGTGAGTAGTGTGCTGTAAGAGAGGATAAACCTGGTAGAGGACTACAAATGATTCTCGTATGAGACAGGGATTTTCTAGTCATTATAAACATATGGCCCCGATATTCAGACTGTAGGAGGCAGCACGGCTACCACCTGCGGTTAGTGGCAACCCAGATATTCAATGCCAGAACCATATCCAGCCACCAGAATTGAATTTCTGGGCACAGTTCAGTCTCTGAAGACTAACCGTATTTTTCGTACTATATGATGCACCTGACCATAAGACGCACCCTAGATTTAGAGGACGAAAACAAGAAAAAAACATTCTGAACCAACCTGTCTACTAATATATACCAGGCTCTGCACCCAGCCTCCCTCACTCCTTGCCAGGTTCTACACCTGTCCCCTGTATCCCCTCTGGTGGTCTAGTGATAGGCCAGAACAGGGTACAGGGCAGGTCTAGTGGTACAGGGCAGGTCTAAGTGGTAGGCAGTCCCAGCCCCCACCCCACCCCCCGCCACTTTCTGGTGGTCCAGCAGTGTATTGGCAGGAGCGACCTTTCCGTGCTCCTGCCCCTACCTCACCGGAAGTCTGCCTCTTCATTATCTCGGGGCAAGCAGGCACAAGGCAGGAGCGAGCTTTTCGCGCTCCAGCCTGGGTCCACAACGCTTCCTGAATGGCTGCCGTCAGTTCTCACGGGACTCGCAAGCGCGGATGTGATGCGGTGACATCACACGCATGCATGTGACATCACTACATTGCATTCGTGCATGCGCAGATGCCCTCCAGATATGTCACTGAGCTCAAAGCTTTTCAAACCTCGGACAAAGCGTCGGGTTTTGAAAAGCCGTCTGGACAGTCCTCTACAAAGAGGACATATTTGAGTAGATCCGGATGTCTGGCAACCCTATGCCTACTCTCCACCCCCTTTGTGCTAAAGAATAAAATGTTTTTTTTAGCACATGGGTGGTATATATCGAGTGCGCAGTTAGTGCACAACTCCTGAGTATGCAATGTTTTTAGGTGACGGTAAGCATGTATTAATGCATACCAGTGCTTAGTAAAAAGGCCTCTAAATGACGGAAGGTTAAGTTACTTGCTCAGGATTGCAAGGAGCAGCCAGTGAAATCTGTATCCTTGCTTCCCTTATTTTTTGTCTGCATTTCCCGGTTTCACTAATTTGTAAACCCTCTCTCTGTGCATTACAAAGATACGTGTCCCTCAGATCACAGTGTAACAAGCTCGGACTTAGCTGAAATGCTGGCTGGGATCTGCTGATTATAAATCATTTCTGTGTAATTCCAGAGTCTCAAAAGCACTTTGGTAGCTGAATAATTGTTTGCACGCCACAAACTTCTTATAACAAGCTTGCTATGTGATAGAAAGCTGGGAAACCTAATCCCCGATGCTTTTCATAAGGTGTGCTGCAGAAAGTCGATGGACTTTCAAGTGCCGCTTCTTTCATCCTCCTAACAAAGTATCAGAAAAGGGGCTGGGCTCGCAGAACCGTACAGTAGACTCTTGCTGGTTTTGGGTTGATACAGCTTCTCCATTCCCTTTGAAATTAAGCACAGAGAGAAAAAGGCTGTCAGGCTATTGCAGAAAGCTTTGATCACTAATTTGCTAACTTCTGGGCACTGGTATCATCATTTCAGGTGCAAATTCATAATTAAGATGGCTAAGTCATACATCAATGCTATTCTTAACAATCTCCCTCCACCACACATACCTTTGGGAATCCAAAATGCTAGATCCTAGTATGTGTCGAGTTAGGATAAAAACTTGTGTTGAAAAAACTACACTGTAAATATGGCAAATTGTAACCCATTAACTGTATATTATGATGTTAAACTGTAACCCATTCTGAGCTCTTTGGGTAGGGTTACCAGATGTCTGGATTTTCCCGGACATGTCCAGGGGTCTGAACAGCTTTTCAAAATCTGGCACTTTGTCTGGGTTTTGAAAAGCCTCCTCAAATCATGTCGGGCAAGGAGGAAGTCCTCATATGCAAGGACTTCCTCCCTGTCCAAGAGCAGTCAGTGTGGGCGGGGCTAGGGTGAGACTGGGGGTGGGATTAGGGCATTACAGGGCAGGGATGGGTGGAACTGGGCGGGTCTAGGGGGGGTACAGATTTTCCGATTGGAAAATCTGTCTACCTTATCTTTGAGGAGAATGGGATAGAGGGTGGTGGATGCCTGGAATGCGCTCCCGAGAGAGGTGGTGGAGAGGAAAATGGTGACTGAGTTCAACGAAGCGTGGGATGAACACAGAGGATCTAGAATCAGAAAATAATATTAAATATTGAACTAAGGCCAGTACTGGGCAGACTTGCACGGTCTGTGTCTGTATATGGCCGTTTGGTGGAGGATGGGCAGGGGAGGGCTTCAATGGCTGGGAGGGTGGAGATGGGCTGGAGTAAGTTTTAACGGAGATTTCGGCAGTTGGAACCCAAGCACAGTACCGGGTAGAGCTTTGGATTCTTGCCCAGAAATAGCTAAGAAGAAAAAAAAAAAAAAATTTAAATTGAATCAGGTTGGGCAGACTGGATGGACCATTCGGGTCTTTATCTGCCGTCATCTACTATGTTACTATGTAAAAAAGAAATAAACGTTGCTGGTGGCCAGGCTAATGCTGCTTCAGCTGGTTCTCGTCTTTTTCTTGGCAATCCTCCTTCAAAAACAATTAAACATATCAACCACTAGAAATGAGAGGCAGTGCTCAATGGCGATGGCAGATACACTGACGTCTCCGAAATGCTTCCTGAGCTTGTGGTGGTGGCAGAAGGATGCTACAGGGAGCCTAATTGTAATTCCTTTGGTAATTAAAACAACAGATGCTATAATTGGAAAACTCCCCATTAAATCACTAACAACTGAAGCTTAAGGTGGACTCAAATCACAAAGAATGACATTATTGCTGAAAGGGAAAATGAACAAAAGATGCAATTTATTCCATGTTTCTGGTTTATTTAGAGATGCATTTTTCAGGTTGCTCTAATAGAACAAATCGAGGCAGCTGTTCGTACATAAGTAAACTGATAGACAAATGCAAAGAGGCCATTTCTGAGTTTTTTACTCATGTGCTCCAGTTATCAGCACAGAACACTAAACTATCATTCCAATTTTTATCCCAGCATTAGAGAATGACACGGGGACCGTTTACCACTGTGGTCACCGCCGTAAATCCGCAGTAATGGGGACAAGACCTTTCACCGCCCTGTGGAAGCGGTGAAAAGTCTTGCTCCTGTGGTAAAAAAAATATTGCAGCCGTGTCAGACTCGGCATCTCCTCCCCAGCTCCTCCTCTTCATGTAACACAGCCATTCAGTATTTGCCTCTAGCACCGTCCGTTAATGAAAATTTTCTGGGCAGCATTGGAAGAGAGATAGTGAGAGAACCACACCAGGAGAAAGAAAAGAAACAGGATGGGATATTTGCAGCCAGCTTTGACATAGGAGCCATGCAAGATGGCGGGGAAGTAGGACTGTCCCAAATCGAATACATGCCCTGTGCAACACCCTATCTAAAGCTCCTATTCTGCCCACTATGTCACAGCCAAGTAGGGAAGGCAACAGACAGGATGCCGTTTTGGAGCTTCCACTCCCCACTGCCCCCCACACCTGCACAGCCCACACGTAACTTGCTACGGCCCTGCAGGGAAATGCTGGTGGAGATGAACACCTCCTTGGTTCTACTTCTATATGCAGGGAAAGAGTATCCTAACACCATCCAAGAGCTGGAAGGGATTGCTGTGAGATACAGAAATTGCACATCCAATATAAACTCACAAGTGCCTAATTTGAACTATTCAGCCAGCATAAACATCCCAATTTGTCTGTTGAACAGTGCAGCCAGGGACTGTGGAAATTGTCTAAGGTACAGTGCAGTTAATGGCCTGACCTCAGTTATTCCTTTTGAATTACTAAGAAGTTGCTACTATTGACACATCTCCTGAGCGGGTGCACCAGAGGCCAGTACAAGAAGCTTTTGATTTCCTCTAGCATTTACCAGCAAAATGACAAAGAAACGCACCTAGCCTGACAGAAACCCAGGGCAATGTCAACTTGTAAATCTGTTCAACCGTAAGCAAGCCCAAAGGTCCTGCAATAAGCTGAACAATCTAATCTCCCAAAGTTCTGCCTAAAACAACACAATGTCACACATTCTATGGTGGGATAATCAGCATCTCTGTCACGTTAAAACAAAGGAAATTCAAATTCAAGTGATTTAAAATCCACTTGGTTTTAGGACTTAGGGGTTCTGTAACTTCAAGATCAACTTTAGTTTTAAACAACTGCACTTCCTGCATCACTGGAAAACTGTCAGAGGTGGTGTTTGGAGCGTTTCTGTAACCGGCATCCGGGACCGATTAACAGGTGATCGGCGGCCGCTTTTAAGGCAGCCACCAACTTAGGCACCGGTTACAGAATCCGGGCCTCGATCTCTAAATATCTAACAATGTGAGTTAACTATTCTTATAAATCTGGCAGTCAACACTCTCAATATCTTACAATTCTGCCAGTAATAATTTCTTAATCAGTGTCTACTGTATATTTATTTATCAAGAATATTCAGACTATATTCAACATTGCATTGACAGATCAATGAAGCACTCAGGAGGGATGCAAATCATCTGTACATTCAAAAAAGAAAAAAAGATTTCCTGCCCCGAACAGCTGAGTGGCAGGAGGATGCTTTCAGGGCTTCCCTGCTGCTCAGGCTTCCCTTTGCCAGCTTTGCGCATGTGTGAGAGTCGCTCTCACACCGATCAATTGGATGAGAGAGATGGGGATTATGACAAACCCCCATAGGAACCTTTTTGGTACATTGATCACTCTTCCACAATCGGCCAGAGAATCAGCCAACAGCGATCTAGTCGGTATCTTTGTCATTTGTATCATTTACCATTCGGGTCTTTATCTGCCGTCATCTACTATGTTACTATGTATTAGCGATCATGTTTAGTGCAGCCAGGCCTAAGTTGCATGCGCAAATTTTCAATATACACCACTTTATGCATGCAACTTTGGTTGCATTATACAGAATCAGGCCTAAATGCATTGTAGATAATATGGATGTACTTAATGCTATCTTTGTTATTAATTAAAAAAATTGTGCACTTCTAGTTGATACACATTTTTGTGATTATTATTTTTTTTTTTTTGGTATCCTGTATTATTCCCTATAGAAAGTGTTTTTTGTTTGCATTCAGGCTCCCTGAGGAAACCATCTGGTGAAATGTGGCTCTCCTTAGGAGAGTTGGAAGTTATTTCAGATAGCCGCAGTAGGTCGTGGATAGTTACCAGATTATCATTGCATTGAGCATGCTGTGGAGGCTGCATAACTTGAGGTTTTTATCGCTCTAAGCCTCCTGGTGATGGTGTCCTTTTGTCTGCCTATTTATAGACACTGATGTTTGCTACAAAGTGACTTCAGAGAATGGTGAACATTTAAAGAAAAATTTTTTTTTTTAATTTTTTCCATATATTTGTTTGGAACCTTTTCTGGGACAGTGTTATATTTTTCTTATGTGATTATAACCTTCGAAGATTATAGGACCATCCCTTGTTTTTGTCCTGGTAATTATATAAACATCCCTTTTTCCCATTCTCCTTAAGGGTTTTTCTTTTGATATAAATATATATTTTTTTTCAATATTTTATTGAAAATATATTTTTGTTTTATATGTATTATTGTGACATATTAATTGTTGTATTTTATCATTAACTATTGGATTCTTTATTTACCTTTTTCAAAATATATTTTTGTCCCTAGGTTTGAATGTTTTTCTCCTTCATTTGAGTAATTTTGCTCTATACTTTCAGGAGTATTCATCAATAAAATTTTAGATTATGTCAATATCAAATTTAGAGGAACGGGGGATGCAAGCTCATCCTATTTTGTTCTGAGGGAAATATTGACCAACACCTTAGGGAATAGTATAAAAAAAATAGTCCAGCTAATAAAAGGGCCCATTTCCTATGCTACAGTAAGTGTTAGCATGCACTTACCACATCTTAAAATAGTTTACCATGAGACATGCTCAGATGTCCTACAGTAAATTTCATAAGAACATAAGAATAGCCATAATGGGTCAGAGCAATGGTCCATCTAGCGGCTAGCCCATCATCCTGTTTCCACAACGGCCTATCCGGGTCACAAATATCTGGCAAAAACTCAAATAGTAGCAATGTTCCATGCTACTAATCCAGGGCAAGCAGTGGTTTCCCCCATGGCTGTCTCAGTAGCAAACTATGGACTTTTCCTCCAGGAACTTGTCCAAACCTTTCTTAAATCCAGCTTCAGTACACTAAGGGGTCCTTTTACTAAGGTGTGCTAGCTGTTTAAGTATGCGCTAAACGCTAACGCGTCTAAAGACTATAATGGATGCGTTGGTGTTTAGGACCCCAAACTGCTTTTACTACATCCTCTGGCAATGAGTTGCAGAACTTAACTATTCTTTCAGTGAAAAAATATTTCCTCCTATTTGTTTTTAAAATACTACCATGTAATTTCATTGAGGCCCGAATTCTCTAAACAGCACCTTTGTTGATGGCCGCCTTAAAAGCGGCTGTTGATCGCACATCAGTCACACGACAGTGCAATTTAGAGAATCGTTTCTCTGGAAAAGGTAGGTGCCGGAAATGTTGCCAGGGTTTCCAAGGCCTACATTTCTAGCACCTATTTTTTGACGTGAACCATGCCTACGTAGGAGCTTTACGGCACCTAACACTACTTCTGGAATTAGCCTTGCCTATGGTGGCATTTGGCGCTGTAAAGTGCCTCTAGAGGCCTGATTCTGGCGATACAAAACAAAAAGGAACTGCAGCCAACTCTACAAAATACAGGCAATATTTATTTAAACAGACAAAGTCATTGTGCACAAACAGACCACCTTTTTACAGATCATAGGACCCAACATGGTCCATGTTTTGATCAACTCGTCTTCATTAGAGCAACATTTCCGTCAAACCTTATTAAAAACAACATCCTGGTGGTCTAGCTTGATTCCTCCCTGCTAACTGTCTTCTGTTTCCCAGACAGGAGCAGTGGAGGTCAGATGCAAGCTTTCCGCGCTTCTGCCTGGCCCTGCGCTGCTTTCTGATTGGTGGGACATGGGAAATGACGGCAGACAATCAGAAAGCAGCGCAGGGCCAGGCAGGAGCATGGAAAGCTCGTGCCTGACCTCCGCTGCTCCTGCCCGGGAAATAGAAGACAGATAGCAGGGAGGAATCACGCTAGACCACCAAGATATTGTTTTTAATAAGGTATGACGGTGGCGGGTGTTTGCGGGGCAATGTTTTAATAAGGTATGGCGGCAGGCATGTGAGGGGATGTTTTAAAAAGAGTCTTGTGGTGGTGGGAATTTTTAAAAATGGTACGGGGGTAGGTTAAAAAAATTGTACCTGCGGGGGGAGGAGGTGTTTTAGAAAAGTACGGGGGGGTTCTGGCTTGTTGGCTGGCTTGGGGCTGGCTGTCTGGCTGGCTTGGGGTTGGCTGGGGCTGGCTGGCTTGGAAGTGGGTTGGTTGGCTTGGCACTGGCTGTGGGCTGGGAGCTGGCTGGCTGGCTTGGGGTTGGCTGGGGGCTGGCTGGCTTGGGAGTGGGTTGGCTGGCTTGGCACTGGCTGGGGGCTGACTGGCTGGCTGCCACTATTTGTGCTTACCATTAGACATGCCCTGTACCCTGTCCCAGCCTACTACTAGACCATCAGAGGGGGAACAGAGTACAGGGCACACCATTTGGTTCAGAATTTTTTTTTCTTGGTTTTTACTCTTCTACAGGTAGGTGCGTCTTATGGTCAGGTGTGTCTTATGGAGCAAAAAATACGGTATATAATATAATATATGGCATATAATTCCTCTGTATTTCACCATAGAGCAATAAAGAGGCATTATAATATAATAATGGTCTTTTTTCCAAATTGGTGTATGCCACAAAATGAAAAATCTTGTTGGAGGGGACATGTCTTTGAGCAGAGAGTAATCTAATCTAATCTAGTCTTCAGTTTATATACCGGGTCATCTCAAATCGATGCTCGACTCGGTTTACAAGAAGTCAAGAGAATAGAGTAGGCATTCCTGCGCTACTCAGTGCAGCTACATTACTGTGTGCCATCTGGCTAGCGTAAGATTAGCACCTGAGCCTTTACTGTCTATGAAATAAGTGTCAGTAAAGCCCTGATTCTATAAATGGCATCTGGATTGGTGTGCCTACTCGATCTAAGCATCTAGCTTAATTTTCTTAATTAGCTTAGTCGGCGCTGATAATTGAAAGCGCCATTAAAAACAAATTAAAATATGAGGCTACAGTTACTTTATTTGATATATTCAATTATTAACAGTGATGTGAAACCAAAGAGGTTTACAATAGTAAAAACAAGGGCAACATTCCAAAAATCAATAAGGACAGACAGGTTAAATCAACCATGACGAAAACTAACACGAGGAAAAGGGGAAGTGAAGTGAAGAGAAGGAGTAAAAAGTGAAGTTAAGGGGAAAACGTGAGGTTAAGGGGAAAAGTGAAATTATGGGGCAGTGAAGTGAAGGACTAAAAAGGAAAAGGGGAAGTGAAAGTTAACAATATTTGTCGGGAAAAAACAAAGAGGAAAGCAACAGAAGGTGAAGGGGGAAGAAGAACAGAAGTATGAACAATTATAAGAGAGTTGTTTCAAATGCCATTTTCTGAATTGATTGAATTTGTGCTCTATCCCTATTATAACAGGGACGATTAACGATGTTGTCTTGACATGTCTATGTTATATGTGATAATCAGAGGGAAACAAGATTTTATGTATGTGGTATGGAAACTGCATAGTTGTATGCGGTATATAAATTTTTAAATAAATAAATAAAATAATAAGTTTGAAGTTTTTTAACGATTTTTCTGCCCTCAAGTATAATAGAAGAGAGTTCCACAAAGTAGGGTCCATCTCCGAGAAACTGCAATCCCTGCTCCTTGTGACCCTGGGCAAGTCACGTAACGCTCCATTGTCCCCGGTACATTAGCTAGAAAGACATACTCGAGTACCTGAATATAAACCGCTTAAGCTATAAGCAGGAAAAGCAACAGCAGAACGAAGAAAGGACTGATGTTTCAACAAAGCTGGCAAGTCCAAAAACAAAACAGAATGGAACAATAGTCTCTGCATGTTACAGGAACTATGGTAAATAACAAGTTTATTCAAATGAAATATCCAAATATAAAAACATCAAAGCTCAATATATCTAGGGTTACTAAACTAAACTAAACTAAACTTTAAGTTTGTCTACCGCATCATCTCCATAAAGATAGAGCTCTGCACGGTTTACAGGTAAATTCAATAAATGAGGGAAGGACATAATAAGAAATTAGAGGTTATGAAGAGGATAGCTAGCTTTACATTTGAAACAGATAGCTTTACGTTTTGGAGAAAAGCCAGGTTTTCAGATGGTTTGGGAATAATTGGAATGAGCCTAGGTTCCGCAGCGGGGCAGGGAGGTAATTCCAAAGCTCAGTGAATTTGAAGAAAAGGGATTTCCCTAATTTATCTGCATACATGACGCCTTTTAACGAGGGGAAAGATAGTTTGAGTATGTGGGCGGATCGAAAAATTCCAGGATAGTGGGATTAGGGGAGGAAGAATGCCATGTAGGATCTTGAAAATTAGGCAGGTACATTTAAAGTGAATCCTAGAAATCACCGGAAGCCAGTGAAGTTTTGACAGAAGCGGGGAAACATGATCAAATTTACTTTTTGCGACGCAGTGTTCTGGATCTGCTGAAGTCTTTGAAGATTTTTCTTGGTTAGACTTAGATAGATGGAATTACAATAGTCCAGTCTGGAAAGAATGATTGATTGTACAAGGACAGCAAAATGTTGTTGGCGGAAGCAGGATCTCACTTTCCTCAACATGTGAAGACTAAAATACCATTTTTTTACCAGAGAGTTGAGATACCATATGGGTTACCATGTGACTCCAGAAAAAGGAGGGCGGATGGAGACATCCAGGTTTTGAAAAGCTTGGAACAAATCACCGTCGGGCAGGAGGGCATCCGCCCATGCGATGCAATGACATCACACGTGCATACGCATGCGAGTGACATCATCGCATTGCATCCGCGCATGCCCTCCTGCCTGACAAGAGAAGGCAGCGAGGAGCGGGGTAGGGCGGCAGCGAGGGGTGGGGCTGGGGCATAATGGGGCAGGGATGGGTGGAACCGGGCGGGCCTGGGGTCAGGTCTAGGGGTCCGGATTTTACTACAGTATAAAAAAACCAAAACCTCTTTATAGTTTAATAAATCTTTCCTTTTGGCTAAGGGCTCCTTTTATCAAGCCGTGCTAGCGGGGGTTAACGCACGTGACGTTTCATCATGCGTTAACCCCCTCGCTGGCCTAAAAACTACCGCCTGCTCAAGGGAGGCGGTAGCGGCTAGCGCGGCCAGTGGTTTAGCACGCAGCATTACGCGTGTTAAATCGCTAGCACGGCTTGGTAAAAGGAGCCCAAAGTCTTAATAATAATATTGTCATTTATAGCTAAAGAGATATATAATCAATAAACGGTTTTATTTTACTTTTGTGATTATGATAAACATACCACGGGCCTGAAAATAGTACCTGGTGGGCCGCGAGTTTGAGACCACTGTACTATACCTTAGGGCTCCTTTTACGAAGGCGCGGTAGCGGTTTAACATGCGTAAGAGCGCACACTAAACCGCCGGCCGCGCTAGCCGCTACCGCCTCCTCTTGAGCAGGCGGTAGTTTTCTGGCTAGCGCAGGGGTAGCGCGTGATTGAACGTTGCGTGCGGGTGAAGGCCGCTACCGCAGCTTCGTAAAAGGAGCCCTTAGTGTAACTCACCTTAGGCTTCTGATGAAAAACAATGGGGGTCTTTTACTAAGGCGGGCTAGCTGATTTAGCGCAAGCTAAATGCTAACGTCCATAGAATATAATGGGCACTAAATCAGCTAGTGTGCCTTAGTAAAAGACCCCCAATGTTAGCTAAATCCGAGATAGTGTTACATAACAGGATGAAATAGGTCCAGCATCACTAATACAGTGGAACCTTGGTTTACGAGCATAGTTCGTTCCAGAAGTATGCTCGTAAACCAAATTGCTCGTATATCAAAATGAGATTCCCCATAGGAATGAATGGAAACTCGATTGATACGTTTCCCCCCCCCCCCATTGAGGCCACCAGCGCTGCTCCGTTCCCCCCCCCTCGAGGCCACCGGCGCTGCTCCATACGTGGGGGGGGGGGGGAACGGCATCCCCCACCGAGCACCCAAAAAGCATCCCTTAACCCAATTTGGCACCAGCACCAACGCACAAGACATGCCAGTGCCCGAAGATCCTCCCTTTTGGCTGGGCTGGACTGGGCCATGAGCATTGCGCATGTTCAAGGCCTGGTCTCGCTCTCATGCTCAAGGCCCAGTCTAGCCCAGCCAAGAGGGAAGATCTTCGGGCACCGGCACCAGCATGTCCTGTGCGTTGGTGCCGGTGCCAAATTGGGGTAAGGGATGCTTTTTGGGTGCTCGGCGGGGGATGCCGGATCACGGGGTGGGGGTGGGGGGTGGGGGAGGTGCTCGTAAATCAATTTGAGCTCGGTTTCCGAGATGCCAATTTTTCAAATGTTTTGCTCGTCTTGCAAAACACTCACAAACCGGTGCACTCGTAAACCTTACATTTCCAACCCTAGAATTAGACATTTGCTTCTGCTATTTTGGCCCCCATCAATCATGTTTTGCCTTTCAAAAACAGAGACTCTTATAATTTAGATCACAATATTTAGACAAAGTGTTCCCTCGTATCCATGGAAACAGTGCTGAAATAAAGATTTTGTGTCAAAACCTTCTGTGGACTTCAAGGGATACAATAAAGGACCAGCTCCTTCACATAAATAACTGCTGAGAAATCAGATCAAATGTCTTGCTAAATGAGAAACCCATTTGTATCTTCTCCTTTATTGCCCTCTCTATGGGGCCTATGTACTTATTTTTTCCCCAATAAATACAAAGTGTGCAAAATTCTTTAAACATCATGTCCTAATTCTTTGCTTCCTATATGGCAATTATATTCTTTGAGGTCCCACGTGAACCTCCGGATTCTATAAATAGCGCATAAATTTCCGCACGCAACCAGTGGCATAGTGAGGGTGAGTGGCGCCCCTCCCTGTTCCTTCCCAACCCCCCTACCACGTGTTTTCACCCCTTGCTGCCCGCGTCGGTGTCGGATCTCCCTCGGATGTCACTTCCTGGGCACGGGACTTCAGAGAGAGCCGACATCGATGCGAGCAGTGTTCGTGATGCTGTTTACACCGGGAAAATTAAAGAGATATGGTGGGCAGGGGGGGTCAGGAAGGAGCAGGGGGCAGAGAGGACGGGTGCCAGCGTCCTCACTAAGACAATGCCTGCTTTAAGCAGAGATAAGTGGTTGTTTTGAATTACATTTTCACAGCAGAGACGCTAAAAGCATTACTATCAATAATAGCTGTTGAGAATAATATCTGCTTAAATAGGAGGTTTTTTGCCGATGAGGTTTCTTCCCTTTCCAATATGCTTCCTTCAGTCATGTACTAGCAGCATACGGGGATCTGAGGCTTTTTCCTCCTTTGAACTGTGGTCTTTGATAAAGTGAGTTTTAAGATAATAATATAAAAATCAATAACAAAACAACAGAGTTGAGCATTGCCAAAACACATCTGGATGTGATTAAAAGTTGTTTGTTTTTTTTTGGGAGAGAAAGAGATTTTTGTGGATTTTGATTTTGTTCTCTCTTACCTGCATATAGATGAGGGTGTCCTCAGTCCCCATTGCTATGGTATTACCGTGGCAGTAGTTCCAGTTTCCACAGCACTACCATGCAGCGGTCAACCGTTGCTGCGGTAATACTGGGCAAAATTGGCAATGTTTCCCTGTTATCATAGCAGTTCCCACAGTAACCATGAAGAAGGACATGAACCATGAAGAAGAATCGAAAGGGTCCAGAGAAGAGCGACAAAATTGGTTAAGGGACTGGAAGAGTTGCTGTACAATGTGAGGCTAGAGAAACTGGGCCTCTTCTCCCTTGAAAAGAGAAGCATGAGAGGGGACATGATCGAAACATTCAAGGGAATAGACTTAGTAGAGAAAGAGAGATTGTTCACCAAGGTGGAGAGAACGAGAGGGCACTCTCTAAAGTTGAAAGGGGATAGATTCCGTACAAACATAAGGAAGTTCTTCTTCACCCAGAGAGTGGTAGAAATCTAGAACGCTCTTCCAGAGGCTAATATAGGGGAAAACACCCTCCAGGATTCAAGACAAAGAGGTCCTTTTATCAAGCTGCGGTAGGGGTTTAATGTGCGTTATACCGCCTGCCGCGTTAGCCGCTAACGCCTGCATTGAGCAGGTGTTAGTTTTTTAGCCGGCCTTGCGGGTTAGCGCGTGATGAAATGTCAGACCCCAAAGTTAGACAAGTTCCTGCTGAACCAGAACATACACAGGTAAGGCTAGACTCAGGCACTGGTCTTTGACCTAAGGGCCACCGTGTGAGCGAACCTCTGGGCACGATGGACCACTGGTCTGACCCAGCAGCGGCAATTCTTATGTTTTTAATTCCCGCAGTAACGGTTACCGTATCACTGTCCGGTAGAAACCTCTACTTTGGGTTTGTAAAAGGATCCCTTTATTAGGAATAACTTAAATAAGTGCAAGCAGGATGGTTAAGTACCTTTTTTTTTTTTTTTTTCAATCCATCCATGATGGATTTGTCTTATCTAGAAAAGCCAGCAGTTGTTGAGAAAATAATTTCTTAATTAGTTTTCCTTGAAAAACAGGGCAGCAGTGTTCCAACACATTTGAATTTAATCTCACTTTCTTTCTTTTTTTAACAACTAGTGATACAACACCTGGTGCAGCTTCAATTGAAACTTATCTTTATCTAATGATAAATTTACAATTTTTTTCCATCCACAGTCTTAAATTCTTCTAATATAAGATGACATACAGTGAAGAAAGCATTTTATGTATTTCAGCTAATGTATTAGGATTATAATAGGCAAAACAATTTCATTTTCTTTACTTTCCTGTGTGGCTTCTTTTTTTCATTTTGGCACTCTTTTACTAATTTGCATAGAGGTTTGGCCCAGAGCACTAAATGCTCCAATGTTGCTCCAATGCTGATAGGAATTCTTTGAGCGTCAGAGCATTTAGCGCTCTGGGCCATGCTAGAAACCTCTACCACAGCTTAGTAAAAAGGGAGGGGGGGTGGAGGGGCTCATTGTATATGTTGTTTTCCCATTTTCAGGGCAATGTTGTTAATTCTGAGGTGGCCATGGTTGCTGCACCAACAAAAAAATAAAACTCACTCTGTTAGGCTTCTGTGATAAGATTGTTATAGTTATCTGGGTCTTCCTGTGTCTGAGCAGAACTAGGACCGGGGGGTATGCAATGAAGCTACTAAGTTACAGATTTAAAATAAACCGGTGAAAATACCTCTGCACTCAAAGTGTAATTAAACTCTGGAATTTATTGCCAGAGAATACGGTGACAGCAATTAGCTTAGCAGGGTTTGAAAAAGCTTTGGCTAACTTCCTTAAACAAAGGAAGACTAGAAATGGAATTGCAAGACTAAAAGATGCCGAGAACTATGTGGAAAGCAATGAGGAAAAAAAAAGCAAATGTGCTAAACAAATATGTCTGCTCTGTGTTCATGGAAGAAAAGTCTGGAGAAAGAGCTCGGTTGGCTGACCGAGGTATATATGGGAATGGAGTAGTTATCACTCTGTTCATGGAAGAAAGTATTTATGAACAACTGGGAAAACTAAAAGTGGACAAAGCCATGGGACCTGATGAGATCCATCCTAGAGTATTGAGGGAACTCAGGGAAGTTCTTGCAGGACCTCTTGCAGATTTGTTTAATAAATCCCTGGAGATGGGAGAGGTTCCGTGGGATCGGAGAAGAGCGAATGTGGTCCCTCTTCACAAAAGTGAGAACAGAGAAGACGTTAGAAACTACAGACCGGTAAGTCTCACTTCGGTGGTTGGAAGGATAATGGAAGTTCTGATGAAGGAAAGAATAGTGAACTACCTGGAATCCAATGGGTTACAAGATCTGAGACAACATGATTTCACCAAGGGAAAATCATGCCAAATGAAACTGATCAATTTTTTTGACTGGGTGACCGGAGAATTGAATAGCAAAATGTGTGCTAGATGTAGTCTGCCTGGATTTCAGTAAAGCATTTGGCACAGTTCCTCATTGGATGCTCATCAATAAGCTGAGTGGGCTGTAGTTAGGACCTAAAGTGGTGACCTGGATTAGAACCTGGTTGATGGACAGATGACAGAGAGTGGCGGTGAATGGAATTTGCTTGGAGGAAAGAAAAGTGAGGCCCATTTTGTTCAATATATTTGTGAGTGATATTTCTGAAGGATTGGAAGGAAAAGTGTGTCTTTTTGCAGATGACACAAAGATTTGCAAAAAAATAGACACACCAGAGGGAACAGAAAGCATGAGAAGAGATCTGTGAACGTTGGAAGAATAGTCTAATGTCTAGCAGTTAAAATTTAATGCGAAAGCAGAGTGATGCACTTGAGGAGTAAAAATCCAAAGGAGCTGTATATGCTTGGGGGTGAGAAGCTGATATGCATAGATAGGGAGTGGAACCTTGGCGTGACAAAACAGTGGCCATAGCCAAAAGGATGCTGGGCTGCATAGCGAGAGGAATCGCCAGCAGAAAAGTGTTGATGCCCCTGTACAAGTCATTAGTGAGGCACCATTTGGAGGCCATACCATGCTAAGGATAGAAGAAGACTTGAAGCGGTCCAGAGGAAGGCAACAAAAATGATATTAAGATTGCCCCAAGAGACATATGAGAAGAGGCTTGAATATATATACCCTAGTGGAAAGAAGGGATAGAGGAGAAATGATGCAGATGTTTAAATACATGAAGGGTATTAATCTACAGTACAAACAAATCTATTTCAGAGATGGAGAAGCAGTAAAACTAGAGGATATAATATGAGGTTGCGAGGTTGTAGACTTAGGAGTAATGTCAGGGAATACTTCTCCACAGAGAGGCTGGTGGATATCTGGAATGCCCTCCCTCTGGAGGTGATGGAGGCAAAAACAGTGATGCAGTTTAAAAAAAACGCAAAGGATCCCTAAACAGAAAGAGGGTAGTTTTGACACAAAACTCGACAGATCATAAACTAAATCTTAATTTATGATGTGCAGGAGTGGTATTTAAATAGAAGCCCAGCAGCAGGGAAGGAAGATGATGCCAGCTGTTCTTCTCTGGTCGGTGTCCTTTATATGGCAAGACAGATTGTGATGGGGGTGGAGTTAGCTGTCATGTCGGACGGTATCATTTACAGAATCCAGGCTTAAATGCGCGGAATTGGGTAGACTGAGGCATCAAATTATATACACTGCTCCTTGTGACCCTGGGCAAGTCACTTAATCTCCCATTGCCCCAGGTACGTTAGATAGAGTGTGAGCCCACCAGGGATAGATAGGGAAAAATTTTAGAGTACTTGAATATAAACCACTTAGACTATAAGTGAACATAAGAATTGCCGCTGCTGGGTCAGACCAGTGGTCCATCGTTCCCAGCAGTCCGCTCTCGCAGCGGCCCCTAGGTCAACAACCAGTACCCTAACTGAGACCAGCGCTACATGCGTACGCTCCGGTTCAGCAGGAACTTGTCTAACTTTGTCTTGAATCCCTGGAGGGTGTTTTCCCCTATGACAAACTCCGGAAGAGCGTTCCAGTTTTCTACCACTCTCTGGGTGAAGAAGAACTTCCTTACGTTTGTACAGAATCTATCCCCTTTCAACTTTAAAGAGTGCCCTCTCGTTCTCCCTACCTTGGAGAGGGTGAACAACCTGTCTTTATCTACTAAGTCTATTCCCTTCATTATCTTCAATGTTTCGATCATGTCCCCTCTGTCTCCTCTTTTCAAGGGAGAAGAGGCCCAGTTTCTCCAATCTCTCACTGTACGGCAACTCCTCCAGCCCCTTAACCATTTTAGTCACTCTTCTCTGGACCCTTTCGAGTAGTACCGTGTCCTTCTTCATGTATGGTGACCAGTGCTGGACGCAGTATTCCCCTCCAAACCAAGAGCTTCACAGATTTGGAAAGAGTTCAGCTATAAGAATTGGAAACAGACCTGAAACAGCAAACCAGGAGCACGGTAACAGAAAACAGCCATGGCAACAGAGTGCAATGCATGTTCCTGGGGGAAAGGGACATGCATGAGACAGGTTTCAAGCTTCGTAATAAGCAGATATGATAACTAGGTAAAGCTCCCCAAAAGGATATTTAATCCCATAACAGCAGCAGCAATGCCATTTTAGAAAGCATAAAATTTTAAAAAGACAGCATCTTGGAACAAAAGCAATCTATAATTTTAAGCATGGAAGAGCTTATGGCCTTGTAGCTACTGGGAAGGAGCCAGAAAAGCTGACATTAAAGAATGTGGCGACATAGTAAAATCGCAGGCTGATAATTATTAATTCCTCCAGCATTCATTGTGCTACATTAATCATGTTAATACTCATTTGGTATTAATGGCCATGTAATATGTAAATCCCTACTATTTCCTTTGTGATTCAGAATTAACTAATACGGCATTATACATCGGTGTCAGTTTCCCCTGCAGCTAAGTCCCTTCTCCATAGACCTTTTTTCCCCCATCAAGATATGCACCAAGTGAGATCAACTTTACCACACTTTATTGTAGAACTGGTAGATCATGATCTTCTGTTATGCCTATAAGCTGTCACGAATGTTCTGCACAATTCCCCAGCATTCATAACAGTTTATGGGAATAACAGAAGATCATGAAGTACTGCTTTCAGAAATCAGAGATCATTGTGTGCTTATGTGGATTTCACACTGCATATTTATACTGTGCCTCAGCATATGCGAATGGACTGATTTTCTACCACAGGGGTTTTCAACCTAATCCTCAGGGCACGCACAGTCAATCATATTTTCAAGGACTCTCCAAGGAACCTATTGAAATACAGGTAGTCCCTGGGTTAAGAACGAGTTAAGGTTTTAAAGCTGTTCTTAACTCGTATTGTTCACCATCTGAGAAATACCCCAAAGCTCAACAGACCTCCAAGACCGCTAAAGATTGCTAAAAGAGAGGTTTGCACTGTATTATATTGTAGCGCGTCTTGTATTCTACTTTCAACAAATGAGGATACAAAATGGATCGCAATAAGTAAACCTTTACTACATAGAAGGGAAATGAACAATTATAATAGCAATCTTCTTTGACAAATTAACTGGGCTGGAGGCTGAACTGGGAGGAGCTGGGGCAGAACCGAATGCAGAACAGGGCTGGGCTGGAGGCGGAAAAGGGCGGGGCCATATGTCCAGGTTTTGGCGGCCCAAAGAATGGTTGCCCTACATGTATGCAAGAGCTGTGCTTGCTGCAAAACTCTTCTGCAAATGCTCCAGGTATGTTCCACCCCTTTAACTTCCCAATGCTCATTGCTAAGGGCCCCCTTTACAAAGCCGCAATAGTGATTCTCACATAGCAAATCCGACGCAGGCCATTCAGTTCCTATGCGCTGTGTTGTATTTGCCATGCTGTCACATGTAACTGTGGCTTTGTAAAAAGGGACCCTAACAGTGTGCATACAATTAGCATGCTATTAGTTTTGTGCACTAGGACTTTCTGCACTGTTCCCGTGGAGTTTTCCGGTCCCCACATTTGGGTTCAGGTGCCAAAAATAAAAGCATATACCAGAGCCCAAGTGATCTATAGCCTTCCACTGTTGAAAGCTATCCTACAAATTCGCTATCAGTGACCGTGAGAAGTGGGTGTTAAGGAGAGAAGATTCTGTTTCACTTGGTGTCACCGGTATTGATTATCACATGCTGAAATTAAAGGCTGTTTATCACTTCAAGGTTGGTTGTCCAGAAGATAGAAGGATTTGTTTTCCAACATTTTCCCTCCAGCTGTGTTCTTTTTTCTTTAAAGAATTCAAATAGTCTTTTTTTTTTTATAGGCAGATACACTGTTTCTTCAATAGTATTTCCAAGATGCTTTATAATAGGTTTTCAAGAAGAAATTGATAGCATTAAAAAAAACCAACACAGACCCTCGGTTTAATTTGTCAGCAGTTTAAGAGAGCTTGAATATATACCCTTTCAATGATACCAGAACTGGGGAAATACTCCATCAAATGAAATTTAAAACAATTTTGAGATTTTTTTTTCAGTAAAAGTACATAAGCAATGGTGTGGTAAGGGGGATGTGTGTGGGACGCTCCACCCTGGACATGGTCTTCCTAAGGACACGGCTTCACTCCTCTTCCTCTCCACCCTCCCGCTCGCTCGCTCCACGTTCTTCTCCTTGCTGCGCACCCCTTGCCTTCCCTCGTACCTTTTTGCCGGCATTGGGCACACTCTGACATCACTTATGGGACCCGTGTCTAGGAAGTGATGTCAAAGGGCGAGCCGACACTGATGGGGGCAGCATGTTGCTAATGCCGGAGAAGTTTAAAAGATACAGGGAAGGGGGGTGCGCGTGCATGTGACGGGGGGGTGGGGAAGAGGGCGTGGGCAGGGCACCATCACCCTTACTACGCCACTGCATAGAAGGGCCCTTCTACTAAAGTGCTGTATAATCTGGATTTAGCTCATTTTAATTCAATACTTTCATATGCATAGGGTTGCCAGATTTTCCTTTTGGAAAATCTGGATCCCCTAGCCCCGCCCCCAGTTACGCCTAGTTACGCCCCAAGTTATGCCCACCCTACCCTAATTCCACCCTTAGCCCGCCCCAATGCTGCCTGCTCATGTCGGGCAGGGAGGAAGCCTGCGCATGCACGTGATGTCATCACGTGACAGCCATATTCCCTGCCCAACACAGCTTTTCAAATCTGGACAAAGTCCCAGGTTTTGAAAAGCCATCCAGATTTCCCCGGACGTAACCCTACCTATGCACTAAGCCCAAATTTTCAGAAATTTCTCACGACCGCTGAGGATTCCATCCTGGGTTACTTCACTGACGCTTTGATTAAGTTCCATATGCTTGTCACATAGAGTGGGCCAAATGCCCTATTGATGTTTCTACTAAGCATAAGACTCCTGTTGCAGGCCGGTTGGGCCAAAACATGTATATGTTGAGTCATTGAGCGAATTGTTATTGAGTGAATAAAGCAGAGTCGCGAGACACATCAGCCTACCCGTTTTCTTTGGACGTCTCCACTGCTTGTTCATCTAAACCCAAATTTACCATGGCGTTAAAATTGGGAATTTACTTCTTTTATTTTCTTTTGTAAAAAATTATGCAGGAGCCCTTATTGCCTCCTATTTTGAATGTGCTAAGAACTCCTGGGTTAACCCTTCATTATCCAATAAAAGCTAGATTCAGTAGATGGCGCTCAAATGTCAGTGCCAAAATTTGCGCTCAGTGCTATTCTATAATGAACGCTCAACACTTCTTAATTGGCACTAATTAGAGCTTATCAAACATCAAAATAGCCTTACTGGGTCAGACCAAACGTTCATCAAGCCCAGTAGTCCGTTCTCATGGTAGCCAATCCAGGTCACTAGTACCTATAAAAAACCCAAAGAGTAGCAAGATTCCATGCAGAATCCGCAAAGAGTAGCAAGATTCCATGAAGAATCCGCAGAGTAGCAAGATTCCATGCAGAATCCGCAAAGAGTAAGTAGCAAGATTCCATGCAGAATCCCAAAGAGTAGCAAGATTCCATGCAGAATCCGCAAAGAGTAGCAAGATTCCATGAAGAATCCGCAGAGTAGCAAGATTCCATGCAGAATCCGCAAAGAGTAAGTAGCAAGATTCCATGCAGAATCCCAAAGAGTAGCAAGATTCCATGCAGAATCCGCAAAGAGTAGCAAGATTCCATGAAGAATCCGCAGAGTAGCAAGATTCCATGCAGAATCCGCAAAGAGTAAGTAGCTGTCTTGTTAAAATGTTTATTTTATTTTTATTTTTCCTCTAACTCTACTTTTCACTTCTCTATTACCCTCCAGGTACTTTAGTTAGATTGTGAGCCTTCGGGACAGTAAGGGAATTTTTCAAGTACCTTTCTTATTTCTAATCTTAATGTATATTTTCTGTAAACCGCTTAGAACTTAACGGATGTAGCGGTATATAAGAAATAAATTACATTACATTACATTACATTACATTACATTACATAGCAAGATTCCATGCAGAATCCCAAAGAGTAGCAAGATTCCATGCAGAATCCGCAAAGAGTAGCAAGATTCCATGCAGAATCCGCAAAGAGTATCAAGATTCCATGCTGCCGATCCAGGGCAAGCAGCGGCTTCCTCCATGTCTTTCTCAATAACAGACTATGGAGTTAATGGAAAGTTAGCACCTAACTTGGTACATGTGATTCTTCAATAGTTAGGTGCCTAATACAAAAATAGACATAGGAATTAATTGTGGGACTGTTTTTGAGTTAGGAGCCATTAGGTGCAGACATTTAGGGCTGGATTCTGTATAGGACGCGGCTTTTGAGAATCACACAAGGGCATCCTATATAGAATCGCATCCGCCTAACCCCGCCTAAATGGACGCAATGTCATGCTTCCAGGGACGCTGTGAACTGCTAGGAAGAAAATGAATCCCTCAAATATTAACTATTATGTTTATTTAAGATTTGATCTACCGCTCCTGCAATTTACTGACCTAAGCGGTTTACAAAGTATCAAATTAAATGAAATTGAGAGAAACGACCGTATCTGTCCCAAAGGCTCACAATTTAGCTAATGTAATAACAACATATAATACATTTCCAAGATGAAAAATCAAAGAAATAGAAATAATGAAAGAAGATAAAAAATTTAAAATAAAACTAATTTAAGAGATAGAAAAGTCTATTATTATTATTAGGGGCTTATTTTCAAAAAAGACAGCACTTACTAGTCAAAGCATCCAATTGGGCATTCTTAAAACAGACTTTCTAGACATCTTTCTGCTCATTTTGTCTCCGCTGCGTCTAAATTTTAAGGGAGCATGTTAGAGGCATGTTTTGGGCGGGTTTAGGACTTGGATTTTCTGCAGGTATAATCAAACCTGTAACAAAACACTCAGGGCTTTTCTTAGACGTTTGGGGCTAGACCTGTTTTTAAAACATCTAAATGGTGAAAAGGTGCCTAACCTGACCGGATGATGTCCACCCTTCCCACTACTCAAAGATGTGAAAAACAAAACAGTACATTCTAGCCTTTATTACCAGGAGGTGCTGAAAAGTTCTCAGCCCAGCCAACCAACTTCCTAAATTGTCAACACTATTTTGCCACTGGAGCTGAAAACTGTGTTATCTTATCAATTATGTGCCAATTTGCAGAAACAAAATTCTCTGTTTTGACATTGTTTCAGATCATTGATTGAACCGTATCCACATCTTGGCTGGGCTGAGAACTTTTCAGCACCTCTTCGTGGCGTTAAGAGCAAAAAAACCTATGTTAAGGGAACCGTCTTTCCCTGAAAACAAGACTGGGTCTTTTATTGATTTTTGCTCCAAAAAACGCATTAGGGCTTATTTTCAGGGTTGTCTTATTTTTTTTTCATGTACAACAATCATCTCTCCCTTCCTCTCCTCCACCCCAATTCTTCCTCTTTCCTTTCTCCCACTCCTCTCCCCCCATGTGCAGCATCTTTCATCCCCTCTCAACCATGAATCCCACTGACCCTCCTACCGTGAGACTGCCATACCTCCGAGGCTTCCAAAAACAGCAGCGGCGGCTGTGTTCTGAATGGTCTGCTTCGCGGTCTTCCCCGCTGGGGCTTCTACATCACTGATGATGTCATCAGTGGCATGGCAGAGGGAAGGCCCCAGCAGGGAAAGCCATGAAGCAGCCCATTCAGAGCGCTGCTGCTTTAGGAGGCCTTAGAGCGGAGGTATATCAGGTCTGACCGCGGTAGAGATCACTGAATCAACGAGTCCGATATTTTCAGCGAATCAGACAGCACTAGTGTCAGGGATGAAGTTGGGGAATATCGGGGTGATGTTAGGGAGTGTTTGGAAGAGTTTGGGGGATGATGGGGCCAGCAGCGGGAGGAATTGGACATTCTTCCTGCCGGGGGGGGGGGGAGGAGGGTTCAGGGGTTGATCTTATCTAGGGCTTATTTTGGGGGTAGGACTTATATTAGGAGCATCTTTAAAAATCATGCTAGGGCTTATTTTCGAGGAAAATTTTTACTAAGCTGCGCTTAAAGATGGCCTGAACTATTTTTTAGCGCGTGGGTTACCCACACATTGAGGCCAATATTTAGCGTGGCTTTAAATTGACTACAGTTTGGCTTTCCTTATTAATGACTATGGATTGATTTCAAAATTAGCATGTGGCCATTTCCGTGTGAGCTCTTACTGTTAGCTATTTCATAGGCGGTAAGGGCTCCTGTGCTAATCCTCTACTAATTGGTCAACACATGCCATTGTCCACACGCCAAACGAATAGCACAGGATATGCCTACCCTTCACCCTCAAACATGTCCCCGTGCTAAAAGTTAACATGCTTTGTTTTTTTAGCACATGGGTGCCGCATGCTGAGTCCGTAGTTAGCGTGTGCCTCCTAAGTGTGGCCCACTAGCAACATTTTTAAGCAGTGGTAAGCATGTGTTACTGCTTACCATCACTTTGTAACAGGATGGTCTCGGGACTCAAGGATCTCCCGTATGAGGAACGGCTGAAAAAATTGCAGCTATACTCACTCGAGGAACGCAGAGAGAGGGGAGACATGATCGAGACGTTCAAATATCTCACGGGCCGTATCGAGGTGGAAGAGGATATCTTCTTTTTCAAAGGCCCCACAGCAATAAGAGGGCATCTGTGGAAAATCAGGGGCGGGAAACTACACGGTGACACCAGGAAATACTTCTTCACCAAAAGGGTGGTTGATTGCTGGAATAATCTTCCACTACAGGTAATCGAGGCCAGCAGCGTGCCTGATTTTAAGACAAAATGGGATCGTCACATGGGATCTCTTCACAGAGAAAGGTAGGGGAGGGTTATTGGGGTGGGCAGACTTGATGGGCCGTGGCCCTTATCTGCCGTCTATTTCTATGTTTCTATGTCATAAGAACATAAGAAATGCCCTCACCGGATCAGACCGAGGTCCATCTAGTCTGGTGCTCCGCACACGCGGCGGCCAAATTAGGTACTCCTTTTTGGAGACCCGACTTTACCGTATCCCTCAATATGATATGCAAGAAGGTGTGCATCCAACTTGCGCTTGAATCCCAGTATCGTAGTCTCCGCCACAACCTCCTCCGGGAGTACATTCCAAGCACCCACCACTCGCTGAGTGAAACAGAACTTCCTGAGATTTGTCCTAAACTTGCTACCACTCAGTTTCAGGCTATGACCTCTTGTCCGTGTCACATCTGAAAATGTTAGCATTTCTGCTTCTTGGTCTATCTTATCAAATCCTTTTAATATTTTAAAAGTCTCTATCAAATCCCCTCTCAGTCTTCTCTTCTCGAGGGTAAACAATCCCAGTTTCCCGAGTCGTTCTTTGTAGCTCAAATGCTCCATTCCTTTGACGAGTTCCGTGGCTCGCCTCTGCACTTTCTCCAACAGAATTATATCCCTCTTGAGATATGGAGACCAGTGTTGGACACAATATTCCAAGTGCGGTCTGACCATTGTTCTATAAAGTGGCATTATGACATCTTCCGATCTACTCGTGATCCCCTTCTTAATTATGCCTAACATCCTGTTTGCTTTCTTCGCCGCCGCCGCACATTGTACCGATGGCTTTAGGGTATTGTCAATCAGTACCCCTAAATCTCTTTCTTGTTCGCATTTTGCTAATGTCACCCCCAACATGTCCCTTTAGATCATTTTCATATTTTCCAATTTTTTTCCTGATTTCTTGGGTGATTTTATTCACATATTGTATGCGTATTAGAATATTTATAGCATGCACACTTTGATCATGCACGCACCAATTTGTAAGCATACGTACGCATGCACAACCGATCTGCAGACTAAACCAAAATGAACTGAATGTGCATTAAAGTACAAACATCCCTAGCAAAAGGAAAAGAAAAGACCAAAAGCTCTCAGCAAGGCAAAGAATACATCACTGTTGAAGAAGATACTTGACAGGCTAAAAATGATTTCAAGGGATCTCTCTAATTTGAACTATAAAACGCTCTGGCCAAATTCTCTGCACAGATGTTTTAGAGCTGTGTGCAGTCAACCAGGCCTGTGGAACAGCTTGTAAATAATGTCTTGCATAAATAAAAGTCACAGCAGTTTTGGAAACCCAGCTTTAGAGTTGTCAATCATTTTTTGGAGGTCTAAAGTCGAATTGTGCTGCCGTAGGGAGCAGCGATCATCGTTGACTTTGAATGCATTCAGAATATTCCTCTGACAATACAGAAATGATTAAGTTACAAAGTTAGACATTGTTAAACTTTCTGGGGCTGATATTCAAAGTGGCCTTTTTACAAAGCTACGGCAAAACGCGGCCTTAACACCCTTGTGCAGATCTTTCCTGCTCTCTAAGGCCATTTCTATTGCAGCCAGATAAGACAATTTTCCTTTTTCTTATTTAATGGCCATGCACTAATGTTGCCATTAGCACATGTGATAATATATATTATAACCGAACGCAAATCAAAGTAAAATAATAACACAACAATACTAAATTTATAGTTGACCATTGAATTAAACTTCATTGGTGGAGTTAAGATGGCAGATGGACCCTGATGGCGTTCTCTCTGCTCCAGAAATTTTTTTTTTCTAATGTGACTTACCCTTTTATGTTTAATTTTGAGACTATTTTTCTGGGATTCTCAAGATGTCACATTCAAAAAGAAAGGGGATTGTGAGAGTTTTACCAGCGATTTTGTCCTCTCCGATTCAGCCAATGTTGCTTCAGTTGCTGGAGTGAAAACCCACCACCAGCCCTTGGTCAGATGATCAGAGACTGGGTTCTGCATTGGAGTCAAGCGGGGGAGTGCTTGACTCCTTGGAACACAAAATTTTACTCATGCCTCCGGTGACAAATTTGCCACCATTTCCAGCAGAAGCCCAGAGCCCGGAATCGAGACCTGGGAGATCAGAAGAGGAGACCCCAGAGTCGGAACTGGGTGGAGCGTCACCCCCAAAAGAGCTGCAAGGAGAAGGAAACATCGAGGAGGCTGGAGCCTGCAGTAACATTGAGGTCGCTTCCTGCCGCTATTAAGAAACTGGATGTGATGGTAGGGAAAACTGCTCAAGACATGGAGGTACTGGTTACAAAGGTAGACACTTTTTTCTTTGAATTTAAATAATGTTTGCCAAGAATGCATCGAGAGAATTCACACAGAAATTGCTACTATGAAAGAGACAATTTCAGCTATGATAAAAGATCAGATGTTTATTTCACGGAAAATTGAACAGATTGAAAACTTTAATAGACGATTGAATCTCAGAGTCCTATATAGTCCAAAGGTTTTGGGTATGTCTCCTTTGGAAGTTTTTAAGAAGTTTCTTTAAAAAAAAAAAAAAAATTCTTTATTGAGTTTCCAAACTGCAATAGTGCAATATACAGATAAATAACATACAATTAGTCAACAAAAGCACATTCAACTTACAATATACATAACCAAACCATTTTCTCCCACCCACCCATTCACCCACCCAGTAATTATTTCAATACAACACAGAAACATAGATTTTTCCAATAACCTTACCCTATTCTAATTAATAATGCCCTCCCATCCTCTCCCCCCCACCCCAAATGTAAATACTCAAAGGTCAAAATTAGGACAGAATTATCCCCCCCACCCTTCCCTGGATTTGTCCTAAAATAAACAAAACTGACTCATAGTCAAAAACCTACTATAATGAAGTAATATATGATGTCAACGGGCCTCAAACCAATTTAAATACATTACCATTTTTAATAAAGCGTATTATTTACCGGTTATTAAAGATAAAAAGACTGAAACAGGAAACATACCAGCTATTGTGAAAGGGACTACAGAGCAGATGCAGCAGATGCACCAAGGGAATAATCTTTCAAGATATTTCTGCTATTCTTGAAGACTCTCTTTCTGAAGTTAAAGAACAAGCTACTCTCATTGTTAATTTTGTGTCGGAGCACGATTTGACTTCCGTTATGAGGTTAAATTTAAAAAATGTACAGTTCCCTTTTGTGATCAGAGAATTTGGATATACCCCGATGTGACAAAATCGACTCAGGAGAGACGGAGAGAATTTCTAGTCATGAGAGAGGAAACAAGAAAAATACCTTTTTGCTTGCATATCCGTGTAAATGTGTAATTAAATACCTAGCCCCCTCTTTTACTAAGGTGCACTCGCCGATTTAGCTCACGCTAAATTCTAGCGCTTCCATAGAATATAATGGGGTGCGTTAGCATTTAGCAGGCGCTAAATTGGCTAGCACGCCTTAGTAAAAGGACCCCTAGGTTTGAAATATGTGGTTTTTCTGCCTGAACACCTAAGATCTTTCTTAGATCTCAAAAAGTTAACTATTGGTGCTACCTGAAGTGCAAGACTAGAATGGACCAAAGTTAACCCGTTTAAGCCTATTTCTTTGAAATGCTTTATAGTAAAATCTCCCTTTGTTTTCTTTTTTCTATAGTGGTCTGAGGAAGCGTTGATCTTGTTTCTTGCTGGGATTTTTAATTGTTAGAATTGTGATGGTCGTTAACACTGAGTTGCTTGTAGAAGTGTTATGTCTTGTAAAATAAATAAAAAGAAAGTTAAAAAAAATAATTAAACTTCATCAGCATCTACCTATCTCACTTTTATAAGACCCCCCAGTTTTACATACAAGGGAGAAAAACAAAAGACTGCCCTAATCCATCATTCTACTTTTATGCACGTTTATACCAAATCAATTGTTCTATGTATTGACTCTGGCAGCCTTTTCCAGGAAAGAAAGGACAGAGTCTGGAATTTGTGGTGGAGGAGAAGGGTTCAGATAAGAGGGACTTACCTGATGAACGGAGTTCATGGGGGGGGAGGGGAGCATAGGGGGGATATAAGTAAGGAGAGATATTGGAGGGCTCAGAGTGAATGTAATGTTATTCATGAGCTCAAACAAGAACTAATGCTGAATTATGCCTCACTCTGTACAATTTTCTCATCCGCCTCAGGTTCCACCTCAATTAAAACATTTTTCTATGTTCTTTTTCATGATCTATTGCTATGATCATTTTTTATATGCAATGTGTTACAGAGATGCTGTTGTAGATATGGCTCTGTGTACTTCAATTAAACATTAAAATATATATATATATATATATATATATATATATATATATATCTTTTGTCTGTAGAGTGATCTTTATGGCCGAAAATTAATCACTGACTGCTTCTATATTTTTTGTTGCATAAGACTTACATAGTCGGCACTCATATAAGTCCTTTGAAAACTGACCTTGTAAACTAAAGATTTGACACCTTTGTTCTGTGTTCTCCATTAGAAAACTACAATTCAGCGAATCAAATTCTGATCACTGTTTTCCTTTGCAATACATGCAGCATGTTTCCATTTGATGCTAGGAATTATTAAAAAAGGGATGGTTAACAAGACTAAGAATGTTATACTGCCCCTGTATCGCTCCATGGTGCGACCTCATCTGGAGTATTGCGTTCAGTTCTGGTCTCCTTATCTCAAGAAAGATATAGAGGAAAGACTAAAATGGTTAGGGCACTTCAGCTTGGAAAAGAGAAGGCTGAGGGGAGATATAATTGAAATCTACAAAATCCTGAGTGGAGTAGAACGGGTACAAGTGGATCGATTTTTCACGCCGTCAAAAAAGACTAGGGGACACTCGATGGAACTTATAGGGAAATACTTTTAAAACCAATAGGAGAAAATATTTTTTCACTCAGGGAATAGTTAAGCTCTGGAACGCGTTGGTAGAGGTTGTGGTAAGAACGGATAGTGTAGCTGGTTTTAAGAAAGGTTTGGACAATTTCCTGGAGGAAAAGTCCATAGTCTGTTATTGAGAAAGACATGGAGGAAGCCACTGCTTGCATGGAATATTGGTACTCCTTGGCTTTTGGCCAGGTACTAGGGACCTGGATTGGCCACTGTGAGAACAGGCCACTGGGCTTGATGGACCATTGGTCTGACCCAGTAAGGCTATTCTTATGTTCTTACTTTAGTAACCTTTATATTCAATAAAGATGTAAAAAAAAAAATCACCTATCGTCAATCATAGCTACTTTTATGCAAGGTTCTGTTTCTTTTTATACCTACAAAGCAGACAGTATTTTAATGTTATACACTAATCTTATCATGACCTTCGTCCCCTATATTTGTGTTTTTTTGCCAGTTGTTCTGTTATGATGTTATTGTATTATTTTTGGTGTACCGATCAACAGAAGATAAGTTAATTAATATTTTATCTATCTTCTATTATCTTTTAAAAGCAAAGCATAACACAGCACAGTGCTTGTTTCATACAAAGGAAGTTTTTTGCCAATGAGGTGAACACCTATCCACCATTCTACCACCATATGCCCTTGTCAGAGGCTTTTCCCTCTATTTACCGTATTTTCACGTAGATAACGCGCATCCCTGTAAAACGCGCACACGGGTATAGCACACGGGAAACCAAAATATATGTAAAAAAAAATTTTGTAACCGCGCACACCCGTATACCGCGCATGCTGCCCCGACTCTCCCATCGCCGCCCGACTCTCCTTTCGCCCGCCCCGACTCTCCTCTCCCCCTTGAAGTCCTGTCCCCACCCTGAAAGCCTGATGCCCCCCCCCGATGTCCGATTCACCCCAAGCAGGACCGCTCGCATCCCCACCCTGAAGAACAGCTCGCACGCACTCGCACCCGCACCCCCACTCTGAAGGACCACTCACACGCACTCCCACCCACACCCGCACCCCCACCCTGAAGGACCGCTTGCACCCCCACAGCCTCCCGACCCCCCCATCATGTAGAAGCTCCTACCGGTGTCCTGCTGCTTTCTCTTGGTGGTCCCGGCCCTTCTGTGAGCCCTGCGCCTGCGCTGCTTCCTCTTCCGGTGGTCCCGCCCTTTCTCTGACGTCAGAGAAAGGGCAGGACCGCCGGAAGAGGAAGCAGCGCAGGCGCAGGGCTCACAGAAGGGCCGGGACCGCCAAGAGGAAGCAGCAGTACACTGGTAGGAGCGTCTACATGATGGGGGGGGGTCGGGAGGCTGTGGAGGTGCGAGCGGTCCTTCGGGGTGGGGGTGCGGGTGCGTGGTCCTTCGGGGTGGGGGTGCGAGCGGTCCTGAGGGGGGGTGAATCGGACGTCGGGGGGGGGGAACTATGTAAAAAAAATTTATACAATGCGCTCACGCGTATAACGTGCAAGGTTATGCACGGTTTGTAAAATCGTGTATAACGCGCGCGTTATATGCGTGAAAATACGGTAATCATGACCATCTAATCTGGACTGTGCTATTTCACATCACGGGACATTGTGCATCCTTTTCAGTGAAAGTGTTTGATATTGATTGTATTATTTTTGAACATTTTTGTTGTAGATGCTAATTATCAATTCAGTTCAACTTTAAACATTTTAAAATGTGGGGGGTGCAGGTAGATAGCAATCTCTCTATAGAAACACAGTTAAATAATGTGGTTCAAAGAGCCATGCTGATATGAAATAAACTACGGCAGATTAGAACATTCTTTGTATAGCACCAGGTGGTACAGGCGGCTCTGATTTTATTCCAGTTACTGTAGATTCTCGTAATATTGTGTATTCTGACTGCCACAAATATTTACTTAAAAAGCTACAAACAATCCCAAAACCAGAAGCCTAGCTGATTCTTTCAGCTCATAAATTTTTCATAGCTGAGCACCACTCGTGTATCTAATCTACAGTATTATTACCATTATCAGAAAGAATCATGCCACACATAATACTAGCTTATTAAATTTTCTGGATATCAGAAGACTTAGATCTAAACAATTCTTGTATTTATCTTGCTCTTATCAGGCTGCTTTATGTAGGAATTCTCTTCAAGTGTCTTTAAGACTGGCAGATAATTACTTGTTATCCAGGAAAGCTTTGAAAATGTTGCTATTTCTAGAATATGTGTCTCGAATCGGCTGAAAATCTGTTTTAATTGTACCTCCCAGGGTTTACCTAGCCTCTTCCTCTGAGAGGAATTTGCAGAGTATCAAAAGTGAGATCTCGTGTAAAAGGTGTTAGGAGAGAACCAGGAAAGCGGTGGCTTTTGGGGAAGTAGGGCAAGAAATCCAGAGAGCAAAGACTGGTCCGGAGCGTAATCCAGTGATAGTGAAATGGATGCTAGAGTTGGGACCAGGAGAAGTGGAAGTTGGTGGGGAGGGGGGGATCTTGCCTGTTTGTTCCTGCTCTTAGTGGCTGCTGACCTCTATTGTCAGCATTGCTGTAACTGTCTTACTTAGGTCCCCGGCTGAATATCATCTGGGACCGATGTGGCTAGAGTATGTTATTAGCCCTGGATATTCAGTGCTGGTGCTCACACATGGCCTGGAACTAAATATCTGGGGCTAATTTACCCCCCCTTTTTTACAAAACCGTGATAGTGGTTTTTAGCGCAGGCCGGCACATTGAATGGTCTGCGCTGCACCCAGCCCTCATTGGAACTCTATGAGTGTCGGGGACAGCACAGAGCATTCAGTGTGCCGGCCTGTGCTATAAAACGCTTTTGTGGTTTTGTAAAGGGGGGGTTTAGTCAGCCATAGTCAGCTGGCTGAATATTACCTCCATGCTGTTTTAAATATTCAATTACATTGTCTCTTTGTACAATATACATTTTCATAAGTTAACTCAATATATGTGTGTCGAGCTCTGCGAATGTTGAGATGATGCGGTATACAAACCTAAGTTTAGTTTAGTGTGCTTGGGAAACAAGCTTGGACGTTTAGCGGGAAATGTCCAAATTGGACTTAGATGTCCTTTTTGAAAATGGCCCTCCACATGTTTAGCTGCAAATTCATCTTAATTTAACAGTTATGCTTATACATTGAGGATGCTCTGTAGCTTAGGCAATGGAATGCTTTTTGTTTGTATTTGCTTCAAAGTGTTATTTGGAATGTCTCCAATTTACCTTTCCTCTAAGTTTGAGTTGCATAGATCCGTCAGGCAGACTCGAAGTCTGCGTTTATTTACCTAAACTAACTTAAAGCATTGCCATTATAAGATGTTTCTGGATAGAACACTAGCCTTTCAAGCGGGCAAATTGCAATCATGGCTAGGTGAAATTGTCTCTCAATCTCCATCTTACTGTTCATTTTGAAAAATGGTTAAGACTTACTCATCTGATAAATTTATTACCTGATTGATGGTTATTATGCTGTATATATGCACTTGATATTCAATTGTATTATCACTGATTGTCTCCTAGAACTACTGGTGTTGGCATTATATAAAAATAAAGTTATTATTATTATTGCGCGTTTGTGTTCTAATGTCAGTGTCTTCATAGGCATCCTATATAATAAAACGCTAGCCGCGCATGCGCATTCCTATCTGCGTGTTCCGTATGTCTGTGGCCACAGGAGTGCGCATGCGCGCTTAACAGACCCCCATGCTCGCGGCAGCAGAAAACACTCCTTTGCCGGCTCCCTACTCGGTAAGGTTTTTTCGCCGATCTGACCCTCCCATCCCTTCCCGACATCTGATGGCTCACTTAGTCCTTTGCCGCCCCCCCTTCCCTTCCCGCGGTCCCGACTACGAACCTGGTGATTCCAGCAGCTGGTGATTCACACGCTGCTTCGGGCCCTTCTACTGCCCTGATTTGCTCTGCCGCGTCTCTGATGATGTCATTAGGGACGTGCCAGAGTAAATCAGGGCAGTAGAAGGACCCGAAGCAGCGTGTGAAGACTGCTGCACACGCTGCTGGAATCGCCAGGTTCATAGTCGAGACCACGGGAAGGGAAGGGAAGGGGGGGGGGGCGGTAAGGGACTAAGGCAGCCGGACAGACCGCGGGAAGGGAAAGGGGGGTAGAGGAAACGCTACTGTTGCTGCATAGGGAAGTGGTGTGGGGGGAGGGAAATGGAGGGGGAGGGAATGCTGCTTTGGCTGCTGCACAGGGAAGTGGTGGGAGAGAAATAATGCTGCATAGGAGGCAGGGAGAGAGACAGATAGATAGAAAGACAGACAGACAGCGGGAGGAAGGGAGACAGAAAGAAAAGAAGAAAGACACAGGGGCAGGGAGATACACAGAAAGACAGACAGACAAAGGGGGCCAGGGACAGAGACAAACAGAAAGAAAGACAGCGGGAGGGAGAGAGAGACAGAAATAAAGACAGACAGACAGACATATATTCTAGCACCCGTTAATGTAACGGGCTAAAATACTAGTGGAAGTAATATATTTCTAGCTAATTTCAAATTAAAATCAGTAATCAAAAGGCCTTATAGTAACCCATCCAGTGACGGTCACTTCAGCTCAAGGTACTGTTTATCAGCACATTCACACACTCGGCAGGCAGTGTGTCCCATTCACTCCTGATTTTGGCTGCAAGTTGGGCTTTGGAATAATAAAACAGAATCTGCAGTGAATCTAGCCTGCAGCAACTAAAGCAGTGCTGCAGCTTCTGTCAGCTCTAGTTCCCTGCAGAATTTTAATCACTGTTTCAACCAGAAGGAAAAAGAAAAAAAAAAAGAGCTCTTTCTAAATTTTCAGCAAGGACACCAAAAATTCCTTAAATCCTGTGTCGTTCTTTAACATTACATAAAAGCGGAGAGCTCACTAAGGGCTCCTTTTACTAAGCACTAATGCGTGCACGTTAGTCTATGGACGCGTTGGTGGTTAGCGTGTGCGTAGATTTAGTGCGCACTAAACGCACGCTAAAACACTTAGCGCACCTTAGTAAAACAGGGGCTAAGGGATCCTTTTACTAAAGCTGCAGCAAAAGTGACCTTTGTTCACGCCTTAAGCGAGTATTTCCCATGTGCTAAAGCCACTTTCGCTGTAGCTAGAAGATAGTTAAGATCTAATTGTACCATTAGCATGCAGCCATTAAAAAACTTAGAACTTGAGCCGCTACCACCACCTATTCTGTAGGCAGTAAGGGTGCCCACACTTATCCCGCACTAATCAATTAGCATACGGCAATCAGCTTAGCAGAGTTTAAAAAAGGCTTAGATGATTTCCTAAAAGAGCAGTCCATAGGCCATTATTGTGAAGGCTTTAGGAAATCCACAGCTTATTCCTAGGATAAGCAACATATTAAAACAGATTTTATTTGGGATCTTGCCAGGTTCATTGTGACCTGGGTTGGCCACTGTTGGAAAAAGGATAATTGGCTTGATGGACCACACAGCTATTTGAATGGAAAGTCCCCAACATTTTATGTTCTTGTGTCCTAAGGCCAGCTGATGATGTAGTCTTCCTGGTGGAGGGGGGAGAGAACTCATAGATCTGGCCCTTTCTCATTGGCCTAGGTCAGCTCTACCCATCCAATCCCTCTATTCTTCGGGTACCTAATGTGTCCAGCTTAGATAGGCTATCAGCCCTTTCCCCAGAACTTCATAGCTTAACTGGGTCACCATCCATTTTTTAATTCACTCAATATGTTTGACTCTACCACCTCTCTTGTAAGGGCATTGCAGGCATCTACAACCCGCTCTATGAAAAAGTATTTCTTGATGTTACTCCTAAGTCTACCTTCCTGAAACCTCTATTTATGTCTTCTAGTTCTACCACCTCTTCATTTCTGGAAGAAGTTTGAATATGACTATCTTTCTATGTCTATGTTTCATATCACTTCTCTCACCTCTTTTTAGCATGTACATGAACGAATCAAAAATTAAAGGCAATTATTAAATTATGCAATAACCAGAACAGAGCTAGTGAAATGCAACATAGGTACTCATACATTGCTTGTTGGATAGTTTGTTCAAACACAATGCAGCCGTCCTTTAGTCGGGTGGCAGCCATGAGGTCATAATGCAAGATTGCACCATCAAAGAACAATGAGTAGTGTGCTTTCTATAGACAGATGAAGTGAAACCTGTGGATATTGACTCAGTATGGACATAGCACCATGAATCAACAAAAGATTTATGAGTGGGTAAAAAGGTTTAAAGCGGGATGAGCAGGTGTAACCAACAAAGGTCATTCTGGTCGCCCATCAACATTGCGTACAGAAGAGCACATTGACAGGGTGGATGCCTTGATTAGAGAAGACCGACGGATAATGGTGTCTCAATTGGCTGCAAAATTGGATATCCGCTATGGATCTGCATTTGTCATAATGCATGATGACTTCGGATACAGGAAAGTACGCGCATGATGGGTTACCAAACAGCTTACTGATCTGCACAAGCAACGTGTAGAGGTTGTGACCCAGTTCCTGAGACGGTATGAAAAAGATCCAAGTATTCTGGAAAAAATTGTCACCGGCGACAAGACATGGGTGCATCACTATGACCTAGAGAGCAAAAGACAAAGCATTGAGTTGGAGACATCCGTCTTCTCCAGCAAAGAAGAAATTCAAACATCAGACCTCCTCCAAGGAAATCATGTTAACCTTTGCCAGATGATCAGCCACTATAACATCAGAAATACTCTCTCCAGTCATAAATTGTATGTCCAGTATGGCCCCCATTCCTTTTGGGTTCCATTTCAAACTGCTGAAACAGTTCTCCTTGTAGAGAATCCAGGATCGCCCAACTTCTAGGACATTCTGCAATAAGGATATTCAATGGCATTATCCAAATAGGGCAACTGAATATCCATGAATAACAGTGCCTATGACATTTATCTGGATAGTGGCTACAAATAATTGCATGGGAATATTGGAACCCATTATTTTTGGAAACCCTGCCAAAGATTCCCAAATATACAAGAACCACCCAACTTCACTTTATTCACACTAAATAATAGAAAATATTAGCTAGGAATGATGTGTTTGACAGCTTATTTTTTTCCTCTGAATTTCTTTTATATGCTTCTGTTACAGTACTTCTTTAGTTAAGGCCTTCATGGGCATATGTGCCAAATGCAGTTTGATATGCTATTATTTTCAATACTAAGGCATTAGACGCAGTTCTAGACCTCAATTTAAGGTCAGGTGTGGGTTTTCATTAGCAGGGAAACCAGCTAGCTGAAATTATCCCGTGGTTGCATTGATCCTTTTGAAACACTACTTAATTCATTTAAGAGCCAACATTTTCTCATCGCCATCCATGCCCTGGACTCAGGCTTATTCATATAGCCCCAGGCAGAATCGGTTTCTCTTATGCCTTCTTCATCTTCTTTAATTCCATGAAAATGAAAGCTGCCCCGAATATAATCATTTAGAAATAGGTTAGTGTTATTCTTCTCGGTGCCAGGGATATGATCCTATCAGGACTCGCCTGAATCACTAATTTGAGAAAGGAACATGAACATTAAACTTAGATGCCTCTCCTTCAACCACCATCTAGTTTATAAGGAGATATTTGGCATGCAAATGATCGGGTATTATTCTTTTGATGGGTTCCGCTGATCTCTGGATTGCAAAATGATGAGACTGTCAGCAGTGAGGTCATATTTTTATACCCATTCACAAATCAACAGAGCAGCTTGCAAGGATAAAGCATTAGCTTTCAATTGAATTACTTTTCTTCATTTGGAAGATGGCATCAGAGCGAGATGCGAGTGAGGCAGCTCCCTTTGCCTTGCTGTCTTTCTACTTGTTAATTCTGTGGCTTTTTTCCATATGGGTAAGCGCAACTAGGGTAAATCCGTTATGACCCCGAGATCATCAGTAATGCTGGAGATGCTCACACCGCTGCCCTGTGAAGATCTGGGTGTTTTGTTCGCCGCTGAGTCATCCCCAGAATATGTTCCCACCATCGTAGCCTCCTCTACCATTATCGCAAGATTTGGAAGCAGCTCATCCTGCAGCAGTGCTTTCTCAGAGGCAGAGTGTGGCGCAGTGGTTGGATCTACAGCCTCAGCACTCTGGGGTTGTGGGTTCAAACCCCGTGCTGCTCCTTGTGACCCTGGGCAAGTCACTTAGTCCTCCATAGCCCCAGGTACGTTAGATAGATTGTGAGCCCACCGGGACAGATAGGGATAATGCTTGAGTACCTGATTGTTAAACCGCTTAGATAATCTTGATAGGCGGTATCTAAAAACCTAATAAACTTGAACTTGAGAGTCAAGCCGTGAACGGCTTTCAACAAGGGATGGGGCTGTCATTTTAAATGGCTCTTATTTGCCAATAAGAGAGCGTAATATATACACATTCCAGTCGGTATTCAGTGCTATTTAACCCAGCAGAAATGGCACTGGCCAGTTACATAGCACATAACCGGTTAAATTCAGCACGAGATAAATCGGTTATTTCTGTTGAATATTCACAGTCAGTGGCTACAAGTTAACGGGCTTTAACACATGATAACCGGCAATTTTCAGTGCTGAGTGGCTAAGTTTATTGGCCATATTAGCACATAGCTGTTAAAAATATTACCATATAAGCCCTTACCGCCACCTATTTCGTAGGTAGTAAGAGCCCATGCGCTAACCACATGTTGATCAGTTAGTGCGCAGCAATGCGCCATGTGCTGACTAGCACTGTCACGCCAACTCTCCACACGCCAACTCTCCAGCCCCACACACATACCCCTTTCACAAAATTATAAAATATTTTAGCATGGGTGTGCACATAAATCAACAAATTGACCATGGGACACCTAAGTGCATCCTGAGGTAGGTGCCTCTAGCTCACGGTAATCACGCGTTAGTGTTTACCACAGTTTAGTTAAAGGATCCTGCTATGAGGTAAATTCTATATATGGTGTTTAAAAAATCTGTGCTGAAAAAAACTACCAAGCGGTATTCTATAAACTGCGCTTAAAGTTAGGTGCGGTTTATAGAACAGCGCTTGTGACCAGGATCCACACATAACCTTTGGCGCATCCATTTGCACTGACTGAAATGTGGAAGGCGTGGATTCTCTAATTCTATAATTGTGCATGTAAATTAGAGGAATACCCTTGATCTGTCCCTGACTCTCCCGTTTCCCCTCCCCCTTTCGGGCGCCATGTGTAAATTAAATTTGAAATGCAGATTCCATGCCTAAATATAAGTGCATAAATTCAAATGAAATCCAATTAATGTTAAGAATTGCTTCTTAAGAAGCCAATTATCAGCGATAATTGGTTCATTATTCAATTAAGCGCGTGCAACTCAAAGATCCATGGATAGAATTTGAGGGTATGTTTGCAAAAGCAAACAAAAAACCCAAAACAACAGTGAAAAATTTTTGGAAGCCCATTTCTACTTCCAACCTGATTCCTCCTTGTGCACAACGAAAATCAGCTTTTGCAGGAGTTGAGATTATGGGTATGAGGACAGCTACTGTACCTGGGAAAATGCTGGAAAGAGTCTTATGCCTGACAACAACTGTAATTTATTTTGATAGCGCGTGCAGCTATAGAACGCAATTTATGTCCAGGTGCGTGCCGTGCTGTACAGAAAAGCTTACAATCTAATTATGACAGACACACAGGACAAAAGGGAAGTCAGAACATAGTTCTTATGTAGAGAATTAGGAGGGGGGCTGATGAGGTGGAATTGCATAGGACAAAGGGAAGTCTGAACTTAGTGCGCATGAAGGGGCTATTGAGGGAATGACAAACAGATATGTTGGTAGGGTTATGCACCTTCAATAAGTGGACTTTCAGTCTGGATTTGAATGCTGCCAGAGACAGAACCTGATGTAGCCAGCCAGGCAGGTTGTTTCAGGCATGTGGCATAGCAAGGTAGAAGGGACAGAGACAGGAGTTGGCAATAAAGGAGAAAGGTACCGACAGGAGGGACTTGTCTGCTGAACGGAGGAAGGGGAGGAGGGAGAGCATAGAAAGTAATAAGAGAGGAGAGATACTGAGGAGCTGCAGAGTGAGTACACTTGAATGTCAGTAAGAGGAATTTGAATTGTATGTGGGGGTGGACAGGGATCCAGTGAAGCAACCTGAGGAGAGGAGTAATGTGGCGGAATACGAGGTACACAGCAGCATTTTGAACAGATTGAGGAGAAGAGATATGACAGTGATCAATAGAGATCGCTCGGAGGAAAGGGAAGTTACCAGTGGTGTGCCTTAAGGTTCTGTTCTTGGGCCTGTTTTTTTTAACATTTTTATAAACGATATTGCTGAAGGGCTGTCGGGCAAGGTTTTCCTCTTTGCGTATGATACCAAAATCTGCAATTGAGCAGACACCCCGGCTGGTGTGAATAACATGAAGAAAGACCTGGCGAAGCTTGAAGAATAGTTTGAAATTTGGCAGCAAAAATTTAATACTAAGAAATGCAAGGTCAAGCATTTGGGCTGCAAAAACCTGAGGGAACGGTACAGTTTAGGGGGTAAAGAACTTATGTGCACGACAGAAGAGCGAGACTTGAGTGTGATTGTAAGTGATGAGCTTAAGGTAGGTTGAAAAGGTGATGGCGAAAGCTAGAAGGATGCTAGGGTGATTAGGGAGATGTATGGTCAGTAGGAAAAAGGAGGTATTGATGCCCTCATTGTATGCAACTTCAAAAAGATATAAAAAGGATGGAGTCGGTCCAGAGGAAGGCTACTAAAATGGTGCGTTGTCTTCGTCATAAGGTGTATAGGGACAGAGTCGAGTCTCTTTCATTTGAAAGGAAGCTCTGGAATGAGAGGGCATAGGAAGAAGTTAAGAGGTGAAAGGCTCCGGAGTAATCTAAGGAAATACAGAAAGGGTAGTAGATGCATGAAATAGTCTCCTGGAAGAGGTGGTAGAGATAGAGACTGTGTCCTATTTTATGTATGTTACTTTTGTAAAGCTTTACAAAAGTAACATACATAAAATAGGACAAATTAGACTTGTACAAATATCAAAGATTACAAATCAATCATTGTACACAGTTGGTTCACAGCTCTCTCCATAATAAATCCAAAAACCAAGAATGGTCAGAAACATCATTCATTGAAATGCTTCTATAAAAAGCGTGGTCTTGAGTATTTTCTTAAACTTTAAAATATTAGACAGAGTTCTTTGCGGTCTTATATGATATTTTAATGATATGCATCCTGAAAACCCGCTCTATTGGCAGCCCTCAAGGACTGAGTTCCAAGGACCTTAAGCATATCTGACCAATCAAGGGCACATCTCCCATACAAAGTCCAGTTGTTGAAGACCCCCCCACCCACCATTTGATATTGACGTAATAAATTTCATCTTTTAATGTTGTGGGAATCCATGATACAAATAATGAATCCTCCTTGCTTCCCATCTGGCAAAAGCAGCATTATCCGAACCAGGGGGAAAGGAAGAAAAAGGAAATACAGTAGAACTAACAGCATGTCTATTGGAGTAAAATTTTTCTATCCGTCTGGTCCTCTTGTTTAGATACTTTACCCCTCTGATTAAAGGTCAAGTTGTTAATCGGTTATGGAAGTCAGCAGTGCCTTTACTGCTAGTTGGTTGGGGGGGGGGGGGTTGGAGGGGGGAAGCTTTTCAGTAGAGTGGTTGATGAGCTGAGTCCAAGTTATAAGACCCTAAGCCTGGACTTTGATTGTCTTATTCTGTTTCACTTGTTCTTTTGTTTGTTGGAACTTGGAAAATGTTGTGTCTGCTTATGTATCTTACCATTTTTCTAATAAACAGTTTTGGGGGAAAAAAAAAAAAAAAAGTCCAGTTGTTGAAATGTCTTCCCGGTTGATGTTATGTCCCAGCAACACAGAGGAGAGAATGAAAAGAAAATAGATGTTTCCCTTGAACATCTGTTATCAGTTTGAGAGTTGAGTTGATAGTGATTATATGAGATGATTGTTATGAATGAATGCCTTGAAAAACTGCCAGTGGAACAGCAACCTTGAAAGTGACTAACTTAACAATTTATTGTGCATTGCTGTCACAGATCACAAAACACCACAGTGATGGAATCAAATGTACTCTTATATTGCTATCTTTCCCAGATGCCATGTATCAATACTCATTATGCAGTACTGTTGCTGTGACAAATATCCAGTAAATAATACAATGGTATACCAGAACACCTCGCTGCAAACTTAATAATTCAGCTGAAGCCAAAAGCAAAATGTTTCCTGCATTGTAAACCTCATGAAAGATTGGATTAGAAAAGAATAATGTTACCGGAGAAGCGGTGATGAGAGATGGGAAGACCAGCTGTCTTGACCTGTCAATACCCTGAATTATAGTCAAGCGGTTTATCTCATTGGGCTTGTAGCCAAAATATTACCAAGCCTGGACTCTGTGTTCCTTAAACAGGTCCCTTTTTAAAAAAATATCAATTTAGAACAAGCATGAACACTTACAGTTTGTAGATCTTACAGCAGTGCTTCCTCACAAAGTCCATACACTCTACTGGTACATAACATACTTTACTTAGGGTAAGCCAGGAATGTTTTGCATAGTCCCTATGCAGAGGTACTTTAGCTTTTCTCACAAGCTGAATTCCTACTAACAGGCTCAAGTTAAGAAGCTAGAAAACCAGCACTGGTCGCCGTACATTAAGAAGGACACAGTACTACTCGAAAGGGTCCAGAGAAGTGCGACAAAAATGGTTAAGGGGCTGGAGAAGTTGTCGTACTGCAAGAGGTTAGAGAAACTAGGCCTCTTCTCCCTTGAAAAGAAGAGACTGATAGGGGACATGATTGAAACATTCAAGATAATGAAGGAAATAGACTTAGTAGATAAAGGCAGGTTGTTCACCCTCTCCAAGGTAGGAAGAACGAGAGTGCACTTTCTAAAGTTAAAAGTACAAACGTAAGGAAGTTCTTCTTTCACCCAGAGAGTCGTGGAAAACTGGAACGCTCTTCCGGAGGCTGTTATAGGAGAAAACACCCTCCAGGGTGAACTGGAATGTATGCAGGTAGGGCTGGTCTCAGTTAGGGCACTGGTCTTTGACCTAGGGGCTGCTGTGAGATCAGACTGCTGGGCACGATGGACCACTGGTCTGACCCAGCAGCAGCAATTCTTATGTTCTTAAAATTAGGAGGCCAACAAAACCAAAGACAAACTCTCTCTACAGCATGTGGTGCAGTTAAGATGGAGTCAGTTTTCTTGCAGAACTGAAGAAGAAGATGGGATGCAGTAAGCTGCAGCTGGTACCTCTGGGAGCTGCTAAGCACTCTGGGAATTTGAGTCCACAGAACATACACTGTATATACATCTTAGACACACAATCTATATACTTCCTTTGTACAAGAACTGAGAAACTGCCCTCATGGCACACAATAAACTGGAATGCTCAACTAACAGATTGTCACATATTTTTTGAGTATACCTTTAGAGGGCAGTTACTGGTAATATGCATGCGATGAGAGTAAAAGGAGTATATAAAGGTCCTATGTTACCACATTTAACTTGCATGAAGGAAGAAGTCAAAGCCACGCCAGAAGGTTGAAGCAGAAGTAGGGTTACCATATAGTTCCAAAAAAAGGAGAACGGACTGAGACATCCGGGTTTTACTTCCATTGCTTTCGATCCGTCCTCCTTTTTGCTGGAGCCATATGGTAACCCTAAGGATAGGTTCCTAGAGGATAAAGGAATTTAGGGGTACAGATAGGAGTAGAGGTAGGTCATAGTGATAGTCTGGGACCACTGCTCAGGCAGTGGATCTGATGGGCCGCCGCGGGAGCGGACCGCTGGGCGAGATGGACCTCTGGTCTGCCTCAGTGGAGGCAACTTCTTATGTTCTAAGCAGAAGGGGAAGGAGGAGGAGAAGGAGTACAGCACTAGAAACAAGTCACAGGGAATGGTGAAAGTCATTTCATGGATTTAAATCTGTCTTTGTATGTAAGGGCATTATGGTTGGCATCTGGAATACTCTCCCAGGGGAGATTATTGCAGAATCGACAGTCCTAGGCTTCAAAAGCAAACTAGATGCATATCTCCTTGAGAGAGGCATATAAAGTATGGTTGGCTATAAAATAAACCAGGTGTATACCTGGCAGGGCCTCCGCGTGTGCGGATCGCCGGACTTGATGGACCGAAGGTCTGATCCGGAGATGGCGCTTCTTATGTTCTTATGTTCTTATGATAGACCAGTGTCTCTCAAACTGTGTGCCACAGCACAGTGGTGTGTCCTGAAGAGATTCTGGGTATGCCACGAGAGATTCCATAATTTTACTTTATTTTTTAAAATTTCCTTCATAAGTATACACTAGAATAGATGAGATGTACGTCATGTGCACAAGAATCTGTCAATGTTAGCAGCATCTGTGTGCCTAAGGATACAACCACCAAGCATCATTCTTTGATGTGATTTGGTCCTTGAAAACTAACGGCAAGAAATTTTAGTTTTATTTTTCATGCAGTAGTTTTCCTAACTTGAGCATTAAAGCAATCAAGGCTTGTTACCTTTTGAATCTTCTTATATTTGTGAACTTGGATTTTCAGCTCTGACAGAAATTAAATAGAAAAAAAGAGAATGACTGCAGATGGTGAATGATGAAATGTGTGTTGGCTTGTTGACTATCGAGCCGCATATTGAGTTAATTTGCACTCAAAAACAAGCACATCCATCACATTGATTAGCAATTCTGTCTGCTTCAGTTTTACCATTGTTACAATTACCCATACATAGCTTAAAGAACTTTAATTTAATTTTTGTTGGTTTGCAATTTTATAATATCAATTGTAATGTGCCTTTTAGTGTGTCGGAGCTTAAAAAAAAAAAGGTTTGGGAGACACTATGGTAGACTGTATTTGTAAGGGGCAACAGGACATACTAGGCAGTACAGCAAGCATATGAAAAATGTGTTTTTTCCTTTGCTCACTTCCATTTCACCTGAGGCAAGAGGAAAGAATTCAAACTAAAACGACCGGATCTATAAGCAATCTAAGGCTGCATTACTAAACGCTGCATGGGTTCACACCATAGAGAGAAGCTAAATAAGACAGCTCAGTTCTCTTCCAAGTGACAGCCAGCAAGGACCGTATGTGCTGTTGTCACTTGCTTCTAGAAATGTAGTGGGGGGAGAAGGTTTATGTTCAAATAATTTTTATTGAGCTCAACACAAGAAAAATTCAAAGAATCATATCAAATACACACAAGCTCAAATTTCCAAAAATACAGAAGAACACCTCCTAACTCAACCACCCATCCCCCTAACCCCCCCCCCCCAAGTCCTCCGTCTAGCCAATAACATGGGAGAAAAAAAACAAAAAAGAAACAACTCAAACAAGACACTTAAGAACTCTTGGTTCAACAATTCCATAAATGACTCCTCGCTAGGGGAGTCATAATGCTGTAAAAGGATTCCCAAATTTGCTGGAAAGAGCGCCCCTTAGAAGAAGAAAAGTCTAGAATGTCTCTGCGTTCCCACATCAGGACAGTAATTAAACGGCATCTCCTTGTGACCCTGGGCAAGTCACTTAATCCTCCATAGCCCCAGGTACATTAGATAGATTGTGAGCCCACCGGGACAGATAGGGAAAATGCTTGAGTACCTGATTGTAAAAACCGCTTAGATAACCTTGATAGGCGGTATATAATAAGTGCTACGGTTTTTTAAATGGGTAGGGTTAGTCTCAGTCTAAGAATTAAATAAGCCTGATAATTCCTAAACTATAACCACTATAACTATAACCACTGCAGACATAAAGTACAGACCCCCACCACACTTCCCCAGTGACCACAGACCACCCCCTCCACACAACTCCTTAAAAATCGGAATAAAAACGTACATACCTGCCTCCAGAACATCAGCATCTGGCATAGGAAAGCCTAGTAGAGCTGCACAAAGGTGGCTTAAGTAGTCTAGGGCAGGAGGAGAGGCACCGGCACGAGAGGCAATCGGTGGGCACCAGCACCTGGCCTCGCTGGCCCTCTTCCCTTCTGGCACCTTCCACTGGCGTCTCAGGGCCCGCCTGGAGGGCCTTCACACACACGTGGACATCGACATGATGATGTCACGCAAACGCATGATGTCATCACGGCGCTATCCGCTCTCTTCCAGGTGCCTCGAGCCATGGCCACTACCTTCAGTGTGCCGTGGCTCAAGAAAGTTTGAGGGACACTGCCATAGAGCGACATAAAGGCTTTATAATATTCTCATCTTTGTTTTCCATTCCTTTCCTAATAATTCCTAACATGCTATTTGCTTCCTTAACACTGAGCAGAGGATTTCAATAGAAGTACAGGAAAGCTATAAGGATGCTTAATTGCAGTCGCCAACGTTACATCACCCAAAAGTACAGTATACATCCTCAAAAAAGTTGGGTAACAAAGATGCACATTTTATCTCACAGAAAACATGAAGTTATTCATACAATAACGAACCACTGTCCATTATATAACCTACACTTATTACTGTAGCACAGGGGTCAGCCTGTCTTTGAGATTTACGCTGCTGTATCATAACACACAGTTCGATAGAGCAGTACAGCGTGTGGCTAAGATGAGATTTATCATCGTCATGATAGGTAGGTTGAAAGTGGAAACACAGTTATCTCTACTGACAGGCAGACCTTTACAGAGGCACTTGTTGTACATCTGAGAATTATTCACTTTTAGTGCCATGCGCTGGGTTTTAAACGCGTCCTCTCTCCTTCCTGCATCACTTGGCTCATACACTTTTGATACCGACACTTTTCAGTAGTGAAACCCATTCATCTAATTTCATCTGGAGTTTAAAACATTCAGAAGGAATTTGTTCACATTGTTCCACTGACAAGGAAGCTACGTCTGTCAGGGGGGACATGATTGAGACATTTAAATACATCACGGGACGTGTCGAGGTGGAAGAAGACATCTTCTTTCTCAGGGGACCCTCGGTCACAAGGGGGCATCCATTCAAACTCAGAGGAGGGAAATTCGATAGTGACATAAGGAAGTATTTCTTCACAGAAAGGGTTGTAGATCACTGGAACAAGCTTCCAGAGCAGGTGATCAAGGCCACCAGCGTTATTGACTTTAAGAATAAATGGGATGCCCTAGTAGGATCCTTACGAGGGTCAAGTTAAGGAACTAGGTCATTAGTACTCAGACTTAATGGGGTGGGTCAGTAGAGTGGGCAGACTTGATGGGCTATAGCCCTTTTCTGCCGTCATCTTTCTATGTTTCTATGTCACTAACATAGGGGGACAATATTAACCCGCTACACATAGTACATTGGTTATTTCAGCTTTAGAACAGCTTTTTTTTTGGGGGGGGGAGGGGTGCTAATGTAACTTCCAATGTAGTAAAGAGGGACAATTTCGATATGATGTCTGAGTTTGTAGATTTGGGGAAAAATGTCCAACTATCCAGTAGAGAAAATGACCATTTTCAAATCAGAAAAACATCTGAACTTTTTGTTTTGAAAATGACCATTTTCTAGATGTTTTTTGAGTTTTACCCCTTCTTTTACCAAGGTGTGCTAACCGATTAGCGCACTTAACGCTAACGCGTCCATAGACTAATATGCACGCATTAGCGTTTAGCGCGTGCTAAATCGATTAGCATGTGCTAATTGGTTAGGGCACCTTAGTAAAAGAGGGCCTTAGTGTGTCTAACTTTTAGGACCATTTTCAAAAAAGAAATGTCCAAATGAAAACCACACACAAGCCATTGGATTGTACAAGTAGTCGGTATTCATAGCAAACTAGCCGCAGACATCTGCTTCTTCCATTATATAAGATTGTTGAGATCTCTTGGAATTGTTGACCACTTTGCTGATTGTCCAGCGCTTCTTGTTGTAAACCGCCTCAAACTTTTCATGGCTTTGGCGGTATATAAAAATAAAATTATTATTATTATTATTATTATTATTTTAAAATGTTTTTCTCCTTTGAAAATAAGCCCCAATCTCTTAGAAAGACTGGTTGCACCTCACTCTTGGACTAGGAGGAAGAGGAAGGAAGGGATTTGGGAATTGCAGGAGGTGATTAGGTTGGAGTTAGGATCCTACAAATCAAAACACATCTTCTGCATGGATCAAGCTGATCCCATAAGAAGCAGGAGTGGGGATGGCACAGAGGATCTTCAAATGTAGATCAGAAGAACCACCAGGGGTAGAAGGTAGAAAGGTTCGTTAAGACAACCGTGTCATATGGCCCAAAGGGTTGTGTAAATACCAGGAAGTCTAAAAGTAGGCAATAGTGTAGAACAATGGTCTCAAGCTCAAACCCTTAGTGGGGCCACATTTTGGATTTGTAGGTACTTGGAGGGCCGCAGAAAAAAATAGTTAATGTCTTATTAAAGAAATGACAACTTTGCATGAGGTAAAACTCTTTATAGTTTATAAATCTTTCCTTTAACAGTTAAAGGAAAGATTTATAAACTATAAAGTTTTACCTTATGCAAAATTGTCATTAACTATTTTTTCTGCGGCCCTCCAAATACCCTATTTTTTCTGCAGCCCTCAAATTTAAAGTTTAATATCTTTCCTTTCTCAAAACTGACACATTTCAATCACTATATTGAAAATAAAATCATTTTCCCTACCTGGTGACTTTATTTTTCTGTGCTTTTAACTATGTTTCCAGGGCCTTCTTGTCCTTTCACTGTTTTTCTCTCCGTCTTCACTTTCTGCCTTGCATCCATCTTTGGCATTAACTTAATATTCAATTTTTCTGCTTTCTTTTCAAAATCTACATTTCCATGTCTTCCCTTCCCTTCTATCTCTCTCTTCTTCTGTCCCTATTTCCATGATCTGACATCTCTATCTTTCCTTTCTCTCCCTCCCTCCTTCCTTCCTTTCCCCTGGTCTGGCATTTGTCTCCTTCCTCCCCAACTTTTTATTTCTTTCACCCTGCCCCCTTCTTTCTTTCTCTCTCTCTCCATGCCCTCTTTCTTTCTATATGTCTGTCTTTCTCTCTCTCTGTGCCCCCTTTCTTTCTTTTTTTCTTTCTCCATGCCTGCCCTTTCTTTCTGTCTTTCTCCATGCCCCTTTCTGTCTGTGTCCCATCTCCCTTCTTTCTTTCTGTCTCCCTGTCCCTCCCCCTTTCTTTCTTTATTTCTCCCTGCCCTCCCTCAAGCCATCACCATTGGGGAACAGGCCGCCACTGCCGCAATCGGGGAACAGGCCAGCGCCGAGGTCTTAGCTCTCCCTGCTTATCTTCACCAGTGTGGGGCCGACCAATTCTCACCACCCGACGTCAGCGATTGGCTGGCCCGGAACTTCCTCCCCGACGTTAGAATTGATGTCGGGTGGCGAGAATTGGTCAGCTCCGAGCTGGGGAAGATAAGCAGGGAGAGCTAAGACCTCGGCGCTGGCCTGTTCCCCGATTGCGGTGGCTTGGGGGAGGGCAGTGAGAAGGGAAGGGAAGCAGATTGGGGACCCCTGCTTTAGGCGAGTTGCAGTCGCAGTCTGTACATGATTGTCCTCTCCAAAATCGGAAAACTTGTGAAGTGGAAACGACAGATTGTGGGCCGCAAAATAGTCCCTGGGGGGGCCACATGCGGCCCGCGTGTTTGAGACCGTTGGTGTAGAACAATAGACTCAGTGACATGCAGGCAGGGCTTTCAGGGGATTTAGTGAATCCCCAGCTCTGCAGCCCTGCTTTTGATTTGTTTACTTTTTGCTTGATTCAGTTTGATTTGTTGAGCAGGCCCTGAAGGCCTTGACAATACGGACCTTAATTTGATTGGTTGAGAAGCTTCTGCTTGCTACCTGCTCAATCCATCAAATTCAGAGCAGTGTCCTCAGGGGGTTGAATGAATCCCTTGAAGGCCCTAACTGCACATCACTCAATAGACTTGACACAGAATCTGTGTTTTGGCAAAGAATGCCTGCTTCATGAGTCATGAAATCTAAAAAAAAGCTATGGTACCTAGCTATGTAGAATGTGATCATCTCCTTAGTGAAAATATCAAAAGTGCTAAGTGCTGCCCACTGAAACACCAGAACCACAAAGGTGTCACCTTCTTCTTCTAGTGGTTCTTATTATCTACATTTAAAGGCCTTATGTGCCTACCCCAGTCCTGCTTCTTTTGGACTTTATATTCTTCCTTCTTAAAGTTATCCATTCTTCTATGTCTGTTTCTAAAGGGTCAAATGAATTTTGGGGCAGTGTGAATGGGCCGAGCGGTCATCTCCCATCACATGACCGGCACCTACATTGACCCTGCCCAGGTTCTCCAATAACCCCTGTACACTCAACACAAGCACCGGAAAAGGTGTAACAGAACTTTTATTCTTTCACATAACCTGAGCTTGTTCCCTCTATTCTTTAAGTTCAGTCTCTTAGTCCAGCGTAAAAGATGGTTCTATAGACAGTATAATTTCCCATTCAATTCAACAATTCTCAGTGTTTAGTCAGTTAATCAGCTTTCAGCAGTTTCAAAACCTGAATGGCTTACCTCAGCCACACCAGATATTAGCTGTTCTTTTCTCAGCTCTTCAGCACACAGCCTCAACCAAATAGTAATTGATTTACCTTAGCCAACACCTGTACTGTCCAAACCTCCAATACACACAGCAGGCTACTCATCCAGCCTGTCTCTCTCTCACAGTCTCTCTGGAGGTTTCTGCCCTGAGCCCTTTCTCTGTCTAGGACTTCTCTGGATGACTGAATACCACACTGCACAGATATCCTTCTTTCCAGCTGAGTCCCACCCCTTTGCTTCTGCTGGGCTGCATCATTCTCCCAAAGAGCCTTAGCACTAAGCTGCAGAGGCTCAATGCCTTCTGGGACCTGGAGTCCAATTGCTCTTGGGCTAGCTCCCCCTGCTATCCAAAGGTATAACAGTATCATCATTTGTGAGGTAATTGATGTTGATGTTGAGGGCACTTCTACATATGCTAAAATTTAGGAAACTTGTGAAGACAATTGTGTTTAAGGAAGCTTTTTTTCAGAAAGCCGTGTTTTCATTTTATTGTGGTTTCTGCCGTTTTCATGATTGTAGGTCTTGATTGTAAGCATTGTACCCCACACAGAATTGTGGGATGCTGCGGGTAATAAATTTTAAATAAATAAATAAAACATTCTGAACAGGATTAATATTCCATGTTCTAGTCAAAGTGCTCAAAATCAAATTGAACATCAAGTACATAATTTCCTAATTTGCAATTCATTTTATTCTCCAAAGAGCTAGAAAGGAATAAAACAACAAGTTTATGTGCTACTGTAAAGATATATTTTCAATTCTACTTGTCAATCTATTTCTATGAGCTGAAATGTCACATTTGTCTTTCTAATTATCAGAACATTTTGAAATTCTCCAGAAAGAGGCTGATTAGCCTCCATTTTCCCTGAGAAACTCCAATTAACTACCTTCCTACTTGACGAAACTGGTTCTTTATCCTTTTGAGAGCTCTTTTTCCTTTTAAGCATGTTTGTGCTCTAAAAGAAGAGAAGCTTTTATAATGATTAATGAGACAGTAAATCCTACAAACTACTTGATAAATGGCCCATCATTGTGAAGATGACAAGGTTGTCATCGGGGCTCATAAAGTATTAGGAACTATGGGCATGGTAGGGGTAGGCTGGAGCCATTTACCCCTTCCTCACTGCTGTAGATCGAGCCAACTCCAAAAAGCTTTATTTATTTATTTTTAAAATGCTGGTCAGAAGCAAAAACGTATATCGCTGAATGCATAGATTCATAAAAGCATATTGATTTCTTTCCCACTGTTGTCAATAAAAGGCTAATAAAATAAAATATTAAAAAAATGGATTGCTGAATGGTTTGTGGCAGAAATACAGCATCTCTGTGGCACGACATCAAGGCCAAACACAAATGAAGATATTCTAGTAGGCAGAGAAGGAAAAAGGCATGCAGCACCATAAATCTTAAGAGCATAGCAATAACATGGCATAAATAGCTTATTGATTTGTTGAAATTATTCTAATCAGAAAAATATTTGATGATTGCATGGAAGCAGAAGGGGAAGGCTAGGGTTTTTCCAGCTACACCTAGCACTAGCATTCCTTCCTTTACCTACTGCAATGGATTCTTTTGTTGTCCATGAAATGCTGGAGCTTACAAACAGGGTGGAGCTACTGGAAGGTATACCAGGAAAGAAGGGGCCAACAGCTTCCTTGTTCCACGGTAGTATGCAAAAAAAAAAAATCATCAATATCAATCTTGTCAAATCTCGTCTCCACAAGGCTTATTTTTGCCCACTTGGTGTGTCTTACCCATGTGTCAAGATTGGACAATATTTAGAGGTCACCCCAGCATGCACTGTTTGATTGTGTGTTGTGTATGTAGGTGATTGCGCACAATTAGTTTGAATGGCATTATCTAGTTTGTGGTCTGCATCTGAAAACTGGCTCCTTGGGAAGCCAGAATGTCAGCTGTCAACTGCTAGATTGCTACCTAGACTGGATGTTCTTCAACTGGTTAATTTTCATCACTATGACGAAGGAAAACCTCTACCAGAAAGCTATAAGTTGGGGTGTGAGTCAGCGATGGCAGTATGGGATTGAGTCAGGATACCGACACAATGCATAGACTCTCGCATTAGGAAGTTGGAGAAACTACACAAAGAGTATTTGTCCCTAAAGAAGCACAGAATTCATCAACAAGAAGGTGATAGACAGAATGAAGAAATCTTTAAAAGTGAACTCAAACAGTTGTTTGATATTTCAAAAAAAGATGTTATGACTCAACCTAAAAATGAAGATCAAGAATTCCTACAGAAGCAAAGGCAGAATATGTTTTCTTGCTGTTTGAGTGGCATTGACCTTCAAACGACTGCAAAAAGAGGCAGTACGAGGAAAAGGAAATCATGATAAAAGTGAGGTATGAGGAAAGGCAGACCAAAGCAGTTACCCATATAACATCTGAATTTTCTTCAACATCATCTGGCGAATCTGAAAGCAAAGATGAATATCAGTCTATGAAATCAGTGTCTACTGGTCACCGTACCTCAAGAAAGACATAGCGGTACTTGAGAGAGTCCAGAGAAGAGCAACTAAGCTGATAAAGGGTATGGGGGACCTCTCATATACTGACAGACTGAAAAAGCTGGGGCTTTTCTCCCTGGAAAAGCGACGACTCAGGGGAGACATGATAGAAACCTTCAAGATCATGAAGGGCATAGAAAAAGTAGACAGGGACAGATTTTTCAAACTAAGGGGAACCACAAGTACAAGGGGGCACTCAGAGAAATTGAAAGGGGAAAGGTTTAGAACAAACGCCAGGAAGTTCTTTTTCACCCAGAGGGTGGTGGATACATGGAACGCGCTGCCGGAGGATGTGATAGGCAGAAGCACGCTGCAGGGCTTCAAAGAAGGTCTGGACAGGTACCTGGAGGACAAAGGGATTGAGGGGTACAGATAGGAGTAGAGGTAAGGTTATAGGGACAGGATTAGAGGTAAATTATAAAATTAGTCAGAGACCACTGTTCAGGCAGTGGGCCTGATGGGCCACCGTGGGAGCGGACCGCTGGGCAAGATGGACCTCTGGTCTGCCTCAGCGGAGGCAACTTTTTATGTTCTTATGTTCTTACTGAGGTTGCCAGTACTGCATTATTGATAAAAACACCTATGAATATCTTGACATCAACTGTGGTTGTTGATGTCTTAGATCGTGTAAATGTTTTTGACCGAGTTTACGGAGCTGTTGCTCAGGCCCTTGGTCATGACATTACTGATATAACACGCTCCAGTAGTTCAATCAGACGATCTCGAATGCAAGTTAGGAGAGAAGTTGCATCAGCAGAAGAAAACAAAATTTCCTTTGAAGGTCTTTTTCTTTTGTACTGGGATGGAAAAAAAATGTAACCTGTGTTTAAGCACCTAGGAGCACTTGCCTTTTTTATGGCAGAATCACACCAGAAACAAAGCTTCGAATGGTGCAATACTTACAGCATCCACTGTTGCCAGACATTCCATGATGTCTCATGCGTACAGATGAAATGGAACCTATGACCTTTGAAAGTCTTGTAACACAGAGGACACAGTCATTTTTTTGATCTCTTGATTGAAGGAGGATCAACAAAAGCAAAAATATTCCTGAAGAAACATCCCACAGACGATTCAGATTTCAAGGAACTTTGGAATCAGGCATCCAACTGATTGTTGTTAATGATGCAGCAGAACGAGGGATAAGCTTCATTGAAAAATACAATGATACTTTGACAAATGATGAACAGAAGCAATTGGTTCTTCGGCTATTGGTCAATCACTGAAAGAAGTTTCTTTCTGCATCGAATGTGGTTCTTATGCCATAGGTCATTGATTATTTTTTGCATGCATAAGAATTATAATATACTGTTAAGTTTAGTGGTAATTAAAAAAAAAAAATAGTAACTTTGTTTTAAGTAAAACTTTATGTGTTTTTAATTTTTATAGAAAGGAATAAAATTAATCCTTTTGGACAAAAAAAATATGTTTAATTATATTTAAAATTGAATAAATCTAGTGTAAAAAAAATAATCAGGCAAAGTTTTCCTGTTAGCTTTAGCCTTCACTTTTGCATGACTCCATAGTGAGGATGATCTCGTTAACATCCAGCAAACTGAAATCACCTATCATAGCAATACTGTGATTGCCTGTTTTTTTTTTTTAATTGCTGCTGCTGGGTCAGACCAGCGGTCCATCGTGCCCATCAGTCCGCTCACATGGCAGTCCCCAGGTCAAAGACCAGTGCTCTAAATGAGTCCAGCCTCACCTGTGTACCAGTTTAGCAAGAACGTGTCCAACTTTGACTTGAATCCCTGGAGGGTGTTTTCACCTAGAACTTCCTTACGTTTCTACACAGCCTTCAGTTAAATATCCTTTCTATTTATCCTGTCAGTAGCTGTGCCCATTCTTACTTTGATTCTTAAATGAGCAAAGTATAAGTTAATGAAGCCATTTTGACATCACTGATAAGCTTGGCTCTTATTGTTGGAATGACACATTATGACATCACAATATCTGCTCTGGATACTAGAGACAGTCATTCTCTAGTGTCTATATCTACCTCAGTCCTTCTATCCCAGCATTCTTCAATGCAAGGCTTGAGGGTCAGTGGCTGTGTCCATTCATACTCTGATTCTTATGCGAGTCAAGTATAGGATAATGAAACCATTGTGACATCACTTCTTGGGCATTGGTGAAATGAGGCATTATAACATTACAATCTCAGCTCTGGAATGTTCCTACTCTTTGGCTTTCTGGCAGGTACTTGTGACCTGAATTGACCACTGTTGGAACAGGATACTAGGCTTGAAGAACCTTCGGTCTATCCCAGTATGGCAAAGCTTATGGTCATGTTCTAACCACCCCGTGTCATTCTTTAGTGTCTATCTCCACCTCAGTCCTTCTACACCAGTATTCTTCAGTGCAAAGCTTGAGGGTCAGTGGTTGGGCCCATTCATACTTTGATTATTCCTTCTCTTCTGAGGGAGAATAAGGAGGCCTTACTCCTTATTCTACCTCACTTCTTAAAGAATGACATTGGGATGGTTTCCCATAGTTATCCGGGGGGAACGGGAACAGTAATGAATTTTGTCACTATGTCATTCTCCGCTTTGAAGGTTGTCAGCAGCTTCACTTGTCTCAGTTAGTTTGAGGGGCAAATCTGGGTAGCATGACTCCCGGCCAGCCCTGTTCAGTACTGTTTCAAGTGGTCAGCAATGCTTAAAAAAAGTGAAGATGCTGAAGAGCCGTATGGAGCTCCAGAGGCATATGACTGATCTGCGACAATAATTCAATAAAATGAATAACTTCCAGAGCAAACCACTGTACCGTGTGCCTCAGCGTCAGGCTACACAACATTTAATCTGCAACCGTATTCACTGAGCTGCGATCCCCGGGGTTTCAGATAATTGCCGTGTCTTTCAGAAAACGAGCCAATTAGTTTCCGGGCGCACCTTTCGGGTGCTGGCAAGTTGCTGAATGCAGCGGGCATGTCTTGTACTGTCATGGCTGAGAGATGAAATCACACCCACAGCTTGCTTCTCCCGTCACAAACATCCAAGTAGGGCTGCGTGATCCTGAGTCCAAAATGCAATAAGCTTCTGTGCAGTTCATACAATTACTTACATTATTTCTTTTCTCATATTTTCCTGCAGCAATTCTGAAAGCCCATTTTTTGAATTCTAAAGGTCAGCGATGGTGCTAATAGCCTTTTCTGCCTCATCCTGTTATGAGGTTTATATAAGCATCCTAAGACCTAAGCATTTTTTTTGGAGTGGTTTGAATGATTTGCTTATGTTGCTCATTTCCAAATGCTTATTGTTCGATGTGGATTAGAGAATGTATTAATATATGTTTAAATGATTTTTATTATTCCAGCAGTAAGAAGCAAATACAAACAGACCTTTAAGTATATTACTGGGCGTATAGAGGTGAAAGATGATATCTTCAGTCTTATAGGGCCCTCAGTAACCAGAGGTCACTCGCTGAAAATCAGGGGAGGGAAATTTCAGGGTGATGCGAGGAAGTACTTCTTCACTGAAAGGGTGGTAGATCATTGGAACGAGCTGCCTCAGAGGGTGATTGAGGCCAGCAGCGTGTTAGATTTCAAGAGAAAATGGGATATTCATGTGGGATCTCTAGGAGAGTAAGAATCAGGGAGTGGGTCATTGGTATGGGCAGACTCGATGGGCTATAGCCCTTTTCTGCCGTCAATTTCTATGTTTCTATGTTTCTATGTTTCTACCATTCAGGAAATAACATTTTCAACAATATAATCAGTTTCTCTGGGGCGGGACCGCCGGAAGAGGAAACAGCGCAGACGCAGGGCTCACAGAAGGGCCGGGACCGCCGGCAGAGGAAGCAGCAGGAGAATGGTAGGAGCTTCTCCATGATGGGGGGGGGAGACTGTGGGGGTGCGAGCGGTCCTTCGGGGTGGGGGTGCGATCGGTCCTGTGGGGGGGGGGGGGCCTGAATCGGACGTTGGGGGGAAGGTGGTGCAAGCGGTCCTGCGGAGTGAATCGGACGTCGGGGGGGCATCAGGCTTTCAGGGTGGGGACAGGACTTCAAGGGGGAGAGGAGAGTCGGGGCGGGCCAGAGGAGAGTCGGGGCGGCCAGAGGAGAGTCAGGGTGGCCAGAGGAGAGTCGGGCGGTGACGGGAGAGTCGGGGCGGCATGCGCGGTATACGGGTGTGCGCGATATATAAAAATTTCTTTACATAAATTACAGTTTCCCGTGCGCTATACCCGTGTGCGCGTTTTACACGGGTGCACAGTATATGAGTGAAAATACGGTATACATAATACAAATGGTAGAAAATAAGTGATTACCGGTAGTTATTTCTGACCTGCTGAGCAACAGAGTACCATAGTAGGGTGTGCGACTTATTTATACCAAAACAATGAAAACACCAAAAACTTCCACAGAAAATGGGGAAAAGCCAAAAACAAAGAAAAACCGTGGAAACATTATTCTTGATTAAAAGTCAATACAAAATCAATCCAAATGATGCGAAGCAAGAAACTGGTGGTGCGGACCCGACATGGTCCGTGTTTCGGTTAAGAAACCTTTGTCTGGGGTCCCTGCAGACCCTCTGCTGTCCTCTCACGATCACACAGATGCTTTCGTCCAGACCCTGGCACAGCTGGCAATCTGAGTGAATTACAGAGGTGCTGTAATCGCGATTACGGTAAGCTGCTGCACGTTAGTGAGTGCATTGTGGTCGCTTGTGTTGTACGCAGGATGTCCCATTACACTACAGGTGTTCATAGTGCAACTGGCATAGGGTTCCTGAAGGCTGATGAACTTCCTCAAGAAACCTGGAAAGGGGGGAGGGATCTATCCTCAGAACTCAGAATATTTTGAATTGGGAAAAGCTGCCACTTGCTGAAGGTCCTACAGCACCTCTGTAATTCACTCAGATTGCTGGATGAAAGCATCTGTGAGATCATGAGAGGACAGCAGAGGGTCTGCGGTAACCCCAGAAGGTCAGCAACACTTATTTATACCCACATTCTACAATCCTATTGTACAAAAAACTTTCAAAAAATGAAAGTTGCCCCTCCAAACTTTTTATAGCACTGGTTAGTACAGTGGGCTGGGAACCGGGTTCAATTCCTACCACTGCTCCTTGGGACTCTGGATAAGTCATTTAACCCTCCCATTGCTCCAGGCACAAAACGTAGAATGTGAGTCCACTAGAGACAGAAAAAGTACCTGCATATAATTAATGTGTAATGGTATAATAAGAGGGGTGGGGTAGACCACCCCAGGCATCATCTTCTCGGGAGATGCTGACGCCCCCAGCATATCTCTTGAAATGTTCACTGGCACAAGCAGTATCTTCCACTTGCTGCTCATGCCGGCCTCTGCTCCCTTCTGACATCACTTCCTGGTCGCTGGATCAGGATGTGATGTCAGAAGAAAACCGAGGCTGGTGCGAACAGCAGGTAGAAGATTCTATTTGCACCGGCAAACTTTTCAAGAGGTATGTGGGGAATGGGGGACATTCAAGCGATGGGGAAGAGTGGCGGGGGGATGCTTAAGTGGCGGGGAAGAATGGGGGGCGGGGGCGCATGGCACAGTGATGTTAGATGCCACTGCCCTGGGCGCCAACTGTAAATGTGAGCCACTTTGATCTACTGAATAAAAGGTGGTCTCTCAACTGTATTAAACTAGACCCGAAAGGTAGGAATGCTGCCTCACCCAGCTCATTCTGTGCAGGCTGATTGATTACATTTTTGCCCCCATTGCATGCACTGAGTGGGAGATCTCATTTTCCTAAGGAAAAAGAGGAAAATGACATTTGTATGTATCGTAAGGAGCAGAACCAGGACTGGATCATTCATGACTTTCATGAAAGGGGCTGATGAATGAACTATATGAGAGAAGCCATATCCTTATGATGCAAACAAAGGGATCTGCATAAAGTTCTACAAATGTACATCAAATTGTGAATTGGAAAACGGCAGATATCTCTGCTATCTGCTTTTGAAGCAGCCAGATACAGTTCAGGGTTATATTGTTCTAGTTTCATTAAGATCCTTTTCCCTTATTATTTCTATTAGTGGTCTGCGCTAAGTGACATTTGAGTGTCATATGTTGCACAGCCTTCCATGACATTTGGCATTTCAGTGAACAGAGTTTCATAGAAGTCAATCTCCCCGTAGGGGATGATAATTTCTAATCAGGTTGAATGATGCAGCTACCTTCAAAGGAAGAAAAATTGCAAACTTTAGCCGATGGTGTCCTTTGAGCAAGTAATGTAGGCAAAGTCCACTTCTAGTGACATTGTGAAACATGGTCAAGACTAGGTTTAGATAGATAAGGCAATAGAAGATATATTTTTTCTAAGGTTAAACTCCAATGTTGGTGAAGAGCCCCTGCTATGCTTTTCTAAAAGAGATGAGTACCTTTCTAATTTATTTATAATTAAAATATCTAATTAAGAAAAATAATATAAAAAAATATATAAAATATCAAGACCGATGAAGACTTTAGTGCAAACAATTCTGTGAATGAAACTCTCTCACAGCTTGCACCGCTGAGGTCCTAAACGGGAATAATATGTCAATCTAAGGTTGTGTGTATGCAAGACTAGGGTTGCCAGCAGGACATTTCCAGGGGTCCGGACAGCTTTTCAAAGCCCTTCACTTTGTCTGGGTTTTGAAAAGAAATCGCTTCGGGAAGGGGCATCTGCGAATGTGCGGAGGCCTTCCTGTCTGACAAACAGGCAGAGGGTGGGCGGGGCTGGGGGCGGAGCTAGGGCATAACGGGGCAGGGATGGGTAGAACTGGGTGGGCCTGGGGGGGCGGACCTATGGGTCCAGATTTTACTGACGTAAAATATGGTAACCTTTGACAAGACTGAACTCCTTTTCATTTCCTCTCCCCTACCTCCATTCTCTATTTTGGTGGATAACACTCTCATCCTCCCTATCTCATCAGCTTGCAGCCTCGGGGTCGCATTTAGCTTATCTCTTTCCTTTTCTTTGCATATCCAGCAGAGTGTCAAAACTCATCAATTTTTTCTTTACAAAGTCATTAAAACCCAGCCTTTCCTTTCTGAGCATGCTGTCAAGACCTCTATCTACGCTCTCCTCACCTCTCACCTAGATTACTGTAACGCAGTGGCGTGGTAAGTGGGGCAAGGGGACGGTCCGCCCCCATGTTGGTGGGGGCGCCGACACCTCTCCTCCTCTCAGCCCCTTCCCTTCCCCCATACCTCTAGTTGAAGAAGTTGTTTGCAGCGGTCAACAACGTGCTCTTCGTGACCCCGTCGGCTCTCCCGCTGACATCATTTCTGGGTGCTGTGCACAGGAAGTGACATCGGATGGAGAGCCGTCGGGCTCGAGAGGAGCACATTGCATGTGGTTCTCCACTATTGAAGCATAGGACAACTCAGAGCCCTGAGAAAGAGTGTTTCTCTGAAACATGGACCGCGTTGGGTCTGGTCTTCACGCACATGAGAGCCATCCTTTGGAACATATTTTATTGATTATTGACTTTTAATTAAATTCCTGCAACTTGTACATTCCTCTCTGCAGTTTCTTTTTGCTTTTGATTTTAGCACAGGTCCCACTTTATGCAACGAGACCTACGGTAGTTATGATTGGCTACTGGGCTTGATGGACCATTGGTCTATGATAACCTGCTTTAACAGTAGCCCATGCTGTTAAATTCTCCCCACTTGCATAAAGACTTTATAAAATGTTAACAAATGCATAACAGGCAAATCTTTCTTATTTGTTTTAATATGCTATGCCATTCATTTCAAATAGAAATTTCCACTGCGAGCAAGGTGGGGAAAGCAGACTTAATTTTCATCTTCCCCGTCTTAGGTTTTCCTGATAGCTGCAGACTTCAGCAAAACTAAAGTGAGGATTATTCCCCCTTGAGGATCAGCAATGACAAAAAAACAGCAGTGAATTAAAATGTTTCTCTGAAAAATTAGCAGGCGCTTGCATTAATTGAAATTCAGTTCTTTATGTCTACTAATTCACTTTCGTACTTCTGGGATTCATCACGGAGAAAGACAGAGAGCAACAGATTAATCCAAGCATTCACAGTGACAATGATAAATTGAGAATTTGAAGCTTACATTGAGATAAAGTTTTATTAAAGCCTTTTCACTCATCTTTCATAATTTCCATAAGATCAGGTATTTTGTGTAAAATAATACTTCTTTAAACTTTGTGATTCCCAATTGATTGACTGCAGAATGTGGGGAGCCTTAAAAGATATTGGGATAATCTTTCCGAGACCAGAAAACATGTGAAACTGAGGTTGAGGTATAGCAGTTGGGGACTTCTATCATATCCACTGAAAAAAAGTGTAGATTAAGGGGACAATGTAGTAACCGCGAGGTAGATATTCACTTAATCCTCCCTTGCCCCAGGTACATACTCAGATTGTAAGCTTTCTAAACTGAAAAATACCTACTAAGGCCCTCTTATACCTAAACTAAACTAAAGCTTAAGTTTGTATATCGCATCATCTCCATAAAGATAGAGCTCGACACGGTTTACAGGTAATTCAATAAATGAGGGAAGGACATAATAAGAAATTAGAGGTTATGAAGAGGATAGCTAGTTTTACATTTTAAATAAATAGCTTTACGTTTTGGAGAAAAGCCAGGTTTTCAGATGCTTTTGGAATAATTGGAATGAGCCTAGGTTCCGCAGCGGGGCAGGGAGGTTATTCCAAAGCTCAGTGAATTTGAAAAAAAGGGATTTCCCTAATTTACCTGCATACATGACGCCTTTTAACGAGGGGAAAGATAGTTTGAGTTTGTGGGCGGATCTGGTAGTGTCAGGTCTCGAAGAATTCCAGGATAGTGGGATTAGGGGAGGAAGAATGCCCATGTAGGATCTTGAATATTAGGCAGGTACATTTAAAGTGCATCCTAGAAATCACCGGAAGCCAGTGAAGTTTTGACAGAAGCGGGGAAACATGATTAAATTTACTTTTTGCGAAGATCAACCTAGCCGCAGTGTTCTGGATCTGCTGAAGTCTTTGAAGATTTTTCTTGGTTAGACTTAGATAGATGGAATTACAATAGTCCAGTCTAGAAAGAATGATTGATTGTACAAGGACAGCAAAATGTTGTTGGCGGAAGCAGGATCTCACTTTCCTCAACATGTGAAGACTAAAATACCATTTTTTTACCAGAGAGTTGAGATACCATATGGGTTACCATGTGACTCCAGAAAAAGGAGGGCGGATGGAGACATCCAGGTTTTGAAAAGCTTGGAACAAATCACCGTCGGGCAAGAGGGCATCCGCCCATGCGATGCAATGACATCACACGTGCATACGCATGCGAGTGACATCATCGCATTGCATCTGCGCATGCCCTCCTGCCTGACAAGAGAAGGCAGCGAGGAGCGGGATAGGGCGGCAGCGAGGGGTGGGGCTGGGGCATAATGGGGCAGGGATGGGTGGAACTGGGCGGGCCTGGGGTCAGGTCTAGGGGTCCGGATTTTACTACAGTATAAAAAAACCAAAACCTCTTTATAGTTTAATAAATCTTTCCTTTTGGCTAAGGGCTCCTTTTATCAAGCCGTGCTAGCGGGGTTAACGCACGTGACGTTTCATCATGCGTTAACCCCCTCGCTGGCCTAAAAACTATATCTGCAGTATTAATGATTAGCTGTCAGTCATGAGCAACAACAACAGGGGAGAGAATTAGTTAATTATGAGGTTTGTTGCATTATTTTAATGTTATAATGCTGTATTGATCAGGAATCTGTGGGATGGAACTAATTGAATTTTGGAGCCTGTGTTCATTTTGGTTCCTTATTTTTATGTTTGTGATAATCTATTTCAGATCCTTGACAGTGACACAGAAGATCTGTCACAAGCATAAACTGTATTCGTTTTTGTGGTTATAGCTGAGGGCGCTTTCAGTCTTTGCAATCTACCTATTGTGTTAATTCCTGCTGCTACTGTGAATACTGCCAGGCCTAAAACTTCCAAGGATACTATTTGAGGACATATTTTCAAAAAGCCACACTGCAAATAAATATCTTCAAACCCTAGTGCTTGTTGTTTCTTTTAATTATACTTCATAATATTTTCACTTTTAAATATTATGCTATAAAATACATACATTTTTATTTTTATTAATTTTAATGACTTTATAGATGTAATCATGTGCTCAGAGTTCTTTCTCATAGGTCAGAAAAGGTAGAAAGGTCGACCAATAAGACCTGTGATGTAGGGAACCATCATCACCTCATTGAGTTCCCATTAACACAACCCTCATGTTAGATATGTGGAGGGGCATAATCAAAAGATACATCTAAGTCTATTTTGGGCCTAAGTTGCTAGTCGCCCAAAGTCAGCAGTGTTTAAAGTCCATTCCCAAAAAATACGTCCAAAATATTTTTTTTTTTTGAAAATCGTTTAATTATATGTCTTGTCATTTGATTGGCCAAACCGCTAAGTCGTCTATCTTTATACCCCATTCTCGTCCAAAAATTCGGCCAAGTCAGAGAAGCCTAGGGCAAGACCTTTTGGGCGTGGAAGAGGCCGGAAAAGTGATGGACTGGACACCCAGACATGAAAACAGGGTAGTGGGACATCTTACAGGGCACTTCTGAAAACTTCACCAAAAGTGTGCCATATAAACATCTCACCAGAACTCCCTTATAGGTCATGGTGAGCCCCCCAAAACCTACTAGATCCACTTGTCTACAACCCCAATAGCCCCAGACTACTTAAGCCACCTATGTGCTGCTCTACTAGGCTTTCCTATGCCAGGTGCTGATGTTCTGGAGGCAGGCATGTACATTTTTATTCAAATTTTTATGGTGTTGGGGGGGGGCGGTCAGTGATCACTGGGGGAGTGTGTGGGGGTCAGTACTTTGTTGCATGCCCATGGAATAAAGAGTACTAAAGGAAGACAAAGCCATCACCAACAAACTGAACACATTTTTTGCATCTGTATTTACCGAAGAGGATATATACAATTTACCAGAAGCCGACAGGCTATACACAGGAAACGAAGATGGGAAACTGACGGTCAGTCTAGAAGAGGTATACAGGCAGATTGATAGGCTTAAAAATGATAAATCCCCGGGACCAGACAGCATCCATCTGAGGGTAATCAAGGAACTGAAAGGGATTATAGCTGTCGATCAAATCAGGAAGGATTCCGGAAGACTGGAAAGTGGCGAATGTTACTTCAAGAAAGGTTCGAGGGGAGATCCGGGAAACTACAGACCGGTGAGTCTAACCTCGGTACTGGAAAAGATGGTAGAGTCACTGATAAAGGACCACATCATTGATCACCTTGACGGATACAATCTGATGAGGATCAGCCAGCACGGCTTCAGCAAAGGAAGATCTTGCTTGATGAACTTGCTGCACTTCTTGGAGGGAGTAAACAGGCAAATAGACAAGGGTGACCCGGTCGACATTGTATATCTGAATTTTCAGAAGACGTTCGACAAGATCCTAATCTAATCTAATCTAATCCTTAGGTTTGTATACCGCATCATCTCCACGTTTGTAGAGCTCGACATCTTGCATGAAGGACTACGAAAAATTGCGAGCCATGAAATTAAGGGTGAAATACTCACGTGAATTAAAAGCTGGTTAGTGGATAGGAAACAGAAAGTGGGGGTAAATGGACAATACTCGAACTGAAAAAGTATCACGAGTGGAGTGCTGCAGAGTTCAGTGCTTGGGCCCGTGCTCTTCAACATATTTATAAACGACCTGGAAATTGGTACGACGAGCAAGGTGATTAAATTTGCAGATGAATTAAAAAAAAAAAAAAAAAAAAAAAGAAGACACAGAAGGATTGCGAAGACCTGCAACGTGACAAACACGCTCGAGAAATGGGCTGCGACATGGCAAATGAGGTTTAACGTGGATAAGTGTAAGGTGATGCATGTAACAAAAATCTTTTACACGAATACAGGATGCAGTACTCGGAGGTTTTAGCATAAAGCCGCCTCCATGCAGCTTTCTCTCAGAAGTGATTGGGGTGATAATGACTCTACCCCATCACAGTTATTTTGCCACTGTAACTGAAAAGAGTGTTATCTTATTTTATTAAGTGCCAATTTGCAGAAACAAAATTCTGTGTTTTTGATTGAACCATATCCATGCCCTTCTCTTCTTGGTTGGGCTAAGAACTTTTCCGCACTCCCTCATAAGGCTTCTGTAATAACCCCCATATTCTTTGGATAGGCAATCACTGCACTGATGGTTAGCACACACTAAAATATTTTAGGGCACACATTTTAAAAAAATGAAGTGAAACGGGGGAAAAATAAGAAAGAATCACAATAAAAAAAGATGTTAAAAAATGAATTGAAAGTAAAGTGTGAGCAAGCAGACCTCTAAAATATTCAGGCCTCAGGGTGAACAGGAGAACGTACCCTTCCTTTTCACATTCCTCAGACTCTGCCTGGGAGCTGTCTGTCTGAGAAGTCTCTTTTAAGTGATATTTCAATTTGCCATTAATTTTGAGCTCGCCAAACCGTTCACTCTTGCAAAAATTAGCAAAATTAATTAAACATTTATACTGGTTAGAATTTAGAAACTCGGAGCTTTATTATTAGTTGGAATTACTTAATACATTTTTAATAGAAGCAAATAATTATTATGGTTCCTGTAATGTATTCACATTTCCCAAGCCAAATACATGGTAAAGTAGCTGGGGATATTCAGTCTCTGCTATTTTTCAATTGTGCTCCTGCACTGCCCACTTCGAAGCACATGGAGGACACTCGGTTGTTAGTTTGTGTCAGCCAAAAATGTACTCTTCAGCATAATAACAGCGGGATCTGGATAGCTCCTACTCCCGCCACTAACCCCCCCCCCCTCTCTTTCCCTTATGCCTTGAACCAATAATAGAGACCTCACACAATTTTGGAATATAGCCGCAGCTCAATTTATTAACCAGAACAACAATTAAATTAATTTGCATAAATTAACATCATTAACACAGTAACTTCCATATCACAAGATCTGCCAGCTCCTCCCGAGCTACCTAGTGTAATCATCAATAAATGGCCCCCGACCCCGCCATGAACAGCAAGAGTTTGAGGGGTGGCATGACCTCATGCCCCTTTAACCAGGTCAGTAGACCCCAAGACACGGCTCCCAGCCGTCCCTCCACTCATCGCCGGATGAGCCCCAGCACCCAGTAGCTCGGGAGACCCGCCTTCCCGAGCTACAAAGGCCATCTATAAAGGGTGGGTGGGCGGGGAAAAAGCCGCCCTGGAGGACCCTGAAAAAACTGAGTCCTCCAAGGTCCCGGCTTTTAACACCTCCCCCGGTACCGCCCACTTCTCTCTGTACATCCAATCGCGCACCATTTTTCGGCACGCGTCTCCCCCTCACCAAAACAACTTTTAAAACCACCAATCCTTCCTCCGCTTCCATGACAACACGGGCGGCATAGGGCTCCCAGCCCCGTGTTATCCTACGCCCGTCGAGACTGGCTCTCGGGCTACTCTTTTTCTTCACACAGCTATGAATTCCCCAGAATTCATACATTCATTGGTAGAATTTTCTTCAGATAGATTGACTCAAAGGGTTACAGTTCTGTATTTAAGAGACAAATGTGCAGTTTGGCCATGTCACACCTCTTTTGAAAAAGACCCACTGGTGGCCCATATCCCACAGAATCACAATTAAAATTCTCTTTCTTGCGCTCAACGTTCAGGCCAAACACTCTCCTTCTTTTAGCGACAGATCCCGTACGAAACCTCATGTACTGTGCAATCATCTCGGCAACATCTTACGGTTCCATCTGTTTGTCAGTTATTTTATGACACAACTCGCAAAACCATTTATTCTGTAGTCGCTCCCACTCTATGGAATGCCCTCCCCTTAGCGTTAAGACTGGAAACTAGCTCTAATCATTTTAAAACGAACCTTTCTCTTGAAGGATGCTTTTGAGATTTAGATAAATGGATCACCTAAATCTTCCACTTCTCCATAGCGTTCTTCCCATTACCTTTTCAATTTTTTATTTTATAAATTGCAAACTCTCCCCTTTTTTCCTCTTGTGTCATGTCGTGACAATTCAAATTCACATATGTCCTTTCCTTTGTTTTTAATTATTTTTGTTTGTATTAAAATTGTTTCATATTATAAACTGCTTTGGTATTAAAGCGGTATATCAAAGCATAATAATAATAATAATGTATTTTCTTATATATCGCCTAACCAGAAGTTCCGGGTGGTTCACAGCAAGAGAACTGAGACATATCAGCGAAGACACAAAATACAGTAGAATTCAGTGGAGTACAGTACAAATACAATGCAATGCAACAATGCAATGCAATGCAATGTAAAATCATAACATAAATTTACCAAACAAATAGGTTTTCATCGATTTTCTAAACTCATAGTAAGATTGGGATTGGGCAATTAGAGAACACATCCAAGAATTCATTTTCCCCGCTTAGGCCAGGATTCACTAACCTGCCTGGTCGGGCCCGATCCGGGCAGGTCCGACCAATTCAGGAAACAAAAATATGCAGATGGGGGCATTCCTCCAATTGCCCCCATCTGCCTGTACGGCTCGCACATCCATGACTTTTATTTTTTAACTTTAAACTTTTGCAGCCCGTGGGTTTAACCCACTTCAGGTTAAACCCACGGGCATGCACAGGCAGTCAGGGCAGACGTGTTCGGGGCAGTGCACTGTGCTGATTTCAAAGCCCATATGTTCAAGCTTCGGAGCCGAGCAGACCAGGATGGGTTTTGTGTGTATTGTGTCTGAAAAGGAGGAATCCTGTTACTTAAAACTTTATTTTAACTTAAAACTTTAATTTTTAGCCCTGCGAGCCCGTGGTTTTAACCTGCTAGTGGGCAGACTTGTTGGGCCGACGGCCCTTTTCTGCCGTCATACTCTGTTTCTATGCTTTAAACCCGTGGGTTAAAACCACGGGCTCGCTGGGCGGGGAAGGGCAGGAGAGCGGCGATGCGGCAGGAGAGATTCGGGGAAGATCGAGGCAGAGCAGGGCGGCATGAGGGCAAGCAGCAGAGATAAGAAACAGGGCAGCATTCGGGGCGAGAAGGCAGGAGAGGTTGCAGGGCAGAGAGCAGGGCTTCCAGTCGGAAAGACATTTTCGACTGGTCCCCAGCAGTCGCTTCTTCAGGTGATCGGCCAGCCCAGTCGGATCGGAAATTTGGTGTCTTGAATCGCGTCGCTGTCCGATTTGCATGCGTTTCACCTCACTGCATGCACGGATTCGAAGTGGATTGCAGGAGGAGGTAAGTGAATCAGGCTGGAGGGAAATTTGATAGTAAAGGGGGTCGCTTTGTGAATCTAGCCCTTAAACTTGAAACTATTGTGATGTCTTTTTTACCTGACAGCCTTCTCAAGAATAAAGAGAAAGAAAACCATGACTTCAATTACCCAATTAACACCCCCTCTTTTATCAAGCTGAGCTGCCCATAGGAATAGAGTGGGCGGTTCGGCATTTCGCTTGTGCTATTCGGCAGCACAGCTTGATAACAGAGGGGAATAATTAGATAAGCTGAGGATAAAGGTTGGCAATATCAGTGTACAGAAATTGTATAGATGGAAATGGGTAAGATATAAGGGGCCTGATATAAGGGGTTTACTGGGCAAACCCCACTGAGCTGACTGGCTGTCAATATTTAGCGGCAGTTATGGGGGGAGTTCTGAGGGTGCAGTAGGAGGGGCTGCTGAAAAGTTCTCAGCCAAGCCAACAAAGCTGGGGCGGTCTCCGTCAATGGCTTTACACTTCGGCCGCAAACCGATTTAGTGCACGTGAAACGCTAACGCGTGCATGTTAGTCTATGGACGCGTTTAGCGCACCTTAGTAAACGAGGGGGGTTAGTCCAGTGATTTTCTACTCTTTTCATTCCTGTGGAAAAATCCGGAACAAAAAAAAGGGGAAAATCGCTGGACTAAGTGTATAGCCCTCAACTTTGTTGGTTGGGCTGAGAACCTTTCGGCAGGTTTAGAACCAATGCTAGGATATTTTTCTTCACTCAGAGGGTGGTGGACACAGCTTCTGGAAGCTGTGATAGGACAGAGTACATTAAGGGGATTCAAAGAGGGATTGGACAAGTTCCTGAAGGATATGGCAATTGAGGGATATAGATAGAGGTAGAGATTGGTTCATAAAAGGGTATAGATAGAAGAATAACGAGGATTGTAAGGTTTTAGCCAAAGGATCACTTACAGGTCACGGACCTGATGGGCCGCCGCGGGAGCGGACTGCTGGACGCGATGGACCCCTGGTCTGACCCAGCGGAGGCAACTTCTTATGTTCTTAGTCCCTTATAATATGCAAGTTTTTACCATACCTTTGTTTTATAACAGTCCCACAGACTCGAGTTAGTTGCCGAGTCACCCATTCTATTCCTATAGGCCAGTGTCTCGCAAACTTTGTGAAGCCATGGCACACTAAACATGGTGGCTTCGGCTAGAGGGCATCTGGAAATGCACGGACATCGATGCAGTGTCACCTGCTTGCATGATGTCATCACATCATCGTCTGTGCATGTATGAAGGCCCACCAGACGGGGCACTGAGCCACCAGTAAAGACTGATGGAAGGGAAGAGGTATGTAGTAGAGGTCTGCACGGGAACGGGGATCGCGGGGGTCCTGTGGGAATCCCCTCCTAACCCATGGGACTCCCACAGGGACCCACCTCTGGCCACGTGACTCCCACGGGGACCCCCCTCTAGCCAACGGAACTCCCACGGGGATGGAAGGCTTTGGAAGCAGGGTTCGTCCATATAATATAATGGACACGTCAGCCTTAGTAAAAGAGGGGGTTTATAAGTTAATTACCTGAACAGAAAACAAAAAAAGGGTTCCACCAAAGAGATTCCACAAGGAAAACAGCAGTGCAAACACAAAAGAAACTGTGGAATTGATGATCCTGTCAGAAGTAATTGCTGCTTTTTATGGGGACTGGCGGGGAGGGAGGTAATTCCTTGTGGAGATGGGTGGGGACAGAGAGGATCCTGGCGGGGATGGGTGGGGAGGGAGAGGATCCTGGCGGGGATGGGTGGGGAGGGAGAGCATCCTGGCGGGGACGGGTGGGGAGGGAGAGCATCCTGGCGGGGACGGGTGGGGAGGGAGAGGATCCTGACGGAGACGGGTGGGGAGGGAGAGCATCCTGGCGGGGACGGGTGGGGACGGAGAGGATCCTGACGGAGACGGGTGGGGACGGAGAGGATCCTGACGGGGACGGGTGAGGACGGAGAGGATCATGGCGGGGACGGGTGGGGACGGAGAGGATCCTGGTGGGGACGGAGAGGATCCTGACAGGGACGGGTGGGGATGGGTGGGATTTCTGTCCCCGTGCAACTCTCTAGTATGGAGAGGAGAGGCACTGGCATCGGCTGATATATATATTTATATATCAGAAAAGCTACACATCCAGTACACATTAAGTAAACATTTCTTGAATCCTGAGAGGTGAAAATCTCAAAGCATTATTTTGATGTGTTTGTGGGTGTGTGTGTATGTATATATATTGTCACCACTCAGTTGCCGGGTATCGGAACTCCACAGCATTACTAGTGGTTACACCTTGAAATTGCACGGACGTGTGACCCGGACTGGAGTCACCCTGCAGGATTGCACTGCTACCAATTTGGCAACAAAATCAAAACACACCAATGGAGTTTAAATCAAAAATATTTCACTTTTACTTATTCTACATCAAAGTCAGTGGCTCATAAATAAAGATGAAAATGGCAAAAAGCAAAAACTCCAGTAATGCAAAATACAACAGAGAGTCCAAATGAAACAGCACCAAAAAAAACCAAACAGTCCAAACTTTCTCTGAGTACTAATTTAGTCCCAGTTGCACCTGAGGTTTCAGCTCTCCTCAGAACTAGCACCGCCTGCTCCCAAGCAGGTAATTCAACCAGCAAAATAAAGTTCAAGGCACTTGTTCTCCAAACCACAGTGCTCAAAGTTAAAGCCTCCAGCAGCCTAAAATATCACTGCCGGGTAAAGGAGAGTGTCACAGGTTTTGCAAGACAAAAGCACAACTAATAGCTTTCAAAATTCCCTCCCTGGGTGTTAGCAAAACCTCTCCCCAACTGACACTCTCAGCTTTACAAAAACATCAAAATTAGTCCAAACAGGCAAACAATCCAAAACACTCACTCTTTGTAGCTAGAGGTCCAGTCCACCTGCATGGGCTCAGGAAAGTCTGTAGCACACTCTGCAAAACCTTCTTGACAATCCATGAGTTCCACATCCAATAAAGGCAAGTCCTCAGCTTGACCAGCTTCTGTGAACTCCATGGGCATGGGTCTATTGCTCCTGCTTGGCCCAGGGGGATCCTCAGGGAGGCAAGGCCTGAACTTCCTCCATAACCGGCCTCCCTGTCTGCTCTCAATTGCTGGCTTACATATCCTAGGGGCGTGCCCTGTTCTGGGTGAGTCAGCAGACCTGCCTGGGGTTCTTGAGCTCCCCCGGTGGCAACTCCTGCACAGATCTCCTAACTCCTCCTCAGACAATTCAGGCTCCCCCTGCTGGTCAAAGGCATTATTACCAGAATCATAACCCTGGGAGATCTTGGAATTTCCCTTCCAGGTTTTCCCTTTTACTTTTCTCTCTGCCCTAACTGGAACTTTGGCAGGCCTCGTGTCTGACTGGTCACAAACTGGGACCTTGGCAGGCCTCGTGTCTGACTGGTCACAAACTGGGACCTTGGCAGGCCTCGTGTCTGTATGTATATATGTATATCGTGTCTGTATGTATATATGTATATCAAATTACATAAATACATTAACTAAGCATACATCAGAAAATGAGTCCCTTAATTTCCTTGAAGAATTCTGCATTTTTTTGTTCTTTACTGTCAACTGTGACAATGCACTTTGCACAGAATAGCTGTCAAGTGAGTGTTGAAACATGCTCCAGACAATGCAACACTTTGGACACTGGAATATTTCAAACAAGATTTGTGATCCACACTGAAGCAAATGCTGAAAAATGCTGGCATGGCCAACTGTAGCACAAGTAAAGGGTCTTAATTCATCATGCGAATAAGGGACCCCAGGTTCCCACAATCAATTTGAAATAACACAAGCCCCTTTACACACAAGGCTTTTCACTACACACATTTTACGTAAATTAGTGCACATTAAAGTATATTAATGAGGAAATTCTGTTAATGAGGTGCTAATATTTATATGTGCATTACTCGTATATATGCTTGTGTGGGCACTTATGTGCATACATTCCAACATTTTACCTAAGCGCTGTTCTGCAAGCACCCACTTAACTTACATTCTATCTATTTCCATGAATCATGGGCAAAACCTGAACTCGCACACCTAAGTCATAGAATAAAATATGCTATTTTAACATTTATAAATAATCTTCAAATTGGAATGATAAGTGAGGTGATTAAATTTGCAGCTGTCATGAAACTGTTCAAAGTTGTTAAAACACATGCGGACTGTGAGAAACTGCAGGCAGAGCTCAGGAAATTGGGAGACTGGGTATCCAAATGGCAGATGAAATTTAATGTGGACAAATGCAAAGTGACGACATTGGGATTTTATGCGCCACTCTGCCTGTTTCAAGCCATTTTCGTTTTTCTGCTCAAAGGCACATACATTGTTTTTAGCTCATCTATGTACCCTACATCATCTGGACCCCTGAGGAAGGCGTGCGGGACAATCATACGTGTATTACAAATTCAGACTTTTATTTGTATTTTTATTGTGAAGAGCGAACAATAAATCATCTTCCAGAACATCCACATCCACAGTCTTTTGTTTTTATCTTTGGATTGTTTTTACTGTGGAACATTGGGTCTTCCTTTTTATTTTGTTGGGAAGAACGATACAAATCATGGTTACCTGGTATTAGGATCCACCTTACGAGTCAGCACCCAAGAAAATGATCTAAGTGTCATTGAAAACAATATGCTGAAATCTTCTGCCTGCAAAATGATTCAACGTGTACTAAGGGGGCACTTCTAGGCACCTCCATTTAGGCATCCCATGGTCACATGGGATGCCTAAATGGACAACGCTTTCATCCTTCCCATGTTGTCTGCTTGCAATCTCAGGGCTACCTTTGACTCCTCTCTCTCCTTCTCCATGCAGATACAACAGATTGGTAATACTTGCCACTCCTTCCTAGTCTATAACATTACCAAAATCTGACAAACTATTATTAATCTTGACTGGGGTTGCTATTCAGCATATCACCAATAACTGGAAAAATTATACTAATAAGAACATAAGAAGTTGCCCCCGCTGAGTCAGACCAGAGGTCCATCTTGCTCAGCGGTCCGCTCCCGCGGCGGCCCATCAGGCCTAGGGCCTGAACAGTGGTCCCTGATTAATTTTGTAACTTACCTCTAATCCCATCCCTATAATCTACCTCTACTCTTATCTTAATTATACATTTTGGTGGAATTCAGTATGCCATATTTTTAAGATGGAAAGAGCAATTGCAATACAGAAAGGGAACTATAATAATTTTATAAAGATCTGGGGGCCATTGGAATGATATTGTAAGGAGTAAACATCATTTTCCTTGGATGAATATATGTACACATTGGGGGGTGGGAGGGAGTTTTTCAGGAAATTTCATTATATTATGTGTTTATATTATATTTATGATATAATTGATTATAATATTTGAAAGAAGGTGGGTGAGACGGGAATGGGATATAATTTTTATGTTTGTAGAATTATATGAGAATTACAAGTGTTATTGTTGTTACTGATGATATATTCCTGTACGCTTGCTATAAGTTTTCAAAATGAATAAAGAATATTAAAAAAAAAAAAAAATCTGACCTTTCCACTCTTAAGTACACTTCCAAAACCCTTATCACCTCACGCTTAGATTACTGCAACTCCCTACTCTCAGGTCTTCCGCTCGACCATCTTTCCCCTCTCCAATCCATCCAAATTCGGCTGCATGACTCATGTTCCATGAGAGCCACTGTGCTCACGTTACCCCTCTCCTAAAGTCACTTCATTGACTTCCCATCCATTTCCGAATACAATTCAGACTCCTCTTACTGTCTTACAAATGCATTTACTCAATTGCCCCTCATTATCTCTCTTCACTTCTCTCTCCCTACATACCCCTTTCCCCGCAAGCTCCGCTCAACTGCTAAGTTCCTCCTATCTGAGCCCTTCTCTTCCTCTGCCAACTCCAGATGCCGTCCTTTCTGTCTTGCTGCGCCATATGTCTGGAACAAACTGCTTGAATCCCTACGGCGGACTCCGTCTTTGGCTGTGTTGAAGTCCATGTTACAAGCCCATCTCTTTGAGACTCTCCTCCTTGGGTTCTGCATCCCCAACCCCTCTCTGTCCAAGTTAGAATGTGAGCGCTTCTGAGCAGGAACTATTTAATGTCAAAATGTGCAGTGCTGTGTACGCCCTTCAGTACTATAGAAGTGTTAAATAATAGTATTCTATAAGGCAACCTTGGTCCTTGAGGGCTGCAACCCAGTTGGGTTTTCAAGATTTCCCCAATAAATACGCATGAGATCTCTTTGCACACAGCAAAGGCAGTGCATAGAAATATATCTCATACAAAATGAGAAATAAATTGCCTCCACACCTTGGCAGCACAAAGAGCTCTTACTTCGTTCAAATCCTTGTGCTTTGTAGACCAGCCTCGGTCCTGGAGTACCCCCTTGCCAGTCCAGGGTTTCAGGATATCCACAATGCATGAAAGAAATTTGCATACATTGGATGCAGTGTATGTAAATCAGGTTTATGCATATTCATTGTGGATATCCTGAAAACCTGACTGGCAAGGACTGAGTTGAGAAACACTGTGCTAATTAGATTACTGCTATGCTAATAAAAATAGCTTTTCATATACCATTACTGTATACAGCACCATACAGGCAAGTGCCCAGTTAAGAACTCTATTGCAGGGACATTTTCCCTAATGAATCTTCCTCGAGGCAAAGCACTGGTGAGTAGAAAGGTCCAACGTGATTCTGTTGTTGTCATAGCAATTTAGTAATCAGAGTCCCATAGGACTTAGGGAGGCACCATGCAGGAGAAGGAAATCATGTCTTCTGTGAAGAACTGTCACGTCCTCATTTTAAATGTGATTGACCTATAATCTTTAGTGCTGCTACTGGAGTTATTAAGAATGTATTTAAGAAATGCCGTTCAGAGGTTATAATTAATTAAGTGCTTCAATCCTGCCACAGAGCTGTGCAAAGTAGGCGCTGCCTACCCAAGGATGAAAATAATGATGCATTTTCCAGGGTGAAAATAGTCCAGCAAATCTATTTCTTAGGCTGGTCGTGAAGCAGAGGCAGATTTAATGGTAAGTGATGAACCTGTGCACGGTGAACAGGTGGCATACATATTGCCATTACGAGCAAGGTCGGTTCTAACGGACGAGATACTCTAAAGCAATTACTTAATTGTTTTAGGTAATACGTAGAAATAAAACCGAAACATAAAGGGAAAGAAATAATGCCTTTTTTTTATTGGGCTAACTTAATGTAATTTATGATTAGCTTTCGAAGGTAACCCCTTCTTCCTCAGATCAGAAATAAGCAAATGTTGGCAACGCCAGTATATATAAGGGAAACATGAAAGCATTTCAGTGGTAGTTGGAGACAATGAGGTGAAAAAACAGTTTGAATTTATTTGTAGTGGCAAAGAAAGCCAAGGTCCTCTCTCTCTCTCTCTCTCCCCTCCTTAAAGCCGAGGTTCTTTTTCTCTCCTGCGTAACAAAGAACTTGACTTTCTCTCCAACTACAAATGGATTTAAACTGCTTTGTTAACTCTCTGTCTCCTACTTAACAAAGAAATTTAAATTGTTCTGTCACCTCTTTGGGCTAGATTCACTAAGCCCACCGATCACCCCCTGACTACTTTGCGACCTGATTCACTAACTTTCCTGCCAAGCGTATCTGTACCTGATCTGATCTGTGCATGCAAATGAGGGGAAATGGCGTGCAAAGTAGGAAGGGCCTCGATTCACTAACAAAATTCAGGCACACCGACTGGGCTGGCCGATCCAAAAACAAGCGACTGCTGAGGACATAGAAACATAGAAATAGACGGCAGATAAGGGCCACGGCCCATCTAGTCTGCCCACCCTAATGACCCTCCCCTACCTTTCTCTGTGAATAGATCCCACGTGTCTATCCCGTTTGGCCTTAAAATCAGGCACGCTGCTGGCCTCAATCACCTGTAGTGAAAGACTGTTCCAGCGATCAACCACTCTTTCAGTGAAAAAGAATTTCCTGGTGTCACCTCGTAGTTTCCCGCCCCTGATTTTCCACGGATGCCCTCTTGTTGTCGTGGGACCCTTGAAAAAGAAGATATCTTCCTCCGCCTCGATGCGGCCCGTAAGATACTTGAACGTCTCGATCATGTCTCCCCTCTCTCTGCGCTCCTCGAGCGAGTATAGCTGTAATTTGTCAAGCCGTTCTTCATATGGAAGATCCTTGAGTCCCGAGACCATCCGGGTGGCCATTCTCTGCACCGACTCCAGTCTCAGCACATCCTTGCGATAATGTGGCCTCCAAAATTGCACACAGTATTCCAGGTGGGGCCTCACCATGGATCTATACAATGGCATAATGACTTCCTCCTTACGGCTGACGAAACCCCTTCGTATGCAACCCATTATTTGTCTTGCCTTGGATGAAGCCTGCTCCACTTGATTGGCAGACCAGTCACTTGTGCAGAAACCCTGCTCTCTGCCCCAACTTTCATCACCGGTCAAGATTGTTTTATTTTAACGGACTTCCACTGAAGATACCAGCACACCACATAACATATCTGCCCCGACTCTCCTGCTCTTGCCGCCTTGCTCTCTGTCCTGATTCTCCTGCTCTTGCCACCCCTCTCTGTGCCCTGACTCACCTGTGCTCTGCCGCCATGCTCTCTGCCCCAACTCTCCTGCTCTTGCCACCCTGACTCTGTGGTTTTAATCCGCGGGTTTAAAGCGGGGCTGCACTACGGTGTGTGCTGTTAAGTTCCTCTCAATGGAATGGTACTTTTCCTTTAACCTGGGCACCTGGTAAGGTAGTATATCTTGGAATAACGATCCCACAAGATCTTGCTCAGCTTCATGAGGTAAATATAGAACCTTTACTGGATAAGACTAAATCACGTTTTTTGTTGTGGCGTCATTTTCCAATTTTATTAATGGGACGTATTGCGCTATGTAATATGATTATATTGCCTCAATGGTTGTATGCTTACCAGATGCTCCCTTCTATTTTTTATCAATTTACCAGATGCTCCTTCTTATTTTTATGGATTAGGAATTGGTTATTGGATAGAAAATAGAGGGTAGGGTTAAATAGTCATTTTTCTCAAGGGATGAGAGTAAACAGTGGAGTGCCTCAGGGGTCTGTACTGGAACCAGTGCTATTTAACTTATTTATAAATGACCTAGAAATTGGAATGATGAGTGAGGTGATTAAATTTGCAGATGACACTAAACTATTCAAAGTTGTTAAAAAGCATGCGGATTGTGAAAAATTGCAGGCGGACCTTAGGAAATTGGAAGACTGGGCATCCAAGTAGCAGATGAAATTTAATGCGGACAAATGCAAAGTGATGCACATTGGGAAGAATTACCTGACTCACTGTTACTGGATGCTAGGGTCCATCTTGGGGGTTAGCGGCCAAGAAAAGGATCAGGGTGTCATTGTAGACAATATGATGAAACCTTCCGCCCAATGTGTGGCGGTGGTCAAAAAAGCAAACAGGATGCTGGGAATTATTTAAAAAAGGGATGGTTAACAAGACTAAGAATGTCATAATGCATATGTATCGCTCCATGGTGTGACCTCATTTGGAGTATTGCGTTCAATTCTGTTCTCCTTATCTCAAGAAAAAGATACAGTGATGCTAGAAAAGGTTCAAAGAAGAGCAACCAAGATGGTAAAGGGGATAGAACTCCTCTCGTATGAGGAAAGACTAAAACAGTTAGGTCTCTTCAGCTTGGAAAAGATACGGCCGAGAGGAGATATGATTGAAGTCTACAAAATCCTGAGTGGAGTAGAACGGGTACAAGTGGATCGATATTTGGATCGATATTTCACTCCGTCAAAAATTACAATTCTAGGGGAACACTCGATGAAGTTACAGGAAAATACTTTTAAAACCAATAGGAGGAAATATTTTTTCACTCGGAGAATAGTTAAGGTCTGGAACGCGTTGCCAGAAGATGTGGTAAGAATGGATGGCGTAGCTGCTTTTAAGAAAGGTTTGGACAAGTTTCTGGAGGAAAAATCCATAGTCTGTTATTGAGAAAGACATGGGGGAAGCCACTGCTTGCCCTGTATTGGTACCATGGAATATTGCTACTCCTTGGGTTATGGCCGGGTACCTAGTGACCTGGATTGGCCACTGTGAGAACAGGCTACTGGGCTTGATGGACCATTGGTCTGACCCAGTAAGGTTATTCTTATGTTCTTAAATTTATTTGTGGATTTTTTTGGCAAAGGGGTCGGTCTTGTTTCTCTTTGAATACGGTAGCTGTTTATGGTATGGCGGTATATAAAAATAAAGTTATTATTATTATCAATAAATAAGGGTGACCTCGTTTTCATTTTTCATTTTAAATAAAACAGGGAAGGGAATTGCAGCTGTACAGCTGACTTCCTGCCATTTTTATTGGTACTTTCACAATTCCAACTTCCACCCTTCGAATTAAAAAATCCAATGTATATGGCTAAGCCAGGGGTAGGCAAATCTGGTCCTCGAGAGCCACTGGCAGCTCAGGTTTTCAGATATCCACAATGATGGATTTCCGTGCACTGTCCCCTTTAGATGCAAATCTATCTCATGCATATTTACCCTGAAAACCTGACCTGCCTGTGGCTCTCGAGGACCGGAATTGCCTACCCCTGGGCTAAGCCATACAATACCACCGTATATGTTCTGACCCAAGAGACAGGGATAAACACCTCAAATTCTGCAGACAGAAAGGCTATGACCCCATAATCATCTCTATGCAGACTGCTTCGTCAAAGAAAAATCCTACTGCAGTACAAAGAAGACAAAGCCTCAGAGAGTCTCCTTCATGGTGATATACAATCCAGAGTTTAAAGCCTGAAAAAAAAATCATAAGAGATCTATAGCCACTAATCCAGGAAGATGAACTGCTGAAAGATATTCTCTGTTCCATCAATGTTGGCCTTCTGACAACAACCCAATTTGAAGCAAAAATTAATGGAAAGCAAGCTTCTAGCAAAAGCTCAAAAAGGAGAGAATAACACAAATCCCTGCAGTGTACCAAGATGCAAATTGTGCCAGAATTCACAGTAACCCACACTGGAAAGACATTCAATATAAGGAGATCTCACTCATGCTCCTCCCCCTAATGTGGTATATATGATTCAGTGCAGAAAATGTGAAAAGAAGGATGCTACAATGGGGAGGCAGGCCAGATGTAAAAAAGGCAAGAAGCAATCCATGCAAATATCACATCGGAAGCCACTAAGCCAAGGATCTCAAATTCCCTCCTTGACGGCCGCAATCCAGTCGGGTTTTCAGGATTTCTCCAATGAATATGCACTGAAAGCAGTGCATGCACATAGATCTCATGCATATTCATTGGGGAAATCCTGAAAACCCGACTGGATTTGGCCCGACTGGATTTAAGACCCCTGCACTAAGCAAATCAAAGTGACAATTCTGTGTGTGTAGGGGGGAGGGCACTTATCAAGACCACAGCACTGCAAGTATGAGAGTCTAAAAGTAAATTTTAAAATAATTCAGGAAAGTAAGATTTTTGAAATCAAAATGATCAGGTATTTTGAAGCTGACAAGAAAGAACTCAGCCTAGGTGTAGGTTTCCAATCCCATGATAAACTATACAATTCTGCTCTGTGCTGTCATTGTTGAGGATACGTTGAAACCCTCAGCCCAGTGTGTGGCAGCAGCTAAGAAAGCAAATAGAATGCTAGGAACTATCAGGAAAGGAATGGAAAACAAAGATGAGAATATTATAATGCCTGTCACTTTTGTATCACCCACCCATCTCTCCCTCTTGTTCCATCCCCTACTTTTTCCCCTTCTGGCTATCATGAATACTTTTATCCATCATCTGACTCACTGGTTAAAAAATGTTTCTTCGTACCATGGAAGCTTCGTACTATCAAAAAATATTTTGATCCAGTATCATTTAGAATAGATTATTGGTTCAGTCTTTGATACTGAGTAGTATTGACTATTACAATATAGTATACTTGGGCACTTGTAAGAGAACCTTACAAAGATTGAGTATAATTCAAAATTCTGCTGTTCGTGTTATTTTCGGACTGAAAAAAAAACAGATCATGTAAGTCCTTATTACAAACTCTTGCATTGGCTGCCAGTGGAGGCAAGAATTATCTTTAAGTTTGCTTGCGTTTGTTTTAAAATGCTAACTGGTTTGGCTCCAACTTATCTTCTTCTCCATTTTGAGCTGGCTCATATTATTAAAAGAACTCGTAGCTCATACCTTTTTGCGTTTCCCACACCTACATTTTGCCATTATAAGAGATTTTTAGATAAGACGATGGTATTTCAAGCTGGCAAAATGAACACTTGGCTAAGTGAATCAATTGCAAAGACCTTCTCTTACCAATCTTTTAGGAAACTGTTAAAGACCTACCTTTTTGATAAATTTACTTTAAGTTTCTCATGATTGAGAATGATTTTTGTATTGTTTTATTGATTTGCGGTTGCATGGTGCAACATCTGTCGATTGTTATTCCTAGTAATTTTAGAGTGGGTTGTAATTTTTTTTTTTTTTTTAATAAATCATTTTTATTAGTAGGAAGAGAACAACAAAATAACAAGGGCAATAAGGACACCAACGTTGTACATACCAAAAATGCAAGTACAAACAGCAATGTGAGAACCAAAACTGCACCCTTGGAAAAGGCCACAAAGAGGGTACAATAACAGTAAAAGTGCCACAGAGGACTAACCTCTGCCAAAAGTCGGGAACAGGGAAAGAGCTGACGTTGGGCTGAGTCTGCCTCCTCTTCCTCTGTTTCAGTTGTAATTTAATGGAAGAATGAACAATATATTTTTTAGCATTTAAGATAACATCTTCCTTCAAATTCAGTGAAGCATAGAAGAATTTAGTCTTCTCGGTGTTAAGTTTTAAATTAAATTCTGCTGTCCATAATACAATGGCCGTCAAAATGTTAGCAACCATTCGATTAATCTGGGAGAAAGAAATAAAGATAGGAGCCGAAATCGTAACATCGCTCCCTGTTCCACCCCAGCCTCACCCCAGTGCTCGGAGCCCTATCAGAAGGGCATCTGCGCATGCGTTACGTGATGATGTCACAGGCATGTGCGCATGCTTATGACATCACCACATTGCATCTGAGCATGCGCAGATGCCCTCCTGGTGACATCCCGAGCTGGAAGTTTTTCAAAACCCGAAGTGCTGGGTTCTGAAAAGCCATCCGGATGCCCTGACATGTCCGGATAAACCTCATCCAGAAGCAGTCTTGAATGAACCAGACCTCACCCCCTATTGGTGACAAAATTCATCACCGTTCCCGTCCCCGCGGATAACTGCGGTAAACCATCTTCATGTCATTCTTTAAGGAGAGAGGGAAGAATCAGAGTATGAATGGCCACAACCACTGACTCGCAAGCTTTGCTTTGAAGAATTCTGGTGTAGAAGGACTGAGGTTGAAACAGACACTACAGAATGACAGTCTCTGGTATCCAGAGCAGATATTGTGATGTCATAATGCCTCATTCCACTAGTGCCTAAGAGCCAATCACATCAGTGATGTCACAATGGCTTCATTATCCTTGGCTCCCATAAGAATCAGAGTATGAATGGCCACAACCACTGACCCAAAAGCTTTGCTCTGAAGAATGCTGGTGTAGAAGGACCGAGGTTGAAATAGACACTAGAAAATGACATGGGATTATTTCCCGCGGTTATCCACGGGGACGGGAACGGTGATGAATTTTGTCACCGTGTCATTCTCTAGTGTGATACAGGAGTGTTCTGCTATTGCCTTTTCTAAGCGCATGGCAGGTTAACTTTCTGATCCAAGGTCACAAAGAGCTGCTGTGGGATTTGGACCCGGATCTTCTGGTTTCCAGCCCCTACTCTAACAAGTAGGCTACTTTTCCATTCCATCCCATTACATGCACAGACTTGTAGGCCTGTTTTTCATATGGAAATCAGAACTAAAGTCCATGCTTTGAAAGAGAGAGGAGGGTCAGTGTGACTCAGTCCTTCTGTCCTGAGGAACAAATGACTCCAGTCACCAACTTCAGTATGGTAATACAGGCAGTACCTGAGTTACAGACAATAATAGTAATAACTTTATTTTTTTAATACCGCCATAACCAAAAGTTCTAGGCGGTTTACACTAAAAAGAGCTGGACAGTCATGCAGTAAGAATACAGACAATTCAATAAAAATACTATTATAAACAGTAAAACCCTTGTTAGGTAATAAATTTATCAAACAATGTGGTCTTTATTAATTTCTGAAAATAGCAATAAGACATAGCTTGGTGAATACATTTACCTATCCAAGATTGCAGTTTACCTGCTTGAAGCACTAGGGTCCTATCTAAGAAGGTCTTATATCTACAACCATTAATTTTTGGGTAAGCAAATAAGTGAAAACTTCTAGTTTCCCTTGATGGTCTATACAACACAAAATGAGGAAAAGGATAGGCTGGAGACAATCCCGATATCAGCTTAAAGCAGATACAAGAAAATTTTAATAATACTCTTGCTTCCAACGGCAGCCAATGCAGTAAACGACACCCGACTTAAGTATGACTTGTACTTAAGAACGCAGTTGCGGCTTCATTTGATTTCCCTGAGCAGTCTGTCCAGTGGCATAGACTCCTACACTTCTCCTGTAGCAGATTCAGGAATGATGCATGGCCACATTAAGAACCGTGTGTGGTTGTGTGTGCTGTACCTTACAGGGAACACTGTAGGACAGTTGGCCTTTTTGTCAGCTGGGAGCAGAATCTTAAAATCTACAAGTTCTGAGTTACATCCAAATCCGACTTAAGAACAGCTTTAAAAACGTAACTTGTTCTTATCCCAGGGACTGCCATTGTAACATCACTGCTGAGGTTGGCTCTTAGGCATCATGACAGCACAATATCAGTTCTGGAATGTTGCTACTCTTTGGGTTTCTGCCAGGTACTTGGGACCTGGGTTGGCCACTGTTGCAAATAGTGGAGTTGCAAACTTCTGACTTAAGTACGACTCATACTTAAGAACGCGGTCGCGGCTTCATTTGATTTCACTGAGCAGTCTTTCCAGTGGTATAGACTCCTACACTTCTTCTTTAACAGATTCAGGAATGATGCCTGGCCACATTAAGAACAATGTGTGGTTGTGCAGGCTGAACCTTAGAGGTTAACATTGGTAGGGACAATTGGCCCTTTTGTCAGCTGGAAGCAGAGGGAAGCAGCAAGTTCTGAGTTACATACAAATCCGATTTAAGAACAGCTTTAAAAAGAGAACTGCCTGTAAAGAATACTAAAAGCAGCACATATCCGCCAAATGGATTATATCTCTGGACAGCTAGGTTTTAAAACCTTATTTGAGCAAGCGTTAATGCAGAACACAAAATGGTAATGGATTTTTAACGTTCTAACTTCTGGCTCACATTTGTACTTTGCCTTTTCGTTAATACCATTCTGTTCCCTTTGATGTTAAAAAAAAAATATTCATTGCTTTTGAAGTTGGTGTGGCTTGCTGTTTCCTATTAATATTCATGAAGGAAGTCGCATGTCAGAATATTAAATAAGGATGACCCCATGCAGGGAGATGTGTACTCTTATTTTTTTTTTTTTCTTCACTTTAACCTCTTATAAGCCACATTTGCATCTTTTCAACGGGATGAATTATTTATCAGGTTAGGCGCTAAGGTGATTTTCAAAGTCAGCCATCACTGCAGGAGCTGTTTAAGGCAAAAATAAAGTTATAAAAGATGTGGGTTGCTGGGGTTTTTTTTTTTCTTCTTACTTTCTTGCAGCATTCATATTTAAACAGCAGCTCAGGCCTTCAGGAATTCTGAGCCAGTTTTATGGCTGAATTTAGTTTCTATCTAGATGGAAAGGTAGACCACAGACATCAAAATCCCTTTATTCCAAATAAAACAACCTGGCAACCATAAAACGTATTCAGCACTCGACAAATAATACCACCTCCCTCTTTTACCTGATGCCACAAGGAAAGATTTTATGAATAAAATAGATTTCTCTTGCTTATACCCTTTGTTGCCTTTAAAAATACTGCGATATTCTAACATTTGCAGAGTGTGAATTCATAAATACTCAATATAAAGTGGCATGGATTTGATATACCATGTTGAAGGCTTTTGATATACCACGTTGAAGGATTTCAGGAAGCTTTGTGAAATGCTGGTCTGTTTAGTTAAGGTTGTTACTAGTTTTAACTCTGTCTTACTTTATGAAATGATTTTAGGTTTATTTTTTTTCTCTCCTTTGAAGAAAACTATGTTGCTTTTAAGTTTGCTTATTAATTTAAGTATGTATATTGTAACCTGCATAGATTGCTTGGATATACGGGTATAAGTGTTTTTAAATAAAATAAAGCAGTTCACATTTATTACATGTAGATACGAATCTGTCCCTAGTGGGCTTACAATCTTAACTTTTGTACCTGGGACAATGGAGGGTTAAGAGGCTTGCCCAGAGTCACAAGGGACTGCAGTGGGAATTAAACTCAGTTCTTCATGAAGTTACAGGGAAATACTTTTAAAACCAATAGAGAATAGTTAAGCTCTGGAACACATTGCCAGAGGTTGTGGTAAGAGCAGATAGCAAAGCTAGTTTTAAGAAGTGTTTGGACCAAATCCTGGAGGAAAAGTCCATTGTCTGTTATTGAGAAAGACATGGGGGAAGCCACTGCTTCTTGGGTTTTGGCCAGGTATTAGTGAACTGGATTGGCCACTGTGAGAATGGGCTACTGGGCTTGATGAACCCTTCTTGGGCTTGATGAACTCTTCTTTCTCTCTTAAAGTCCATCAATTTGTTACCTTTGCTTAATCTTCTGTAAACCGCATAGAACTTCACAGTATTGCGGTATATAAGCTGTTATTATTATTATTATTATTATTGGTCTGACCAAGAATAGCTATTCTTATTTATTTTAAAAATTGTTTATTAATTTTATGTTCTTACGTGAGCCAAGTATAGGACAATTAAGCAATTGAAACATAAGAACATAAGAATTGCCGATGCTGGGTCAGACCAGTGGTCCATCGTTCCCAGTAATCCGCTCCTGCGGCAGCCCTTAGGTCAAAGACCAGTGCCCTAACTGAGACTAGCCTACTGGACTTGATGGACCATTGGTATGACCCAGTAAGGCTATTGTTATGTTCATATTTTTAGCCTACTGCCCTAACCATTAGGTTTTTCCTCCACTCCAAGACATACTTCAGCTTATCAGAAATAAATTACAATTAAAAATTGAGGGGGTAATTTTCACTGCTGGTGTTCACTCCGGCTGTGGCATTTAGATAACTATGGACACTCAATGCTCTGAAGAGACAAAACAAAAAAGGACCTCAATTCTCCACTCATAAAAGGAGAAACCACAACAATAAGAAAAGTAGAGTTAAATGTACTGGATGCTCTCAGGGTTATTATAAATACCAAAACATAAAATCCTTAAATGATGGCAAATAGTCTTTGGTTAGTACTTGTCCATGAGGCAAATATGCCGATGGAAACCAAAGCTGGTCTTGAGGTACAATATAGCCAATTGCTTGGTTTACAATGGCATATTTGTCTCATGGACAAGTACTAACCAGAGACTATTTGCCATCATTTAAGGATTTGTTTTTATAATTTTATGTTTTGGTGTTTATAATAAACTCCACTTTTTCTTGCTCTCAATACTCAGTACATAATATTCAACAGTGAAGATTATTTGTGTACGACGATGACCACCACTGCGGCTATCCATCCATTTAGTTTAGGTACAGCAGGTAATAAGAAATTTGGGCTTTCCCCAACATTTAATATCTACTGGTGATGTTTTGAAACACTTCAGGACAAAAGGAGAGAGGGAGTCCAAAACATAGGAAACCAGGCAAAATAGAAAAAGCACAACAGTCTTCCAAAAATAGGTTGGCATCTAAATTTTATTGAGACCCGACACGGGCCATGTTTCGGCAGAAATCCTGCATCAGGGGTCCTCAATATCAGCAATACAAATAGGATTTTTCCCTCTGTTGAAAATCAGCCAACAAAGCCAACATATGTAATGGCGAAATGTCATTAATTAACTCTATTCATACAACAAACACTGCCAGTGTTAGGAAAGGAGGGGGTAAGTTATTTGCGTTTGATATACTTCTTAGGGCTGTACTTGATTTAAAAAATTTTCTTTATTTTCTGGTTTTGTTGCTTGGAAATGGACATTGTCTGTGTTTTTTGGTTTGTCTTTACACTGAGAAAGGCACTAAGCCATATGCTATTGGTTTGCTTTTACAATGAAAAAAAACCACTAAGTTAGTTATCTGTGTTATTCTGAAGGCTGTCCTTGATATGTTTTGTGCATAAATTCTCATAATTAGAACTAAAATTATTATCTGGACTAAAATATCACTGGTGTTGAGCTGATGTTTGGTTTTATGTGTGAAAAGTTCCATACTACAATGCTTATTTAAGACAGGACTTAAAACCTTCCTCTTCCGCGATGCATTTGATATCATATAGAGTCTCACTTATTCCCACTTTCGCAAACAATAAATAGCTCTGATATTATGACCCCCCCTCCATGTCCTATCCTGACCCCACTATCACCCTTTTCTATCTCCAATATGTAACTTTTAACCTTCCCTCCCTTCCACCCCCACTTTCCAGTTTGTCTTGTAATGTTATTATGTTCACACAATACTATTAAATGAATTATATATATACTTTTATTATTATTATTATTATTTTTTTTTTCTATACTGTAATCTTATTGTAAACCAGCTAGATATTAATTTGATAGTTGGTATATCAAAATTAATAAAACTTGAAACTTGAAACTTATTTGCAATGCCTTAGTCCCAAAAAAATGCTTAAAATCATCTTTCTGCTGCAGGGAAGAAAATTAAGACCGTAGGGACAGTGAGGAGACTGGGATGAAAAATGTGGGGACTTGGAGGGAATGGGGATGGAAATGCAGGGACAGTGAAGGGATGGGGATGGATCTTTGCCCTCACGTCACTCTCTAATTAATATCCAGTTACATTAATAATCTATAAAGAAAGTAAATACCTACAAGTTGCCTTATGGGCACTAATTATAAATGTATAGAATTACCCCATAAAGTCACATATTACAAAGCTGTCACCAAAAGTAAAATTTAATGTGACTGATACAAAAATTCTAAAGCAAGTGCAAACATGAATTGGCTGACTGATGAGACCCCTCTGTCATTCAGTGGATCAGGGCATAAACAAATACGGCACACTTGCTTTGCATTAGGTTGGGGGGTGGACAGAGATTTGTAGATCTGGAAATATGTTGCAGCAATTAAATGCTAATAAAGTGAGGGAGATTAAGGAGGGATGTTGTCCGAAAGAGCAGTCTTGTCTACCAAGGTCAAAAGTAAACTGTAAGTAACGATCATTTGAGCTAGATAAATGTCACCAGTGAAACAAGCAGTAAGTCAGTTTTCTGTATTTGAACATCTAATTACATTCTGTACCACTGAAGGACATATTAGGCTGCATAAAAGTTATTTTCAAGGTCTCCTGCTAAAATAAAACTTCCTGTTCCCTCGTAGGTGGGACACTCCAGAGAGAAGGCTTCTGGGGCAGGCTGACAGCAGTAAATTCAGCCTGAAGATTAAATTACAGTAGAACCAGAGGTAAGTGGAGGACAGTGCAAATGCCCCAGATAGGTAAGAAAGCTGTCTAGATATCCAGACATCCTCTAAAGAGGACATGTCCGGGAAAATCCGGATGTCTGGTAACCCTAATGTTGCTGGTGGTGGGTCCGACAAGCTGAGAAGCTACAGTAAGGGCAATATTTAATTTTATTTATGGTTTATAAAAAAGATTTTCATTAAAAAGCAGTCTATATTTAAAAAGGTTGGACCAATGACGATTCAGGGTGAACAGCAAGTTGTAAATGGTTACTTGCGTGAAATGCGCCATCTCTGATGGTCGATGACATTATATAGAGTGTGTCTGGTTCTAATTACAAAGATGAAATATTGCTAACAATGTTAATATGAGAGAACGCTAGGACATTGAATGATATTTTTTATGGTCATCCCTGTATAAGATATTATACCACCTGATTCATGGAATTTTGGTGCAGAAGAGATGCTAATCTATAAAGCATGCAACTTTTTAGAATGCCCCTGCCTTGTTCACAGTCCCTTTTGAGTTGCCTACTAGGGGATTTAAATGGCCGGTCAAATAGAATAGCTTGCAGGCAGATACATTTTTAAATAATAATAAAGATGAACACCAGATTCATCTGGTGTGATATAACATTAGCTGAACTGGTGGGGTGGGGTAAAAGAAGGGAGTAGGTTATAGGAAGTGTATATATTAAGTGGTGTTCAGGATCTGTAGAATAAAGATTGTCAAGTGTAGAAGAGGAGGTTAGAAAAGGTTAAGAGACAGAGCTTGTAAGAAATAAAGGGATTGGAGGTTTTAGAGGTGGGGGTGGAGCAGTTATGCGATTGGTTGGATGTTTGTGGCGGGCTGGAGGAAGTTCTATGAGGAAAGGGGAAGAATAGAGTTGTCTCTTAAGGGTGGAATTATACCTCCCTCCCATATGTGCTGGTGGTATGTTTTGTGTCCTTGTTGGGGGGGGGGGGGAGTTCCAGGTTTTATGTGAATTTGAGTGGATTTGGAGTCACAGCTTTCAGTGGGGTGAAAAATGGGGGTTTTGCCCAGTTGGATCTGGGAGAGCAGCAGTTAATAAATAAATAAATGCAATTACTCATAGGTGACCGCTGCAAGGGGAAGCATGGCTTGTCGTCGCCGTAGGTCATGTTTGGGTAACGTGACCATTTATTTTTTTCATCAAAAGGGGACATCTATTAATTGTCAGTTCCGCCCCCAATCCTACCCTAGTCCCGCCCCAATCCTGCCCTAGCCCCACCCCAACCCCATCCTAGCCCCACCCCAATCCCGCCCCCAATTTCTTCCATTCATTTTTCATGTACACATATCTTATTAATTCATAATGGTAACCATAAAATATTTAAAAACTACAAAGCACACTATACACAGAGAAAATGTTAATTATCATTTATTTTTGGGGGGTTTTCAAAGATGTCAAGGCAAATGACTTTCAAATATGCAATGTCACCTCAGTAACTAAAGAAAAATAGACAAATATAGTACAAAATATAGACAGAAGATATAAATTCTCAAAACTGACACGTTTTGATCACTAAATTAAAAATAAAATCATTTTTCCTACCTTTGTTGTCTTGTGATTTCATGAGTCTCTGGTTGCGTTTCCTTCTGTCTGTGTATCCTTTCTTTTGTTTCTTTCTTTCTGCACTCAGGCCCAACAATTGTCCCTTTCTATTCCTTCCCTCCTTCCTTCCCATGTCCTTAGTGCCCCCAGAGCCTCCTTCTCATGTCCTTGGTGCCCCCATTACCTCTGTCCAGTGTTCTAAGTGCCCCCAGTGCCTCTGTCCTGTGTCCATAGTGTCCCCAGTGCCTCCATCCTGTGTCATTAGTACCCCCAGTGCCTCTGTCCTGTGTCCTTAGTGCCCCTTCCTGTCTTTAGTACCCCCAGTGCCTCCTTCCCATGTCTTTAGTGCCCCCAGAGCCTCCTTCCCATGTCTTTAGTGCCCCCAGTGCCTCCTTCCCAAGTCCTTAGTACCCCTTCCCATGTCTTTAGTGCCCCCAGTGCCTCCTTCCTATGTCTTTAGTGCCCCCAGTGCCTCCTTCCTATCTACCTCTCACTGCCTTCCACACTTTGTCCCACCCTCCAAGCCAGCCTGCCTGTCTATCTACCTCTCTCCCTCCCTCCCTGGCCAAAGCCAGGCTGCCTATCTGTCTACCTCTCTCCTTCCCTGGCCAAAGCCAGCCTGCTTGCCTGCCTAATTATCTCCTTCCCTCCCTGCCGAAAAAAAAAAAAGCCTCCCCATCTTTCCCCCTGTCTGCTGCTCTTACCGCCCTGCCACCCGACAGGAAATCTTCTTTCCGACGTCAATTCTGACGTTGGAGAGGACATTCTGGGCCAGCCAGGTAGCGATTGGCTGGCCCAGAACATCCTCTCCGACGTCAGAATTGACGTCGGAAAGAAGACTTCCTGTCGGGTGTAGCAGCTGGGCAGTAAGAGCAACAGACAGGGGGAAAAGATGGGCCTGTCCCGTTGTCCCCGAGCACAGCTTTGGGATGCTGTCCCTGAAAATGGGACATTTCAGCGTCCCGAAGCTGTCTGTGGGAACAACGGGACAGGAGGTCTTAAAACGGGACTGTCCCGATCAAAACGGGACGTATGGTCACCTTATGTTTGAGGGATGTTAGAGTTTAAAGATTTAACAGGAGCTAGTTTCCACACCGATTAGCTCCTTGGTGGTGTGTGAAATATGGTTTTGGACAAGGATAGTATTGTAAGGGGAGACAATATTATGATTGATAATAAAGCTACAGCCAAATATTTATTCCAATAAAAATTGAGTTGTGTGATCATGGTTTGCTAGTGGTTAGTTTTCAGTTGCAGGTGACGAAAATCCCAATCATTGCCAATTAACTGTAGTAATTTGTAGTTTACATTAATTAATTGCTAGTCAATGGCTGAGTACCCCCCGCCTCCTTTTACAAAACTGTAGTGCGGTTTTTAGTGCCGACCACGGTGGCAACAGCTCCAACGCTTATAGGAATTTTAGAAGCATCGCGGCTGTTACCGCCATGGTCGACACTAAAAACCGCTCTCCAGTTTTGTAAAAAGGGAGGGGTAATTTAGCCACATGTGCATCTTTGCTTCATACCAGAATTTGGGCATTGTATTATATTCTACTGCACAATCAGGAAAAAGCATGCAATCATTGCAAATGCTGCACACTCTTGAAAGAGTGCAAACAAAAAAACCCTGAACTGTGTGTGTGTGTTGGGGGGGTTCTGTTTATTTTGTTCATTAATGACATGCAATGGCTTGGGATATGTTGTTGTTTTTTTTCCCTTGTTGCAAATCACAGCTGTTCCCTAGCGCATATCAGAATCAGGGATCAAACTGCAACGGGGAAAAGCTCTTCCAGATTTGATGCAAATTGTCTCAGCTCTCCCCATTTGCTAATTTTCTTGCTGACAAACTCAGTACAGAGATAAATAATAGAGAATGACACGGTGACAAAATGCATCACCGTTCCCGTCCCCGCGGATAACCGCGGGAAACCATCTTCATGTCATTCTTTAAGGAAAGAGGGAAGAATCAGAGTATGAATGGCCACAACCGCTGACCCGCAAGCTTTGCTTTGAAGAATGCTGGGGTAGAAGAACAGAGGATGAAATAGACACTAGAAAATAACATGGGTTTATTTCCCGCGGTCCACAGGGACGGGAACGGTGATGAATTTTGTCACCGTGTCATTCTCTATAACTTACTACATAACTGTGATGCAAAATGCAAAGAATAAAGACTCCACAATGTGCTTAATGAACTATATTTTTGAAGCATTTTTCACACATACAGAAATGAAGGAGAACCAGCCCCTTCTATACAAACTATTACTTTCAGTAAAGCTAACATGTCAACGTCGGCAGTAAAAGGTCATCTTTAATGTACTGCAAACAGATCTCCAAATCTGCGTTATTTCAGGCACTACAGAAATCAGTTGTAGGATGAGATCCATCTGGCTTCCAAAATCAAAACTGCAGAAGGCAAAAATGATGTAATGAAAAATGCCAACAATCAAGTGAACTGCACTGGAAGCAAAAGAAAAGGAAGAAGAACATAACGAAAAATGGTGTGAAAATCTTTTTCAAGGAGATTAATTATGCTATCATGTATTACAAATCTAGCATTGATGAAGGCATGAGTCAACCTGACACTTTCATGACAGCATCTTCGGTTGAAGAAAAGGTCCTTCGCAGTTATCAACATGACTATTCTATGATCAAAGAACAGCATTTGATAAAATGTAGACGCCATTGTTGTATTCCTTCCTTCTTAGAATCAACATATCAGCCAAGATCAGAATTAACAATTCCTACCCTGGCTGGTTCCCAGCTTGGTCCTAAAGGCTTACCTCTCAGTCTGGGCTATCTGTGATGAATATACATGAGCTTCATTTGCATATACTGAAGACTCAGTGTAGACAAATCTATCCCATGTGTACTCATGTTACTGTTATACAGACAAAAGTTTGCCTCTGGGACTAAGCTAGACAACAAGGTTATACCATTACTATATGCATACTAATTTTGTAACAGAAATGTTACGATGTGCTACTGGTGTTCTAAACTGGAAAATCTTATCTATAGGAAAATCGCCTACTCTTCTTGATAGCGAAAAGATTATCAAATACAAGAGATACCAAATTTTAGGCTTTGGTATCTTCATTTTTCTCATATTAATAGATCTCACTTAGGCAACTAAAAGCATGTTAAATAGTTTTGAAGTTAGAAGTGTATATGTTTATTGTGACATTCTTATATCCTAAGAATTTAAGCATACCAGGGCCCTTCAACTATTGGTCGTCCCTAATGGAAAGATGTATTCTATAATTTAAAGACAATAAAATATAATCAACCCTACCAAAATAAGACTTATCCCATTGTTTTTTAAGCTAGTGGATGGCTTTAAATGATGTTTATGGGTAACCTCGCATGCACTCTTGGGTGCTTTATGCCTAATATGCCCTGGTGAACTTTTGACTTTCTGCCAACAAGTTCCCATGAACTGATAGCCATCCCCAGCTATTTATTAAATCTCTAGAGATTCCTGGTGTATCTAACCAATATTAATCAAGTAGTATAAACTTTGAAAGCCCGCAGGTTTAAGATAGTTCCCAGAATTGAGAGCAGGTCTTTTCCTTCCAGTTTACATGTTGTGACTCCTCTCGTGTAGAGTAGGCTTTTTCTTATTTTGAATGATAAATAGGGCCATGATTCACTAACGAGTCTTATCATGGCAAAAAAATGAAAAAGTCTTTAGTGAATGAGGCCCAGTGTGGGTACATTTGTTGAAACTTGCCTAAATTCATATCAAAGAAGACTTGGAAAAGAAGAACTCCCTTTAGTTGGTAGGAAAGAAGATTTCAATTCAAATAACTGATGAGCAGAAAACGAGCAAAAAAAAAAGGTTTCCTTTACAAGTTTTCCTCCTCGCTCCCCTTCCCTCAAACTGATTGATCTCAAAGGAAACCAGAAATACCTCGGTTTACGTAGTTTTCACATGTGAATGATAAGTTTCCCATAACAACAACAACTACCCAAAAAAAGTCAACTCTTAAAAGCTACCCTTGGCAAGTATTGCCAGTGGGCAGCAAGGCTGAAAAAGTAAACTCTTCACAATGTTGGCAATGTGTAAGCATTACAATTGTATCCGTTTATATAAGGAAGGAAATGCACAAAGTTTAACCCCCTCTTTTACTAAGGCCCGCTAACAGATTAGCGCTCGCTAATTGAATTAGTGCATGCTGACCACTAACGCGTCCATACACTAACATGCTCGTGTTAGCGTTTAGCGCGTGCTAAATTGATTAGCCCGTGCTAATCGGTTAGCACACCTTAGTAAAAGAGGGCCTGGTCTTGATGTAGAACCCAGTTTCCATCCTTCATTGCGTCCCTTTCGAAGTGCAGTGCTCACAAAGAACAATGAAACAGTGAAGGAATTTTGCATTCCCCGGACGTCGCAATGTGTATCTCACTCTCCATGCTAGAAAGGTTTGCTTTTGGAACACACGTAATACAGTTTGCTAAGTATCATCTTGGCAAATATTCACTTGGCAGACCAGAAAAGTTTCTTCTCCTCAGAGCTTCATCCACTGTTTGTATGTATGCATTGATTAGATCTTTCATTTCTTGGGTGAAGGGCTCGAAATCTTTGTGCCTGGCACCTGAACGCTTGAAATTACCATCTTTATTGTTTTCTACGCACAGTAGCCGGTCCTCGATCACAGTCATGTTGAGAAATTCTACCATTTCTTTCAATTTTTGAAGAAGGTTCTTCTTGAGGTCTTCGTAATGAACAACAAGAAGGCATTTGCCGTATTTTAGCCAGTCTAAAACATGAGAGGCCCACCAAGACGCATAGCTGTTTACAAATTCTGGCCAGTCTGTTACAAAAAGAAGAAAAGGAATGGAAAAGATCAAGCATTAGACTACAATCGATCTGGAATGACTCAAAATATTAAGCAGGGCGAAACACAAAATCATAGGAAATAGCATATAAGGATACCTAGCCCTCTAACATTCTCCTCTCCTCTGATCTTCTTCTAGCCCTTCCTTGGAGTTCCTTCCTCATTACAAATCCTGTAAACCGTGCCGAGCTCCACAACTATGGAGATGGTGCGGTATACAAACCCAAGGTTTAATTTAGTTTAGTTTACCTTGGTTCATCTGGTCTATTAGGGCCAGATTCTATAATTGGCGCCTACAAAAATATAGGCGCTTAAAGTTAGGTGCTTATTGCGTGTCAATCACACGTAGGCGCCCATTACAGAATCGTGCCTAAAAAGTTAGGCGTCTTATCTCCCAATCCAATTTTATTTTATTTTTCCCAATTATGAGCTTGTTAAAGCTCCTTATTGAAGCTGATTTATTAATTAAGGCCCCCTTTTATCAAGCCACTTTAGGGTTTTTTTTTAATCACCGGCCACTGCGGTAAAAGCTCCGACGCTCATAGGAATTCTATGAACGTCGGACCTTTTACCGCAGCGGCTGGTGATTTAAAAAAAGCCCTAACACGGCTTGATAAAAGAGGGCCTAAGCGATCCCACCCCATACGTTTTACCCCTTCCCTCTCTCTCCTTTCTTCTTTTAACATGTAACTTTCCCCTCCCATTTCCCTTTTTCCCTCACTTTCATGTTTGTCCTGTTTATGTCCTTGATGTACACTTTATTATTTTCTAATTATTAATTACTTATTATTATCTTTTTAAATTTTATTGTAAACCGGCCAGATACTTGCTGATGGTTGGTATATTAAAACTCAATAAACTTGAACTTAAGGCGCCTGTTTATTTTATAGAATTTCTCCGTTTGCGTCTCCCTCCTGTGCTGCTACACATCCTATTAATCTGTGGTGTTATCCTTCCTTTACACTACCCTGGAGAATTACAATACTATAGTGCCCAGATTGTGAGCTTGTTAGGACCGAGAAGGAAAATATTTAAAGTACTTGATTACTTTTCAATGTAAACTGCTTAGGATATAAGCGGCATTTAAAGATATGAATAAATAAAATACAAGACAAAATTTAATTACATTAATCAATTAAAAAATGGTTGTGAAATGTTATGTTCTCAGTGCTCAATTAATACAACCACATTGTGATTGGCCAAAGATGTTAAGGAATCATCACAGCAGCATACCTTAAAAATGTATTATCACTGAATTGTTCAGTCTCTTTTGGATGTGAACCTCCTAGAACTAAATAGTATGGTGGTATTCAAGAATATGCTCTTATAATTCAAACCTCAATACAGAATTCTTTAAATCTAAAACAAATAATAGCCACAGAATAATAGAAAGGCGTCCACACAAAATTGTTTTTAACATTTTCTTGAAAGACATACGATCTTTGCATAATCTCATTATACCTGGAATTGAATTCCAGAGATTCTTACCAGCAATTGCAAAAAAATAGATATTCTAAATTTAACATGCAGGGTTTCAAGGAAGGTTTAGATAAGTTCCTAAAAGATAGGGGGATTGAGGGTTACAGATAAAAGAAGAGGTAGGTTACAGAAATGGACAGGAACCACATTACAGGTCACGGACCTGACGGGCCGCCATGGGAGATGACCGCTGGGCGCGATGGACCAATGGTCTGACCCAGTGGTGGCAACTTCTTATGTTCTTATGTTCTTAACATAGCAAATCCCATTTTCTTTTAAACTGATGAGCAACATCCCTCCCTCCGATCTCAAACATCTTGCACGTTGATAGATTTCCCACAAGTTTTGAAAGAGGAGTACAATATTTGATGAACGGCAGACAGAGCTTTCGAGCAAATTCTCTGTTGAACAGGTAACCAGTGGAGAGCTTTTAAGATTTGAGCAATATGGGCAACCCTAGGAATGCCCATTATCAATCTAGCCGCTGAATTCATTAAAAGTATATTCCGTTGTATAGGACCTAGGGAATGGAGCAATCTCCCCGAATACATTCGTCGGCAACAGAACATACACGATTTTAAAAGATTGCTTAAACGGCATCTTTATTGCCAGCTGAAATACAGGGTATGAGACTCTGTTGTTAATAAGGAAGCTGGTCGCCTATGTATTTTATTGTTTGTATTTTTGCTCTGTGTTGTTAATCATGTTTTGTATTGTGTGTGTTTATTGTCGATTTTGTATGTAATTTTGCAATCCGCGCTGGGTAAGGGTAGGATATAAATAAATAAACCAAACCAAACCAATAGCTGTCGGGAGCATCCATAGTGAATTCCCAAACAATTAACACAGAATTATCATCACAGAGCAGTAACTGCTTACTAGAAAGCATGGTGCGGTTAGTGACGCCTACTCAGGTGACGTTAACTAAGTTACATTGGGCCAGATTCACTAACCTGCCCGATCAGGCCCAATCTAACAAATTCACTAAAGAAAAATATGCAGATGGGGGCGATCGGAGGAAAGCCCCCATCCTCCTGCCCGGATCACTGGTGTGCGATCCCCGTGCATGCACAGACCATCTGCTTTCCCTGCAGATGGTCTGCGCACACGTTTTGTATCTGTTTGGTTTTTTGTTTCGGGCCCAACTCTCCTCCTGTTATCCCCAGCGGCGGCAGCCTCTTCCCTCATGCTACCTGCTCTCTGCGCCTTCCCTGCAGTGCGAGCCCTTGGGTTTAAAGCGGGGCTGCACTCCGGCATGCAGCCCCGCTTTAAACCCGCGGGCTCGCACTGCAGGGAAGGCAGCAGAGATCAGTCTGGATGGCGAGAGGAGCAATTTCAAATTCAGGGAGCCAACAGGCACTGCTCTCCCCCCTGCCCCAGGGCTTCTGCAGCCCCTGAAACAGGCAGTGAGATCGGGACAGCAGAGAGCCGGGCAGAGGCGGCAATGGAGCAGGAGAGTCGGTAGAGAGGTGTGTAACTGGTCCCCAGCATTCGCTTTAGGAGTTGATTGGCCAGCCCAGTCGGATTGAAAATTTTGTGTTGTGAATCGCTGCCTTCCCTACTTTGGAATGTCCCTCCCCTCATTTGCATGCGTGGATCGGAGGATGGTCGGCAGAGAGTTAAGGGTTCATAGATAAAACCACGGAAGACAAAGGTGCGCGCCGACAACTGAGCGCAAGACGGAAGCACGCGGCAAAGAAAAAGAGTGTGTTTAGGGGCTCCGACAGGGGGTTTTGTTGGGGAACCCCCCCCCCCCACTTTACTTAATACAGATCGCGGCGGCGTTGTGGGGGGCTTGGGGGGTTGTAACCGCCCTCATTATACTGGAAACTTAACTGTTTCCCTGTTTTTTAAGGAAAAAGTGAAGTTTTCAGTAAAATGTGGGGGTTACAACCCCCCCAAACCCCCCACAATACCCCCACAACACGGTGGGGGCCCTTTAAAACAGTCATTTTCTTCGGCGCGTGCCTCCGCGTTGCGCTCAGTTGTCTGTGCGCGCCTTTGTCCCGGCGCGCTTTTGACCTGACACCGAGGTAAGTGAATCGGGCCGGAAGGGAATTTGGTCGCTAAGGGGTCGCAAACCGATCATTACACGATCGGTTTGCTTTGTGAATCTAGCCCATTATCCGCTGTATTACAGTTAATGAATGTTAAAGTCCTTCCACGTTCAGGGTTAAAGCACACTGCACAGTCCCTGCCTTTTCTCTAACCATTCGGTGCCCCCTTTCGGGTTGCGGCCCCCATTAACAGCTAATGCAAGTTAATAATTAACTAGGAGTGGCCCAGTGGTTAGATCCACAGCCTCAGCACCCTGAGGTTGTGGGTTCAAATCCCACGCTGCTCCTTGTGACCCAGGGCAAGTCACTCAATCCTCACCGGGACAGATAGGGAAAATGCTGGAGTGCCTGATTGTAAACCTCTTAGATAACTTTGCTATGCACTATATAAAATACCAAAATAAAATGAAAAAGTAACGGGCTAAAAATCTGCCCAGTGCAGATGTTTTTATAGTTCTTTAATCACTTTGAAACTGCCCTTCCGATTTCTTCTTCAGTAGAAAGCGCAGTGGCGTTGCATAATAGTGATCAGCCTCAATGTTAAAGGTGTCACCTTTACCATGCTATAGGGCTCCTTTTACGAAGGTACGCCCTCCAAAGCAGGCGGTAGCGGCTAGCACGCGCTAGTCCACGCGTTAAGGCCCTAGCGCACCTTGGTAAAAGGAGGCCACAGTGTTGTAATCAAATAGAAAACAAAGAAGGTGATATTCAGCTGCTGGTGGTTCTTTATATGCTGGCCTCTGCCGGCTGAATTAGCCCTGGGTGCTCAGTTGTGGTACTGAATATCCAGGTACTCTGCAGCCTGGCTGGATTTCCCCAAGTCACCCTAATATTAAGAGTTCCTACCTCATAGCTACTCGGTTAGCTTAGGTCAGCTTCAGGAGCAATGTTAGGAAATTCAACTTTACGGAAAGGGTGGTGGATGCCTGGAATGTGCTCGCGAAAGAGGTGGTGGAGAGGAAAACTGTGACCGAGTTCAAAGAAGCGCGGGATGAACACAAAAGATCTAGAATCAGAAAATAAGATTAAATATTGAACTAAGGCCAGTACTGGGCCTTAGACTTGCACGGTCTGAGTCTGTATATGGCCGTTTGGTGGAGGAGGGGCTGGGGAGGGCTTCAGTGGCTGGGAGGGTGTAGATGGGCTGGAGTAGGTTGTAACGGAGATTTCGGTAGTTGGAACCCAAGCACAGTACCGGGTAGAGCTTTGGATCCTTGCCCAGAAATAACTAAGAAGAAAAAATTTAAATTGAATCAGGTTGGGCAGACTGGATGGACCATTTGGGTCTTTATCTGCCGTCATCTACTATGTTACTATGTTCCTTGCTGAAAACTGTCTTGGTAACTCTTGGCTCTGCCCAGACATTTCCCCCAGACCGCCCCAGTAGTAACCAGATAGCGCTACGGTGATCAGACTGAATATTCAGCAGAACTGCTCAGTTCTATACAGTACAGCTAAATATCCTGTGGGGACCCAGTTAGTGCTAGCTAATTAAGCACCGAATATAGATCCCCAAAGCATTTATTTTAATTAGAATTTCATGTTTCTTAAAATATTAGAACATAAGAATAGCCGTACTGGGTCAGACCAATGATCCATCTGGCTCAGAATCCTGTTTCCACAGTGGCCAGTCCAGGTCACAAGTGCCTGGCAAAAACCCAATATTATTTTTGATGGGACGATTTTATTAAACAAGATATTAAAATCCCATCAAAATGCACCTGTTAAAAAAAAATAAAAACACTTTATGTTACAAAAAACCCCCAAAAAACTAGATAGATAGATAGAAGTAGCAGCAACTATGTTTTGTGTGGAAATGTACTTGCAATCCAGAGCAAAAAAGATACAATGGGGCAAAAAATGCTTCTCACATTTCCCCGTAATTAACTTTACTCCTCCAGTTAAAAATCTATTCACACAACATCTTTCCATAATTACCTTTACTGTTCCAGTTCCGCTCCGTGGCATATCCCAGATGTCCAGCACACTTCCTATTGAATTCTGCAATCAGTGCATTGTAGGGATTTCGAATCAGCAGGATTGCCGAGTCAAACATTTCAATTTCTCTCTTGCCACTTTCATGTGTCTTTACACATATAGTCCTCCCACTTCTCCAGTGATCTTTCTCTCCTTTAAAACCTGCTCAACGTAGTAAACATCAACTTCAGATCTCTGTGCAACACTGCCAAGATTAAAGTAACTATCATATAAAAAGAACTGAAATCTCTAAAAAAAAAATAACTAGGTTGTCTTGGATGGCAGCCAAAGAAAGTGCTGGGTTTAGAAACTCATTTACTGAACTATGCCAGGTGTTTAACATGGGTTTTAACCATAGGTGCCCCATATAAGAGGCTTGGGGAAGCAAAGTATCCCTGCCCCAAGCACTAACTTCCCCTCCCTGCATGAGTCCATGGCAGCAGCAAAAAAAAAATAGAAGTTTTTCTTCCCTTCTCTGCCACTGTGTCCCCAACTCTGGAGGCTGGAAAAAAACACCAAAAAACCCATGTGCGAAGTCGGAGTCCTATGCTGCTGTTGTTGTCCTTGCACATCTCCCTCCTTCTCCTCCCTCCCCCATTATGTAACTTCCTGTTTCATGGAGGAAGACGGAGGAGGAGGGAGTCAAGAAGAGCCAGCAGTGGTGCACATAGGGCTCTGGCCCTGTGCTTGATTTTATTTTTTTGCAGTTTCTGGAGTTGAAAAGACAGCAGCAGGGAAGAGAAGAGAAGGAAAACCTTATTTGTTCTTGCCCTCCCACACTTGAGCAGGCAGCAGTCGATGGGGGTATTGGTAAGTGAAGGACGGGAGATGGAGGGATAGAAAGAGATGGGGGCGATTGTATGGTGAGAGGATGAGATGGAATGATGGTGAGAGATGGGACCCATGGGAGGAAAGAGAGGAGGAGTATGGGAAAGGCGAAAGATGGACAATATTGGATAGAGAGGGGGATAGAGACAGAGGTAGGGTTACCAGATTTTCCGATGTAGAAATCCGGATACATGGTCCCACCTTGCTTCTCTCCCAGCCCTGCCCTACCTCTAGCCCCACACCGTTACACCCTGGTCCCACTCCGACAAAGATTTGTCTTCTCCAACCTCTGGGCCATGTCTGGAGTGCCAGAGGTTTTGGGACTTTCCAAAACCCAGACAAACTACCAGGTTTTGGAAAGTCTGTCCGGGCACCTTTAAAAAGAGGACGTGTCGGGGTTTTCCTGGACGTCTGGTAACTCTAGACAGAGGAGCTCACACCCCATATCATCACACCACACCCCAGCCCCAGCCCTGCTCCACTCTAGGTTCCCCAAATTTCTGAATCACCAACCGCCTGTGGTTTTAACACATGTTAACTGTTAACAAAGAGCTCGATTAGATGCCTCGATAACATGTGATAGGAGCCTATTCGGTAACTGTATTTGTTTGAACAGAAAGAAGAGCCACAGAGAAGCCAGTTGGCTCAACCAAACTTTTATAAATGGGTATAAAAAGGTGGCTTATAAATGTCCAGACTTCATTCAACAATAGTCAATTAGCCCAACATGTTTCAATGTAGTATCTGGGCACCCAAGTATCGTTATAGAATACTAGCGTAACCCAGCATCGGTGTGCCTAGGGTTACCAGACACGTCCTCTTTTTAGTTCCCGGATGGATTTCCCAAAACCTGGCAGTTTTTCTGGGTTTTGGAAAGCCCCAAGCTCCAGCTGCGTCTGGAGAGCCTTCAACAAGCATGCACGGATGACTTTACATGCATGCTGGAGGTCCTCAAGATACAACTGGAGGTCGGGAAAAAAAAGAAATGCGGCTTTTGGAGGGCAAGGCTAGAAGCAGAACGGAAAGGAGTTGGAGGTAGAATGGGGTGGGTTGGGGGAGGAATGAAGCAGGGCTGGGGGTGGATCAATACTTTCTCCTCTTTTATTTAATATCTTTCTTGCGCCTCTCATGACTCTGTGTCAGTCTATCGGATTTTCAGTATTTGCTTATGCGGATGATATACAGCTGTTACATCCGATTGATCCTAATAGCTGACAAGAAATATCAGCCATAAATGGAAAACTGGATCAAATTCATCAATGGCTGGATACAAACAGACTAGCCATGAACATCAGCAAAACCAACATTATGCTTTTTCCATGGAAAGACTGTTGTACACTTTCTTTTCCCATTTCTATTAAAGGCATCCCCTTGCAACTGACTCAAAATATTAGGATTCTCGGGATAATTTTTGATAATAAATTATCTTATCATGATCATATAAGTCACGTGGTTAAATCAACTTTCTATAGACTTTGTCAAATTCGTTCTGTGGCCAAATTCTTATGTGCAAAGTCCTTGAATATTCTAATCCATTCTTTAGTAATCTCTAAAATCGACTATTGTAACGCCTTGTTTAAAGGCTTGCCGAAAAAAGAAATTAGACGTCTGCAAATTATACAGAATGCTTCTATTAAAATTATTAACAAAGCCAAAAAATTTGATCATGTGTCTCCATTACTGAAAAAAGCACATTGGCTCCCAGTCGCTCATCGTATATTATATAAATTATGTCTGCTTACCTTTAAATCCTTATTATTTTAAACCCCTGCCTTTGTTTTTAGAGTTTTAATTCCATATTATACCTCTAGACCATTGAGGTCAAATGACCAACATTTATTGGTCATTCCCTCGTTGAAAATTATTAACACGAGGCGTCATACTATTTTTTCGGTAACGGCACCTCAATCGTGGAATGCCCTCCCACTATATATAAGAGAGGAAAAGAATTTGGAAAAATTTAAGAGCAAACTTAAGAGTTTTCTTTTTAAAGATGCATTTAATGAGTAAACGAAATGCTAATGACTCTTTTTATCCATATATTCATTATAATCTACATTTGTTTCCCTTCCTCTTGTTTTTTACCTTAAATGTTTTTCCTTTAAATACCGATTGTAATTTTATTAATAATTCCCCCTTTTGTTCTGATATTGTCTGTATAAGTTGTTTTATTATGTCTAATAGACTTAAACTTTGTCTAGGATTGTTTGTATTTGTTGACCCAGCCCATGTCCAAAAGGTCTTTTTCTAGGCATTTTTGACTTGGACAAATTTTTGGACGAAAATAGGGTATAAAGATGGATGACTTAGCGGTCTGGATGAACAGACGGCTGGACATTCAGTTAGCCGATTTTCAAAAAAAAAAAAAAAAAAAATGTTGGACTTATTTTTCGAAAATGCACCTTTTCCCATGTCTGACTTTGGATGACTTGCGATTTAGGCCCCAAATGAACTTAGATGTTTCTTTTCATTATACCCTTCCATGTGTTTAATACCTTTACTGTAGAGGGCTCCATCAAAATAATAACTGCCAGTGTAATATCCTGTAGCATGTTCTATTAAATGGCGAACCCATGTGTTCCCGGCACCTGGGAAGCTGGATAGTGCAACGAATACTTTAGATTTTGTAGAGAGAAATCTTCTATCTGTACATCTAGTATCTAAAAACAAGAAGAGGAAAAGATATCACTGCTGGGTCAACAGCATTTTTAGGCTTGTTTAATCACTGTGAAGTGTCTACTGTATCTATACTGCTCATCCACCCATCCACCCCCCCTCCCCCACCACAACTTCTCTCTATGAGCAAATTTGTTTCAAATTTAGGATAAATATTTCCTATTTAGGGGTCAATTCTTGCAAAACATCACTTAAATATAGGGTTACCAGATTTTCCCAGACATGTCTGGACAGCTTTTCAAAATCCGGCATTTTGTCCGGGTTTTGAAAAGCTTCTACCTCGGGACTGTGTCAAGAGGGAATCTGCGCATGCGTGTGATGTCATCACGTTGCATCCATGTATGCACAGATGCCCTCCCAACGCGGTCCCAAGGATGAAAACAGGTTGAGGGGGCGGGGCTAGTATTACTAGGGCGTGACTTGGGTGTAACGGGGTGGGGTAGAACTGGATGGGCCGGGAACGGGGTACTGATCTGGATTTTACTGGAGTAAAATCTGGTAACCCTACTCACATATATCCAGGAGAAGGATCTCCAATAGATGTCCTGCAAGATCAGAGTCATCCTTGGCTTGTCAAGAGCAGGGAGAAACCAGAGCCTACCCAGGGCTACTCTATTCCAGTCCTCAAGGTCCACAGGCAGGCCAGGTTTTCAGGATATCCACAATGAATATGCAGGAGGCAGTGCATGCAAATCTCTCTCCTGAATATTCATTGTGGATATCCTGAAAACCTGGCCTACCTGTGGACCTTGAGGACTGGAATAGAGTAGCCCTGGCCTGAGCCCACCAGGACAAAGAGGGAAAACACTTGAGTGCCTGATATGTAATCCGTTCTGAGCTCCTTTGGGAGGACGGGCTAAAAAACCTGAAACTGAATAAAACATGAGAAAGCCATAAAACATCCCTTCTTTGTGTTATGTTATAAGCATATTACTACTGCAGTTTCTTAGTTATTATATAGGGAGCAATTTTATAACAGGATGTCTATATGATAAGTCTAAATGGTGCCTATTTTAAACCTATCTTATTAATGCTGCCCAATTCACCGATTCAAATCGATTCACCAGTTCAGTGAATCAATTCAAAGCCTATTTTCAAAAAACATTTATGCATTTGGAAGTGGTACTGCTTAATTCAGTATTTCTTAAATTGGTCCTGGAGTGCCCCCTCGCCGGTCAAGTTTTCAGGATATTCCCAACGAATATCCTAAAAACCTGACTGGCAAGGGGGTACTCCTGGACCGACCAGGGAAACACTAATTTAGTTCATCTGTGTCTTTTACCTTGTACTGGAGTCTGATAGACAGCACAATATTTTTCCTCTTCTGGGGCCTCTGCAATGCTGCTAGCATTCAATATTCTGCCACAGTATAATTCATCGACACTGTCATGCAGAGTAAAGTGTGCCGTGGGAGAGGCACAGAAGCATTCCATCCCTCTCATGACAGCCAAGGGAAATTCCTATGAAAAAGGAGAGGTGAAGAAAATCATGGTGCTATTATCACAGAGAGTAAAATAAATTGTCTTTAAGTTGAAGGTATAATGGAAAGTGTTTTGTGAGTTTCAAATACTCTCTGGCTTTACCAGACCTCAATTTCACTGCAATTGGCATTCGTAATATAGAAAAAAATTGTATTCAAATTTCATACTTAAGTAAGAAATTGGATTCCAGTCTGTTCCGACCTCTTGTTGCTTTCTATTTCTGTTATTTACTGGCATCATGAGCAGCTTAAAGAATGAAAAGAAAACCTACCAGACATTACGTCTGGCAAGAGAAACAAGGCACAACCATGGGTACTTTTTTTTCTTTTTCTAGAAAATGGTATATGGGTGCCCTGCTATGAAATTATCAACATAGGATTCATGAGATGCCAGACATGCAAATGTGTGCAAAACTGCTCAATACTATGAAAATTCTATAACACAAATTGCATGGAATACTGCAAGTTGCATTATAGCTGGAAAAATAACCCCGGCACAGCCCAATGTTTCCTTGAAGCATCTTGAAGGGATCACAGTTAGAGAATGACATGATGACAAAATTCATCACCGTTCCCTGTGTAATTCTTTAGTGTCTATCTCAACCTCAGTCCTTCTACACCAATATTCTTCAATGCAAGGCTTGAGAGTCAATGGCTTTGCCCATTCAGACTCTGATTCTTATGTGAGTCAAGTACAGGATAATGAACCCATTGTGACATCACTGATGAGATTGGCTCTTAGGCATTGGTGGAATGAGGCATTATGACATCACAATATCTGCTCTAGATAGCAGAGACTGACATTCTTTGGTGTCTATCTCCACCTCAGTCTTTCTACCACAGCATTCTTCAATGCAAGACTTGAGGGTCAGTGGTTGTGCCCATTCATAGTCTGATTCTTCCCTCTCTTCTTAAGGAATGACATGGGGATGGTTTCCCACGGTTATTCACGGGGAGGAGAATGATGATGAATTTTAATCACCATGTCATTCTCTAGTCTCAGTGCTGTCCCTACACTCCCCCAAGCAGTGCAAGTACTTCCCCTTATCAGAACCCCCCACTCCAGTCACACACTCCTGATCACATCCTCCTTCCAATCAAAATTCCATCATCAAATCCCCATTTCCCAAGGAAATTCCCTTCTCCTGATATTGAAACATGATTCTGAGGGATAGAACTACAAACCTACTACTAAGGGTGCCATTTTGAGGGATAGCGCCAGCAAGGGCAGGAAAAATTGGGGCTCATTCCTGCCTAAGAACCCACTAGACCACCAGGTTGACCCTTGGGAATGGGAGGAGAGTCCTTTGGGGTTTCATCAAGGGGTGGGGGTTTTGATTAGGCAGTAGAGGTCTGATCAGGGGTGATTTTGATTGGGTGGAGGTTGTGATTAAGGGGTATGTGATAGGCATGGAATGTGATCAGGGGAGAGTGCTTCTCGAGGGAGGGGAGACAGCTCGATAGCCCCTTTAAGATGTGGCTTGAGAGCATCAGGCTATGGCTTGGAAGCCTGATACTCCTCAATGATAGACTCCTCAATCTCAATAGTGTTTGTGAGATTGCTCACAGGCAGTGTTATGCCTTTTCCAGAGGAGTCATCGATGACTCCCTGGTACGTCAAGGAGTGGTTAAAGCTTGCTTCTTACCACACTGTGACATCTTCTCCCTTGAGGTGCTTAACAGTTATACCAGCTCTATGACTGGAGCGTGTGTTCATATGTAAGTGCTAAGGAGAGCTCCAAAACTTTGGTATCAAAACCAAAATTCAGTCCTAAGCATTATTCTATAAAGGGAAAATGTGTGCCCAAATTCCATTTGAGAACTGGTGTGAAAAGTCTATGGATCAAAGCACCCATGGATTTTACACATGTCCGTTGGAGTTTTATACTTGTTCCCACTGGGGGTAATTCTATCACACAGGTACTAAAATTTATCTGCCAATTACATGTGCAAATGTTTTAAATAATAATGGCGTTAATTTTTTATTCCTATCTCTTTGTTAAATTCTCGATGATTCTACATCTTGGACCCATATTGAGGACTTGAGCTAAGTTTAAGATAAATTGGGTTACTAGATTATAATTTGTATTGTAATTTATTTCCTGTTTAACTTTACCTTTCTGTACGACTATGGGGGTTCAAAAGGGGATTGGACGAGTTCATGAAGGAAAAGGGGATCCAGGGGTACAATTAAAGGGTTACTATACAGTACTGAAGGCTGTAAAGTAATAGAGTAGTAGAGTAATAGATCACTACAGGTCATTGACCTGGGGGGCCACCACGGGAGCGGACTGCTGGGCGTGATGGACCTATGGTCTGACTCAGCAGAGGCGATGCTTATGTGCTTATAAGTGGATACTTGATATGTTATTGAAAAATCATAAATAAATAAATTTAAAAAAATAATAATGGCGTTAACATGTGTATGTGGGCTCAAATGTATGTAACTGCCAAAATTTCAGCTAAGTACTGTGCATTTGAACTGTGTTTTTGTAAGAGAGGCATACGCACAGATGGAATGTGGGTGGGACTCAAACACATGCAGCTTGTATAGTAGAATATTTTACGTTAAACATGTATCTGCAGTAATTAGGTGCTCTGTGACTTGTGTAAATTCTTCCATCCCATTGTTACGCACACATATATCTAGTTAGGCTAGTATTCAAGAAGGAAAAGTAGGTATCTGAATTCCTTTGCAGACCATAAAGAAGATTCTCTAATGTTCTCGGTAAAATCCGCCGGGCCACTGCCAAGGCCATTATTGTAACAATTTCAAAAAGACGCATCAATCTCAAAAAGAACACGCATGTGAATGAAGATTGTGTTTTGCGACGGGTCACTATATTTACGTGCGATGAGTCGCTGGTGATAACGATCGGCACATGCACAGAATATGCCATGAAAAGAAGCTTAAAAGCTGAGATATTGGGAAGAAGTCAGGGGGATCTGAAATGTCAGCCTGAATGTTCTTTTGTTGAACAAAAACAATTGTATTTTTCCATACCACAGGAGAAGTACCCAGATTAAAATTTGATGATGAATGGAATGAAGTTGTGGAATTAAAGAATCCCAAGTCTGTTTTAGGAAAGATATATGAGGCGTTGTATCAGAAGGGGCAGTGATGGAATTAAAATGAACTATGCTATTCCGCAGTTCTTCAAAACTAAAATTATAGGCCTCCTGGACCGCTTCAAGTCTTAGAGGGGATATGATAGAGACTTATAAGATCATGAAGGGCATAGAGAGAGTAGAGAGGGACAGATTCTTCAAACTTTCGAATCATAAAAGAACAAGAGGGCACTCGGAAAAGTTGATAGGAGACAGATTCAAAACAAATACTAGGAAGTTCTTTTTTACCCGTGTGGTGGACACCTGGAATGCGCTTCCAGAGGACATAATTGGGCAGAGTACGGTACTGAGGTTCAAGAAAGGATTAGACAAATTCCTACTGGAAAAGGGGATAGAGGGGTATAGATAGAGGATTACTGCACAGGTCCTGGACCTGTTGGGCCGCCGCGTGAGCGGACTGCTGGGCATGATGAACCTCAGGTCTGACCCAGCAGAGGCATTGCTTATGTTCTTATGTTCTTACTTAATACCATACTTTCCCACTAGGTCACTCCTAAGAACACCTTTTAGTGATCCCCTCCTTTAGGCAAATAACTTATGACACACCACCCAACACTATCTTTTCAGGAATAGGTCCCATTTCTAGAATGCTCTACCCTCTCACTAACCCTCTCACTTGCGCCAACTCACCACAATCCAGAATTTTAAATTCCAATTTAAAACGTACCTTTTTACAGATGCCTACACCTAACATCACAAGTCAGTGCCTCCCCTCGGGAGTCCTGTTGACTGAAATCACAAACCTTCCCCTACTGCCTTGCTGCTCTCCTCTTATCCTATCAATTATTGAATTCAATATATGCTGACCCTTCACGTTTCTCTTTTCCTATCTGATCCCCTCTCACCTTACTTTCTCCTCTCATATACAGTGGCATAGTAAGGGAGGGAGGGCGGACCGCCCCGGGCACTATCTTCGTAGGGGGCATTGGCACCTCTCCGCCCCCCCCCCAACCTTTTGAAATGTTCACCAGTTCAATCAGCATCTTCTACTTGCTGCTCGTACCAGTGTCGGCTCCCTTCTGACATCTTTTCCTCGTTGTTGGATCAGGACAGAAGGGAGCTGACGCCGGCGCCAGCAGCGGGTAGAAGATGATCATGACGCCGAACATTTCAAGAGGAATGTGGGGAGCAAGGGGTGCTCAAGTGGCAGGGAAGAGTTAGGGGGGGCGCCCAAGCAGCAGGGAAGGGGGGCAGGAAAGAGAGGGGGGACCGCCCCTGGCACCAACCTCCTTCATTGTGTCACTGTTCATACATAGAGTGCGCACCACGCAGATGGCAGTAAATTTTGAATAAACTTGGAAACTTTTGTATCCTAACTCGGACATACCTCCGCCATATTAAATCATTAATCCGCTCTTTCCTTCACCTCTTGTGTTGCCCCTATATGTTTCTTTACTTTACAAATTGTAGTTCTTTTCCTAATGTTCCAGTTTGCAATTGATGTCTCTGTCTTTTGTCATGTTTTCATATGATTACTTGTTTTCCCCTCATTTTAATTGTAAATCGTTTAGAATTTTATGTAAAGTGATCAATCAAATTTAAATAAACATGAAACGTGAATAGTAAAGTTTGTCAGAAGAGGGTTTAGGTAGGATAGAGATAGAAGGGGATAGAATGAGATCATTAGAAGCCAAGAGTGATAGAATCAATTGAACACATACTATTTCCTTAAAAAAGGCTTGGGCAAGATTGTGAGAATGAAGAGTACTTTGCAAACGATGCTGAGAGGAATCTTAGAAAGATGAGATGAATTGGAGTCTTTTTTTGAAGTAAAATAAGATTTCGTAGCTAGTGTAGCAAAATTCCTGCAATATTGTGCATTCCTTAGGTAGATAATGTGGAAATGTATGTTTCCTCCACTGGCAGTCACAATGGCGCAGTTGTTGTTTCAGAAGCCTAGCATGCGCAGCCCTGATTCTACAGGATGTGATTGAAAGACAAACAGAAAAGAATCACAACAAAAGATGAATAAATTAGGAGTACAATCACGAGCATTCCTAAGCTCTTTAGTTTTTATAGGTAGTTCTGAACTATTTTGGATTGGAGGAGGAATGGTGGAAATTAAGACAACGATGATCTGACCAGGGAACAGAGTAAAGGATGAGACTAGATAGAGGGCAAAGAAAGGGGAGTGAAAGGAGAACTTTAGTGTGTTCTGTGTTAGGCCATTTTTCCTGTGTTGAGGACATATTTACAGTAAACGTAGCTGAGTAAAAGTGGGATGCCTAAATGTTTTCCTTTTTAAAAAAAAAAAAAGTATGTTGTATGGGTGTCTATCAAAGGCAACGTCACAACTTATAAGTGTGTGCTTCAAAATAATGTTCATCACTTCTGTAAAGAGCACGGTGGGTTGAACAGTCTTTCCAACTGTTCTAGAGTTTTCCAAGTATAGGTGGTGCCAACAAGGCCCATAGACAAATCTATCACCCCCCACCCCTCATGATAAAAGCTGTCAGTTGCCTGACTGAGGACTTGCGTTACTCATCAATTTAGCCTGGTAGACGCCCCAGCATTTTTCATTCAAATGTCAAATCATTCCCCAGGTGACAACTGCTGAAAAACATCACTTGACTTGGAAAATACAGAAGCAATTTCCATCTCTGCAGGGAATTTCTAAAGAGCTTATTTCCATACACTCTGTATATGGTATTTTGTTCTTCCTTCTTTAAATTTCAAAAAATGTTGGGGAAAGAAAAGATTTTACCTATGAAGTATCGCTGGAAGCAGAAGGCTGTGAACAACTTAATTTTCAAAGCAAACATGAAGAGTTACGACAATCTGGCCTCTTCATGAAAATTAATGAAACGCTGCTGAATGCCAACACTGTGCACAAGCTCAGAATGAACAAAGCCATGGAACAGGCAGACAGAACTATGCGGGTTTCCCCTCTAACTGCTAAATGTGAGACTCGGGCCCAATGATCCTTATCTACCAGTATCCTTTACATTAAACATGCTTCACAGCATGGCAATTCAAGTGTATACATTTGAGCTTACGAGGTAGAAGGTAGCTCAGGGTTGTAGCTGGAAACAAATGGTTCATTTGTTTCCAGTTTATTGAATTTTAGTTTGAATAACATAATTCTTTATATACTGCAATATGCCTTTTGGTTCAATGCGGTACTGAAGGGGATAAACTTAGTAGATAAAGACAGGTTGTTCACCCTCTCCAAGGTAGGGAGAATGAGAGGGCACGCTTTAAAGTTGAAAGGGGATAGATTCTGTACGAACTTAAGGAAGTTCTTCTTCACCCAGAGAGTGGTAGAAAATTGGAATGCTCTTCCGGAGTCTGTTATAGGGGAAAATACCCTCCACTGATTCAAGACGAAGTTAGACAAGTTCCTGGTGAACAAGAGAGTACGCAGGTAGGGCTAGTCTCAATTAGGGCGCTGGTCTTTGACCAGAGGGCCGCCGCATGAGCGGACTGCTGGGCACGATGGACCACTGGTCTGACCCAGCAACGAAAATTCTTATGTTCTTACAGAAAAATACGTACAAGAAGGAAGAAGAAAATATTAACATTGAAAATTAATAGAACCACTTGTACGTGGTATTATGGCACATATAATTCCCTATCTGTTCCAAATAGAGATCACAATATAAGCTAAAGTGCCTGAGAAGTGAATGGTATGAACTAAAGAAAAGAAGATAAATGAAACAGGAAGGAAGCAAATCAGATCTCAGCCTGTACAAAAAAAGGCAGGAGAGTAAATAACTGAAAGGAAAGGTGTAATATGCTATACAATATATAGGGGTCCTTTTACCAAGGTGTGCTAGCCGTTATAGCATGTGCTAAATATTAGCGCACGCTAAACGCTAACGTGTCCATTATATTCTATGGATGCGTCAACGTTTAACGCGCACTAAGATTTAGAGCGTGCTAAAACGGCTAGCGTGCCTTAGGTACTGTTACAAATCAAAATTTACACATAAGAAGAAGAATACAGGGTGTAGCATAACTTAGCAAATTAGAATGAAATCAGAAAAAATCAAAATCAAACATAGTTTCGGTGAGTCTATTGAGGTGTTAATTTCATTCTAGCACCACCGCTCTCAAGCCTCCAGCAGAGAGAGGAGGAAGGGAGCCAGTAGAACATCCCGCCTCTCTCCACCAGCTTTGATCCCCCATATGACCCAGTGAGGCCCCGCCCACCTACTTCTGGGCCTCCTCGACAGTTCTTTAAAGGACTGCTTGACAGGGGGGCCTGCACTGCTGGTGGGCCCCGCCAAAGTGCCCTTTGTGTGGACCAAGAGGACCATAAGGACAGTGAGTAAAAGAAACAATTTTAGACTAAAGATGTCAACTATAAAACCTTAAAACTACAGTAGCGTGTGCTAGAAATGATTGTTTGAAGGATTCTGTTTTAAAGAAAGTGATATTGTAGATACAGAGTTTACTAAAAGAATTAGTAGAAGTTTGCTGATGTAAAAAACCTTAACTTTAAAGATTTAATGTTTGATAGAGATGTTTTAGTATTTAGTATTTACTAGATGGGTTACCAGAAATATATCGATTTAAAGACCTTTATCCTAAAGGCATAATATTTATTAGAGATATTTGCAAAATTATTCTTTCTTAAAGTCTGTAATCGCACATAAAAAATCAAGAAGGAGGGAAGGACATAAAACTACTGATAATATATAGAACACCAAGTAACCGAAACACACACAGTAGAAGATAAAGTCATTAACCTGATCTCTTACTTCGCTACCAACAAACCTAATCTTGGTACCGAATCTCTAAGGTCTTAATGTCTAAGGTTCAGCAATTGCAAGCGTGCAATAAGTTTGCAATTTTGCTACAATTCGATCTATCGGCGGCCTTCGATGTCGTTCACCAAGATATTTTGATTTACCAACTTTCTGAGATAGGTATTGATTCAACAGTCTTAGACTGGTTTTCAAAATTCTTACGATCTCGCTCATATACTGTTAATATGAATGGCACCATGTCATCTTCATGGAAGCCTTTATGCGGAGTCCTGCAGGGATCGCCTTTATCACCTATTCTTTTCAACATCTACATGACTATTTTGAAGCTTTTCCGTTTATCCCCCTGCGAAACACTATTTATGTATGCAGACAACATCTTTGTTCTCCTTGAGATAGACTCGAATCTCACTAATTTCGATGGGAATATAACAGAATGTATAACAAAACTTCAGTCTTGGGCCCTTACTGTATAAAAGAAACTGAACGAGTCCAAAACAAAGTTATTTTGGTTTGGCCCAAAATTAGAGCAGCTACCTTCGTCCATTCTGTTGCCTTCAGGATCCTCACTGCAGATTGAATGCTCAAGTAAAATTCTGGGTGTCATTATAGATTCAACACTTTCATTCAACGACCATCTTAATTCTCTGGTAAAAAAAAAATGTTTTTTTAGTCTCCATATGTTGAGGAAAGTGAGATCCTGTTTCCATCAACAACACTTTGCTGTCCTTGTTCAATCAATCATCCTTTCGAGGCTGGATTATTGTAATTCGGTCTATTTAAGCTTGACCAAGAAAAGCATTCAAAGACTTCAACTGATTCAGAATACTGCGGCTTTGCTGATATTTGCAAAAAGTAAATTTAATCACGTTTCTCCGCTCCTGCAAAAACTTCATTGGCTTCCAATAATTTCCAGGGTTTATTTTAAATGTGCCTACGTAACATTTAAGATCTTGCATGGCATCCTTTCTCTTTTAATTCCCCTGTCTTGGAATGCTGTAAGGTCTGACATTACCAGATCTACTCAAGAATTTAAATGGTCCTTTCCCACGTTGAAAGGCGTTAACTACATTGGCAAATTAGGGAAGTCTATACTTTTCAAAATTACTGAGCTGTGGAATAATTTTCCTATTCAACTGTGCGATCTGGGCTCTTTCCAACCATTTTGAAAACATCTGAAAACTTGGCTATTTTCAAAGTAGTAAATTCCGCTCCTCTCCATACTATTCCAAATCCATATTGTATCTATTCTCCTTTCTAATTTCTTGTAAACCATTCCAAGCTCTAATGTTATAGAGAAGATGTGGCGTATAAGCATAAGGTTTAATTTAGATCCTGCCTAGATGGAGTTACCATATGGCTCCAGAAAAAAGGAGGATGAATTGAGACATCCATTTTTTTTACTTCCATTGCTTTCAGTGGAAGTAAAACCCGGATGTCTCAATCCATCCTCCGTTTTCTGGAGCCATATGGTTAGGGAAAACCCAGACATGCAACCTGATCACCAAAGATTAATGAAGGGTGATATCCTTCTTAATTATAGCACTGAAATCCGATTTTCAAGAGATGAAATTATGAGTTTGGACGTGTTACCTCTGTGCTGGGTTCTCTGTGAAAGTCAGGCCTGCAATGTTTTATTTACAATTGTAAATTAAATACGATATTGGGTACAATTCCAATTGCTTTTATTGGTTAGAAAGCATATTTAATTCTTTAGAAATACTGAGTTTCATTTACCCTTCCCCCTTTTATCAAGCCGCGCTGACGAGTAGCATAAGATAAATGACGAGTCACAAATAGAATGGGTGGCTTTGTAAAAGGGGGGCGAGAGTTAGTTAATTGTTGAAAATAATTAAGGTTTCTGTGCTGCCAGGGTTTAAAAGACAATGGAAAAATGTGTAGTAAAATAATAAAGTTTGGTTTGTTTTGAACAGGCCTGTCTTGATTTTGCTTTGAAACATGCAGAAACCAAGATCAGTAATGTAGTGAAAGGTAATATATATATTTTTTCAGTCTTGATGTTTTTATTAGAAGATTTGCGAAGACAGAACATCGTATAATTTGTTGTTTCACTATTTTCCAGCAGATAACAATCCGCCACATGACTGTATTCTTCATTTGCTCATTTTTTAAACTCATTACGGAGGTGCAGCTCTTGAAAGCTAGCCAGGAAATGTGTTGCTTGCTCATAAGAAGGCATTACCTTAAATATTTTTGTGTTTCACACTAAAACATGAGTGCCTGTTGTTGATGATCAGTCCATCTGTCTGTACATATCTGTGCATTTAAAAAAAAAAAAATGGCTGAGCAAACCGGAACACTTAAGGAGCCAGTGGACATTCCCACACTGACTCCTGCTAGCTGGCTTTGCCCAAACCCCCAATGTCAGCGGGGGGCCTTAATCCTCACCAGTGCAAGAAATGACTATTGTTATCTGTCAGAATACAAACAAATGTTGAAAAGTTGCGTAGTACGGCAGTGATTCCGCTAATGTGTATAGCGCTTTAAGAATGTTGGAAGAGCCTCGACCCTGAAGAAGTGCAATTGAAACATGCACATGTCGTGAGAGACGCTCCATGAAATGATTTAAAACAGATAAGATATTGTTTGAATACAAATTATAAAATAGAAAATCGCAAACAAAAGTAGACTAAAAATATAAATAAAATAAAAACATTGTAAGAACATAAGAATAGCCTTACTGGGTCAGGCCAACGGTCCATCAAGCCCAGTAGCACGTTCACACAGTAGCCAATCCAGGTCCCTAGTACCTGGCCAAAACCCAAGGAGTAGCAACATTCTAGCATCTCAAAGAGTAAGCAAGATTCTGGAACCCCAATGAAAGCAACATTCCAGAGCTGAGATTGTGATGTCATAATGCCTTATTCCACAGTGCCAACCTCATCAGTGATGTTACAATGGCTGGATTGTCCTATACTTGGCACACATAAGAGCATAAGAACAGCCATACTGGGTCAGACCAATGGTCCATCAAGCCCAGTAGCCCACTGTTCTTCAACCGCCGGTCCGCGGACCGGTGCCGGTCTGCAGGAAATTTCTGCCGGTCCGCACAGGGCGGTAAGATTAAGGTCCAGGGACAGGTGCAAAAAAAAAAAGCCTCCCTCCTTCCTTTCCCCGGGTCAGCTGCTATTTTACCGCCCTGCTGCTGCTGCTAAAGCCGACAGAGAGTCTTCTTTCTGATGTCAATTCGGAGAGGACGTTCTGGGCCAGCCAATCGCTGCCTGGCTGGCCCAGAACGCCCTCTCCGACGTCAGAATTGACGTCAGAAAGAAGACTTCCTGTCGGCTTTAGCAGCAGCAGGGCGGTAAGATAGCAGGCGACCCGGGGAAAGGAAGGAGGGAAGCTTTTTTTTTTTTTTTTGAGCGGCAGGGAAGGAAGGAGGTAGGCAGGCAAGCAGGCTGGCTTTGGCCAGGGAGGGAGGGAGAAAGGTAGACAGGCAGGCAGGCTGGCTTTGGGGGTGAGGGTGGGACAAAGTGTGGAAGGCAGTGAGAGGGACATAGGAAGGAGGCACTGGGGGCACTAAAGACATGGGAAGGAGGCACTGGGGCACTAAAGACATAGGAAGGGGCACTAAGGACATGGGAATGAGGCACTGGGGGCACTAAGGACATGGGAAGAAGGCACTGGGGCACTAAAGACATGGGAAGGAAAGAGGGAGGGAATAGAAAGAGACAATTCTTGGGCCTGAGTGCAGAAAGAAAGAAATGAAAGAAAGGATACACAGACAGAAGGAAACACAACCAGAGACTCATGAAATCACCAGACAGCAAAGGTAGGAAAAATGATTGTATTTTCAATTTAGTGATCAAAACGTGTCAGTTTTGAGAATCTATATCTGCTGTCTATATTTTGCACTATATTTGTCTTTTTCTATAGCTACTGAAGTGACCGAGCTCGCGGAGATGGGGCAGAAACAGGGTTTTTTTAAATTTTAGTCCTAGTAGTTTGCTGGTCCATAAAATAATTCTTTTATTTCTGCCGCTCCACGGGTGTAAATAGGTTGAAAAACACTGCAGTAGCCCATTCTCACGGTGGCCAATCCGGGTCCCTAGTACCAGGCCAAAACCCAAGGAGTTCCAGCATCTCAAAGAATAGCAAGATTCCAGAACCCCAATGAGAGCAACATTCCAGAGCTGAGATTGTGATGTCATAATGCCTCATTCCACAGTGCCAACCTCATCAGTGATGTTACAATGGCTTGATTGTCCTATACTTGGCACACATAAGAGCATAAGAACAGCCATACTGGGTCAGACCAATGGCCCATCAAACCCAGTAGCTCGTTCTCAAGGTGGCCAATCCAGGTCCCTAGTACCTGGCCAAAACCCAAGGAGTAGCAACATTCCAGCATCTCACAGAATATCAAGATTCCGGAACCCCAATGAGAGCAACATTCCAGAGCTGAGATTGTGATGTCATAATGCCTCATTCCACAGTGCCTCAGAGCCATCCAGCCTCAGAGCCAACCTCATCAGTGATGTTACAATGGGTTGATTGTCCTATACTTGGTACATATAAGAGCATAAGAACAGCCATACTGGGTCAGACCAATGGTCCATCAAGCCCAGTAGCCTGTTCTTACGATGGCCAATCCAAGTCACTAGTACCTGGCCAAAACCCAAAGAGTATCCAGGGCAAGCAGTAGCTTCCCCCATGTCTTTCTCAATAAGAACAGAGAAACAGGACAATATTCTTCCTTCTTGCACCAATAGGGATTGATGACCTCTACCTATACCAGGTACTTTCACTGCCACTTGATGTAAGTGAGTAAGGGAGAGCAATGAGGGCAGGGGTACATGGTGAGTGCATACCATCCTTGCAGGGATCCTAAAATCCCTCATAATTCATAAGGTGATTCTTGTACAGCACTATTATCCGAACTGCATCAATCTTCAGTGTGGTTGGCACTCTCTGACTGATTTAGCATTTCAAGCACACTGTTCGTGTGCCACATAATTCCAGCCTGGAAATCAATAATTCAGGGCACTTCTTCTATTATCAGGGGATTTAAAATAGACTAGAAAAGCAGTCTGACTGATTATGCAGTTTTGCCTCCCAGTTAAATAATAGGAATCAATTATTTATCCCGAAAGATGAATTAAGTCAACTATTGGTCTGATGTGTAGCTTAAGTGGGGCTTCAGACCGCAGAGCAATGTTTTCAGTTCAGCTTCAATCATAAGACTGGTTTGCTCAACTGACTTGTATATTGGTCCCTTCAGAAAGAATTAAGTCAGGCTACATGGTTGCCATTTCTAGTAACCACACTGCACTTGGCAGAAACCGAATCTGTTTTACTAAGGTGCGCTAAGCGTTTTAGCGTGCACTAACCGCTAAAATGCTTAGCACACCTTAGTAAAAGGAGCCCTAAATTTGTACCTTGGTTAGGGTCCCTCAGTTGGTGAAAATCGTGGATTTGAACTGATGGTGTTTGACCCATTGATATTCAGGAGCGTCTCTTTAAATTCTGATCAAATGACATTTATACAGAATTAAAGATATTACAGAACTGGAAAGGCTGGGGCTAGCTGCTTAGTGATAATCAGGCCCACTGTCATATGGCGGGAACTAATGATGAGGCCCTTATTTTGCAGCTTAACCAGGGAGCATGGGGCAGTTCTAGATGGGGTAGCGGACGTGCGCCTGTGCACCATCGGCGAAGGGAGCCGCAGCATCCTAACAGCACCATCACACATAGGAATTCAATCAGCGTCAGAGATGTTACCGCAATGGCTGGCGCTAAAAACGCTAGAATGGCTTTGTAAAGGAGGAGGTAAAATTCATCACTGGTCATTATGATCATCTCTCTTGAATACAATATATTTTTGGCATGGGTTTTATCTTGGTGAACTCTTGGAAATATTTTATACAAATATCATCTTTGAGAGAGCATGTTGACAGGAGAGGACATCAAAAATAACAATCATGTTTTCTGGACACGTTTCATTTCTTTTGCAAAATACAACTCTTGGAAGGTGGGCTCGAATCAAATTTCATTAGCAGATCTGCATTAAGCCAGACCAATTTAAATGATGGCTCAATTAACTGAGCATTATTATGAAGGCTGCAGAGTTTGGAATTATTTTTATTGATTAAAAAAAACAACAGCACACAGTTAGAATATTGCTTTGAGTGGTTGTTCCTGTAATGTTCAATTATGCTAGAATCAGAATCAAACACTAGAGGATGATAAATTATCTGGTGGAAAAAATGTTGCATGCTGTAAAATGAAGAAATGCAAAAACTACATGGATCATTCTTAAGAATAAAAGAAATTCAGGATAACCAAACGATATACAGTACTCCCCCGAAATTTGCGGGGGGTTCCCGCGAATTTTGAAAAACCGCAAATGTGGTTTTTCGCCTATCAAAAGGAAGGGGAGGCAGGAGAGGGCAGCTGGAGCGCCGGTGGGTGAAGAAAATCACTCGCGGTCAGCTCAGACCGCCTCTTCCTGTAGTAAAGTTGGACTACCCCAATCAGGAACTGCTCCTGATTGGTATAGCCCGACTTTAATACAGGAAGAGGCGGTCTGAGCAGACTGCAAATGAGTGAGTCCGCGATTGAAAAGTCTTTTCAAATCGCATCGGGCAAGGAGGAAGTCCACACATGCGCGGATGCCAAGCGATGACATCACGTGCGCCATCCACGTATGCGCGGACTTCCTCCCTGCCTGACAAGAGCAGGCAGCAGGGGGTAGGGCTAGGGTGGCACTGGAGGCGGGATTAGGACATTACAGAGCGGGGATGGACAGGCCTGGGGGGTGGGTCTAGGGAGTCCGGATTTTCTGATTGGAAAATCTGGCAATCCTCGTCTCCTGCCTCTCTTGCATCCTGTGTGACTGCACTGGATGCACATATTGCTACGGCCTGCTTTGCTAATACCTTCACTGGAGCACTGCACAAAACAAGCAACCTTCTCTAACCTAAACATTCCCAGGAGCAGGTGCAAAACCCAATGTTGATGCCAGTGGGCATACACATGCGTTTGCCTTCTGAAATTGGGAACGCAGAGGTATCTTTTAGGCTTTCTCTAGCTAGTCCTACTCATAACAAGCTCAAACCATGCCTGCTTGTGAAATGTACATGTTTGATATTGGAGCTGGGCTTCTACGAGTATATCTGGATTTAGATATGCATGTAATATAGACATCTAAATGCTGATTTAGGCTATCTGTAATGCACACAAAGCTTTTAAAATGGCTGCCAAAACATACAGTGGATTTGCAGCAATGCAACTGGTTTTAAAAGTGCATGCCTAAAATATTCTTGTGCGTTATTCACTGTGTATATCGTAAAATCCAGACCTCTTTGGGAGCCATGAAAACCACAATTGGGAACTTCATGATAAATATTCTAGTAGGAATTGAACAGCAGAGCTATGAAATTCTTTTTTTTTTTTTGGCAGAAGACCTTCAGATGCTGGTAACTGAGTCAGATTGCCCAAAGTGACAGAGCGCTGAAGCGGTGGTGTAGCAAGAGTGGGAGGCGCCCTGGGCGGTGGTGCCCCCCACACCTTCTTCTCTGCCCCCACTTCTTCCGCATCATCCCCCACCTACTCCTTCCATGCCCCCCATGCCACACTCACGCCCTCCCTTCCCACCCCCATACCTCTTTAAATCTCTGGCTTCTGCTTGTGCTGGCGTGGGCTTTCCCTCTGATGTCACTTCCTGGCCCCCGTGACCCGGGAGTGATTTCAGAAGGAGCCAGGCCGGTGCGAGCAGCAGGCCAGAGTTGTTCCTCACGCTGGCAAAGATTTAAAGAAGAATGGGTGGGAGGGAGGAAGGGAGGGGCAGGGAGGTGTTGGTGCCCCCACAACACCTCCCTGCCATCACCCAGGGCAGTCCATCCTCCCACCCCTCTTACTACGCTACTGAGCTGGAGGACTCTGTCATTCCTTCTACATTTGAGACAATACGGTACAGTGAGGGAGGGCTTCAGCAATTTCTAACAGATAAAATATAGCCACCTCTACAAAGAACACAAACACAATATAAAAATAAAACCACTGGGCTTACTTTATCAGAGCAGAATTCTGAGCAGATCTCCGCTGTCAAGTTGAATTGCACGAAAGAGGTAGGGAAAGTGTTGGTAAAGTTCGCTGGTACCCTGAAGCATCCTCGACGGACGGGAGCCCTGCCTGCAACAAGATGAAAAGAGTTTCCTTCTAAGAAAGCAGAGCCGGCAGCGTATCACTGTTACAAAATAACTGTATCAGCTGCAGACATCGAAGGGAATGCCGTGGCAAAGTAATAGAAACCGGGCTGCTGATTCACAAACCCTACAGCTAAACATGTAGCAAATTCACTGTTACGAGAAGCCACATGCAGCTTTAATAGCTATGTTCTGGTACTGCAGGTTCTAATAAATTCCTCCATGGCACAGTCGGCTGTACACTTAGGCGTCCGGTACATTCACTTCATAGTTTGGCTCTTTGTTTTCATCCTGAAATGTTAAAAGCTCCAGTAAAATGTAAGAGGTTTCTAGCGATGAAAATGAGGGCATTATGAAAAAAGGGCGTTAGTGTCGAGCAGCTCAGTTCGTGGTTCTCCAACCACCTGCCCCCCCCCCCCCATTCCTTTGGCTGTGCACTGCAGATTTTAAATGAACGATAGGATGGTTTTGCTTTTCATTTGTGGGTCAAGATAAGATATATTCAAGTACAGTCAAAATTCCCCTATCCCCAGGGGACTGACAATCTAAGGGCCTCATTTACTTAACCTATAAGTATTGATGTCTTAGAATGCATTTCTATACGCTTACCCACATATTCTCTATATAGCTCCAAATGGTGCAGGCTCAAATCGGTACGCACAGTCAATCTCCGCGCCCAACTTAATTGTATATCAAGACCAATTGGCATCAATAATTCAGAATTAACGCCTCATAATTGACACTAATTGGCTTTAATTAGAAGTTATGTGCACAGCTTGGTAGGCACATTCTATAAAGTAATGAGAGTCAGTTCTAGTGTACAAATTTCAAATGGGGGTGTGGCTAGGGGAGGAGCACGGGTGGATCATGGGCATTTCTAAAAGTTAAGCACACTGGTATAGAATACAGTACTCCCCCAAAATTCACAGGGGTTCCGTTCCAGGAAACCCCCCCCCCACGCGTTTTGAAAAACCGCGACTACAGGTTTTCACCTGTCAAAAGGCAGGAGAGGGCAGCTGGGGCGCCGGTGGGTGCAGAAAAAACACTTGCGGTATGCTCCGACCGCCTCTTCCTGTTACTAAAGTCAGGGTAGAAACATAGAAACATAGAAAGATGACGGCAGAAAAGGGCTACAGCCCATCAAGTCTGCCCACTCTACTGTCCCACCCCATTAAGTCAGAGTGCTGCTCAACTCACGTAGAGATCCCACGTGTATGTCCCATTTATTCTTAAAGTCAAGTACGCTAGTGGCCTTGATCACCTGCACCGGTAGTTTGTTCCAGTGATCCACCACCCTTTCTGTAAAGAAATACTTCCTGGTGTCACCACCAAATCTCCCTCCTCTGAGTTTGAGCAGGTGCCCCCTTGTGACTGAAGGTCCTTTAGGAAATAATATGTCGTTTTCCACCTCGACACGACCTGTGACGTACTTAAATGTCTCAATCATGTCACCCCTCTCCCTGCGCTCCTCCAGAGTGTAGAGCTGCAACTTGCCCAGTCTTTCCTCGTATGAGAGACCCTTGAGTCCGGAGACCATCCTAGTGGCCATTCGCTGGACTGACTCAGCTCGAAGTACATCTTTACGGTAATGTGGCCTCCAGAATTGCACACAGTACTCCAGATGAGGTCTCACCATGGTTCTGTACAGTGACATTATGACTTCAGGTTTTCGGCTGACGAAGCTTCTATTGATACATCCCATCATTCGCCTTGCCTTGGATGAGGCTTTCTCTACTTGTTTGGCAGCCTTCATGTCTGCACTGATGATTACTCCCAAGTCCCGTTCTTCTGAGGTTGTAGCTAGTGTTTCTCCATTCAAGGTGTATGTTCTGCATGGATTTCTGCTGCCGAGATGCATCACCTTACACTTCTTTGCGTTGAAGCCCAGCTGCCATGTTGAGGACCAGTTTTCCAACTTGATCAGATCCTGCGCCATACCATCCGTGAGATCGCTTTCACCTACTATATTACACAGTTTGGCGTCGTCGGCAAACAGCACTACTTTTCCCTGAAGCCCTCGGGTCAAGTCCCTTATGAATATGTTAAAAAGGGATGGTCCCAGGACTGAGCCTTGCGGCACTCCGCTAGTCACCTCTTAGAGAGGGTGCCATTGACCACCACCCTCTGAAGTCTTCCACTCAGCCAATCATTGACCCATGCCGTTAGTTTCTCACCTAACCCCATCGATTTCATCTTGTTTAATAGTCTACGGTGTGGGACACTGTCAAACGCTTTACTGAAATCCAAGTACACTATGTCCAGAGACTCTCCCGAGTCCAGCTTTCTTGTCACCCAGTCAAAGAAGTCGATAAGAATGGATTGGCATGACCTTCCCCTAGTGAATCCATGTTGACAGGGATCCCTCAGATTCCCCTCATCCAATATCGTGTCTAATTTCCCTTTAAGTAGAGTTTCCATGAGTTTACACACTATTGATGTGAGACTTACTGGTCTGTAATTCACAGCCTCCGCTCTGCAACCCTTTTTGTGCAGAGGAACAACATTGGCAGTTTTCCAGTCCAGGGGGACTCTCCCCGTACTTAGGGAGAGATTGAAGAGCATGGCTAACGGTTCCGCCAAAACATCACATAGCTCTCTGAGCATTCTTGGGTGCAGATTGTCCGGTCCCATGGCTTTGTTCACCTTGAGTCTTGACAGTTCTCTGTAAACATCAGCTGGTGTGAACTCAAACTTCTGAAATGGGTCATCCAGGCTTTGCTTTGCATCCAGCCGAGGCCCGTGCCCTGGTGCCTCGCAGGTAAAGACTGAACAGAAGTAATCATTCAGTAGTTTGGCTTTATCGGAGTCAGTTTCCACATAATTCCCGTCTGGCGTTCTAAGGCGTACTATCCCGTTTGTGTTCTTTTTCCTGTCGCTAATGTATCTGAAGAAGGATTTGTCCCCTTTCTTGATGTTCTTCGCTAGAGTTTCTTCCATACGAAGTTTGGCCTCCCTGACTGCTGTTTTGACCGCTGCAGACTTTGTCCTGTATTTAACGTTTGCTTCTTTTTCCCCCATGCGTTTGTATGAGAGAAATGCTCTTTTCTTCTCCTTGAGGAGGTATGATACCTCATCTATGAACCATTGGGGCTAGAGAAGCTGGGGCTCTTTTCCCTGGAAAAGCGGAGACTTAGAGGGGACAGGATAGAGACTTATAAAATCATGAAAGACATAGAGAGGGTGGAGAGGGACAGATTCTTCAGACTAGCGGGGGCAACAAAAACAAGAGGGCATTCAGAAAATTTGAAAGGAGGCAGATTCAAAATGAATGCTAGGAGGAGGAGGTGATAGGACAGAGTACGATATTGGGTTTCAAAAAGGGATTGGATGACTTCCTGAAGGAGAAGGGGATTGAAGGGTACAGATAGAGGGTAACTATACACGATGGACCCCTGGTCTGACCCGGCAGAGGCAATGCTTATGTTCTTATGTTTAAGGGATTCAACAGAATTTTATAAGCCAATAGAAACACAGCATTTGCCAATAGAACTAAGCGTGGAGGGTAACAGAAACGCTGATACAATAAGGGTCAAACACCCATTCACAATAACTATTAATAAATATAAATTACAATTTTAGAAATAAGTGAGCCCTCAGTGTGAGGTAGTAAGCTTCAGAAGAGTGAAAAAGCCCATACTCCTAGTGCTTCACTGAACCGGCTTTTCCGGAGCAAAAACGCTATTTTAGCCTGTGCGCCATCACAGGGAACACGACGTGTGCTATAGTGATAATTCAAAGGGCATTTAATTAATGTGTACTAAATCAATAAGTAAGTGAGTACCAGTATATTGAAACTCTTCCGCTGCTCAACACCTCCCCCGCACACATACACAAGAAGACCCTGATTTTATAAAAAGTGCCGGCCATTAGGCACCAAGATTAGTGCACCCAGCCGATCTAGGCACCTAATTTACCCCCTTCCCTTTTTACTAAGCGACTGTGACTTGGAGCGCTAAATGTTCTGATGCTGCTCTGATGCTTATAGAATTCCTATCAGCATCGGAACATTTAGCGCTCTGGGCTGCGATAGAAACCTCTGCTGCAGCTTAGTAAAAGGAGGGGGGGGGGGCGGTTTAAATTTTAATTGGTTAAATCAGTGCTGTTAATTTAATCAAGCTATTAAAAAACTATACATTTCTGGGTAGGCACCTAACTTGATAGGTGCCATGTAGGCAGTAGCATAGTAAGGGGGGGAAGTCCGCCCCCGGTGCTGGCACCCCTCTTCCTCTCTGCCCCCACTACCACGCATATGCACCCCTTCCCTTCCTCTGTATCTCTTTAACGTTCCCAACCTGCTGCTCACTCAGGTGTCGGCTCTTTCTCTGACATCACTTCCTGGGCCCACACCTAGGAAGTGATGTCAGAGGAAGAGCCAACACTGGCACAAGCAGCAGGTTGGGGGTTGCTGCTGAAGCCGGAAATGTTAAAGAGATATGGGGAAGGGAAGGGACACGCACATGTGGCAGGAGGGGGCAGGGATGGGGCAGGGGGGTCAGGGAGGAGGAGGGGCGCCTCTCACCTTTGCTACACCACTGCACGTGGTTGTCTACACCGAGGCACTTTCCCGAAAAGAAGGCATGGTTGGAGAGTTTGGGCTTAGACCAGGGGTGTCAAAGTCCCTCCTTGAGGGCCACAATCCAGTCAGGTTTTCAGGATTTCCTCAATAAATATGCATGAGATCTATTTGCATGCACTGTTTTCGTTGTATGCTAATAGATCTCATGCATATTCATTGGGGAAATCCTGAAAACCCAACTGGATTGCGGCCCTCGAGGAGGGACTTTGACACCCCTAGCTTAGACTGAGTTAAGCGCTGGTAGGGAAACCCTAGTCTAATATTATGACGCCTACTGGCACCTAACTTGATTTAGACACCACTAGGCACAATTCTGTAAATGGCACCTAACTTCGAATGACCTGCGGTAGGTGCCGTTTCTGTAGGCACCGACTAATTTAGGCGCCATTGATAGAATCAGACCCAAAATGCTTTATGCAATTGACTTCATTTTGAAACACCGCTGTCATGGTTAGTACAACGTTTCTCTACTTCCTGTTTCCTACACCAGATTTCGGAGCACCCCCCCCGCCAGTCAGGTTTCCAGGATACTGTATCGGCCATAACTACACATGAATAGATTGCATATCAATGAGATTTGCAAGGACTGCCTACCTTACGCAAATTCAAGGTGGATGTCCCGAAAACCAGGCTGTCTGAGTGTGCCCCGAGATCTGGTGTAGGAAACAGGCAGGCCCCTGAGTGAGAAACTCAATCAGATTTTTAGAGCATTTGGTTTTCCTCATGCCTAACAAAGCTTGCCTCCTTTCCAATAACAATGCGGTATTCTTGAATGTTATTATAACAGTTGCCATAGCTACTTAAATACCATAAAGCGTAACCCTGATACCAGATAAATCACATTCCACTTTTATTCTTTCTACAATGAGGCCAATATTCAGACACACTAAGTAATTTGAACTGTCTATTCTGTTTTTTGAAAAATATCTCATTCCTTACGAATCTTCCCGCACTCTTAGATTTACGGACTGTGGCTTGTTAACTATTCCATCATTAAGAATAATTGGTACTAAATGTCAGGACATTTTCTCCGTCATCGCTCCTCAGCTCTGGAACATGCTACCCATCATATATATTAAAAAAAATAATAATTTATATTCTATATATCCTACAATTGTAAGCAAATTACAAATTACTCAGGTATACAAGCATTTTTCCTAATTATCCCGGTGGGCTCCCACTCTATCTAATGTACCTGGGGCAAAGGGGATTAAGTGACTTGCCCAGGGTCACAAGGAGCAGTGCAGGATTTGAACCCACAACCTCAGGGTGCCGAGGCTGTAGCTCTAACCACTGCACCACACACTCCCACATATTAAGAGAAGAAAGAAATCTAGACCGCTTTAAAGGCCAACTTAAGAGTCACTTATTTAAAGAAGCATTCAAAACTTGATTTCTGCCCCTTTTTCCATCTGTCTTTAACTTCCAAAAGCACCTCTTGTGCTTCCCTTAATTGTTCTCTTTTCTGTATCAAAAACCACAAAAGACTGGAGAAAAAGGAAGACAAGCAAAAATATCTGGAGAAGCTAAGAGAGGCTGGTCAAGTAGTCAGGAAAGCAAAGATAGAAATGGAAGAAAAATTAGTCCACACGGTAAAACAGGAGACATTTTTTATAAACTATATTAGTGATAGGAAGAAATGCAAAAGTGGCATTCTGAGACTTAAAGGTGAAGGGAAGAAATATAGAGAAGCTGATAAAAATAAGACTGAATGGCTTAACAAATATTTCTGTTCTGTGGTACCAGAGGAGTGGAGAAGGGCGGATGTGGTCCCTCTCCACAAAAGTGGAAATAAGGAAGAAGTAGGGAACTATAGGCTGGTAAGTCTGACTTCTGTGGTAAGTAAATTAATGGAAATGCTTTTAAAATAGAGAACAGCGCTGTTTCTGGAATCTAGTCAATTACAAGACCCCAAGGCACCATGGATTCACTAAAGGCAGATCTTGTCAGACATACCTGATCAATTTCTTTCATTCAGTGACCAGAGAATTGATAGAGGGAGTGCGCTAGATATGATGTAATTATATTTTAGTAAAGGCTTTGACAGTGTTCTGCATAGAAGTTTAACAAACTGATTGTCCTTAGTTTGGGCCCCAAAGTGATGGTCTAGGTCAGGAACTGGTTGAGTGGAAGGTGACAGACGGTAGTGGTGAACAAAGATTGCTCTTCCTTTCCCTCTTAGATTCCATGTGTTGATTTCTAATATAGCCTTTGTCTCTACCAGGAGATTATTTCATCACATTCATTGCTCATCTGGTCAGCTTGGGACATCTAAAACAGGTCTAGTTCCAAATGTATAAGTTCTGTCCAGGATGTCTTGCAAAATGTTTATAACTGCAAGACGTCCATATCTAACCCGCCCTTGGGAACACCCAAAGCCTGTTATGGAGCGTTCAGAGTGCTGGCCCGGGCTAAAAACCACTCCCGTGGTTTTGTAAAAATGGTGGGGGAAGTTAGATTGCAAGCCCTCGAGGGACAGTAAAATATCTAAAAAAAAATCTCACGAAGGACATACAAAACTCCTAATTTTACTAATAAATTATGCCCTACTGGAAACCATAGGAGAGACCTATCTAGACACTACCAGGTCTACCCACTGCACTCATACAAAGACCCACTTATTCACTTAACACACAAAAAACAAGAAAAAAAGTGGAGAAAAAGCCTCAGTTCATCTTCATATGTCAAAAAACTTCACTAATAAACAACCATTAAGCAAGGTCTTTGCATGAGTGCAGTGGGTAGACCTGGTAGTGTCTAGGTAGGTCCCTCCTATGGTTTCCAATAGGGCATAATTTAACAGTAAAATATCTCCCACACCAAAGAAAATAAATAATGAATCTTTTTACCTCTCCTTCTGTTTTGACCTTTTTTGTGTTTCTTTTCTATAAAGTATATGTTATTGTGTTTATTTATTTATATTACTTATATCCTAAGTGGTTTTACATTCGGGTACTTTATCATATTTCCCTATCTGTCCCGGTGGGTTCAAACTCTTTCTAGTTTTCCTGGGGCAATGAGGGGATTATGTGACTTGCCCAGTGTCACAAGGAGCAGTGAGGGATTCAAACCCACAACCTCAGGGTGCTGAGGCTTTAGCTCTAACCTCTGTGCCACACACTCCAACATAATGCATTGTATTTCCTCCCACTTTCCTCGTCTGTAAGTTTGTCTATGTCTTTGTTTTTAAGAATACTTAAATATGTTGGATTTCCTCTTTTTTTAACTGGTACATAGCTAGGACCAGGGTGTGATGGGGCAGGGGAGGGTGGAACCTGGGTGGGCCTGGGGGGACCTAGGGTCTGGATTTTCCAGATGGAAAATCTGGTAATCCTACACATGACACCATTTATCCACTACTTAATTAAGTCACTTTTACCATTTACCTTTTATCAGATTATATATCAAGTTTCAAGTTTTTCAAGTTTATTTAAAATTTCTTATAGCGCCTAATCAAACTTCTAGGTGGTGTACAATGAAAACACCATAAAATCAAATTAAGAATAAGTAATGCTTAACAATACCAGGATATATTAGTACAACAAATGACATGACATACAGACTAACTTCAAACAAACGGGGAAATGGGCAAGCTTTGGAGAAAAGAACACAGAGAAGGGAAAAAACAATAGGTAAGGATAAAAACAGACAAGCATTGTTTTAGTCCTTAAAAGGATAGTTATTGTCCATAAGCATCCTGGAACAATAAAGTTTTTAACTTGGATTTAAATTGGTTTAGTGCAGACTCTACCCCTAAGTAATTGGGCAGCAAGTTCCAAAGGGAATTTTAGTTCATTATATTCATATCCACAGGACCCCCGAGGAAGACCTGTTGGTCGAAACGCGGACCGTGTTGGGTCCTCTTTGTTTTATACACAAGTGGATTGTTCTATTACCTTTTATAGACTGAATTTAAAACGTCTGCACCAGGAACATCTGTTTCCACAGTTTCTTTTGCTTTGGTTTGTTGCTTTACTGTGGAAATATAGGGTTCTCTTTTGTCGGCTGACTGTGCCAGTATTCCATAGCTGTACTGGTGTACCAGTCATGCTTAGAAAATTGAAGGGCTGGAGACTGGCCTTCCCTCTTATAACTGAAAAAGAAGAAGGTAAGAGGAATCCCAAAATACCCACCCTTTTTATTGCCAACTGTTGCCCCTTTCTTCGTCACTTACGTCTTTTTGCCTTGTCCCTCAGCTCCTCTATCCTGAAGACAGACAGCCTGTTGACCCCCCCGCAGACGGAGCCCTTTTCTCCTTTGCATTCGTTGTTGCATTCTTCCTCTTTTGCTGTAGTTGTGGGAAGCTTGTTCCCACAGTAGCATTCTGCTCCGTACTCTAAGCCCGCATAGAGGTAAGTTCTGCAAAGGAAAGGAAATGACTGAGACACATTCTTCGAACACTGAAAGCGCCACCAGGACAAGTGACGCACAGCTAACCCAGTGTCAAACCTGGCCTGGATTGAACAGAATTTACAGAGCTGAAAAATCAGAATTTGCTTTGGTGTTTTTGAAAATCTCTAAAGAAGTAAATTACGAGTGAAGGAAACTTACTCGGGGTTTCCATGGAGCAGAAGCAATTTTTCTTTACAAACCCTTTTGAATTCAAGGCATACGTGTTAGAAAACTCACCTTTGAATGAACGAATCTAAGGGTCAGCTGCATCACCCTATCACTACTGGGACCCCAGCTCACCGCTAGGAGTCTAGGGAGTGTGTGGCCCAGTGGTTAAAGCTACAGCCTCAGGAGTCTGGGGTTGTGGGTTCAAGCCTATGCTGCTCCTTGTGACCCTGGGCAAATCATTTAATCCCCCCATTGCCCCAGGTACATTAGATAGATAGTGAACCCATTGGGACAGACAGGGAAAAATGCTTGAGCACTTGAATAAATTCATGTAAACCGTTCTGAGCTCCCCTGGGAGAACGGTATAGAAAACTTATCCCATATTCAGTTAAAAGAACTTTAAGATCTAGTGAACGGAACCTTTTGTCAATTCCTTCGTTGAAGGTTATTAGCACAAGAAGACAATTTATCTTCTCATGTACAGCTCCCCAGATCTGGAATGCGCTTCCCATGTTTTTACGGGAGGAGAAGGTGTTTGGGAAATTTAAAAGCGAATTAAAAACCTTTTTGTTTAAAGATGCATTTGCAAATTAATTAAATTTTTTTATAAAGTGTTATTCTAGTGAATTATTTTGCTTTCTCTTGTTTTTTTTCAATTTCCTTTTGTATTTTCCCTGTATGTTCTTTCTTTACTATAAAAAAATGTATTTCATCCCCTCTTACCTTTTGTTTACGTTATAATTAATTAATTGTATGTAATGTTTTTGTTTCCTTATATGTATATTTTATTGTACATCGCTTAGAAATCCGATTAAGCGATTGAACAAGCCAATTAATAAACTTGAACTTGAAACTTGAATAAATAAATAGGGTGAAAAGTTTCATCCTCTGACCACAGCTGGTATTGTGACATCATAATGCCTCATTCCACCAATGGCTAAGAGCCAACCTCATCAGTGATGTCACAATGGCTCACTTCTACAACATTTTGATTTCTAGAGTGATGCAGTGGTTAAAGCTATAGCCTCAGCACCCTGAGGTTGTGGGTTCAAACCCACACTACTCCTTGTGACCCTGGGCAAGTCACTTAATCCCCCCCATTGCCCCAGGTACATTAGATAGATTGTGAGCCCACCGGGAAAGGCAGGGAAAAATGCTAGAGTACCTGAATAAATTCATGTAAACTCTTATGAGCTCCCCTGGGAGAACAGTATAGAAAATTGAATAAATAAATAAAACAAAGAAAACAGGATTGATCCACAATCTCTTCTGCCCTGGTGACTACCTCCTCTAAAATGGCTCCTCTTGACCCTTAACAGTTGTCTCCAGACACGGTCCTTGAGCTCGGGGAGATTTGTATGGTGGCAGAACTGGGCAGGGCTGGGGTGGGACCAGGTGTCCTCTTTTTTTAACAGAGGAAATCTGGCAACCCTACTCACTGCTAAGGGTTCAGAGTCCCCTAACCTTTGCTAGGCAGTCAAATTCCTAACAATAATTCAAGACTAACATTAGGGGGTCAAGGAGAGACATTTTAAAGTAGGAAGCAGCAGGAATGAATGAGAATCACTACTGCTCCTATTGCCTGAACTGGGTCCCAGGAGGGAAATGGTGGACTCAGCTTTGTTAATTTTAGGGATGTGCCTTTGTGGGGAGGGAAGGGGGAAGGCCTGTGCATAGCAGGGTGGGGGAGGGGCGCCCCACCCCACCCCACACGCCCACAGGGATTATAATTTTTAATGCGCACTGTTGGATTTGCACACTTTTAGCCATATTTGCAGAGGGAAATTTTCAGTCAGTTCATTTTACCCAGAAAAAAATATTTATTTAGGTAAAAATGTCCCCATAAGTACAATAAAATTGCCACATTTCCTGGCTTACAAGGTCACCACGACTAAATCTAGCAATTTGTTGGATAATTGAAAACTCAGATAATTCGGAACACATTGAAATTGCATAGAAAAAATATATTTCAACTGCAGTGAAAGCAGGTCTCAGTAGTAAAACCAAACAGAGGTAGAGGTAGGTGCTGTCCTTCCACTGAATAGTATGTCAGAAAAGTGTGTGTGTGTGGGGGGGGGGGGGAAAGCCATGATGACATCATTAGTGTGTGGGGGGGTCTAAGCTGTATGGTCAAATTAACAATGCCAATCTTTTAAATCCTGATTTCCCTTCATCTATTTCTTTTCACTATTAAGAGTCTATTAAAATTTTAAAATCCAAGTGGGCTTTTTGCACCTTCTTAACATGATCATGATATGGCTGCTTGGACAGAGCTATAATTAACCTGCCTCAACTAGTCTACAAAAAGAGTGAATTGGTTTTGCTTTTTGGGTGGGTGGTTTGGTTAAGATTAAAAAGAAATAAATAAATTTACCTTTCAGCACAGGCTTCCTGACAATGAGACACTGTCATCTTCCTTAAGTCATAAAAAATGACTCCTTTCATGGTTCTATCCTCAGAATCGTCAGTGAAGCATCCAACATATGTTCCTAAAACACGTAACAGAGCACACACATAATGAAACTGAAAGAGGCAAACACTGCCATCTGCCATAAGATTATGAGCACATATCATTAGCTACAGCAATGCTATATTGCCCTAAATATCTCATTATTTGTGCACTTACTCATTTCTGTTCTGCCTACAACTAGGCAGAGTACAAATAGCTCACATCATTTTATAATGAGGGCAGTTTATTAGCATCAGCATAGGTAAAAAGTTAAGAAAGCGTACCTGTCTCCTGCAAACCTTACCACAGTATCAGATTAGAAGATTGCAACTCTTGCTAGTGGAGGATCAATGGGGCTCATAATCAAAAATTAAAAAATGTCTAAATAACGTCATAAGTTGGCACTTGGACGTCCTAATCTCCGGAGCGTCCAAATGCCAATTTTCGAAACTGTCTTTCTAGACATCTTGTGAGACCTTCTAGCCGTTGGGTGTCCAAAGATCCAGAGAGTGTTTGGAGGCATGTTATGAACACACACACATACACTTCCCCAGTGGACACTATCCCCTCCTACTCACCTAAAATATGAATGAAGCGATACATACCCATCTCTATATCAGCAGCATCTGGTATGGGAAAGATTAGTAGAGCATCACACAGGTATCTTAAGTACCCTGGTTAATGGGCTAATGAGTCATAGAGAGGAGGACCCAGACCTATAAGCCCCTCTAACCTGTACATTTATGGTGGAAAGTGTGATCCCACCAAAATCCTACTATACTGCCATATAGATGTCACCTGCAGCCATAAGGGCTATTGGGGGGGTTATGTGAGATGTACACGTGACACCCTTTATGTGAAGTTCACAGCAGTGCCCTCTAAGGTGGCCAGTCTTTTACAATGCTGGTCCCACCCATGACCAAATGGTCTAGATTGGATGTTTTCAACTAGGACATTTCAGTGGTCAAAAATGGGGAATAAAGGTTCAACCTCACCTTGAGTATTACATTCAGTTCTGGTCTCCTTATTTCAAAAAAATTATAACGGCGCTAGAAAAGGTTCAAAGAAAAGCAACCAAGATGATAAAGGGGATGGAACTCCTCTCGTATGAGGAAAGACTAAAAAGGTTAGGGTTCTGCAGCCATAGAAAAGAGATGGCTGAGGGAAGATATGACTGAAGTCTACAAAATCCTGAGTGGTATAGAACAAGTACACGTGGATCGATTTTTTTACTCCATCAAGATTTACAAAGACTAGGGGACACTGGATAAAGTTACAGAGTAATACTTTTAAAACCAATAGGAGGAAATATTTTTTCACTCAGAGAAGAGTTAAACTCTGGAATGTGTTGCTAGAAGATGTGGTAATGTAGCTGGTTTTCAAAAAGGTTTGGACAAGTTCCTGGAGGAAAAGTCCATAGACTGCTGTTGAGACAGACATGGGGGAAAGCCACTACTTGCCCCGGTTGCCCAGATTGGTAGCATGGGTTGTTGCTACTATTTGGGTTTTGTCAGGTACCCTATACAACCCACCCTTAAATTCCTGGGAGTAACAATAGATAGATGCTACACAATGCAGGCCCAAATCAACCAGACCACCCAGAAAGCATTTCTAACCATGCGCAATCTATGAAAAATCAGAAAATTCTTCAACAAAGAGCACTATAGTCTCATAGTTCAATCCCTAGTTCTAGGTCTATTGGACTACTGCAACATCTTCTATCTGCCATGCCCTGCAACAATGATAAAACAACTACAGACAATCCAAAACACTGCACTCAGATTGATCTACTCGCTAAGAAAATTTGACCACGTCACTGCGGCCTACCTAGACACTGGTTACCAATAGAAGCGTTAATTCAGTTCAAATTATACTGTCTCTTATTCAAAGCAATAAATGGCACAGCCCCCAATTACTTAAATAACCGCCTGAACTAAAACCTTACCACTAGACAAAGAAGAACTAAGACTCCTTTTACCTACCCCCCACTCAAAGGCACACAGCGCAAGAAGATGTTTGACAGTCTACTAGCGATGCAAGCAGCAAAACAGGACCATACCATCTCCAACCTGTTGATAACAACAAGCGACTTCAAATCTTTTCGCAAAGAAATCAAAACCCAACTATTCAAAAAATTTATACAGATGTCATTTCTTTGTCATCTCCCCTGGAAACTGCCCAATCTTCCTCACTGTATCCCATTCCCTAAATTGTAATTCACCAATCTTCTTGTAATTCTCCCGAAAATATCCAGATATCTCTTTGTAATTCTCCTGGAAATGTCCAGATGTCTCTTTTGTAATCCGCCCAGAACTGCAAGGTAGGAGCGGAATAGAAGTCAATAATGTAATGTAATGTAATGTAAGATGGGATACTGGGCTAGGTGGACCATTGATCTGACCCAGTAAAGCTAGTCTTATGTCCACATGGGTCTGTGCTAGAAGCAGCTATGTCTTGCACTCAAATCAGCACCCAGAGTTGTACACACATCCGAGCATAAAACTTTTGTGATACCAATATTTATATGAATATCAGCATTCCAACACATGCACCACCCACTTAATTAGTCATCGTATACCCCTGAAGTGATGCATCTGAAAATTTGGAGTGGTTTATTTTCTCAAACATTTTGTGAATATATACAGTATATACAAATAGCAGGTGTTCTGAGTAATCAAATTGTTACAAAGCAATAGCTCACTGATAAGAGGCAGGATGAATCAGCCACCCGAATGGATGACATCGCCTGATGTTGCTAACACAGTTTCTCAATCTAATCTTCTGTGTTATTTCATAGACATGATTTTTTCAGCTCACAACATATTCAGTTTTCTTCCCATTTTCTTCTCTGTTGAATTCCTACCTCTTACCCCCCCCCCTCCCCCACCACCACTAAACACACATGCCTTCAATATAAGAACCAATCGTTATTCAGCTGGAAGTGGTCAGCATTTCTTGAAATGCTGGCTGCCACTGACTGAATTGTGACTTGAAATTTGGGGACACTTTTGAAGTTTTAGAATAGGTGCCGGCACTGAATTGCTAATATATGAATTGCTAAACTACCCCAATAGGAGTTCAATGCAATTTCCAAATTAATAACAGGCTGGCCGTCTCCAGGAATTAAAATCTTCCATAAGATTAAAACACAAAAAGAGAAAAAAATCAGCTCATCTGTTAGTGAATGATATACATGTATCTTGCAGAAAAATAGGTTTTCAAACCTTTAAAAAATTATCTGTTAGTGTAAATAAGATATGTTGAAAACATAGGTCTTCAGGCCTTTACGGAAACTGTCATAAGAGGGGACAGTCCTGCCGTGTGCCAGTGATCAACCATAGGTGCTTCTGTTCTGCAGTTCAAAAGCACCCAATGTAAACATGCAAGTATTTTAAGCTATTACTTAAAATATAAAAAAATAAACTAAAGTGTATTGGAACATTCAACAGCAGAGGCAGCCAGAAGTCTGTGGTATAAACGACTGTGTATAATAAAGTGTACAAGAAGATCACTTAACTTCTGCCCAAGGGATCATGGAGAAAGAAGAACCGTTCGTCAATTTCAAAAAACAATATGAAATCATTATGAATGCTGTCGTGTGGAGTAGTTGAGAACATATACAATTGAAGTAGCACGGCCCCTGAGGAAACTGAACAGTGAAACGGTTGAGGAACTGTCAGGCAGAAGGTAAGTGCACGAAAGAAATCAAAGTAGTGCCTTGGGTGTATGAGGTCTTGTGAAAAAGTTAGTTATATTTTATAAGTTTGCTTTCTCCAATATATTTGTATTTTTGAGTCTTTTTTTTATTTTTATTTTTTTTTTAGCAGACTTTATTTTGTTTGGATTATGTTTTGTGCAATCTATATCACACCAAATCCTCATTAATTAGAGCAGCATACTGCTACATAGAATTCTGTATCGAGTTAGAAAATATTAAATAAAGAATTTTAAAAAAAAGAATTCTGTATCGAGTTAAAACATGTTACAAAGAATTATATATTCTATAAAGAATTATACCAGTGTATCACAAAACTGTGTGCTGTGGCACACCAGTGTGCCTCCTGAGATTTTAGGTGTGCTGTGACACACTGGCGAGGAGAGTCATCCACACCAGCTGACTGCCTACAGGACGTGCCTCTCGCTGCAAAAGGCACTTCCTGTAGGAAGTCAGCCGGCACAGATGACTTTCCTCCTGGCTGGTGTCTCTACTTCTCTCCTTGCACCTCCCGCATCCCTCCACCGAAGCAGTTCGCAGCCAGATGGGCGTTTAATGCATTCTAGTCAAGCATCTACTATATTTGTTTTGTAGTTCCCAGGGAATCTTAGCCGTGTCAATATGGATGCAGGTTAGCCACTTTACTATCAGCTATAATACTTGTTTCACCTTTTGTTGGTTGATGGCACTATCAGGAAGCTTTTTCAATACAAGCCACGTTCTAACGATTTATATTTGGCCCTGCATGGTTTCTGTCTTTCACGCCATAAGGATTATTGTTTCCTTCTTTTTCCTTCTTCATTCTCAGGTTTTGGTAAAGCATGGTTCCTCCTTCTTGTCATTTTGTTCATATCTTTCCTTTTTAGATCTTATTTATATACAGTGGAACCTTGGTTTACGAGCATAATTCATTCCAGAAGTATGCTCGTAAACCAAATTGCTCGTATATCAAAGCGAGTTTCCCCATAGGAATGAATGGAAACTCGTTTTGATTCGTTCCACCAACCCCCCCCCACCCGAGGCTACTGGCGCTGCTCCAATCCCCCCCCCTTGAGGCCACCGGCACTGCTCCATACCCCCTCCCCAGCGATCCGGCATCCCCCCGCTTGAGTCATTCCCCCCCCCCGCGATCTTACATGCTCCCCCGAGCACCAAAACGATATCCCTTACCCCGATTGGGCACCAACGCACAGGAAACTAGGATCTGGGAATTGGTGTATGCACTTTCAAAAACCACCACATGACATTGTAGTCCATTTTTTTGCTGCGTTAGGTATGTGTTAGTGTCTTAACACAGCTTAGTAAGAGGGCCCATTACTCAGGTACAACTTAAGTTCAGATAAACAAAGGAGTAACTTGAGTCCCTGCATTTAATTCTCCTGAGGCTCAAAAACAAATTCAAATGTAATAGTATAGGGCAGGAGTGTCCAACCTTTTGGCTTCCCTGGGCCACATTGGCTGCAGCAAGACAGAGGAGGGAGCTGGCAAGACGGTAAACACCTGGGAGCAGCAGAGGAAAACACTGCATCGCCCTCGACCGGGGCCGCACAAAATACTTCACGGGGCCGCATGCCACCCTCGGGCTGAAGGTTGGACACCCCTGGTATAGGGTGTTACCCATGGTTCAGTGCACCTCCTCCCCCCACTAAAAAAATATGACAGCTGCAAAAGAGGAAAGATTTTGTAGCAGGTGGACAGTTCTGCACCTGGCCCATTTCTTAATACCTACACGTTATTTTCAAGAACCATCACTTGCCTCTATCAGAGACAGATGCTGGGCTAGAGGAACTTTTTGTCTAACCATGTTTGACAGTACTTGTCAACTGCATTAAAACATGAAATAGTAGCGCCTGTGACTTTGAACAAACAAAGCGCTCTGTCCCTCTCTATGGAAGGAAGAAAAATCAATAGAACAAGAGGCTGACACCTGCAATAAGACTTTTGCACTTGGACAGAAAAGAGAAGGTGCCAATAATGACATCAGACATTAACTTGAAGACTACTGTAGAGAAGGCTCGCGCACTTGTTTGAGGCTAGCGCACAAGAGGACAGAGCTTGCAGGGACAGAACTCGTGGGGGCAGGAGACAGTTCCCGCTGGGACGGGAACAAATTTGTCCTTGGGTTATTCTCTAGGCTACTGTTGGACAAAGCACCTTTGGCTTCCATAGGACCATATCCCCCTCTTTTAGCACGCATTAAATCGGCTCGCGCGCCTTAGTAAAACGACCCCTATTTTAGGGGAAAAACTATGCGCGGATTCAGAAACACAGGCAAACCTGTCTATTCAGCCAACAATAGAAGCTTCTGTGCGGCGCTCTGGATGCTTTTTTTTTTTTTTAAATTCAAGCCATTTTTATTATAAGTTTTGAAAGTATACAAATTTAAACAAGTGAACATCTGAATAAACCTTTAACAATGTACACCAACAGCATAAACAAAAAGAGTAAATCTTATTTATCAGAAGTAAGGTCACACAAACACTTCAGAGTTCCTAAATTTTGGCGTCTAGTAGCATACTTCAGTTTTTCCAGCAATTTAAGATTCATATTTATAAAGCACACAAATGATATTCCACCAGAACTAAAAGCAAAGGCGCAAACTGCAGTGATGATGTCCAAGATGCCAAGTCTTTAATAAACAATCGACATAAATAGAATCATAAAACAGTTTGCATCCAAAAGGATCGATGAACCCGGCCCCAACACGATCCGTGTGTCGAAGAAACGCTCTTTCCTCAGGGGTTCTATATCATATACAAGAAAACCTGATGGATAACAACTAGAATCAGCGTTAAACAGCTTAGCAAAATGTGAAAGCTCCTACGCAGTGCAGGACCAAACGGGTCCGGGTTCATCAATCCTTTTAGATACAAAGGGGCTCATAATCGAAAGAGAAAAACGTCCAAAAACCGGCCGATCATAAATGAAAGACGTCCAAGTGCCGATAATCAAACCGGGTTTTGGACGTATTTCTAAACGACCTAGACCTTCGTAGTGCCGCGGAACGACCGTAGCTACACGGAGCATTTCAGGAGGCGTGTCAAGGGCGGGATGTGGGCCGGCTTAGACTTTGTCGTACAGCATGTATAACCGAAGGTTTTACAACAGAGCCTAGATGGAACTTGGACATTGTGACTTAGACCATTTAAAACATGGTCTAAGTCACAAAAAAACACCTAGTCACCAGATAAGCACTGCAAACACATAATACAGGCCCCTCTCACACGCTCCTTCCCGACCCCCCCTGCCACGTGCGCACCCTCTTTCCCTTCCCATGTACCTCTTTCATTTTCCAGGCGCGAGCAGCATCACAAATTTGCTGCCCTCGTCATGTTAGCTCTCCCTCTGACATCACTTCCTAGGCATGGGACCCGGAAGTGACATCAGTGAGCAGCACGCTGGGAAAATTAAAGAGGTATTAAGGAAGGGAAGAGGGGGGGAGGGGCGGAGAGGAGAAGAGGATGGGTGCTGGCACCCCCACCCCTCCAACCCCCTTAACTAAGACTGTAGACACTAAGTTGGTTAAGAATTAAGAAATGATATGCTTTACTACGAAAATGGACTAAGTCCTCTTGAACAAATTGTTTATTTGGATTTGTTCAAGAGGACTTAGTCCATTTTCGTGATTAAGCATATCACTGATTACTATGAAGTCCTCTATTTGTTTGTTTGTTTATAAGAATTAAGAAAGTCAAGGCTTTAATTCCACCTATACATTTGGGCCCTGATTCTCTAAACGGCATTTGGGATGCCTACTGATGTAGGAACCTAACTAACCCCCCTTTTACAAAACCGTAGCGCAGTCTTTAGTGGTAACAGCTCTGATGCTCATAGAATTCTTGTAAATTGGTGCTAATTAGAAACCAATTCCAAATAATTCCAAATTTAATTAACTGGTAGGCGCCTACCTGGCATGTCGGCATGGTTAGGTGTGGAGTTTTGGTGTGAATTGAGTTAGTCACCAGTATTTTAGGCCAAGAAAATCCTGGCCTAATATTCCAGCTCCTAAGTCGTAGATGCCTACCGGTGCCAAACTCGATTTAGGCACTGCTAAGTACGATTCTATAAACAGCACTTAACCTTGAATGACATGCGGTAGATGCCTTTTTCCTAGATGCCAACAGAGTTAGGTGCCCTTTATAAAATCAGACCCTTTATGACCTTGGGCAAGCCACTTAAACCTTCATTGCTTCAGGTACAAACTTAGGTGTCAATATTCATATGAACAAAAAAAAAAAAAAACATAAAGACTGCCATACCAGGATAGACCGAAGGTCCATCAAGCCCAGTATCTTGTTTCTAACAGTGGCCAATTCAGGTCACAAGTTCCTGGCAAGATCCCAAAAGAGTAAAACAGATTTTATGCTGCTTATCCTAGAAATAAGCAGAGGATTTTCCCAAGTCCATGTTAATAATAGCTCATCGACTTTTAGGAAATTATTCAAACCCTTTTTTAAACTTTGCTAAGCTAACTACTTTTACCACTTTCTCTGGCAACAAATTCCAGAGTTTAATTGCACACTGAATGAAGAAATAGTTCCTTCAGTTTGTTTTCAATTTGCAATTTAAAGCTTCATTGCATGCCCTTTAGTGCTAGTATTTTTGGAAAGAGTAAACATTCGACTCGCATCTACCTGCTCCACTCCACTCAGTATTTCATAGACCTCTATCCGATCTTCCCTCAGCTGACTCGTCTCCAGGCTGAAAAGCACTAGTTGCATTAGCCTTTCCTCATAGGGAAATTGTCTCCTCCCCTTTATCATTTTTGTCACCTAATTCCGCCATCTTATTTGCAATGTGGTGACCAGAATTGCAAACAGTGTTTAAGATGCAGTCACACTATAGAGCACTATACAAAGGCAGTAGAACGTTTTCATTTTTGTTTTCCATTCCTTTCCTAACAATTTATTTGTATTCTTAGTCGCTGCTGTACACTGAGCAGAGGGTTTCAATGCACACCTAGATTCTTTTCCTGGGCACTGACTCCTAACATCACACAGCTATAGATTGGACTCATTTTTCCCACATGCATCACTTTGCACTTGCTCATATTAAACGTCGTCTGCCATTTTGACACCCATAAGAACATAAGAATTGCCGCTGCTGGGTCAGACCAGTGGTCCATCATGCCCAGCAGTCTGCTCACGTGGTGGCCCTCTGGTCAAAGTTTCCCAGTCTCACAAGGTTTCCCAGTCTCACAAGGTCCTCTTGAAATTTTTCCCAGTCTTCTTGTGATTCAACAATTTTGAACAACTTTATGTCATCAGCAAATTTTCTCCCCTCCCCCTCCTTTTACGAAGCCGCATTAGCATTTTTTATCGTCGGCCATGGCGGTACAAGTTCCGATACTCATAGGAGTTCTATAAATGTCAGAGCTTTTACCGTCATGACCGACGATAAAAAAAAAACGCCAATGCAGCTTCATAAAAGTGTGGGAGGGGGAGGGGGTATAATTATCTCACTAGTTATTCCCATCTCCAGATCATTGACAAATATGTTAAAGGCAGAGCCGCTGAATATTTACTCTGACTACCAAGGCACTCAGTGGTTAGTGGCAGGGAGCTCTGGAGCAGAGTTGGAGAGGGGCCATGATTTATGTTGGCACTGGTGGAATATTCAGTTTTGGTGCCCATATACAGTAACTAACTGGACATGCTGGACTTCATAAAGACATTCCTAAATACGCCCAATTAGCTGTGCAGCGACAGCAGTAAATATTAACTGAGCCCTGAAAGCTGGATAGGGCCTGGCACTCAATGTGCAGGTCTAATTTAGCCGATAGTGGTCATCGTTTAAAGAAAGGCTAACTCCTGCATAATGAATATTGATCCCTTTGTGATTGCAAGCTACTGTAATTGAATGCAACTAGCCTTGAGCTACTCCTGAAAACAAGGTATGGGCTAAATCTTTAATCCCATATTTAGATGGAATTAGATTTTTGATTTAATTACCCCCCTCCCCCCTTTTAAAAAAATTATAAATCCAAGCTCTTGGTGAGTTACACTCAGGTACATGTCTTATTTCCCTGTCCAAGTGGACTTAGGATTAGGATGATTTGAGTCACTGGAGGGTGACTCAACTTGCTGTAGGTCACACGATGGATCGATGGGAGGAACATGATTTGAACCCTGGCTCCGATTCTCAGCCGTCCTCTCTAACCACTAACCTAACTTAGAACACAGTACAGAGAGGTATAAATCATGGAAAAAAAAATGTTCTGCTACAGCAAAACATATCACTTTCACTTTGCCCCAAACCCCCGCGAATATGGAGGGAGCCGTATACAGCAGCTCCTGATTGGTAAGGCCCGACTTTAGTGCAGGAAGAGGTGGTCAGAGCATACAGCGAGTGAATTCCTTCACTTGCCGGTGCTCTCTCCTGCCTCTCCAGCTGCCCTCTTCTGGTCGGCGGTCGCAGTTGGAAAATACCGCGAATGACTGAGACCGTGAACCGCCGACCTCTAATGACCGGGGGAACACTGTATACCGCTTTCCTTCTCCTCTGAGATACTGAATGTTAGAAAAAATACAAAAGATGCATCAGCCCTATAGGACAATAGGGCTGGAGGGTGAGGGAGGTAGCAGGGAATGTCTTGGATAACTCACTCTTGTCGCATGACGGCCATCTCTTCTCCTTCCTAGTACTCCATGGAGATATTACTGCTGTACCTTTTCAGTTCAGTTGCATTCCCAAACAGCTGCAGTCCATCACCTTGATCCAAATGCAGTCTCTTTCCTTGTTACGAGCCCCAGGGGATGACTGTTTTATGATTTTGTAATCAGAGTGTATTATGTTTTTGTTTACAGCAAAATGTTAGTATCAGACCATAAAAACTCAACCATCTACTGGTTCAAAATGTATTTTATTGATTTCAAAGTCAAGATGTTTTCATAGCCCTGAGACAAAGAGCTAATTCCGCGGTAGACTTTTAATTAAAAGATCTTAAAGCTCAGACTGGTTTTGAATTTGAGTTTTTAGCAGCAGAAGAAACAAGGCCAGGAGGTGTGGTTTGGAGGATAGAGCATCAAACTACAGGTTATGACACACAAGTCCAGGCTTTTTTTCCTCCAATGTCTCTCCCGATGACCTTGGGTCAATCACATTTCTTCAATTTAGCCATCAGTATTGACATTTGCTTCCTCTCATTTGGAAACAGACAGATCAGACACAAAAAGTATTAATGTTATAAGCTGTATGCTAAATTCAGGAACATTCTGAGATGGGAAAGTGGTGGATCTAGAGAACCAACTCCACACACTATTTAGTCAGGGCTCAAGTGCCCTGATCTTACAACTTGACTTGAGCAGTGCTTTTGACCTAGTCGACCACAACATTCTCCTTGAATGCCTGACTCACATCGGCATCTCCGACCAGGTCCTCAACTGGTTCCAGGGGTTCCTAAGAAACAGATCCTACAAGGTACTCAAGAACAACTCCTTCTCATATAGCTGCGGTGTCCCGCAGGGCTCCCCCCTATCCCCCACCCTGTTCAATATCTACCTGACCTCCCTGGGAAACCTCCTACATAACTTCAAGCTCAAATTTTTCATCTATGCAGATGACATCACAATAGCCATCCCTCTAACCAGTTTCACACCAGAACTACTTGACTACATTACAAACATTCTCAATGCTAGGAAGTTCTTCTTTACCCAACGTGTGGTGGACACCTGGAATGCGCTTCCAGAGGACGTGATAGGGCAGAGTACAGTAATGGGGTTTAAGAAAGGATTAGACAATTACCTACTGGAAAAGGGGATAGAGGGGTATAGATAGAGGATTACTGCACAGGTACTGGACCTGTTGGGCCGCCGCGAGAGCGGACTGCTGGGCACGATGGACCTCTGGTCTGACCCAGCAGAGGCACTGCTTATGTTCTTATGTTCTTATCAGATTGAACTCTGGATGCTATCATTCAGGCTGAAACTAATCCTGAACAAAACTAAATTTTTCCTAGCCACCCCCAATGACAAAATCAAGGACACCACAATCCAATTGAAAGGAATGACTTTTCCCCTCGAACCTACCTTAAAAATATTGGGAGAGTCACTCTTGACAAACATTTATCCTTAGAAAATCACACCGACCTCACAGTCAGGAAAAGCTTCTCGGTACTTTGGAAACTCCGCACCATAAAAAAATACTTAGACGACACCTCTTTCTGCCTACTAGTATAGTCCTCCATTCTAAGCATTCTGGACTACTGCAATATAATTTACTTAAGCTCCACGAAGAAAACCATCAGGAGACTGAAGATGATCCAAAATACCGCCGTCCGTCTCATCTTTGGCCTGAATAAATGGGAACACATCACCCCGTTTTACCACCAACTTCATTGGCTGCCATTCGAATCCAGAGTTCTCTTCAAGTTCGCATGCTTCTGCTACAAATCAGTATTTGGTTCTTCGCCAAGATACATCAATCCTCACTTTAACCTTAATTGCACCAATAAGAAATCCCGTAGAATTCAGCTGTTCGCCTTCCCCTCGCTAAAACTATGTCATCTCAAAAGATTCTTAGACAAAACCTTCGCCTTCCAGGCAGCTAAACTGAACCCATGGCTAGCCCAAATGATACTCGAGGCTCCCTCATACCTTCAGAAAATTATTCAAAACTCACCTATTCAGCGAACAGGACCCTTAATTCTCCCCCTCTCCTGCAATAACATCTCACCCCTCGCACTGTTCTTCTCCTTCCCTCATAATTTCTTCTCTACCTTCTATCCTCTCCCTTCCTCGCCGCTCAATCTCTGAAAAAATGTTGTAAATCTGCATGTCATCGCGGATCCTAATTTAATTGATGTGAACCACCTAGAACTCGCTGGGTATGGCGGTATACAAGAATAAAATTATTATTATTATTATTATATATCGAGGTTACAGGGAGGCAGATTTGGGAGTAATATCTGAAAATGCTTTGTTTTTTTACAGAGAGGGAGATGGATGCCGGAATACTCTCCCAGTGAAGGTGAAAGGGGTCACAAACAGTGACACGTGGGATAAACAGAGAGGATCGCTGCATAGAAAGAGGAGGGAATGAAACCAACATTTAAATGATTTTCACAGTTTGTTTAAGGCATAGAGAGGTGATAGGTTCAGCTAAAAAATAGGGAAAAAGTTAAGTTTCCTCTATAATGGGGGGTTCTAACCCCCAACCCTCCCCCCATGGCAGTACGAACACTATTAAGTAAACTGGGGGGGTCCCCCTCACACCTCCCATCAAAGCTCTTTAAAATTAACTTTTATGGTGGCGCGCTGGAGTCTTGCACTCAATTGTCTGCTCTCTAATGTCGGCACGGCTTTGTCCCGCGTGCTTATGACTGTGAACCCCCAGGCCCATATCCCACTCTAACTAGTACAGTTGTGGTGGAAACACAACAAAAACCTACTGTACTAATATACAGGTGCACCTGCAGGCATAAGGGCTGTTGGGAAGGTTTTTTATTTATTTTATAATTTATATACCACTTATATCCTAAGTGGTTTATCATATTTTCCTATCTGTCCCAGTGAGCTCAAACTCTATCTAGTATACCTGGGAAAATGTAATGTAATGTAATGTAATGTAATGTAATTTATTTCTTATATACCGCTACATCCGTTAGGTTCAAAGCGGTTACAGAAAATATACATTAAAAATTATGAGGGGATTAAGTGACTTGCCCAGGGTCACAAGGAGCAGTGTGGGATTTGAACTCACAACCTCAGGGCGGGCATAGTACTGTAGGTTGTAAGTGAGTTTTGGAGGGCTTGCCATACAATGCAAGGGGGTTATGGTGAGATGTATATCTGGAACCTTCTATGTCAAGTTCTCTAGGGTGCCCCACTGCTCTGTTTGGATGTCTTTGTGGCCAGTCTGCTACCTATGTCCCAATGGCAGGTTTGTTTGTTTTTTTTGGGGGGGGGGGGTTGTGCATTTTTCATTTGGACTTTTTTTTTTTTTAATGGTTCAAAAAGATAGATGCACCGAAGACAAACTCATCTAGGAAAAAAACATTTTCAAAAACAGAAAAACATCTATCTTTTTGTTTCAAAAATGGCTATTTTCCCTACTGGGTTTTTGGAAAATGCCCCTCTATAGGTTTCCAATGCAATCTGAAAAGATCCGCTGCTCTATACATGTGTATGAATAATAAACCAACCAAATGTAATTAATAAGTCTATTTATAAAACTGTGACCATGTAAGACTTGTTTACTATAACTTGGTTTCCATTCCTCTGAAATAAGCTGGTAGTAAATGAGATAATGGGAAATATTTATAGATAAATTAATTTTAACAGCCACTTATCAAAAAAGAATTACACTATAAAATCTAAGAACATTTCTAAAATCTTATGAAACAGCAATGAAAAGGAAGTGTTTTATAATCTGAAAAGTGGCCATTTTTGAAAAAAAAAAAAAAAAAAAAGGTCTAAGTCTCATCTGAATGTTTCCCACAAAACGTCCAAAGTCAGACACATATAAATGGCCATTTTCGATACCTGAACCGCTAGACATCCAAAATAATATTTTTTTTTGAAAATCATCTACATGGATTGACTCCAGACTCGACCTGAAGAGACAAGGTTTGTTTGGGGTTGGGGGCTGCGGCGGGGCTGGACTGGGGAGGGGCAGGGTAGAATGGGGCGTGGCCACACGTCCTCTTTTTCCAGATGCAAAATTTGGTAACCCTATTCATGGAATCTTTTAATTGAATGGACAGTGATGTTTTAATGAGTATATTGGAACTGATAAAGTATCATCATTTTTTGTCACATACCAAAGAATCTTATAATGGATCACTTTAAAAAGCAACACAAGGACAATACGAAATTTGACAGGCAACCAATGAAGTTTTTTCAACCATGGTGTAAAACGTTCAAATTTGCTTCCACCACATATCAGCATTTTGAATCACCTGCAAAGCTTTGAATAACTGTGGTCTGTACCACCAAACGAAAGTCACATCCTCATAACAATGGTTTAACTCTACTCATAAAACACATGACAAAATGCAGACCTAATCACTGCCAATACCCGATCTTTCATACTCAATGTCGAATCTAACCAGACTACCAAAATATTCAGTTGTTTGTATATTATAAAAGTTTCATATTATTTACCTCAACATTTTGATGTCACATGGGGGTCTACATTCCTTCCAATCAACATCACATCTGTTTTAGCAAGGTTCAACACCAATTTATGGTCTATCGTCCAGTCATCAACAGCTTTTAAATAAGGTGATAATTTAATTTGCAATTCAGTTCTCCAATCATTCATCGGAAAAAAATGGAATATCATCAGCATAAAAATGATAACTGACATTCAGTTTTTGAAATACAGTTCCCAGATTCTGCATGCTCTTTAGGTCCACTGGTAGTTTAGTTCCTTCCATATAGAATGTCGTGGCAAAATACCTGGGAGTAAAATATGTTTTTTTTGCTCCTGAACAGTTACGAGCCTTTCTGGATTTGAAAAAATTGGCAGCCAGGAAGGTCTAGCTAAAATTTTTGAACAGCAGTTAGGTTAAAGGGGACTATGCTGTTACGTTTATTCCTGAATGAAATGCTTTAAATTTGAGTTTCTCTTCAGTCTATCGTACCTTCCTTCTTAATTGATTGTGGTCTACGGAAGATGAAAGTTTTAATGCTTTATTTAGCAAATTGTTTAATTTTGCTGAGTTGCCCTTACCATGTTTCTAGCTGGGTTTTTCCTGAGCAAGAATTCTCAAAATTGGCACTTGTTGCCCCCCCACCCAACTCTCGCTACCCCTGCAAGGATTACATAGACTCGCTGCTTGTCGATAGAAATGTGGATTTTATTAATGGCCGCAGCCGTAAATGCCCTAATACAAACATCTACAAACAGCAAATACCAACATACCAAAACGTTAACAACAAACAAATTTAGATACCAATGCATATCATCGTATTCATTCACCATGAACAGTTTATATACCATAGCACATCATCAATACTGCATCTCAGTTCTTATAACCATCAACTCATCCGTGTATTGTGGGCTGCCGTTGTTCTCCTGGGAGAGCCGTTCAAGCTGCCCCGCCTTCTCCCCAGCCTGTTCAAGGAAAGAGCCATTCATCTGTTGGTTGTTGAAGTCATGCCACATGGTCTCCCCGCCGTCTAAGCAGGGAGACAAGCCTCTGAGTGCAAGGCTATATGTCGCCACTTCTTTGCTCTCAACAAATGTAACGTAGTATTCATTCTTATCAGTATGATGTGCCTATGACCCTAAAACGCCACGATGCTCCCACGGCGAAGGCCGAACTGAAACTTCCGCCTCAGTTCGGCTCGCCTCCTCTTACCCCCCCCCCCCCTTGCCTGCTTTCCTATCCCTAATTGGCCCTCTGATCCTATCTATTCTCTGCCCCTGTTTTCCCCTTCCCCCCTTCCCTTTCCCTTCCCTCCCTGGGCAACAGTCTCGGTCATTTTGTCGCCGCTGCCCCCTTATGGGGTGGGGCACTTATCCTTTCTTATAAAATTTGTTAAGATTGCAATAAAATAAAATGGAAAAAAAAAAGAACATAAGAATATCCTTCCTGGGTCAGACTGATGGTCCATCTAGCCCAGAAGCCTGTCTTCACGATGGCCAATCTGGGTCAATAGTACCTGGGAAAAACCCAAAGAGTACACTTCTCCCTCCGTGTTCACAGTGATAGTGGATTAATAGAACCGCAAATACAGAAAAACAGCAAATAACTTTTTCATAGGTTATTCACTGTTTTCTATTAAAAACCATTATGAATATGGTGAAACCACGAATAACATGGTGGGAGACCTGGCCGGTTTCTGAAGGAGAAGCAATTTTCTCTGTAAACGCGTGGAATCGGTGATTTCTCTATGCAAGCTGACGTAATTTGGGGGTTGAAGCCAGCAAGCTAAAACCCGTGCATAATCAAACCCGCGATTGCTGAAACCACAAATACGGAGGGAGAAATGTAGCAACGTTTCATGCTACTGAATCAAGGCAAGCAGTGGCTTCCCCCCATGTCCGTCTAAATAACAGACTATGGATTTTTCCTCCAGGAACTTATCCAAACCTTTCTTAAAACGAGCTACGCTATCCACTCTTACCACAACCTCTGGCAAACACGTTGCAGAGCTTAACTATTCTCTGGGTGAAAAAAATATTTCCTCCTATTGGTTTTAAAAGTATTTCCCTGTAACTTTGAGTGTCCCCTAGTCGTCATAATTTTTGACGGAGTAAAAAGATCGTTCCACTTGTACCCGTTCTACTCCACTCAGGATTTTATAGATTCTGAGAGAGCCTAAAGGACCGTTTGGCTCTGTCCCAAGATCCTCTGTACGTCTTCCAAAGGAGAACAATGAAGCCATTAAGAGCAACCCTGTTCCTACATTGTTAACAAGCTGCACAGACTACAATAATATAAATATAATCCTTCAGCAACAATACTGCATTCTGTCTTTTTAAGTGTAGTTGTTTTTGTGACTTCAGCACTGGCATAGCTATGATAATAAGAACCCCTGCCAGTAGCATATAGCTCTATTTCACCTTCCTGCCAAGATTTCTCAGCAGTTTACGATGACCTTCTTATCCCAGGTATTAAGCTAAAATGATCAAACCTTTGAGGCTTATTCCTGTATATTTTGTACTTGCTACAGAAAGCAGTTTCTTATAGAAAAAAAATTGATAAAAGCAGAAGCCAGGAGAAAGAAACCTACACTGTGGTGGGAACTCTAAGAGCTTAATTGAGCCTCACAGGTTGGAGGAAATTCTCTGCTGTTTCCACAGTATATTCATTGAAAGAAATGCCAATAAACACAGTAGATGATAGCAGTTTATTAGGCTATGATAGCATTTATGATTAGTTTTGGAGCTTTATGCTCTTGTCCCTTCAGTGAGGACGTTTAGGGCTTCTTTGACTAAAGTACATTAAAATTTTACAGTTACTATTTGTTATTTGCCCAAATTAATGCACAGTAACTGCAAAACCTCAACACTAAGGGGCTGATTCTCTAAACGGGTGTCCTTGTAGGCAGCGATAGGCGTCCTACCACCGTCTGGCAGCTAATTGGGATACACATTAACAAAAAAAACCAAAAAACTTGAGGCAGGCCGCCTACACTGTAGGCATTTGTCATGGGTACAGGGAGATACCTAGGGACATTAAAATTCACCCAAGGCTGGGCTTGGGCATAGTTTTGCCCGGAAGTGGCCTTGGGTGAGCTTAAGCGGCCGCAACAGATACCTGAAATGTAGGCCAGCAAAATGCTAGCCTACACTTCCAAAGTTAAAAGTAGACACGGCTGGCTGAGCTGATCACAGCAAGGGAATCCCCGATCAGCAGAGCTGGCAGGCCTCCCTGGCGTCCTATACAGAATCTGCCCTTAATTGCCAGCAGAGGTCCTTAAATCCAGTCCTCGAGGTCAAACAACCCAGCTTGGTTTTCAGAATTTCTACAATGAATATGTCCGAGATGTATTTGCAAGCAGCAAACACAGAACAGATCAGTACGTGTTTAGAAACAAGCAATTGATTAGAACAATAACCCACTATAATGAAACTGAAACTTCAAATTACTGTCCTTGGTGTTCAGCCAATCGTGGAACATTAGAAGCAAATTATTTCCTCCACTCCAAATCATGAGAATATCATCAATATATATCTGCACCATGAAAGAATATTATTTTTGTATGGACTGTTAGTCAAAAATGTTTTCTCAAAATGAGCAACATACATAGATACATACATACATAGATGCCCCCATCGCTGTTCCTTTAATCTGTTTGTAGAATCAGCCTTCAAAATCAAGATACTTTTCTTCCAATGCCAAGGTTGCTAATTCCACAATGTATTCTGCTGGTATCCTTAGATTGATATTCCTATTGCTCAATGTCTCTCCGATAATCTGTAAAGCCTGTGTTTGTAGAGCATTCATATATAATGAATCAATATCAAGAGTTGCCCAAAAGAGATATTTATTTTCAATCTAATATTTTCCAAAATGTCGATAATGTGTGGAATCTCATATATAGGATAGTATCTGTGGAGTAAGGGGTCTGAGGAAGGTGCCTATGAATTTGGACAAAGTAGAGAATGACATGAAGATAAATTTTTCCCCGTGCCCGCGGGAATGTATTTTCTTGTCCTATCCCATCCCGGCGAGTTCTTTTCCTGTCCTTGCTCCATTCCTGCAAGCTCTGTCCTCATCTGCACAAGCCTCAATCACTTTAAAATTATAAGTGTTTGAGGCTTGTTGTGTAACGCAACCTCTAGGGCAAAACAAAGAGCCGACAATGACCTACTTGTAACTATCTCCCTCTTTTACTAAGGCACACTAGCCGATTTAGCAAGCGCTAAACGCTAACGCGTCCATAGAATATAATGGGCACTTAGCGAGTGCTAAATTGGCTAGCACATCTTACTAAAAGGACCCCTATGTATTTGTAACTACGACCTAACTGTATTAATAGTTGTACTGATCTACCTGTACTAGCAACCCTATTGAATGTCCTTGTCAATCTGTCCATTGTAATTTCATGGGTAACTGACCCAACCTCATGTAATGTAATCCGATCTTGAACTGAATAGGTAAAGGCAGAACAGAAAACCTGATTAACATAACATATACTGCCCTGTAAGATACCGAGCAGATTTTAAGCCTGCGCACACACAGACACACTTAAAGATTAAAAAACCCAACAACTCTTTATTGGTTCACAAACCCGAGACTTGTTACTCCACTTACTGTTTTACTATGTTGCATGCTCTATGAGAGCAGCTCTTGAAAGATAACACAGATGTACTACATTAGCTCATTAAAAAGTGTATTACCAATAACTCATTTGAACATTATTGCTATGATGAAGTACTTTGTTAATGCTATACAGTATGTCTTTCATCGTTAATATTTCGTTATTGGTTGGATGTTGGCATAGAGACAATACCCATCACAGATGTAACATACCAGTTTCTAGTAATGGGCTATTTGCAACTATATGGGAAATGTCAAGAACATATGCCATACCTTTAATGAATAAAAATGATAGGTTTTCTTTTGCCAATAATAATATGTTCGCTTTCGAAACAGTTCACATTCTTTTCCTAATGCTTCACCCTTTTGAACCATTGCACATACATGAATCAACTTATACTATGCACTTAATGACTTTGCTCCAGGGACGACAAAATTGTCAGACAAAAACAAATAGAAACATGATGGCAGATAAAGGCCAAATGGCCCATCTCGTTTACCCATCTGCAACATCTGCTATCTCCTCCTTTCCCTAAGAGATCCCATGTGTCTGTCTCATGCTTTCTTGAATTCACACAGTCTTTGTCTCCACCACCTCTACTGGGAGACTATTCCATGCATCTACCACTCTTTCTGTAAAAAAATATTTCCTTAGATTACACCCGAGCCTATCATCTTTTAACTTCATCCCATGCCCTCTCACTTTGGAGTTTCCTGTCAGTTGAAAGAGACTCACCTCATGTGTATTTATGCCACATAGGTATTTAAAACATTTCTATCATATCGCCCCTCTCTCCCGCCTTTGCTCCAATGTATACATATTGAGATCTTCGAGTCTGACCCATATGCCTTATGACACAGATCACCAACCATTTTAGCAGCCTTCCTTTGGATTGACTCCATCCTGTTTATATCTTTTTGAAGGTGTGGACTCCAGAAAAGTACACAGTATTTTAAACGAGGTCTCACCAGAGTGTTATACAGGGGCATCAATACCTCCTTTTTCCTTCTGGCCATTCCTCTCCCTATCCACCCAAGGATCCTTCTAGCTTTCACCGTCAACTTTTCAACCTGTTTGGTCACCTTAAGATTATTACATTCTATCACACCAAAGTCCTGCCCCTCTTTAATGCACAAAAGTTCTTCACCCCCTAAACTGTGCCATTCCCTTGAGTTTTTGCAGCCCAAATGCATGACCTTGCATTTTTTTAGTAAGGTCATAAATTGAACATCCCTTAAAACAACACAGGAAACGACACAAAATACAAATTTTCTGGCTGCCCATTCCCTTCTATTTACCACTGTAGGGCTGGCTAAGATGAAACTGGCATTGCATCGTTTGTTGCCTATACTGTACTCAAATGTACAACCTTGCAATGCAGAGATTAACTGCAGACGGACTTGTATACATACATGGGGATAGAGCTTTATGACCTTGTACTGTGGGATCATCAGACCACAGATGCTACAGGCCTATGATAAATGTTCTAAGCTTGTTTCCAGTCACATAACTGTGAAGAAGGGAGATAAAGGATACCCCTTGTTTTGCACCATAACGGAAGTTGATAAATGAGGATATTTTCTGCTGTTATGGCCAAGTGACTTTCAGCCCCTGAGCCTGCAAGAAGTAAAGAACACACAGTGAGAGGAAATGATGAAGAAGAATGAAGCTGAAAATATAAAATCTGAACTACCTGAGAAGTGTGCATCTTGACTCTTTGTCCACTTATTTATACACTCCCAGTCAGCCTTGTATTAAGAGTATTTTCAAGAGCAACTAAAAATAGTTATTTACCAGAAAGCAAAGGCTTCCAAACCATTTCTGTTATCAGATCAAGGTACCCAGAATGGATTCATATCTGGAGAGAAACAAACCTGGAGAATGCACCCAGGTAAAGGATTGCGGAGAGAAATAGCTCGTAGAATAATAAAAGATCATGCAATTTGCCTAGCCTTGGGCTACATAGCTCATTAGTCTGCTACTGCAATAGTTTTGATGGAAAGTAGAATCCATAAACACAATTTTTTTTTTTTTTCTGAAGGATTTTCTGGAAATATAACATAAGGATGAACTGTGATAAAATGGCACTGAGTCCATCAAGGAAGGCAAAACCTGTGTGCTTGAGTGAGATACGATGGTACCTACAGGAAGATGAAATGAAGCTGCTACTGCTGAAAGCACTCAGGATACATGGATTACTGGCCAGGTATTACCAGGGTGGCTGAAAACGCACGCCACTGGGATCACCTTAGTCATTCCAATTATTACATCCACTTCTGACATTATTATGGAAAAGGAAGTCCTATACGCGGGTGTCTAACTGTAGGAGCCAATAGCGATCGCAGAAAGGTAGCACTTTTGTGTGAGATTGGCACCAGCAACTGAAAGTTTCACATACACGTGCTAAGCGCTATTATGTAACTAGCACATGTACACTGCTTAGCGTGCAACTATCAATTTTCCACATTGCATGGTGCATTTGGGTGTGTCAACTTATACTATTGTCATAAATCCTTAAATTCGGTATTCAAAAACAGGCAAATCCAACTCGTACATCAATGGTTCCCTATTACAGCGTATAGCATATAGCAAAGCTTCAACCTTCAAGGATCTTCAGACCACCACCGAGTAGCTTAACTTCAAGTGATGGACGCTTGGAATGCTCTCCCAGAGGAGGTGGTGACGGAGACTTCCATTCTGGGTTTCAAGCGTAAGTTGGATGCACACCTCCTTGCAAATCACATTGAGGGATATGGGTAATCAGGGTCTCCATCTGGGAGCACTTGGCTTGGCCTCTGCGTGTGCGGGTCGCCGGAATAGATGGACCTAAAGTCTGATCTGGTGAAGGCGTTTCTAGTACAGTATTGGGGTTCAAGAAGGGATTGGGCAATTTTCTGAAGAAAAGGGTTCAAGAAGGGATTGGGCAATTTTCTGAAGAAAAGGGGATAGAAGAGTACGGATAGAGGACTACTACACAGGTCCTGGACCTGATGGGCCTCCGCGTGTGCGGACTGCTGGGCATGATGGACCTCTGGTCTGACCCAGCGGAGGCACTGCTTATGTGCTTATGGTTTGCATCCTTATTGATCCCGTTAAAGCTAGCTTGGTATTTTTTTGTAATAATTAACTTAGTGCAGTTTTTTTTATAACCTTTTCTTTTTTAAACTAACTAAACTAAAGCTTAACTTTGTATACCGAGTCATCATTCTGAGAAAGCTCGACTCAGTTTACAGCAATTAAATAAACAGGGAATGATTTACAAATGATAAATAGAAGATAATAGCAAAATTTCATAAGAATTTTCAAAATGTTTGGCAAATAGAGTAGTTTTTAAAGATTTATGGAAAATTTTAAATAAACTGAAACTCCTTAAAAAAAAAGGGGAGATCATTCCAGAGTTGAGAGAGTTTAAAGACCAAAGATTGACTGAAGATCTTGATTCCTTTAATCTCTTTTTTAGAAGGAAGGGAGAGTTTTAGCCTTTTTATGTTCTTTTATCATAAGATATAAAAATACGTAGCTTAGGTAAGTCGCAATCCCCATTGCCAACACGTTTTGTTGACCTTTTTCAAGGCAGGGGGATACTTAACAAAGATGCTTGCATAGTGTAGTATAGCTATCACAGCTGAGCCAAGACACGACAGACGTTGGAACGCCTAACTTTCGGCGTACCAAAATGGCTTTGTGCCAGTATTCTAAAATGGATCACACATGCCCAGAAGCCATTACAGAAAAGGTGCTAAGCCTCCTCCTTGTGGCACCTAAATCTTGCCACCAATTTTTAAAACTGCCCTCTGTCTTGTGGTAGTGTCCTAAACCAGGTCATGTTACAGAATATGTAGGGTTTCTAATCGTAGATTTTTATAAATTGGAAATTCATCTAATTAGGGCGCAAAACATTAGTGTTTATAAGTATTTTTGCGTCACATGCATTGCTGCTGGGTACCTTTTCTTATAAAATCAAATATGTATTTTTGTGTGACTTAGGATTCATTGGTGGAGGAAAGGTACAAAAAAGAGTAGAATACAGTATATAGAATATGGTGGAGGACATAAGACAAACCAGGAGAACAGTAAGAGAGTACTGGCAGAAGTGGAGTTTTTCTAATGTTTATCCAATGGAAACCAATATAATTTAATTTATATATTTAATATGCAAGGGGAAGTTTATCAGCACTGAGGGGCAGATTCTGTATAGGACGCCAGGCAGCTGCTGAGAATCACACACCGAAGAGAACAGATCTCCCAAAACCCCAAGAAATGGAACTAGATAAGGGGGAGAGACAATCTGTAGAGTGGTTATTCTGCTGACACTCAGAAAACTGAGTAAGATAGTTTCGAATGTTTAAGATTAAGAGAGCCCTCAGTCACACAGCCTCCCTCCGGGAGCCCCCAGAAGTAATGGCTGTCACTGGCTTACACCCAAAAGGGTGTTAACTGTGAAACATCCCCGGGCTCTCTGTAGAATTTTTAGTGATAAATAACACACAAAAAAAGTGCTGAAGGTGCAAAACTTAATCAAAAACACACTCTACAGATAAAATTATCTCTACCCCTTATCCAAGGGGCCCGAACATAAACGTCCAAATCCAACTGTGCAAAAGCCAACTGGAAGTACTTAGCTTCTCTGTGGATAACGCAGCCAGCAGATAACCAGTTCGTTCTACGGGACTCCGTTTCGGGGGTGAACACCCCCTTCTTCAGGAACGGCAGAGCTAAGCTGTAGCCCCCAAATCGTCAGGCTACAACAGTTTGGCAGAGCAGAAAACCATTTTCTGCTCTGCCAAACTGTTGTAGCCTGACGATTTGGGGGCTACAGCTTAGCTCAGCTGCTCTGCCAAACTGTTGTAGCCTGACGATTTGGGGGCTACAGCTTAGCTCTGCCATTCCTGAAGAAGGGGGTGTTCACCCCCGAAACGGGGCAAGGAGTCAAAAGCAGCCTCAAAAAGTAAAAACTTAACACGATAACTCAGCACTCAGGAGAGTGAACACCAAGCGAGCGGGCATCTTGTGAAAAGAAATGGAAACAAAGGTGTGTGTGGAATAAAGGGAGTGCCTTGGAGAATTTTTACCTCCTCCTTGCACCCTTATTTCCCCAGAATCCCCACATAAGAGCAGTGCGAAACTGGGCAGTGGGATTTTGGAAACGTGTTGTATAATCATTGGTTGGGGGAGGGGGGGTGAGGTTGCTTTATGATTATTTGCCCTGGAGCCGGCTTTGTCTCTCGGCAGCCTGAATTGAGCCATAGCTTTATTGATTCAGAACAATCATGCCTACCTAGAATTTACTTCCAGGGATCAGGATCAATGCCAGGTGCATAACTACGATAAATAGGAAGCACGCTGGACGTCCAGCTCAGGTCACCTATAACTTCTGGATTGCTGAAAGAAGCTTAGCTTAAAGTATGAAAAGCACTTGAAGAACCCCTGAAGCATTTTCATTTTTCTAATAATGTAATTATGACAGACATGCTTAGGACATCATTTAATTTGCTTTCAATATATTAGGAATAATCTGATAATCGCAATGATCAACATGTCACCAAAAATCTGACTGTTCTATAATATATTATTATTCTGCTTGACACACATACACACTTAGATAATAGACTGTATTGGGCCAGTTATTACCTTTGTTAGTAGCTGTATGTTTTATCACTTTGGGGACCATTCCATGGATTGCCTCTCGGTCATTCATTAAGCTATGAAACCATCTTCTTCTTAACTGTCTCAGCTCTGAGTTACGGGACATCAGCCAGCGTGGCCCAAGTTTCTGGTCAGATGTTGGATCGGTAAAGCCATCCATACTCACTAGAAGTTTCGGACCCTTGCGAGGATTTTGTGTCATCCTAGCATCTATGATCTGGTCTCCTATCACCACATCTGATGCAGGGAGAGTTTGAATAGTTGAGGTCCCGTGTACACCCTGTTGGATTGCAAAGCGAGACCTCTGGAAAAGTAGAAGACTGCCAGCCATTAGGTATGCTGCTGTAAGAAAGAAAAGCAGGAACTGGGTCCGTCGAAGAAGCTTCTGTAGACTGAAGAAAGGTTTGGCCATACCCTTGCTGAAAGTAGGATCTTCAAGCCTACAGACAGGCTTCGCAGTCACTATTTAGATTTGTGGTGGTTTCTCCTAAAAGTTCCTCCCTTCATTTTTCATCCCTTGAGTGTTTTATTTAGTAACTGTAAAGGTGTCTTTACATCCGCAAGACCACATGGTCACCAAGTTGCCAGTCTGCTCCAAGTTCATGCGGTGCATCCTTATTCCACTGTGTTGAGCGCCATACGTTCAAATCCTAATGGCCACAGAAATGTGAAATCCTGCAGGATGAAATATGACATATGAATGTATGTTGAAATCAAAATCAGTTAGAACATAATAGTTGCCATATTGGGACAGACCGAAGGTCCATCAAGCCCAGTATCCTTTATGTTCTTTGTTTCTTTATCAGTTTAAACAAATATTAGGTATATTATGTAAATTTGTTCTAATGGATCAGACCAAGGGTCCATCTAGCCAAGTACCTTGATTCCAATATTGGTCAGTCTAAGTCAGAAGTACTTAGTAAAATCCCCCAAAGTAGAAAAATTCCATAGTACACGTCTAAAGTATCAAAAATCCATTTGTGAAACATTTGGAGGCCAATTCTCTAACATGAAACCACCATTTAGGCATCATAATAATGTGGGTAGTGAGCCTATTTTTAAGGACGCATATGCATGATACTTAGCATAAGCATACCCAAATGTAGGTGCCATTTATGTGCATTTGTCATGGGGGAATCATTACCGCAGGTTTGTAAAAGGAGCCCATATAGGGTTATCACCTGAAAGGCAATTCTATAAACTAGGTGCCGATATTTACTCGTCCCTTGCATATGCAGTAAAAGTAAGGTGTGGACTTAGGGTCATACTAGTAGTCCATAGAATCCAGGCATCCAGATGCTTAGAATAGGCTCTCCAATATGAAAGAACTGTGGAAGCCGATGCTTCTGATGTAGACTTTAAAAGCGTAAAAAGAGTCAATAAAAACATCCATCAGAGGTTTCCACAGTTCTTTCGTTTTGGATTTCTGTCACACCTGTGGATTTCTACTGGTCAACTTCTTTGGTGATTTTAGAATAGGCTCTCATCATGTATCATCTTGGCACCTAAATGGACGCGACCACTCATAGAATTGCTCCTAAATATAGAGCTTTTCATGATGCTTGGGAAACAAAATCTAAGGATGTCCACAGATAAAGCAATTTCAGGCCATCTTTGGAAAGTTTGGCTCTCTCTCTCCAATTTTCAAACATTTTTTTCAGTTGGTTTCATATAAAGTTTTTAACACCTGCAAATCAATTGTATGCATATTAATTCATATGTTGATCTGTGTTAAATCAATTTCGTGTACTTTCTGCCCAATATTCAGCTTGTGGCGGGCAGCACTTTGACTGCTCACCACAAGCAATCAATCCAGATAGTCAATGTAGGGCTGTTTTCTGCGACCAGCGCTGAATATCTGGGGTTTTCAACACTGGCTAGTGCATGGCTGGTTGAAGTAATATTTAGACTTAACCAATCATGGCTTAAGGGACAAAGCTAGGCCTAATTTTTATGCAACCTTATTTGTCCACTAATCCTGGCCACTTATGTCCTGAACATAGGGACTTAAGCAGTCATGCTCCCAACATCACCTGTTTCTTTTTTTGTTGTTGAGCATTTTCAGTGGCGATAACTGGTTAAACGGTACTGAAACTGACCAGTTAGTCAATGAGACGTGCGTTAACTGATCAGCAGCCATTCTCAGCTGGTTAACTCGTGATGAATCTGAGCTTGATCATATTTAAGGCACACTAAAGAACCAAATGTATAGTAACAAATGCACATATGTAGCAGGATTTCTATATATATATATATATATATATATATATATATATATATATATACATACTGTATACATAAGAACATGAGCATAGAACATAAGAGCTGCCATAATGGGACAGAACAAAGGTCCATCAAGCCCAGAGGAAGGCTACTAAAACGGTTGGTGGTCTTCATCATAAGGTGTATGGGGACAGACTTAAAGATCTCAATATGTATACTTTGGAGGAAAGGCAGGAGAGATGTTTAAATACCTATGTGGCATAAATGCGCATGAGTCGAGTCTCTTTCATTTGAAAGGAAGCTCCAGAATGAGAGGTGATAGGCTCAGGAGTAATCTAAAATACTTTTTTTTTTTACAGAAAAGGTAGTAGATGCATGGAATAGTCTCCCGGCAGAAGTGGTGGAGACAAAGACTGTCTGAATTCAAGAAAGCATAGGACAAGCATGTGGGATGTCTTAGGAAGAGAAGGAGATAGTGGATGCTGGGGATAGGCAGACTGGGCCATTTGGCCTTTATCTGCCATCGTATTTCTAGGTTTATGTTTCAATAGTGGCCAACCCAGGTTACGAGTACCTGGCAAGATCCCATAAGAGTAAAAGATTTTTTCTGCTTATCCTAGAAATAAACAGTGGATTTTCCAAAGTCAATCTGTATCTATTAGGATTTAACTAAAATAATAAGACTTCTTTGGAGAACAGTCTGCCTGATACTCCCAGGCCACATTTGACAGGGCCGTCAGAGCTTTCTCACAACAGTCCCTTTCCCCAATCCAAGTCCTCATCCCTCCTGATCCAAGCCCCAACCCTGCAATCAAACTCCCATCCTCCAAGTGGCTTGATAAAAAGAGCCCTTTGTTTACAGTATATGATTTGCACAATAAAGTAACTGTTTGGTCGAATATCCGACATTTCATTTGCCTCTTTCCATTGTACGTCCAAATTTTTTTTTTTAGACAGTTAAATGGAAGAGCTTAGAAAATTGATAGTAGACTTAAGAAAATAAAAAATAAATACTTGTATGTTCTTTAGATTCAAAAAGGTTTAGACTGGTGTACCTTTGAGTCATGTGACAGCAATTTGTGCGTTGATTGGCTACTTACGAGGTGGCTCAGAAGCAGCGTTTAGCACAGCAGTCAGCAACCTATGGTACTGTTATCTCACAGGAAGCTGAATCCCGTAGTAAATCAAGGTGCAGTTAAAAAAAAAAAGATCTTTTACCACACCTCGATGACTTCCCCCTAAGCTGGTTAATTTTTAGTCTCTATTGAAGCATTGGAAACTTCAGCATCTCGCCACAAAGCTGTTTCTTAAATTTATGAATTATCTTCCTGTCTACATCACCCTGCTTTTCTTTGGCATTGGAATTTTTTTCATTTCTTCCCTCTGGGTTCCTTGAAAAAGACCACGAAACACGGCCCATGTTGGGACCGCCTAACAAATTTAAGTTAAGTAGGATTTCTTTATCCTTCCTGCCATTGAAACATTCAGACAGATATTTCAGAAGAACACTTTATTTTCAACACTTAATAGCCATACACAGTGATGGGACGGTGGGTTCGGCTATAGGAGCTTCGGCTCTTGGTCGGACTACACATAGTTTGAGTGTATGCCTAAGTGTCCTTCACAGACACTGTTCAGGCAATTAGGCCTGATGGGCCCCCGCGAGAGCGGACCGCTGGGCAGGATGGACCTCTGGTCTGCCCCAGCGGAGGCAACTTCTTATGTTCTTATGACCTGTCTCCTGAGAAGTCTTCTTTCTGTGTTATAATACTATTTTACACAAACATACCTATCTTGTGAATAGAGCATTGCAAGGTGCCCTAAGAGAACATCTCTACAGTGAGTGAATTAAGTCTAAAAATGTCTTTTCTGATAGGTACAGATGTTACGATTGCAATTTATTTATTTATGATTTATTTACAGCCTTTTTGAAGAAATTCGCCCCAAGGCGCAGTACAGCAAGGTCAGTCTGGACGTTGTCATTTACAAAGGATTAATGCGGGTTTGTAAATCTATGAGGCTATTTTTTTAATTATTACTTAATATTCATGATAAGAGGCCGATATTTGTTCAAATGCACACAATTATGTCAGGAATCATCAATAAAGAATGTGAATTTAAGTACAACAAAGATTAAAAATGTCATATATTGATTCTTTCTGCACATGCTTTGTAGGTAGAGAATGAATGATTTCAAACCCATATTTTTTCTTCTAGAATGCAAGGGAGTCTCTTCAGTAGCTGGCATTCTTTTCTGACTCCTGCTGGGTGCTACTGGAAAAGGGATTTCATTATTGTTTTTGCAGACAGTGGGAAGTCAGGGAGACAGCAAAAAGCAGAAAATCATCCAAATATCCAAATGCAGCCCCTAAAGTCATTAAAAAAAAAAAAGACTGCGAAGGGACACGGGTATAGCTGAGTTTAAATTAGTCTAGACAAATTTATGGAAGGCAAATTAATCAGGTCATTTAGCATAAATGATAGCACTGTCACCCTGGGTTCTATACGTCCTTCAGCCATGACTGCCCACACTGGAAGCAGATAGCCCATCTTTTTCCAAAACATGTTTTGCCTAAACGCCTGCTGCTTGCTACTTTCCAAGATCTAAATCAGGGATCTCAAAGTCCCTCCTTGAGGGCCGCAATCCAGTTGGGTTTTCAGGATTTCCCCAATGAATATGCATTGAAAGCAGTGCATGCACCTAGATCTCATGCATATTCATTGGGGAAATCCTGAAAACCCGACTGGATTGCGGCCCTCGAGGGACTTTGAGACCCCTGATCTAAATGGACCTTTTTACATGATCTACTGTAGTTTGAATGTTCTTATGTGATATTTAACACTGATGGCTACTTGCATGATATCGAGAGCGGCTGAAAGGTCCGCTGTCGAGTCTATGGTAAAACAGCAGTATAAAAGCTGAAAGCCGGTTGGTTAAAATGATATTTTCTGAGGATCTCCTGAAGAAGCTCGTTTCTGAGTGAAATGGAGGTTATCCGTTGAGCCAATTATCATCGGAGCAACCGGGAATAGTTACCAGTTGGGTTACTATCCAGTCACGGAAGCCGGGTGCAGAAATCACCAGCAATGAAAGTTAGGGCATAAAAGCTAAGTATCTCAAAACGTTGATCTCGCTTTTTTAGGTCCTCTAAGAAAAGTGACTGGTTAGCATTAAGTATGATTAAGATTAAGAGAACTGTCAAAGTATAAAGATGAATGTTATAAAAAGGAAAGTTTAAAAAGTCTGATCACACGGAAAAAGATAGCGGGATTGAAGAGACCAATGAGAGTTCGCAAGAGCTGTAAATTATATCCACCGGAGACCCGGTGGATATAATTTACTTGGACTTCCAGAAAGCGTTCGACAAGGTCCCGCACGCAAGGCTTATGAGGAAACTACTAAATCATGGAATACAAGGAGACATACTCAGATGGATCGGCAAATGGCTAGAGAACAGAAGGCAGAGGGTAAGCATAAATGGGAAATTCTCGGACTGGGTGAAGGTGACTAGCGGCGTGCCCCAGGGATCGGTTCTTGGGCCCATCTTGTTCAATATTTTTATAAATGACCTGGAAGAGGAAACAACAAGCAATATAATCAAATTTGCAGATGACACAAAACTATGTCGGGCAGTTGGATATCAAAGGGACTGTGAGGATCTCCAGAAGGATCTAAACCAGCTGGAGAAGTGGGCGGAAAAGTGGCAGATGAAATTTAACATAGACAAATGCATGGTGATGCATCTGGGTAAGAAAAACAAGGAACATGAATATAAAATGTTAGGTATAACAGGCAAATGCGAACAAGAAAGGGACCTGGGAATACTGATAGACAGGACCCTGAAGCCGTGGGCTCAATGTGCGGCGGCGGCAAAGAAAGCAAATAGGATGTTGGGCATGATAAAGAAGGGCATCACGAGTAGATCGGCGGACGTCATAATGCCGCTTTATAGAGCAATGATCAGACCGCACTTGGAATATTGTGTCCAACACTGGTCTCCATACCTTAAGAAAGATATAACCCTGTTGGAGAAGGTGCAGAGGCGAGCCACGAAACTAGTCAAAGGTATGGAGAATTTGAGCTACAAAGAACGCCTCGGAAAACTAGGACTGTTCACCCTTGAAAAGAGGAGACTGTGAGGGGATATGATAGAGACTTTTAAAATATTAAAAGGATTTGACAAAATAGACCAAGAAACAGCATTATTCACTTTTTCAGATGTGACACGGACAAGAGGTCATAGACTGAAACTGAAGGGCAGCAGGTCCAGGACAAATGTTCGGAAGTTCTGTTTCGCACAGAGAGTGGTGAACGCTTGGAATGCTCTCCCGGAGGAGGTTGTGACGGAGACTACCGTTCTGGAATTCAAGCGCAAGTTGGATACATACCTTCTTGCAAATCACATCGAGGGATATGGGAAATCAGGGTCTCCAACAGGGAGCACCTACCTTGGCCTCCGCGTGTGCGGGTCGCCGGACTAGATGGACCTAGTGTCTGATCCGGTAAAGGCGTTTCTTATGTTCTTATGAGTTCTAAAGTTAGACAGCCGCGAGCACTTGACGCCTTTGTATCCCGAATACCATTCTTAATCATAATATAATTAAAAAATAAAAATTGAAATCACAACAGAAAGAATTGTTGAGAAATATAGAGGAAAAGTGAAAACCAAGGAGAAGAGCATTTCCTTAGTCCATCACTATTATAGTATAGGGTGATTTGTCTTAGACATTGACTTAGAAGGTGAAATTGTTACTTTTAGTAACCCACAACCTGCCAAGGCTACAGTTACCAAAATAATAATGTATGGTAATTTATACCTGTTTAGCTTTTTAGCGTTGCTAAAAACTTTTCCCTGACGAAGCGGGGGTGCTGTTTGCCTGAGTGGATCGATTTTTCACTCCGTCAAAAATGACAAAGACTAGGAGACACTCGATGAAGTTACAGGGAAATACTTTTAAAACCAATAGGAGGACATTTTTTTTCACTCAGAGAATAGTTAAGCTCTGGAACGTGTTGCCAGAGGATGTGGCAAGAACGGATAGCGTAGCTGGTTTTAAGAAAGGTTTGGACAAATTCCTGGAGGAAAAGTCCATAGGTTGTTATTGAGAAAGACACGGGGGAAGCCACTGCTTGCCCTGGATCGGTAGCATGGGATATTGCTATCTTGGGTTTTGGCCAGGTATTAGGGACCTGGATTGGCCACCGTGAGAACGGGCTACTGGGCTTGATGGACCATTAGTCTGACCCAGTAAGGTTATTCTTATGTTCTAGGAAAGTAAAACAAGCAACTGCTTTGGTTATATAGAGCATGAATTAAGGCACTTTAAAGCACCAGTGCACTTTTCAACAAAGCACTTCAAAGCATTAGTGCACTTTTCAAGATAAATACAATTTTTGCATTAATCTGTCGGTTCTGTTATTTGGAGTGAGCTGCTAGGTTAATAATCTTTAGAAAAGAGTCTATAACAAGTTCTTAAATAGTGAATTAGAGAGACTTTTTTTAGATGAACTTTATTATATTAAAATGGGATTCAATAAAGATAAAAAAAATATATAAATTTAGTGAAAGGTAGGTAGGTTGGTTCAAGCCAGTGATGTAAATAGGAGCAGGAGAAAACCCGAAGTGGGTGAAGCTCCATAATCTCAGGCTTGTAACCCTTGTAGATGAAATACCTTCAGTGTCTTTTCTGTTTTCACCAGTGGTTTGTGAGGGTTTGATTTTACAGTTACCAAGAAGCATCTCTAAGAATATCAAAGGAATTTCACAGTAATCCACGGACCTGCTATAGATAGTACCAGACAGCGACCCCTCTAAGCTTTTAGTTGACCCATCAAGTCAATGTTTAGTAAGATTTATTGAAACGTTGATTTAACACAGCTATTTGTGAATCAAACGGTTGACTAAACATTATGGACTCCTTTTACTAAGCTGTGTTAGGGCTTTAACGCGTGCTACATTACCGCGCACGCTAGACCTTAACGCCAGCATTGAGCTGGCGTTAGTTCTAGCCACGTGGCGCGCGGTAATTTCCTCTGTGCGCTAAAAACACTAGCGCACCTTAGTAAAAGGAGCCTTTAAAGCAGACCCATGTACAGTGGTACAGAATGCAATGTAAATTATTATTCTTTTGGGACCCCCCCCCCCCAATGTTTTGCTAATATTTGATGCGGCCAAATGTGCAGTCTCTCTTGCTGTATCCGATTTTAAATTTTCAATTCTATTGGAGCATCAGCTGTTAGAATGACTGATCTGCACAGTGATAGGATTGTCACAGCAAATGAAAAGCTCCTTTATGCAGGGAATAACCTTTCACCTCCTACAGCAAATAAAAAGCTGGGAATATGCCAGAAAGGCTTCCCCTTGGAGCCCTGGTCAATCATTTCTCTGTGAGTCTATAAAAGCACAGTGGAAATGTTCGCACAAGCAGAGAAAATAACACGTTTGGGGCTTTTGTGGGGCCTGGATTCATGATCCTGTTCGGGAAATGAGCCCAAATGCTCAAACGAGAGGCCTTATTCAACCAAGGGCTTCTGGGCTAGATGTATAATGAAATATAACGCTGAATAGAATCCTTCAGGAAACACTCCCCCCCCAAGAAACCAACCACATAACCAGGCCAGCAGAAGCCAGGAGTGGTGGAAAACAGGACCCAAAACAATTAAAAATCAATAAAATGTTATACTAGGGTAAATATAACCTTTCATATTACCAGGGTCCTTTCAGAGTTGGACATTAAGCAGTCAAAATGTGAATAAGTGCAAGTTAACCACCTCTGCACAAGCATACTAACTGTTACCATGGTAACATGAACATTTGTACGTGTTAATTCATGCTCTGGAACGTGTTGCCAGAGGATGTGGTACGAGCGGATAGCGTAGCTGGTTTTAAGAAAGGTTTGGACAAATTCCTGGAGGAAAAGTCCATAGGCTATTATTTAGAAAGACACGGGGGAAGCCACTGCTTGCCCTGGATCGGTAGCATGGGATAATAGTGGGTAGGGGATGGAATTAAGGGGGGTGTAGATAAGATTGAATTAATTCATATGGAAATTAAATTTGAAAGAATGATTTAAATTTGTATGAAATATTATTGTGATTCTTATTGTATTGAATGTATTTTTGTATTATCCTACTGTACTGATTATTTGATTCTTTCAATAAAAATTGTTATACATTAATTCATGCACTGATTCCCAAATTCTATAAAGTCCATTAAAGTTAGGTGTCATCAGCTTGATTAATATGCTTAATTGGCATGTAATATTTCATAACTGCCATTAATTGGACTTAATTGAAAGTTAGGCTCCTAACTCGAAAAATGTGATTCTATAAAGAGTAGGCACCTAGTCCAAAGTACCTACCTAAAAGTAGGCATGGTTAGGGGCAGAAGGCGGGTGTGTTTTCGAGTTAGGCACCTGTTTTTGACTAGACGTATGAGGAGAGACCGGAAGCCCTGAATATGTATATCCTAGAGCAGGGATCTGAAAGTCCCTCCTTGAGGGCTGCAAACCAGTCGGGTTTTCAGGATTTCCCCAACAAATATGCACTGAAAGCAGTGCATGCACATAGATCTCATGCATATTCATTGGGGAAATTCTGAAAACCCGACTGGATTGCAGCCCTCAAGGAGGAACTTTGAGACCACTGCCCTAGAGGAAAGGAGGGACAGGGGAGATATGATTCAGATGTTCAAATACTTGAAAGGTATTAACGTAGAACAAAATCTTTTCCAGAGAAAGGAAAATGGTAAAAAACCAGAGGACATAATTTGAGGTTGAGGGGTGGTAGATTCAGGGGCAATGTAAGGAAATTCTACTTTATGGATAGGGTGGTGGATGCCTGGAATGCGCTCCCGAGAGAGGTGGTGGAGAGGAAAACGGTGACGGAGTTCAAAAAAGCGTGGGATGAACACAGAGGATCTAGGACAGGGATGTCAAAGTCCCTCCTCAAGGGCCGCAATCCAGTTGGGTTTTCAGGATTTCCTCAATGAATATGCATGAGATCCATTTGCATGCACTGCTTTCATTGTGTGCTAATAGATCTCATGCATATTCATTGGGGAAATCCTGAAAACCTGACTGGATTGCTGCCCTCGAGGAAGGACTTTGACACCCCTGACCTAGAATCAGAAAATAATAGTAAATATTGAAGGACTAAGGCCAGTACTGGGCAGACTTACATGGTCTTTATCTGTATATGGCCGTTTGGTGGAGGATGGGCTTCGATGGCTGGGATGGTTTAGATGGGCTGGAGTGAGCTTTGACAGAGTTGGAACCTAAGAACAGTACCGGGCAGAGCTTTGGATTCTTGCCCAGAAATAGCTAAGAAGAAGAAAAATTTTTTTTAATTGAGTCAGGTTTGGCAGACTGGATGGACCATTCGGTTCTTTATCTGTTGTCATCTACTATGTTACTATCTGTGCTTAACTTAGGTGCAGGCCTTTAGGCCAAGAAAACTGGCATAAATACAGGGCACCTAAAAACTGCTTTGGCGGCGCTAACCACATTTCTAAACAGTGCGCCTAACTCTTATAGAACCTCACTTAGCGCCACTCTAGTTGGCACCGATGTTTAGACAACATCTATAGAATCAGGGCTTTAACTGCATATAGTGTGGATATTTGTTTTTATTGTGAATGTGATAAGCTGTACTCCTAGGATTGTCCAGAAAAACTGTGGAAGTTGAAGTTTTCCCCGTGAATTTGATCAGAAAATAATTTAAAAAAAAATTTTAAAGCCCACCATGAGGTTTCTCGAAGCCACTCATTGCATAAAGTTCAATTTTTCTTACAATTTGCTATTATTGTTGCTTAATGGATGAAATCTCTTGGTATTATAGCTGCAACTTTTATGTTTTCACACTCAGCAATGATACGTTGATTAAAAGACATTTGGGGCCACAAGACACCATTACGTCAGCCGTAAGCCGTCAGCCGTAAGCCGTCAGCCGTATGCCTGAAGTCATTATGCCGTTGTATAGATCCATGGTGAGGCCCCATCTGGAATATTGCGTGCAATTCTGGAGGCCTCATTACCGCAAGGATGTACTGAGGCTTGAGTCAGTCCAGCGAATGGCCACCCGGATGGTCTCGGGACTCAAGGATCTCCCGTACGAGGAACGGCTGGATAAATTGCGGCTATACTCACTCGAGGAACGCAGAGAGAGGGGAGATATGATCGAGACGTTCAAGTACCTCACGGGCCGTATCGAGGTAGAAGAGGATTTCTTTTTTGTCAAAGGTCCGACGGCGACAAGAGGACATCCATGGAAAATCAGGGGGGGGGGGGGAGTTGCACGGCGACACCAGGAAATACTTTTTCACCGAAAGAGTGGTTGATCACTGGAATAGACTTCTACTTCAGGTGATCGAGGCAAGCAGCGTGCCTGATTTTAAGAAGAAATGGGATCGTCACGTGGGATCTCTGCACAGAGTTAAATAGGGGAGAGTCATTGGGGTGGGCAGACTAGATGGGCCGCGGCCCTTATCTGCCGTCTTTTTCTATGTTTCTATGTTTCTTTTTCTATCAGCCGGTGCCTCCCAAAATGGTGGTGGTCATAGGTCAATCATGCAACGGCCCCATTTGAGAATCGTGGCCATCGTCAAACATAGGCCAGGGTTTTGCCAACCTACATTTCTGGTGCCTATATTTGACGTGAATTGCATCTACAGAGAGTCCCAAGAGCACCTAAGGTCTTTTCCTGCATTAGCCATGCGTAAACTTCGACCTTAGGCGCTTCCGTAGATGTAATCACAGTGCTGTTTTTGGAGGCGTTGGCGGGCAGCTGCATCTTTTTTAACGAGAGTTTGATTTTAAACGACATGGTCAATTATCGCACTGATTAAAATCAGTTAAACCAATTCAGTCAGGCAGCGTTACAGTGCCTACCCCCACCTAACTTAGGGGTCCTTTTACTAAGGCACACTAGCCGTTTTCGCGTGCGCTAAATATTAGCACGCGCCTTAGTAAAAGGACCCCTTACAGCGCGGTTTTGGAGAATCCTGCATTTTGGATTCCTTTTACGAAGCCGCGTTAGCGGGTTTAACGCGCGTGACTTTTCATCACACGCTAACCCCCGCGCTGGCCGATAAACTACCGCCTGCTCAAGAGAAGGCGGTTTTGGCTAGCGTGACCGGCGGTTTAGCGCGGCTTTGTAAAAGGAGCCCTTTATGGAAAAAGAACAATAAATCATTACAGAAATAAAACTGGAGTCTCCAATATGCTAATTATAACAAATGAGGTCGGATTCCTTAGAACAAAACAAAAGGAAAACATTCTCCTCTCATCAAATAATGATAAAAATACATTTTATGCAAAAAATACTAGCAGTATTTTATTAAATGACGCTTCAATTATCTGCACTTTATTATGGTTCTAATTAGGGAGCGCCTCCACTAACAAACAAAAAAAGATACCAGATATTATTTTATGGATTCATATTGAAGAATATATTTATTACACAAAAGTAAAAAGATCCGATGAAGAAAATGGCTTATGCGATCTCTAAATGAAATATCAAGGAGAATATCAAGCCTACAGGGCCGAATCCAGTCAGGTTTTTGGGATTTCCCCAATGAATATGCATGAGATCTAAGGGAAAGGACTGCTTTTAATGCATATTCATTGGGAAAATCCAGAAAACCTGACTGGATTCGGCCCTCAAGGAGGGACTTTGAGATCCCTGCTACAGAGGATCAAAAAAATTAATACTACACATTATTTGGTGTCTGGGTTTGGTAGTGATTGATATAGAACAAAAGAAAAATGACAGTGTTCGCTAAACATATTTTTAATTTGTGGTGAAATTTACACCAGTGCTTATCTCTCTTTTTATGGCCATGGCCCTATGAAAACAGCCAAATAAAATTGTGTGACCCTCCCCCCCTAGAGATGCAAAATAATCACGCACCTATGGAGAGCCCACACAGGGTAGATTCTGAGCTCCAAAAGTGGGTTTTGTGATCCCATTTAAGGACCGGAACACAGTTTGGGAATCTCTGACCTACACTGGCTGGGACTTTTTCCGGAGGAGGTTTAATCTACTGTAGATGCAACCTGGGTTGGCGACTATCTCTCCGATAGCAGGCTTTATATGCCTGCTGATAATATACAATTTTTGTGTGTATATTTACAATGATATGTTTGTAATGGCATCTTACTTTGATGCATAAATTTTACAATGTTTCTAATAAAAATTAATACTGTCAGTTACATACATAACCGATAACAACGTTTGCAATGCTGGCGTGATACAAGTTTGTGTAAAGTGTTTGCAATCTTAAAAACTGCCTAGAACTGCACTTGTGAAGATTCGGTGGTCTATAACAGTGGTTCCCAACCCTGTCCTAGAGGACCTCCAGCCAGTCAGGTTTTTAGGATAGCCCTAATAAATATGCATGATAGAGATTTGCATATAATGGAGGTGACAGGCCTGCAAATCTGCTCCATGCATATTCATTAGGGCTATCTTGAAAACCTAACTGGCAGGTGGTCCTCCAGGACAGGGTTGGGAACCACTGGTCTATAAGACCATATATTAAATAACGTTTAGGTGTGCGAGTATTTACACCAGCCTTTGATCATGCCTAATATTAGGTGTGTATATGTAGACTTACATTAATATTATGTAACTTATCATATAGAATTTGCATTTAGCTCACTTCCTCCTACTACCTGACTTTAGCAGACCCATAGAGTGGACAATTTTAAATAGGCTTGCTGGATAACATAGAAACATAGAATATGATGGCAGAAAAGGGCCGGCGGCCCAACAAGTCTGCCCAATCAAGATCCCTCCCACCCTCGAGAAACTATACCCTGTTATATCTCTGTAGCGACCCCATCTGCTTGTCTCATCGTCTCTTGAAGTCTAGCGTACTGCTGGCCTCGACCACCTGACGTGGAAGACCATTCCATCTATCAATCACCCTCTCGGTAAAGAAGTACTTCCTGGTGTCTCCATGAAATCTTCCTCCCCTAAGTTTCAGCGGATGTTCTCTTGTCACCGTGGGACACGTAACAGTAAAGATTTCCTCCTCCTCCTCCTCGATGCGGCCCGTTATGTATTTGAAGGTTTCTATCATGTCCCCCCTTTCTATGCGCTCCTCGAGCGAGTATAAGCGCAGCCTGCTCAGTCGATCTTCATATGGAAGATTTTTGAGTCCTGAGACCAACCTTGTGGCCATTCTCTGAACTGCCTCATTTCTCTTCACATATTTTTGGTAGTGTGGCCTCCAAAACTGGACGCAGTACTCAAGGTGTGGTCTCACCATGGATCTGTATAACGGCATTATAACTTCGGGCTTTCGGCTGATAAAGCTTCTTCTGATGCAGCCAAGCATTTGTCTAGCCTTTGCTGAGGCTTTTTCCACCTGATTTGTAGCCTTCATGTCTTCATGGATGATTACTCCCAAGTCCCTTTCTGCTACCATTCTTGTTAATTTTACTCCATTTAAGGTGTATGTACAACTTGGTTTTACAAATACATACGAGGGGATGCTGCAAAATTCTCAGACCAACCAACCAACTTCTTAAATTCCGAGCATTATTTTGCCACTAGCTGAAAAGAGTGTTGTCTTATTTCGTTAAGTGCTAATTTCAAGAAACAAAATTCTATGTTTTGACGTTATTTGAGATCATTGATTGAACCATATCATTCTCTTCTTGGTTGGGCTGAGAACTTTTCAGTACTCCTCATAGCAACATTCCGGAACTGAGATTATGATATCATAATGCCTCATTCCACCAATGCCTAGGAGCCAATCTCATCAGTGATGTCACAATTGCTAAATTGTCCTATACTTGGCTCACATAAGAATAGCCATACTGGGTCAGACCAATGGTCCATCTAGCTCAGTATCATGTCTCCAACTGTGACCCCAATCCAGATTACCAGAACCTGGCAGAAATCCAAATAGTACAAGGAGGTGCTGAAAATTTCTCAGCCCAACCAACCAACTTCCTAAATAAGAACATAAGAATTGCCGCTTCTGGGTCAGACTAGTGGTCCATCCTGCCCGGCTCATGTGGCGGCCTCCAGGTCAAAGACCAGTGCTCTAAATAAGTCCAGCCTCACCTATGTACATCCTAGTTTAGCAGGAACTTGTCCAGCTTAGTCTTGAGATCCTGGAGGGTGTTTTCCCCTACAACAGACTCCGGAAGAGCGTTCCAGATCTCCACCACTCTCTGGGTGAAGAAGAACTTCCTTACGTTTGTACGGAATCTATCCCCTTTCAACTTTAGAGTGTTATTTTGCCACTGTAACTGAAAAGAGTGTTATCTTATTTCCTTAAGTGCCAGTTTGCAGAAACGAAATTCTATGTTTTGACATTGTTTCAGATCATTGATTGAATTATATCCATGTCATTCTCTTTTTGGTTGGGCTGAGAACTTTTCAGTACCCCCTAACTTTAGGCACCCTTGGGAGAAATTGGGCCTAAAAGCCTCCTTTTTTAAAGGCCGCTTTTAACTCTTAACCCCTTGTTCACCTGTCAGTGTTGTTTTAATATTTCCCATAATAATTGTTCTGTCTTATAAAGATTGTAAGCTCTGTTGAGAAGGGACTGTCTCTTGCACGTTGTGTACAGTTCTGTGTATATCCAGTACCCCTATGGAAATTATAATTAGTAGCAGCAGCAGCAGTAGTCTTATCTTTAGCGAGAAAGCACACACTTTCATGCTGTTTATCAGTTTTACACTGCAGAATTTGTCCTTATCAGTGCAGTAAAATGAGAATCAAAGCCCATCCACGTCTGCTACTCACATTGCTTGAAATAGTAGAATACCTGCAATTTCCAAGCAAGCGGCTGAATTTTGACATTTCTTTGATGCTTTTGAAAACCTATCCCAGCGTATTTTGGTCTGGCTTTCCACTCGACACAATGGACTGAGCCTCAGCCTACAGCTGTTGCTTTGTCTAGATAGGGGGGGAGAATATGAATGAATCCATTATGTGGGCTATGCAAATCTACTTGCCTCAAAAAGTACAGGCAATTTAAGCAGTTTCGCCTGCTGCACATCTGAAGGCAAGTTCACCACCTTCTGCCTTGTTTTAGATAATGCCTGTGATTTATTTGCATAATCCAATCAGTGCTGAAAAGAACCACTTTTAAATGGACCACTGTCGGCCCGATTTTGCTTCTTTGGAAATGATTTTCTGTCTCCACAATTAAGTAAACTGGCAGGTTAGCGTAATTAACACGCTTCTAAATCACTTTGAATACTGCGCTTGTTGCTGTACTGTTCATGGGTCTAGCTTTGTAAATCTAAAGAGAGATCATGCTGGATTTGTCTCGGAGAGAAGCTTCCAATACGTTGGGCTAGATTCACTACAGAAACCGATCGGTTTGCGACCCCACTGTGACCCGATTCACTAACCTCTGCATGCAAATGAGGGGAGACGGCAGGCAAAGTGGGCTGGCTGATCAACAGGAGAAGCGACGGCTGAGGACCAGTCGCTGACTCTCCTGCTCCATTGCCTCCCTGCACTCTGCCCCGATCTTCCAGCCTTGCTCTCTGCCCCAATCATGCCCTGCTCTCTGCCCTGAGCTCTGCCCCGATCTTCCAGCCTTGCTCTCTGCCCCGATCATGCCCTGCTCTCTGCCCTGAGCTCTGCCCCGATCTTCCAGCCTTGCTCTCTGCCCCGATCATGCCCTGCTCTCTGCCCTGAGCTCTGCCCCGATCTTCCAGCCTTGCTCTCTGCCCCGATCATGCCCTGCTCTCTGCCCTGAGCTCTGCCCTGATCTTCCAGCCTTGCTCTCTGCCCCGATCATGCCCTGCTCTCTGCCCCGATCATGCCCTGCTCTCTGCCCCGATCTTCCAGCCTTGCTCTCTGCCCCGATCATGCCCTGCTCTCTGCCCTGAGCTCTGCCCCGATCTTCCAGCCTTGCTCTCTGCCCCGATCATGCCCTGCTCTCTGACCCGAACTCTGGATCTCTGCCGCCTTCCCTGCAGTGCGAGCCTGCAGGTTTAAAGCAGGGCTGCACTACGGTGTGTTCCAGAACATGCCCCAGTGCAGCCCCGCTTTACCCGCGGACTCGCACTGCAGAGAAAGCGGCAGAGAGTAGGAGAGTCGGGCAGGTTAAGGCCTAATGGGATTTACGTGTTCTGTCTGATTGCGCCCCCCCCTCCTTCCCTGCCTCCCTCCCTACCTGCAAAAGTGTCTTCCTTGCGTGGAGGGAGCATGCGCAGATCATCGACAGGCAAAGAAATGGTTATGCGTTGGGATCGCACAGTAGCGATCCTTGTGGTTGGTGGGGGGCATTCCTCCGATCGCCCCCATTTAAATATTAGCCTGTAGTGAATTGGTCGGCCTGCCACGGATCGGACATGGATCGGTCACGATCAGTTAGGTTAGTGCATCGGGTCCATTGTATTTCCTCCCCTTCTTCCCTTCCGTCTCACGTGCAACGTTGTATTTTGTATGTAATTATCCCCCTCTTTTACTAAGGCTGATTTACTGCACGCTAATTGATTTAGTGCACGCCAATCGATTAGTGTGCGCTAAATGCTAACATGCCCATTTTATTCTTTGGACGCATTAGCATTTACACGCGCTAAATCGGTTAGCGCACCTTAGTAAAAGTTTATTTTTTATTACTATTTTTTTCCCCTTTAAATTGTATTGTACACCGCCTAGATTTTCTTAGATAAGTGGTTTATCAAAACCTTAATAAACTAGAAGCTTAGGTGTGGTACATCTGTGCTAGTTATTCTTGGTTGTTATTATTTAGGAATGTCATTTTATTTTATTATTGAAAAACTAAGCAAGATCAAGACCAGAAACCAGCTCTCTCTTAAGTTCTTACAACAAAGGAAATGTATTGGCACTCAAAGATGAGCATCCATTATAGAATTCAGCACTGAGTGCTGTTTTTGATGCCCAGATTTGGACGTCAGGATTTATGTCCGCTGAAACAATTTGGGCGCACAACCCCAGCATTCTGTAACACTGTGCAAATCTTAGGAACACTCCTGACCCGCCCATGCTCCTCATGTGGCCACGCCCCTTTTGGGTTGCACACTAAGGGGCTCTTTTCGAAAAAGAAAGACGTGCCAATTTTCGAAACCGACTTCTTACACCAGTGGTTCTTAAACCTGTCCTCAGTTGTTAGTTTTGCTGGAAGCATCATTGGCCTTTGATAACCTGGATCACAACATATTGATTAAGACACTGAGGCCTGGATTCTGTTAACAGTGCCTAAATTGTATGGCGCCTAGAAAAAAGGCACTGGCCATGTGCCAATCACACTTAAGTTCCGTTCACAGAATCGTGGCTAGCGGCACCTAAGAAAAATGTATGCGCCGGTAATGTGGCCAGGGTTTTAAAGGCCTACATTACTGGCGCGTACGTTTTTTAGAGAATCGGGCCTAGCGGCCAGTCGGGTTTTCAGGATTTCCCCAATGAATATGCATGAGATCTATGTGCATGCACTGCTTTCACTGCATATTCATTGGGGAAATCCTGAAAACCCGACTGGATTCGGCCCTCAAGGAGGGACTTTGGGGACCCCTGCCCTAGGCGTTGGCGTTGCATAATTATTTTTGCTTATTAATCCAATTAGTTTTGGAATATTTGGAATGTGTTTTCATTTATAATTTTGAGAGCATTGTCATATTTAAAGGTTTGTTCTTTAAGGGGTCCTTTTGTTAAGGTGTGATAAATCGGTTAACTCACCTTAATAAAAGGACCCCTAAGTGACTGATTATTAGCTACAGTGGGTTGGGCAGATGATTACGTTGATCACCTTCAAGATGGGGATCTGGAATAATTGGGCATTATAAGAGGTCCTATGATCTGACAATTTAAACATTGTATGATGTCCTCCCCCCTGAGGTTTCCATGATTATATGATCAGTGGAAGATTTTTTTGGCTCTACCCTGTGTTCTTAATGTGGGTGAGCATTTTTTTGAATTGTCATACTGTGTTCCCTCAAAGCCTCAAGCATGTCAACTGCTTCCCAAACTGTATATATACTGGAACTGCACTATCTCCTACTTGTACAGTTCCCCAAATTGTAAATCTACTAGAATAGCCCAATTTTCCTTGCCGTATCCCATTCCCAAAACTGTAATTCTCAAATCGTCTTGTAATTCTCCTGGAAATGTCCAGATGTCTCTTTTGCAATCCGCCCAGAACTGCAAGGTACGGGCGGAATAGAAGTCAGTAATGTAATGTAAGAAGCATGAACGTGTGAAGTAATAATGAACTGGTTTATAGCTTTTTTTCCCCACAAATACAGAGATGCCAAGTCTCACCCAAGGGAAGTGTGTCACAGTGGTGGAAAGACTTTTACTCTCTCACACACTCATTCACTGGAACCTCCTTAGTTATCAAGGCAAAATTCCCTTCAAATTATCCTCAGATTACCTTCATGCTTGTCTATGACATTACAGAGGCACCAAAGAAAAGCAAACATTATATGCTGACTTTTTTTTTATCAATATGCAATACAATGCCACAGTTAAATCTTTCTAAATTTATATCTTGCACATAACATCTCAAAAATCTGACTTTTTGGCCTTCAAGATGCTTGTTTCGGATGGTCCACATTTGGAATCTTTTCAAACAGAAAGCATTAATTTAATGTAGCTGAGAAGACCTGTAACTGGCTGCCACTATTTTAGGAGATGGGGTGCCATAGGACTGCTGTATCATGAGAGAGGGAAAAGGATCTCAGAAATCTGCTCAGTTTACATTGGGAATGAGAGTCTGAGACTTACCAGTCCTAGATTTCAACCACAGATCCAGAAAAAACCTCTCCCAGTACAGCAGTGCACACACCATTGGGTTCATAATCAAAACACATAGACTTCCAAAAAGCTTCGTAAATTGACGCTTGGATGTTCTAATCGCCAGAATGTCATAATGCCACTTTATAGAGCAATGGTTAGACCACATTTAGAATACTGTGTCCAACACTGGTCTCCTTACCTCAAGAAGGACATAACTCTGATGGAGAGGGTGCAGAGGCGAGCCATGAAACTTGTCAAAGGATTGGAAACTTTGAGCTACAAAGAACGCCTCAGGAAACTGGGACTGTTTACACTCGAGAAGAGAAGACTGAGAGGGGATTTGATAGAGACTTTTAAAATATTAAAAGGATTTGATAAAATAGACCAAGAAGCAGCATTACTAACATTGTCAGATGTGACACGAACAAGAGGACAGAGTCTGAAACTGAGCGGCAGCAGGTTCAGGATAAATGTCAGAAAGTTTTATTTCACACAGCGAGTTGTGGGCGCTTGGAATTCTCTGCCGGTGGATGTTGTGGCAGAGACTACGGTTCTGGGTTTCAAGCGCAGGTTGGATGCACACCTTCTTGCATATCATATTGAGGGATACGGCAATTTCGGGTCTCCATAAAGGAGTGCTAATGGGCCGCCGCGTGTGCGGATCGCCGGACTAGATGGACCTCGGTCTGATCCGGTGAAGGCATTTCTTATGTTCTTATGTCCCAGTGCCAATAATCGAAACCACCTTGCTGTACATCTAGCGAGGTGTCCTAACCTCTATGTGTCCAGAGCATGAGATGGTTGTGCTGGAGGCATGCTATGGGCTAGGGCTACCAGACATCTGGTTTTACCCGGACATGTCCTCTTTTTGGTGGAGAGAAGAGAGGTGGTGATTGACTGATTGTGAGGGAGATTATGGCGGGATAGCAGGTATTTTGGTAGTGTTTAGGGAGCGTGTTGAATGAGTGTGGTATGTGAATAGTGTTTCGCTCCCACCCGCCCTCAGGTTCTTCATTGGTAAAAGGAGGGGAGTACGTTGAGGGGAGGGTGGGGCAGGGATGGTCATAGCGGGGTTTTGACGATTGTGCTGAATTTGGAGGATATTGTGTCCAATACGGCTGGGGTCAGAATTAAAGTACATGTTAAGCTGTGAGGCATCGCCGCTATGAGTTGGAGGTGTGACCTGATGATACCGTGGATCACAATATGGTTTGACGTGGCAAAGGTTTGCCAAGAAGTATGATCTAATTTTGTCACCAAATATCTCATGGGGGGGGGGGGACAGCCACATTGGGAGTGGGGTAATGTAATGAAGTAGGTTCTGAGTTGTTGACCATGTTAAAGCTATTGTGGGAAATAAAGCCGCGGCCAAACCATTTATTCCACAAGAAAAATGTATTGTGGTTATTTTGAGTGCAAGAGTTATGGTTGGTAAGTGTCGGTGACTGAGTGTGAATGCTAATGTTGCAGCCATAGCACCTAGATTAAAAGAATGCATGCAAATTACAGTTTTCCATAATTAATATGCATCCTACCCATGCTCTGCCTAGACCACATATGTCTACATCTCCCTTCAAACTATGCATATAACTGGTATGTACACATATGTGCATGCATGCCAGTACGGTACCGTAACTAAAGCACGCCGACATCCCACGCAGGACTTGTGCGTGCGGCCTTAAAACAGTTCCTGTTAGCGCTCTGAGGGGGGGTTTGGGTGTTTGTGCTTCTGTTGGAGGGGGTTTGGGGGAGGGAACCTCCCCATTCCCATTACAGTGGAAACTGCCGTTTTCCTTCATTTTTTGGGTATTCTGCAGTTTTCAGTGTAGTGGGGGGTACCTCCCACCCCCCCCCATCAAGAGCGCAAACTCTTGTAAGTTTAGTGGGGGGGGGGTCTGCCCCCCCACCCCCTCTCAGAGCGCTAACAGGAACTGTTTTAAGGCAGAGCACATAAGTCCTGCGCGGGATTATCGGCGCGGTTTTGACGTGTCAGGTGCCAGTACTCAAGTCATTTACTCTCAGTTTTGGAACTTAAATGCCGGTGCCTTTTTGTAGAATTGCTCCCATTGTTGATTTACAGATGTTAAATATTTCTCTTGCATTAATCAAATTTTACACGCGGTCATTTCTGATACAAACCAAAATTGTATGAAAATCAGCTAAACACATCTGAAAATGGTGCAGAAATGAATCAGTTTTTTCCGTGCATGCTTCTAATTGGCACCATTTCTCTTCCTTTCAGAACTGTCTGTAAGGCTAACGTGCCAGTTTCTTCCACTGTTGACCAATCAAAATAAAAAATAGAAATCTGTAGTTAAGTATTTGGAGGAGGGGGGTAGAAATGAAACTCTTATTGGGTTTGTATATCTCTGCCTCCCACACTCTACCACAATTATTATTTTTCATTTCATCAGAATCTATTTCCTCGGTGGATTCTCCCAGGATCAGCTTGTTTATTTTAAATAAACTTGGCAGATAGCATTTACAGTTCTGTCGGAGTGGAGATAATGGTCTTTCTAGTGGCTGTAGTACAATACAGCAGTGAGCTTGAAGCGTGAGTCATAATAGAATCCAGCAGGCTGGCTTTTTGAGTTGATCTAAAGGTACTGAGTTCCAGAGAAGGTGGGTCAGAGCTCCTTAGAAAACGATGGCAGCATGAAGCCAACTTGCCCTTTAAACATCTTGTTGATGTGTTAATGGATTTGGATTTATTGCTCGCCTTTTCTAAATCCAAGTTCATGTCTGGTTCAGAGCCGTAGCAAGCTATGTGTGGCCAGTGCGGCCTCACAGTGTACGGGGAAGCCATCCCTGGGCTTTCCTTGCACTGATGTCACCAAAGTGGGAGGGAGAGGAGCATACTGCATCATTTGGGGGGGGGGGGGTCACACGGAGTGCATATGGTTCTTACAATGCTCCTGGTCAGGTTACATTCAGGTATAGCAAAGCATCTAACTCATACTAAGTGAACCATCTCCCTGCCTAACATAGATTACAATATACGATCCCAATGTAATAAACTGTGATCATCTTAATGCAATGGAAAAGCTAGAGACGCTTTACTTTCGGCAGCGATTCTCAGCGATTTATACACACAGGCACTTGTTGTTACCTTCATTTATGCGGTATATTTTATACCTTATTTACCATGGACCCCTGACGAAGGCGTGTTGTCCAAAACAAGGACCGTGTTGGGTCTCTTGGTTGGTAAAAAGATTTTATATTACTGCATTTTAACCTTGGTACAATAAACTTTTGCCTGTATCTTGTACATTATCTGCAGTTTCCGTTTGGTTTTCCTGTTTTGATGGAAAAGCTAGAGGACATAATATGAGGTTGTGAGGTGGTAGACGTAAGAGTGATGTCACTTCCTAGATGCAAGTCCCGGAAGTGATGTCAGAGAGCGCCGATGCCGACGTGGCCAGCAACCTAAATAGAAATAGGATAGTATCAAAACAAAACTTGACAGATTAAAAACTAGAACTTCATTTCTGTTGCACAGGAATGGAGACTAAATGGAAGCCCAGCAGCGGGGAAGTCAAGACGCCAGACAGACTTCTACAGTCTGTGTCCAGTATGTGGCAAGATGGATTGGGGAAGAGGATGGCCTGGAGTTAGCTGTGTCGATGACTCTAACAGTGGATCAGTGTGGGGCGGTGTAGCCAATGCCAGAGAGACTTCTACAATCTCCATTCCATATGCGGCAAGGCAGATCAAGAGCAATTAAATGTATTTTGTACCACATTCAAACATCTGAGAACAGAGGGGAGAGGAGGGAAGGGGAAGACATCAGAGATTGGGGTGCATGAGTGGAACAGTCTCCCAGAAGAGGTGGCGGAGACTGTGTCTGAATTCAAAAGGGCTTGGGACAGGCACGTGGGATCTCTTGGAGAGAGAAAGAGATAATAGTTACTGTCAGGGTTAACGGTCAGTTTAAAAGAGGTATGCAGGCAGATTGATAGGCTCAAGAGCGATAAATCTCCGGGACCGGATGGCATCCATCCAAGGGTCATCAAGGAACTGAAAGGGACTATAGCTGAACTGCTTCAACTACTAGCCAATCTGTCAATCAAAACAGGAAAGATTCCGGAGGACTGGAAGGTGGCGAATGTTACGCTGATCTTCAAAAAAGGTTCGAGGGGAGACCCAGGAAACTACAAACTGGTGAGTCTGATCTCAGTACCGGGAAAGATGGTAGAGGCGCTGATAAAGGACTGCATCATTGATCACCTTGACGGACACGGTCTAATGAGGACCAGCCAACACGGTTTCAGCAAAGGCAGATCTTGTCTGACAAACTTGCTGCACTTCTTCGAGGGAGTGAACAGGCAGATAGACAAGGGTGGCCCGGTCGACATTGTATATCTGGACTTTCAGAAGGCGTTCGACAAGGTTCCGCATGAATGACTACTTCAGAAAATTGCAAGACATGGAATTGAGGGTGAAATACATGGATTAAAAACTGGTTGGAGCATAGGAAACAGAGGGTGGGGGTAAATGGACAATACTCTGACTGGAAGAGCGTCACCAGTGGAGTGCCTCAGGGCTTGGTGCTTTGACCCGTACTCTTCAACATCTTTATAAACGATCTGGACATAGGTACAATGAGCGAGGTGATTAAATTTGCAGATGATATGAAGTTATTCAGAGTAGTGAAGACGCAGGGGGACTGCGAAGATCTGCAATGTGACATAATCAGGCTCGAGGAATGGGCATCGACATGGCAGATGAGGTTCAACGTAGACAAGTGGAAAGTGATGCATGTCGGTAACAAAAATCTCATGCACGAATACAAGATGTCCGGAGCAGTACTTGGAGAGACCTCCCAGGAAAGGGACTTGGGAGTTCTGATCGACAAGTTGATGAAGCCGTCCACGCAATGTGCGGCGGCGGTGAAAAGGACAAACAGAATGCTAGGAATGATAAAGAGGGGGATCACAAACAGATCGGAGAAGGTTATCATGCCGCTGTACTGGGCCATGGTGCGCCCTCACCTGGAGTACTGCGTCCAGCACTGGTCGCTGTACATGAAGAAGGACACGGTACTACTCGAAAGAGTCCAGAGAAAAGCGACTAAGATGGTTAAGGGGTTGGAGGAGCTGCCGTACAGCGAAAGATTAGAGAAACTGAGCCTCTTCTCCCTTGAACAGAGGAGATTGAGAGGGGACATGATCGAAACATTCAAGGTACTGAAGGAGATAGACTTAGTAGATAAGGACAGGTTGTTCACCGTCTCCAAGGTAGGGAGAACGAGAGGGCACTCTCTAAAGTTGAAAGGGGATAGATTCCATACAAACGTAAGAAAGTTCTTTTTCACCCATAGGGTGGTAGAAAACTGGAATGCTCTTCCAGAGTCTGTCATAGGGGAAAACACCCTCCAAGGATTCAAGACAAAGTCAGACAAATTCCTGCTGAACAAGAACGTACGCTGATAGGGCTAGTCTCAGAGCGCTGGTCTTTGACCAGAGGGCCGCCGCGTGAGCTGGGCATGATGGACCATTGGTCTGACTCAGCAGCGGCAATTCTTATGTTCTTATGAAGGGCAGATTAGATGAGCCATTTTGCCTTTTATCTGCTGTCATGTTTTTATGCTTCACTGGCTTCCGATAACTTCCAGAGTCCACTTCAAATGCATCTGCCTAACTTTCAAGATCCTCCATGGCATCCTTCCACCATTAATTCCGCTTTCTTGGAACTCCTCAAATCCTAATACCACCAGACCCACCCAAAAATCGAAATTATCCTTCCCCTCATTAAAAGGCATTTCCCTTCCAGGAACACTGGGGACTTCCCTCCTCTTCAGACTCACCGAGCTCTGGAACAACCTTACCTCCCCTCTTCGGAACCTGAATGCTCTTCAACCCTTCCGTAAGCATCTGAAAACCTGGCTTTTCTCAAAAATCTAACACTCCCTCCTCATCTGACATCCTAGCCCTCTAACTTCCTTCTCTCCTCCGACCTTCATTTAGCCCTTTCCTGGAGTTCCTTTCTCATTACAAGTCCTGTAAACCATGCCGAGCTCCACGACCATGGAGATATGCGGTATACAAACCTAAGGTTTAGTTTAGTTTCTATCAATTACTGGTTTGTTGCCATGAGAATGAATGTGACTGTTAGGTAGACTGGATGGACCACCCGGGTCTTTATCTGCCATCATTTACTATTTCTATGTTAATTGTGCATGCTTTAAGCTTACTTCCAGTGTTGTAAGCATTGCTAAACCATATGTAAATAACTGTAATAATCTTTTTACAATTAGCATGTAAATACATGTTAATTAGCTGCAAACAGAATTACTTTCAAAACTGTGCTAAAGACTATAGATACTTTACTTTCCGATTAGTGCTAAAGTTTTTCTTCACTGCTGTAGCTGAAGTAGAACCTCCAGAAATGAGAGCAAGTTCCCACTCAAGGGGATGGCACCAGGAGGTCCTTGACCAGAACCCTCAAGCCACCTGCCTCCCTGATAGATCAATAATACTCATCTAGGTCTGGAAAAGAACCATCTGCTGTCCTCTTCAACAGGGCCCCATTTTCCGAGAGGATGTTAGTTGAAGAGGATGATGGAAAATGTTTCCCTGGGATTATTGTTCCATCATAGAGGTGCTGGAAATTCTGAGCCTCTTTTGATTGAGAACTTCCTTGTTCTAGGTGTCGAGTCTCTTATTAAAAACAGAGGTTAAATTTGAAGTTTGCTTCCATTTTTAACTTGGAAATTAATATCCCATTTGTTTTAAAACATTACTTCCAGTGTATTGCTTTTTAATATTGTTTTCATTTTACCTCAAAGTTTTACTTCACTCCTTTAAGCATATAATTAGCTTATTACATTTGAAGTCAAATAAAATTAAAAAAAATTAGGGCAGGTAGAAAAAGCACTGCAGTAAAAATCTAAAATGGTGATTTTACCACATTATTAATATTGTATGTGACATGGTGGAGTGTCCCAGCCACCATCTTTGTGGGGGCATCGGCACCTCTCCTCCTCTCTGCCCTCTGCCCAGCATACCTCTTGAAATGCTCGCCGGCGTATGCATCTTCCGTCTGTTGCTCGTGCCAGCCTCAGCTCCCTTCTGATGTCACTTCTCGGTCACGGAACAATAAGGTGTTAAATGATGAGAGAGAAAGCGTGGTTTCCCTGTATTCTGGATCTTAAAAACTAGAAGCAGGATTTTGTAAGTAAAGAAGTGTGTCATTGGTAACCCAATGGGGTAATATGATATTTACAGTGTCCAACAATCACTTTGATGGCTATTTGAATAAGTTGAAGATGTTCATATAACTATACTGGTCCATTTAGCCCAGTATACTGTTTCCATAGAGGCCAATCCAGGTCACAAGTACGTGGCAGAAGCCCAAATACTAGCAACATCCCATGCTACTGATCTCAGGGCAAGCAGTGGCTTCTCACATGTCTGTCTCAATAGCAGACTATGGACTTTTCCTACAAGTTTATCCAAACTTTTTTTAAACCTAGCGATGCTAATTGCTGTAACCACATCCTCTTAACTAACTAGCTCTTTGTAGAGCTTAACTATTCTCTGAGTGAAAAAAATATGTCCTCCTATTTGTTTTAAAGGTATTTCCATGTAACTTCATTGTCTTCATAATTTTTGAAAGACTAAAAAAAAAATGATTCACTTTTACCTATTCTACACTACTTAGTATTTTGTTGGCCTCAATCATATCTCCCCTCAGCCATTTCTTTTTCAAGCTGGGAGCCATAACCTCATTAGCCTTTCCTCATATGAGAGGAGTTCCATTCCCTTATTATTTTGGTCGCTCTTCTTTGAACCTTTTCTAATTCCGCTATATCTTTCTTGAGATATGGTGATCAGAGCTGAACGCAATTCTTAAGGTGAGGTCACACCACAGAGCGATATAGAACCATTAAAATATTCTTGGTCTTATTTATCATCCCTTTCCTAATAATTCCTAGCATTTTGTTTGCTTTCTTGGACACCATCACAGACTGGGTGAAAGGTTTCAGCGTACTGTTTACAGCGACACCTAGATTTTTTTTTTCTTGGCTGTTGACCCCTAAGTTGGATCCTAGCATCTGGTAGCTATGATTTAGATTAGATTATTCTTCTTAATGTGCATCACTTTGCATATGTCCACATTAAATTTAATCTGCTATAGTCTTCCTCTCCACCTGTGACAACCATGCCAGTATTACATCTTCAGGAAGAAACTTAAGACCACCTTTTCTCCTTGGACCTATAATGAAATCTCAAGAGCCTACCTTCTATCCTTCATTCAATGTTCAAGTCCTCAGTTCCTAATCTTGTTGTAAAACACATTGAATCCTAGCTGAAATTTGCAGTATAGAAGAAAAATGTATGGCATTGTATTTTAATATTTTTTGTAAAGCACTTAGGGCCTGTTTTACAAAACCACACTAGCGGCTGCAGCACGGTAACGGCCCCGAAGTCCATAGAGATTTAAAGGGCTTTGGAGCTGTTGCCGCGGGGCTTTGTAAAACAGGCCCTTAAATACATTGTGATAAGCGCTATATAAAGTCATTAATCCAAACCACTTGGATGCCCAATCTTCCAATTTCCTAAGGTCTTCCTGCAATTTTTCACAGTGTGTATATATATTAACAACTTTGAATGTTTAGTGTCATCAGCAAATTTAATTATCTCACTTGTCATGCCAATTTCCATATGTATGTTAACTAGCACTGGTTCTATTACAAATCCCTGCAGCACTCCACTATTCATTTTCTCTCACTGAGAAAAATGGCCATTTAACTCTACCCTCTTGTTTTCTGCCAATAGCCAATTCCTAATCCACAACGGAACATTGTCTCCTATCCCATGGCTTTTTAATTCTCAGGAATCTCTCATGAGGAATTTTGTTGAAAGCGTTCTGAAAATCTAGATACCCTACATCAACTGGCTCACCTTTATCCACATATTTATTCACAGATTCAAAGAAATTAAGACTTTCCTTGGCTGAACCCATGTTGATTTTGATCCTTTAACCCTTTCAGGACCATAAGGATCGTAGGCCAATTTTTGTGGTTTTGACGACATTTTTATGGTAAAAAGGGCTTGCAGATGCCAAAAAAATTGATTTTTTTGTGAAATATCATTATTTTTTTTTTAAAAAATCAAACTTCTGGCTTATGGACAGTGTGGCAAGTGAATCTTCTCGTCAATCTGGCAACGACGCTAATGAATGAATGTCGGAACCAGTTTGTTTACATAAAGGCAGTATCATATGGAATCCGTACATATCAAATTTAGAACTGTAGACTATCCCAATCAAAATTTATAGGATTTTAAAGTTATGGGACAAATATGTCCCTTGGTCCTGAAAGGGTTAAACCCTGAAAACTTTGCTGTTCTCGCAATATTTAAACAGTTCAACTACAGGATCAACGAAATGATAATACTATAGCTCTTACTTCTCTCATGCTCCTCTTTCTATGTACTCTAGTCTTAATTATATGTGAACCGAGTTGAGCTCTGTTGGGAGATGATCCGGTATATAAATCGAAGATTAGATTAGATGTTTATCTACATATTTTGTAATTATATTCTTTATAATAGTTTCTACTATGTTGCCCAGAACTGAAGTCATGCTTATCGGTCTATAATTTCCTGGATCACCCCCCGGAACCCTTTTGAAAGATTGGCATTCCTTGGCCACCTTCCAATCTTCAGGTACAACAGATGATTTTAGTGACAGGTTACAGGTCACTAACAAAAGATCTGAAATTTTGTGTTTGACTTCGTTCAGTATCCTAGGGTGTATACCACCTGGGCCAAGTGATTTATCACTCTAACTTAATCAATTTTGCTCAGTACATCGTCCAGGTTCACCGAGATTTCTTTAAGGTCCATCGCATCATCACATTTGAAAATTATTTCTGGTTCAGGTAGATCTCTTACATTTTCTTTTCTAAAGACCAAAGCAAATAATTCATTCAGTCTCTCCTCTTTGTCCTCCCTCAGTGCCCCTTTTGATCCTCGATGATCCAACGATCCCACAGATTCCCTCACAGGCTTTCTGCTTCTGATGTACCTGAAAAAGTTGCCACTCTGAGTTTTTGCCTCTGTGGCAAGTTTCTTTTCATATTTTCTTTTAACCTTCTTTATCGATGTTTTGCATCTAACTTGCCAGTGCTTATGTTGCTTATTTTCTTCATTCGGATCCTTTTTTTGTTCTTTCAAGAATGTTCTTTTGGCTCAGCCTCTTTCACTTCACCTTTTAACCATAGAAACATGATGGCAGCTAAAGGCCAAATGGCCCATCTAGTCTGCCCATCAGCACTAACCATTATCTCTTTCTCTCTCTGAGAGATCCCACGTGCCTATCCCAGGCCCTCTTGAATTCAGACACAGTCTCTGTCTCCACCACCTCTTCTGGGAGACTGTTCCATGCTTCTACCATCCTTTCTGTAAAAAAGTATTTCCTTAGATCACCTCTTAACTTCATCCTATGCCCTCTCATTGCAGAGTTTCCTTTCAAATGAAAGAGATTTGACTCGTGCGCAACCATGCTGGCTGTTATTTGTTCTTCTTTCCACCTTTAGGGACTGATTCTATAAACCGTTTAAAGATTGTCAGCTTATCCCAGATCAACCAACCAGGTTCATCTATTTCTTATTTTATCACACTAGAGTCATAGATTTGCAGCTCTGATTTAAGAGAATTGAATGAGATAATTAGAACTGCAATGTCATACATACAATAGGACAGAACTAAAGTGATCACTCGTTTGGTTAACCTGGGCTGAACTGGTATTCCCCCACCCAATTCCTCCAACCCACTGGTAAACTAAGCCTCTGCCCCCACTACCACCGCTACCTCCGAATAGATAATTACAAGCCAGCTGTACTTACCTTCTAGCAACTCTCTTACTACTGGCTTCATTCCAGACTCCTAGGAAAAGGGAACGTGGCTCAAGCTTGCCTGCCTCCTCCCCCTTATGGCTACCACTCAACTAGTTTGCAACTGACCTTTCCTACTGTCTCAGTTCTGTGGACTTAGCCAGATTGTCCTATCCTATGTTCATCTCTTTCTTACTTACATTGGAGACGTTTGTGTGGGTTCTTTATTTTATACTATTCAAAAAATGAGAAGCATATTCTGTAAATCATATATGCAAAAAAACCATAGGCTAGACACTCTTCATAGTCTATCTGATCACCAAAAACTCAATAACTATAGCCAAAAAGAAAAGAAAAAAGTCTGTGTATTAAAGTGACCGAGGAGCACTCAAAAATCTTTGATTGGAGAAAAAAAGACTTCAGTTGAAGGGCTTTATGGGTCTAAAAAAAACCCCAAATTAGGTGCTGCAACTCAGCCGTGAGAACTGCTACTATAGATACTCCAAATTCACAATAACTATGTCCACAGGGTCAGCTCTCAAAGTTGTAGTTCTTAGTCACAAAAACAATGTAACATCAGCACTGCATTTGAAAATGGAAAGGGGTACTTAGCTTCGTGCCCGGGCTCCAACAATGTCAGACTCTCTGCCGATTACGTCCGGTTCCAACACACAAGTTCCCCTTCCGAATTACCCAACAGGGAATTCCCATTTTGCTGATCAAAGCTGCGCCAGGGGTTTATAACAGAAACACAGCGCTGCTGCGAATATACCTACTCGCACGAACTCATCCAAGTTTCAAAATGGCGCTTCCCTGCAAAATGGCGCTTTACTTTATCCCTGCAGTGGTTATCTTGTCACTTTGGGTACGTTTTTAACACTTATACCCTTTTAAAACAGGTCTAACTCAAAGCGTATAAGTTCCGTCCAGGTTGTCGGCCAAAACATTTGATTATCCCTGCAGGACATCTAAGTCTAAGCCTGCCCAGTGCCTGCCCAAACACCACTCATATCACTCCTACCAACACGCCCTTTGAGCTCTGGACGCACAGCGGGAGAAATGTCTTGCTAGACATTCAGGAAAAGGGTTTTGATTATTGACACTTGGTGTAGTGGTTGTGGGTTCAAACCCATGCTTCTCCTTGTGACCCTGGGCAAGTTACTTAACCCCCTGTTGCCCCAGGTACATTAGATAGATTAGGAGCCCATCAGGACAGACAGGGGAAAATGCTTGAGTACCTGAATAAACCCATGTAAACCGTTCTGAGTTCTCCTGGGTGAACGGTATAGAAAATTGAATAAATAAAAATAAGAACGCCTACTTGAAAAGTAGACATGGTTGGGGCAGAGAATAAGTGTAGCTGAATTGGGCATCCGAGTTAGTTGCCACTAATATACCGACGCCCACCTCTAGGATGCCCAGCCGCACCTAGCAGTTGATTGAGAACCATGCGGCACCTACGAAGTAGGCTCCGCTGGGTGCTATTTGGAGAATCCGGCCCTTTAAGCATTCGTAGCGACTGCAAAATTCAGACACGTTGCTATTTGCATCATTTGAATGACGCATTTTACTGTGTTTCAGCTGAAACATTTTTAACGTGCAAAAAATCATTAGGTAGTAACGCTAAAATGAGAGTAACATCAACATAGCTGAAGATAATTAAATGTGGTTAAACAGTAATACTTAAGTATGATGACTGAATAAGAACATAAAATTTCTCATTGAAAATCAAAGTGGTTGCTGAGGAAACAGCAAAAAAACTCTAGGGGGTTCCTGGTTTGTTTTTTTGCCTTACTCTGTATATGAAAGTTATTATATAAGAGCTTTCCCGTCTCTTCTTTCCTTTATTAAAATATTTATATATTATCAGTGCTAACATCACTGCCTGTTCAAAGTGGTTCACATAATTTACGCACAAAATAAAGCGCATTACACATATAGGGGCTATTTTATTAAGCCACATTAAGCACTAGCGTGTGCTTACTACAGATTAAAAAGGCTTACCACAAGAGCAGAGGCGTAGTGAGGGTGAGCGTCGCCAGGAATGCCCCACATGCGTGCCCCTGCCGCGCAGGCGCGCCCCTTCCCCGTACCTTTTTAACTTCAGCACGAGCAGCCACCAACTTACAGCCTGTGTCGGCTTTGGCGCTTTCTCCGATGACAATTCTTAGGGCGCGGGTCCCGGAAGTGGCGTCAGAGAGAGCGCCGAAGCCGACGTGGGCAGCGAGTTGGCGGCTGCTCACGCCGGAGTTGAAAAGGGGCGGGGGAAGGGAAGAGGTCGTGCGCACGGGGAAGAGGAGGAGGGGGGCTGGCACCCCGAGCAAGAAGACTCACGGGGCAGACCACCCCCTTCACCCCCCTCTTACTATGCCACTGCACAGGACATGCTCTTGTGTCCCCTGGTAAAATGTACACTTTGCACGCTCACAAAATGACATTTTATTTTTCTGAAAGGGGACATGTCTGAGGGTGGGGAGTAGCATTAATCAGTTATTTTGTGGGGCATTGATACATGTCAATTAAGGCCAGTACTGGGCAGACTTGCACGGTCTGTGTCTGTATATGGCCGTTTGATGGAGGATGGGCTGGGGAGGGCTTCAATGGCTGGGAGGGTGTAGATGGGCTGGAGTAGGTTTTAACGGAGATTTTGGCAGTAGGAACCCAAGCACAGTACAGGGTAGAGCTTTGGATCCTTGCCCAGAAATAGCTAAGAAGAAAAAAATTTAAATTGAATCAGGTTGGGCAGACTGGATGGACCATTCGGGTCTTTATCTGCCGTCATCTACTATGTTAGTGCCTAAATCAGTGTCTCACAAACTTTTTCAAGCTGAGACACATTAAACCTACCCCCTCTTTTACTAAGGTGTGCTAAGCGATTAGCATGCACTAATCGAATTAGTGCGTGCTAAACGTTAACGTGTCCATAGACTAACATGCACGCATTAGCGTTTAGCGCACGCTAAATCGATTAGCGAGCCTTAGTGTCCCCATCTCGAGACACCCGGAAGTGCGCTGGCATTGGCGTGATGATGTCACGCGCATGCCAGTCATGTTTTCAAGATATCCACAATGAATATGCATGAAAGAAATTTGCATATAATGGAGGCAGGGTATGCAAATCAAGTTTATGCAAATTCAGTGTGGATAGCCTGAAAACCTGACTGGCATGGGGATACTCCAGGACCGAGTTGAGAAACACTGTTCTAAACAACACCATATATAGTTTTATAATAACTATATTGCTATAATTAATTGGTTTATACTAAATTTAAAGATCATAAAACAATAAACTGAATTAATCTAATAAGTCAAGTTAGTGCTTGAACATTTATTCAAGGAAAATCAATCCCTTAACAACTTCATAATCAGGGTCAGGAATACACAAGAATGCAAACAATTTGGAACTAAAAGATGATTCAGTGCAAAAGGACTTACTAGAGACACTTGAATTTCCATTTCCCTCTCACCCATTATCTATCAAAGATCTTTTGTATTATTTATTCTCCTGATTAATGTGATTATTTGATTATCCAAACAGGCTTAAACACAGAAAATTTGAAACAGAACAACAACCAAAAATTTTAAAAATAAACAAAAATAAATGCAACATCATGTTATCACACTTAAGTCTTACTTCAGCACCTCATAACTCCCCAGTTTCCATTTACTAGAAAGATATTAACTCACATTTAGACTACTGCAACTTTCTATATCAGGGGCATAACACAGAAGGAACTTCGTCAACTACAAATTCTCTAAAACAGCAGTAAAAATTATTTTCAAATCTAAAAAATTTGACCATCCGAAAGGCTCATTGGCTGCCTATTCCGCATCGCATAAACTATAAAATCCTACTTCTCACCTTTAAAACTAGCATTGAGCACGCACCCGCTTTTATTGATAAAACTCTGATTCCTTATGCTCCATCAAGATTACTACGATCAAACGCACAAAATCTCTTAGTAATTCCATCAATCTACCAGATAGTGTATGATACAACACACAAAATGATTTTTTTTCTGTTATGGCTCCTCAATTATGGAACACCATCCCTCAAGACCTCAGACTAGAATCTTTCATGATAAACTTTAAATCTAAGCTCAAAACGTTCCTATTCAAGGATGCATTTGAGACGTGAGACTCAGCCTCTTTTTGGAGGCTAACAGCTTTTTCCTTTTTTCCCTCCCTGCCCTTACCTAATGTTTTTCCCTTTCCCCTCCTCCTTTTTTTATGTTCAAATCTTTTTTATTGTGAATGCTAAGCAAGAAACATCAAGGAACAGAACAAAATCCAAAGAACAAGCATCCAACAATACAATATTTGAGGACAGACAATAAAACAAAAGCAGCAATCCCCCCCCACCCCCAGTTCCCCAATCCTACCCAACCAACAAAACCCCCAAACACCAACTCCTCTTCCTTCCAGATAAACATACAGAAGATAACCAAGAGGTCACCAAGATCCCACAGGCCCCTGGGAGCTATTGGAATAATAATAATAATAACAGTTTATATACCACAATACGTTAAGTTCTATGCGGTTTACAATAGATTAAGCGAGGTACAAATTGATTGAATTTAAGAGGGGGGAAGAGGAGAGTTAATAGGACCGGAAATGCATTGTTGAGGAGAAAGAGATTAATAGGACAGAGGAATCACTATGGAGGAGAAAGAAGTTCCCTCCCCAAAAGAAAAAGAAGGAAAGAGAGAAAAAAAAGGAGCCTGCAGCGACCAATCCCGGGAGCTAGCATGGGGCATAGCAACAAAGCTAAATAAGATGGTTCAAAAGGAGACTACGTCTTCTAGTAGATAGGGAAGCCAAATAGACTCCCCAGACTAGAAAAGCTACGTTTGCAGCGATGGCGGCCATCCCCTCCTCCTTTTTTTTTTAAAAAAAGTATCCCTTTGTAATTAAGCACTCCCCTCGTCCGATTTCCCCTTGTATCATGCCATTCATTCATTTACTGATTGATTATTAATCCCTTTTAATACTTTTGTATATGCTGTTTTTACTTATTTATGATATTTTATTGTAAACCGTTTAGATATATATGATAGATGGTATATCAAGAAATCAATAAACTTGGAAACTTGAAACTTATTGCATTGCTAGTCAAATGTACTGCTGGGGGCAACCTAAGCCAGTGTAACCCTGCCAAATACCATGTCCTACTGACATGATGAAGGGAGGACAACTCTCATATGCTAGTCACAGATGTAGTCCAATAAGAAAGTTTCACCTACATCTTATTGCTACATGTTCTTGAACACAGCAATATAGGCTTGTGTTAAAATAATATCGAGGGCTTTTGTTTTTAACTTATAAATTCAATATTTAGTCATATGTACTTCCTGTAACAGTAAGATGCAAAATATAAGAATCCTGAAGTTTTGGCACCTATGATCCCTACCTCCTGCTGCTGATGGGGGTCACGTGCACCATTTTGAACCCAGGCTCACAAAATCAGGAATGACTGGGGAGCACTCCTGTTACCACTAGACCACCAGGGATCCTGGAAGGAGCCACTGGTAGGATCAGGGAAGAGAGGAATAGAGGTTGTACTGGAAAGGACTGGGGGTGAGTGGTGTCTGGAAGGGGGACCCTTGGAGGGAACTGTGATGCTGGGGTGGTGTCGAGAGTGAATGAGTTACTGCTGTTGAGAGGAGGGATCAGTAAGTGAGAGGAGTAGATGCTGTCGAGAGCAGCAATGTTCCAAAGCGTCTCCTATGTACATGTGGGGTGCAGATGCACATTTCCCACAAGCACCTTTGTAAAATCACTGGGGAAAGACAGGTGCACGTCCTTACATGTGTTTTTGAGAAGGCTCTGGCTTTGGCAGAGTCTTTGTAAAATACCAGAGGAATTGTACATGTCCCAACTTGGACATCTCAGCTCCCCCCTCTCCAAGTCCTATGTAACATTGAGATCTACATTTGCATTGGGTTAACCAGATTGAGGCGGTTGTTTGAATTCTCTAGTTCTTCGCTTTGCCACTCAAGGACCATTGAGAATACTACGGAGACCATCAGAAGGGGATTGTCGTTGAGAGAGCATTGGAATCTATTCTCCAGGTTGTGGTGGCCCCTGTTTGACATCACAGGGATTTTGCCTTGAAACCTGCATCCTGTCTTAGAGTTCAGTGGAGTCCTCCTGAAAACTCAGAGGTGGCTTTCTCAGTTCATGTGGAAACCATGCAAGGAAAGGACGTACTCTGAAGCAAGTGTGATAACTTGAACAAATATTTAATCCAGAAGATTTCAGCATGGGTTCCCGGGTACTCCTTATCCCCATAATTGAGGAAAATTATTGGCTATGCACTTGACAAAGGATGCTTACACCTACATACAGATATATCCTTGTCACTGAAAGTATATCAGATTTTGAGTACGGAAACACCACTGCCAGTATCACGTTATGTCCTTTGGTATAAGACAAAACAAAAGAACGATGCAACAGATCTGCAGTGGACAGTCAAACGACGAAAACAAGGGAGAAAACTGCAGATATAATGGACAAGGCACAGGATCTTTACTGGAGACTATACAGTGTAGCAATCCAGTTAGTGAGTGGTTCTCGTATGTGAAGAGACAGGACCCGACATTGTCCGTGTTTCGGAAAACACTCCTTTCTCAGGGGTCCGGGATGGTTTGGTACACACACACTGTCAAAAATTACAAAGACTAGGGGACACTCGATGAAGTTACGGGGAAATACTTTTAAAACCAATAGGAGGAAATTTTTTTTTCGCTCAGAGAATAGTTAAGCTCTGGATCGCATTGCCAGAGGTTGTGGTAAGAGCGGATAGCGTAGCTGGTTTTAAGAAAGGTTTGGACAAGTTCCTGGAGGAAAAGTCCATAGTCTGGTATTGAGAAAGACATGGGGGAAGCCACTGCTTGCCCTGGATTGGTAGCATGGAATGTTGCTACTCTTTGGATTTTGGCCAGGTACTAGTGACCTAGATTGGCCACCGTGAAGCAGGCTTGATGGACCATTGGTCTGACCCAGTAAGGCTATTCTTATGTTCTTATCGTAATTTTGAATGCATTTCATGTATATGGTTCTTTCCTATTTCTTTATTTTCTATCAACTGATATACCACATGGGGGTCTGTATAATATTTATGGCATTCTTTTCCTTCCCCAACTTTTTCCTATAATTGCAAATGCTTTGATTTGCATTCCTAGTACAAAAAATTATATCAAAGAGAAATAAACAATAAATGATAAGACATAAGCAAATCAGAAAAAAAGGTTATTTTCCAAAGAATGGCCCTACTGTTCTAGAACTAGGTCAGAGTCCCTGCGCATGCAAATCTAAACAAAATCTGATAACAGAATTACCTAGATGTTTGTATCAACTCACCACTTTGGTCATTTGTGATGTTATAAGGGGGTGCTGACAAGTTCTCAGCCCATCCAAGAAGAAAATGGTATGGATATGGTTCAATCAATGACCTGAAACAATTTATTTATTCATTTAAAAAATTTCTTCCCCACCTATCTCCTAAGCGGGTTACAATAGAAAGCATACATGTCAAAAAACATAGAATTTCATTTCTGCAAATTGGCATTTAATGAAATGAGATAAAGCTCTTTTCAGCTACAGTGGCATAATAATGCTCAGAATTTAGGAAGTTGCTTGGTTGGGCTGAGAACTTTTCAGCACCCCATGCTATGTCATAAAAATGAGCCACGTCTAGGACAATCAAGCCAATGTGACCTCACTAATGAGGCTGGCTCTTATTGGTGGAATGAGGCCTGATGACATCACAATCTCAGCTCTGGTTACCAGAGGCTGAAAGTCTTCACACGACAAGGGGGTGCTGAAAAGTTTTCAGCCCAACCAAGAAGAGAATAACTTGGATGTGATTCAATCAATGATCTGAAACAATATTTTTTAAAAAAAACAACATAGAATTTTGTTTCAGTTTTTCAACCACAGTGGCAAAATAATAGTCAGAATTTAGGAAGCTGGTTGGTTGGGCTGACAATTTTTCAGCACCCCCTCATATACATTTGCAGACAGCAAAGCAGAAGAAGAAAATAGTGACAGTATGCTTTCTTTACTTAACTATAAGTAAAATAACGAAGACCTACATTACTTGCATAGCACTGGGCAAGATCAACTGCTTGGTTATAACATCCTAGCCCTGCCAAACTTAAGAAAAGTTCTGAGCGCAGGTAGGTGATTTGCTAAAAGGAACACAGTTGAATTGTGGCGAGGGGAACGAACCTTGGGGATCCATGTTCATTCACAACAGTGTTCTTCCAGCATGAATATATTTACACAGCAAACCCCTTCACAAGACATTCTAAGTTGTACAACTCTGTCTTAGAATATGTATTGCTTAAAAAAAAGCCAAATTTCATCAATTATACCTGCAAAATATGTCACAATAAACTTCTTTAAACTTAAGCAACTTCGAGCAGCATAAAGTTTTAAAAGAAACCGAGGAGCAATCCTTTCACACTCTTCATAAAGTCGTGTCTTGTGTATTGCAAGATAAGTGCTAAAACATTTTTAGCTGAATAATTTGGATTTAAATTGCAATACATAAGACACGACTTTATGAAGAGGGTGACGTTAATCCTGAAAGGATTGCTCCTCGGTTTCTTTTGAAACTTTATGTTGCCAAAAGTTGTTTAAGTTTAAAGAAATTTATTGTGAAATATTTTGCAGGTATAATTGATGAAATCTGGCTTTTGGAGGATGCTTGCTGGTTAAGTCATTGTGCTTGTTAAATTTCTTGCTTTAAAAGAAAAAAGTTTGATAAAAGACAAGCTAATTGAATTAAACAACCCCGATTGGTACCTCACACATTATAGGCAACATTTGTATTGAAAAAAATTGGATATAAATAATATTATCCTATTCAATATGTTTCTTTCTTTCTGAAGAGGCAGTTTTTTTTAATTCTACCTCTATTTGCATAAATGCTGGCTTCCTAAATACGCACCGTCTCAGCCAAATTGCCATTTTTACCACAAAACAAATCCTGCTAAAAAGTTCTGGATCATTGGCTTCCCAACAAGGAAAGACCTGCAGCTATTAGTTGTTCCATCAGACGTTTAAACAGGCGGCATGAAGGCTGACTCTTCCAAAGCTTTTTTTTTTTTTTTAAACCCACCTTCACAATATCCTATCATACTCTTTTCTAGTCATGTAAATAGACAGATAATCGCAGCTGTCAATATCCCACATATCCTGCAAGGAAGAAACTGGGGATCGCCCCATGCCATCTAAGCCTGGCACTGCTCCAGCCATCTTGCAACTCGAACTGCCCTGTAGTCTTGCGGGACCTCCCTGTTCCCTCTCAATACAACCATAAAACGATGGATAGAGAGACATTAGGTTGCAAAGGAGTGGGAGGTTCTGGCTTAGGAAAATTAAAACCAGCAATATATGGGTAAAGCCAAACACAAACATTACAATCTCAGTTATATACTCTTTTATAAATAAGCTATATAGTGTCTAAATTCTTATGCCAGAAACTTATGGCCAAGAATTAGCTTAGGAAAATATTTACATTTAAAGCAAATTTCACTTTGCTGCAATAAGAATATTTATAGAAATGGAAGAGATTATTTTAGAGTGTTGAATAAAAAAAAAAAAATGTTTGAAAGTAAATCTGTACTCAATGCAATCTTCCACCGTTCTCAGTAGTTCTAAGAGGGCAGTGGGAGAAAGAAAACGGTCGATCCAGCATTCCCCAAAGAAACACAGATGCCCTTCTCCCAAAAGAAACGCTGGCAAGGAAGAACAGAAAGTCCCACTGGTATGTCACGGTCTCTTCTGCAGTAAAAACAGTGCAAAAGCACCGGTTTTCCTGCACCTGCTCTCGCTCAAACCAGGGTCTTACTTTGAACTAGAATAACACTAAGGAATTAAGCTCAACTTGCCTTATCGCCCCTTACTTGGGAGTCAAAGCCGCAGTTCTGGAACACAATTGTAGTTCTCCGAGAAACACTTGTTAACCAGTTGACATAAAGGTGAACCAAATAACGCACACAGTGGATTCCGCGGACAAGGTTGAGCATCCCCGCGCAAGGGCTGCAAGGAAAATGAAGTGGCGCCGTTACTTTAGCGCCCAACTCCTTGCGAAATGTGTTCCAAAGTCCTGGACCGTCTAGTCCGATATTCCAACAGCCTGGAAGGCGATGCCAGCAAAACGAGCACGTCCTGTGCCTTTTGCTCTTCCGTGTTCGTCCATCTTCTGTAGCCCGGGCTGCTGTAATCCTGCTCCTGCTGCCCAAAGCTCGGCTTAAACGTTAGGTCCGCACTTGGGTACCTCCAGCTGCTTATATGAGTAACTAACCAAGCAGCAAAATACCTAATCCACTTCGCGCATGCTCACTGCGAGCTGCTGGGGCCGTCGCCAGCCTTGTCGCTCTCCAAGGTCCTAAAACCTCTCCGTTCGGGGAGTCGCTGCAACAGGCTTCCAAATGAAAGGGCGTTTGGCTTACGTGCGGCGCAGGGGGACAGGCAGATCGGTTGATAGGACGCTAACATCCTTTTCTTCTTCTTTTTTTTTTTATATTTTCTTCTTTCCCAATATGAACAGTTGAATACAAATGAATACATTTGAAAGATATGAGCCATAAAAACACACCTTTGAACAATAAATTTTAAAAGATCATCATTATTCCCCCAACCCTTTACAGACCCGAAATATAGACACATTCCAATACATTGCTATGAAATACCCCCCTCCTTTCCCAGATGTGTATGAAACCAAACTTAACATAACTTGAAAAGAGATATAACTTAAATAGATGCAACATCCTTTTCAAGACGCGCATTTTCCCTACGTACTGTGTGTTGTCTTTCTCTGAGGACATGAGTGACAGTCGCAAATGGAAAATCTGTGGAGCAATGATCTCTCTCGAATAGGGGGGTAAAATGTAGATACGTTTTGAGAATAAATGATATTATCTATTTATTGCATTTTTTTTTTACCTATCACCTTAACAATGTTTTAGTTTATTTCATAGAAATATTCTCTCCGCGCTCATTGGACATCTGCCTAATAAGGTCCCTTTATAGAAATCCTAAAAACGTAACCTACTGTAATTGTAGCTGGTTCAAATCGACTTGACTAGATTTAGCCACGCAATACCTATAAATTGGCTGGATATCTTTTGTTCCCCGATCTAACACAGTTTCCAGCCCCCCCCCCCCCCATTATTTTGTTCTGAAAATCAATCCTAAAGTGTTTTGTATTATAATGACTTGAGACTCAATGTTTAGTTTGGTTTATTTATTTATATCCTGCTCTTATACAGGGCGGGTTACAAACTTACATACAAAATTATAAAAGACGTCCAAAACACCTACCCAAAAACAGGAATACAGAATAAACAGAAATACAAACAATAATATGCACAGGCGACCAGCACCTTACCTGTCATCATCTCTGCTTCATTAAACAGACAATCTCATACCCTGTATTTCATCTGGCAAAAAAGATGCCGTTTGAGCAGTCTCTTAAAATTCTGTATATTCTGTTGCCAACGAATATATTCAGGGAGATTATTCCATTCCCTAGGCCCAATGCAATGAAACACACTATCCCTGGATAATGTTAGCTTCAGTTCTTTTACAGATGGAATTTGTAGTTCTAATTGTTTTGCAGAATAAAGTGGATGAGACGGAGCATGTGGCAGAATACTCTCAACAAGATGTCTTGGAGTCAAATTATGCAGGCACATGTAAACAGTGACCAATAACTTAAAGCGACCCCTATCCCTGAACTTCATCCAATACAGATAGCCTTATTTATAACATTTCAAATAAGGAATATGACATTTCTACTTTACCTCAGTAGCAATAAAGTCTCTCTATATATACAGTAGGTTTTCCTCATTTATCAAATTTTGTCAACTGCTAGATTTTGAGCTCCCCCCCTTAAAGAAAGAGGCTGCACAATCTCTCTGCGTACTATTGCATTAGTCATGAAGTATGGGTAGACTTGGGCCTCAGAAAAAAAATGGTGATTATGAGTCCTTTAGGAAATGATAGAAGAGACCTTTAGGAAAAGATAGAAGGTAGCTGGACTCAGATTACGGAACGCTGGTGATTCCCTTCTGAGGGGTACAGAAGCATCCGTCTACAGACCAGACATGATGTCAGAGATATGCTGTCTGCCTGGTGCCAAAATCCAAGATGTTATGGAGAGCTTGCTGAAACTCATCAAGCCTCAAGACTACTATCTGATGCTGCTCATCCACATTGGCACTAACGATACTGCCAGGTACCACTGCAAATGTGTCAAAAGTGACTTTGTGGCTCTGGAAGAGAAGGTGGAGCAGTCAGGTGCACAGGTGGTATTCTCATCCATCCTCCCGGTCGAGGGTAAAGTCCAGGGCAGAGAAGTGTGCATCCTGGAGATGAATGCATGGCTACGTGGATAGTGTTGTCAAGAGCGTGTTGGCTTCCTGAACAATGGGATGATCTTCCAAGGGCTGCTGAGCAGGGATGGTGTGCATCTATCAAAGAAGGGAAGAAGTGTCTTTGCCAGCAGGCTGGCTAATCCACTGAAGAGGGCTTTAAACTAGAAGTGATGGGGCGGGGTGATCAAAGCTCCCAGGTGAGTATAAGCCCTCAGGTAAGTAAATCACTGAATACCTCCACATGGATGGGAAAAGGGGGCAATGTCTGGAAAGCAGTATACTCTATACTAATGCTCAAAGTATGGGAAACAAGATTCTGGATCTAGAAGCTGTGATGGAAGAAGAGGAGTTGGATATAATGGTGATCACAGAGACATGGTCTCCTGAACATTTAAAGTACCTTGGCATTTTTTCCTTAATGATCTTAAATCTAAAAACAATTCTTAAAGTTTCTACTTTGACTTCTAAATGGTCCCCAAATAACTTATGATGGGGAAGAATACAAGTTGTCAAAATGACTATTTCTCCCATTATTAATTTTGTATTAAGTATGCTTCCCAGACTTGCTAACCATTCTTTTTACAAAGACATTGATGCTCTCCTTTCTAAATTTGTCTGGTGTAACAAACCTTGAATCGCTATTTCCACTTTAAAGTTACCTTAAAAATATGGGGGTATGGAATTTCTGGATTTCCATAAATATCATATTTCTATGCTTCTGAGATACGGTACTTTTTGGATGGCAGACATTTCCCAAACCTCAGTCCCTCCTGTCTGGCTCTCCATTGAATCATATTTTGCTTATCCAATCCCACTTAGGTGCATTCCCTTCCAGAATAATCTTAAATTAATGTTGTCACATGGCATAATCATTTTTACTAATTATGCCATACAAGATTTTGAAAAGATATCTCCCAATCAGAGTAAGATGTCTCTTAGTGCCCCCCTATGGTACAATTACGATCTTACTATTGTCAATAACACAATATGTTGGTCTTCTTGGGTTGGGAGAGGCATATGGAATTTTAATCACATTATCTCTGATCAATACCTACTATCTTTTGCACAATTACAATCCTGGTATAATCTACCCCCTGGGGAATTTTATTGATGGTTGCAATTGAAACATTGCTTAAATAGTTTAAAATGGCCTCTACAACCTAATACTCCTCTTTCATCCAAATTATCAGAACTCTACTCTCTTGGGTTTACACTAGGCCACACCACATAATTATTCTGTAAATTTTATGTAGACTCATCCACGCCCATTCCTAATCGTAATAAAATGCTTTCGTCTTTTGAAACTACGTGTTATGGTACAGATGACCAATGGTTATATTTCTTCCAACATTTTCAATGACCCACTTTATCAACAAGTCTTATGCAAACACTATACTTCCTCTTTAATAAAGCTTATTGGACACTTAGTAAACACCACAAAGCACATTTAATAGAATCAAGCAAATGTTGGCATTGCAACAGTCAACTGGCCTACTTTAAACACATGATTTATGAATGCTCAATTATTCAACCTTTTTAGAGGTCAGTCTTGAAAACTATTTGTAATATCCTTCCCATTTCTGCTCCATTATCTTTCAAAATTGTGCTATTTCAACACACTTGGCACATCGTGTTTGAAGTTTCTGTAACCCTTCCAAAAACATACTCTGATGTCTGGTCACTGAAATACTGCTTTGCTGCTGCTATCACCTCTGAATCATTCAAAAATTGTTACCCTTTCATACTCTTTTTAAGGTTTTGAAATATAAAATAAGTCAGATTGATCAAGTTCTGCTGAGTAGAGTAGATGATCAATGCAAGGAAACCCCAATTGCATCAAAACATCCATCGTTTTGACAGTCTTGTGAGCAGGTGCATTGTCTTGCAAAAAGAGAACTCCTTTCTGTAGCTTCCCTCTCCTTTTTTCTTTCAATGTCTCCTTTAACCAGTCGATTAAGATTAATTCAAAACACAGCAATTCATCTGATTTTTAATTTTAAAAAACATGATCACATTAGTTCATATTATCAAAAACTTCACTGGTTGCCATTCGAGGCTAGAGTATTGTTTAAATTTGGATGTATTTGTTATAAAATTTTATTTGTGTTAGCTCCATCTTATCTTGTTGCTCATTTTAGATTTTTTTACATGTAGATCTGGTTGGTTTTATTTTCCTTCAGCGAAAATGTGCCACTTTAAGAAATTCTTAGATAGGATTCTGGCGTTTCAAGCAGGAGTAATGAATTCATGTTTGAATGCTCTTATTTCTCCAGCCCTCACTTATCAATTTTGGAAAGATCTTAAAATTTATCTTTTTAAAAAATACAATATTTAATCGATTTCAAAACTATCATGATAAGCGAAATTTGTATTGTGCACATCTTACTTTGAATAAGTTAGGGTCGCATTTTGTTAGTCAGTATCTTTTATTGAATTGTGTTACTTTCTTTTATAAGACTTTGTTAATTGGATCTGTATTTTAATTACTTGTTGTAATTACTATTGTGTAAACCGCCAAGAACTGATGTATATACATAAACACAGGATGTCCGGGGCGGTACTTGGAGAGACCTTCCAGGAAAGAGACTTAGGAGTTATGATCGACAAGTCGATGAAGCCGTCCACGCAATGTGCAGCGGCGGCGAAAAGGGTGAACAGAATGCTAGGAATGATAAAGAAGGGGATCACGAACAGATTTGAGAAAGTTATCATACCACTGTACCAGGCCATGGTGTGCCCTCACCTTGAGTACTGCAACCAGCACTGGTTACTGTACATGAAGAAGGACACGATACTACTCAAAAGGGTCCAGAGAAGAGTGACTAAGATGGTTAAGGGGCTGGAGGAGTTGCTATTCAGCAAGAGATTAGAGAAACTGGGCCTTTTCTCCCTTGAACAGAGGAAATTGAGAGGGGACATGATCAAAACATTCAAGGTACTGAAGGGAATAGACTTAGTAGATAAGGGCAGGTTGTTCACCCTCTCCAAGGTAGGGAGAACGAGAGGGCATTCTCTAAAATTAAAAGGGGATACGAATGTAAGGAAGTTCTTCTTCACCCACAGATTGGTAGAGAACTGGAACGCTCTTCCGGAGTCTGTCATAGGGGAAAACACCCTCCAGGGATTCAAGTTCCTGCTGAACTGGAACGTGCTCAGGTAGGGCTAGTCTCAGGGCACTGATCTTTGATCAGAGGGCCACCGCGTGAGTGGACTGCTGAGCACGATGGACCACTGGTCTGACCCAGCAACAGCAATTCTTATGTTCTTATATAAAAATGAACTATTATTATTATTGTTAATCGGCACAGCAAATTGCAGCAGTATTCTGTATTAACTGTTTGGCCCTTTGAAAGATAGTCAGTCATTACAACATTTTCATGATCCCAAAACACTGTGGCCATGACCTTTCCTGATGACTTTTGGCTCCTGAATTTCCTTAGCCTTGGAGAACCGGAGTGCTGTTATTATATGGACTGTTTTGCCTGAGGATCACAATGGTATAACCATGTTTCAGCAATAGTAACTAGTCTTTCCAAAAAATTGGCACCAGCTGACTGAAAATGCTGCAAAATCAACTTGGAAGTGTCCTGTCGACATTGTTTCTCATCAACATTCAAACATTTGGACACCCACTTGGCTGACAGATTCTGCATACACAGCTGCTAGTGGATTATACACCCAACACATTCCATGGATATCTGTAGCTTCTCAGCAATTGTTTAAGCCGATATTCACCAATCTTCCATAATCAGGTCATGAACAAGATCAACCATTTCAGGAGTTGACATCGTTTGAGGCCTCCCAGACCTTGCTGTATCTTTGATCTCAAAATCTCCATGCTGAAAGTTCTTCACTGTGGAGTTTGATGGGTTTTTGTCACTCAATGTTTGCATCATACATTCATGGATTTCATGTGGAATTTTCTTCTGCAGGAATAGGAACTTCATGGTGGCTCGAAGTTCCACACTTGAAAATTCCACACTTTTTGTTGACATGGTTAAATCAATGATCTGAAACAATGTCAAAACATAGCATTACGATTCTGCAAATTGGCACTTTGCAAAATAAAATAACACTTTTCAACTACAGTGGCAAAATAACGCTCAGAATTTAGGAAGTTGGTTGGGCTGAGAACTTTTCAGCGCCCCCTCGTATGTTTTGAATAACTGCTTGAGGATTTGATATCTTCTAAAAAAAACCCAACAGATAAATATCATTCAAATAGATCTGCCTTCTTAAATCAAAAATTAACAAACATCAGTAGCAAAATTACCTCAAAACAAACATTTCCTTCATTAAGCCACTGCTAAAACATGACACGGCGTGCATTGTAGCCACAACCAGGTGATCACAATCAGCCAATGGCTAAGAAGTATTCATATGATTAAATCTAGAGGCTGAATGATATCAAATCACTGGGGTTCACTGTGTTTAAAGAAAAAAAAATCTAGTGTTCTTTATAGCTCAAAAAAATTCCCAGCATATCCACCCTTCCATTCTATCATTATTACATCAAGAACTCGCCAGTGCAAATCCTAGAGAGAATGATTAAAGTCCATCCAATGCTGCACCAATGGAGCTGTAATCACATGGTTGGTTATTCTACATGTATGTTCATGCAAATGGCCTGTAGTGGCATAGCAGTTAGAGCTATATCCTCAGCACCCTGAGGTCGTGGGTTCAAATCCTGTGCTGCTCCCTGTGACCCTGGGCAAAGCACTTTATCCTCCACAGCCCTAGGAACATCAAATATATTTTCTTTGGGTTTTGGCCAGGTACTAATGACCTGGATTGGCTACCGTGAAAATGGACTACTGGGCTTGATGGACCTTTGGTCTGACCCAGTAAGGCTATTCTTATTTTCTTTTTGTAGAGGTGTGTCCAATATACACCATATTGCATGGGCGTTATATAGATCACTTATTTAGAGTCACATGAAATCCATGATCTTAAAAAGACAATCCGTTTCGTTTAAGGGTCTACCCAAGAAGAACCCTCCAAAGCAGAATGGCACCACTGGCAATTATCACATTCAAAGCAACCATGTGTACTCTCATCTACTTCAGTGTAGTCCAAATGCTTGTATGTGAGAATTTCCCCAATGTTTTTCGCTCTATGGAACACAAAAAATAGGCTTCTCTGAAATACATGCCAGTATTTCAAAATAGCAATGACAGAAGTAATCAATATAGAAAAGGAAAAACTGCCACTAGTTTATCTTCTTGATCTATTGATTTATATTCAAGTAGCAGCTCACGTTGTGCATACTTGGCTCTCAAAAAAGCTTTTCTTATTACTGCAGGGAGATAACCTCTACGCAAAAAACCTTGTTTCAAAAGTCTAGATTGTTCTTTAAACTCAAACATTGTAAGCTGAAATTGAAAATGTTGATCGTGCAATAGTCTCCTAAGGCAGATTTTCCGACCTTAGGAGGAAGGCCGGCTAATTCCTACAGCCGGCATTAACCACGGATATTCAGTGTTGGGCTGTTTCCGGTGACCAACATTGAAGATCAATGGTTTATTTTTGGTGTCAACTTAGCCAGTGAAATCAATATTTATCCCTGGTCTGTTAAGTTTATAATGGCTAAATGGCTCCTTTTACAAAGGTGTACTGTGGAGCAATGCATGCTAAATGCCGAGCCACCCCATTCTATTCCTAGGTGATGCGTCTAAACCGCAGAGGACAACGACGCTCTGACAATCCCGTGCCGACTTTTGCACATATGACAAATGTGCACCACCACTTTGAGGCCTTCCCTTTTGTGCGCTAATGGTGGGGGGAACCCCCCACCACCACTACACTTAGAAGTCCTCGTGCTCCTGTTGGGTGGGGGGGGAACCCCCCACTACACTAAAAAACTCCGGAAGACTGAAAACGGGAAGGAGAACGGGAGTTTTCAGTGTACTGGGGGGCTTCCCCCATCCTCCCCACAACGGGAGCGCGAGGAGTTCTAATTGTAGTCGGGGGAGTCCCCCCACCCCCTCAGAAGGCCTCAAAGTGGCAGAAGTGGTGGCAAGCATTTTTCCTGCACTCAAATGTCGGCGCGCTATTGTCCGCGCTTTTGATGGTTTACCCTATTCCTATGAATGGCTCAACAGCACTGCTTCATAAAAACCCACCAAAGATATAATTGCTCTCCGGCAGCCCAATTTGCATGTTATCCTATGGATGCGTTAGCGGTTAGCGCATGCGTTGATGTAGCGCATGGTAAACACTCGCTAAAACGCTTAGCACATCTTAGGAAACGAGGGCCTAAATGTATAGCTCTCAACGGAGACTGTCCCATCTTTGTTGACTGGGCTGATCAAAGAACTGTCCTATATCACGCATTTTAGCTGACTAAATTTTGGCACATTTTCGACTGGAAACCTTGCTAGTCATGATTAGGTGAAGACTCGCTACAGAATAACTGGCTATAATTGCTAAATTGTCTTACCTGCATGATGTATGCTTGAAAATGTACCCATTTTATTAAACCATACCATTTTCTGATCCCCAGATCATTACGGGAGAAGGCATTAGCTTCCTTTTTTTTTAGATCTGGCTTCCGTTCCTCTTCCCCTATGAATACAGGCTGGACCTAGTATGGTTTTTCAGTTTGGGAAAAAAAAGTGCAATGGAGAATAGTTATTAAACTTTTAAACACCTCTACAAAAGGACGTTCGATGAAACTAACAAATTGTAGAAAGTATTTCTACTGGTAAAGGGGTGAAGTATGGAGAATGGTACAAAAGGAGCTCTTTTTTTGCATACTAGGGGAGGGGATAGAGAATGTAGAAATTATTATTTTTGGTAGGATTTTTTTCAAAAGGGGGTTTGGAGCTGGGGGGAGGGGCTAATTCAGGGCTTTTTGTCTCTTCAGCCATTTGTAGGGAGGGGGCAGGAACATCAGATCTTACTTCAATTCAGGGAAGGTTTAGATAGGTTCCAAAGGATAAGGGGATTGAGGGGTACAGATAGAAGTAGAGGTAGGATATAGGAATAGTCAGGGACCACTTCAAAGCTCATAGGCCTGATGGGCTGCCGCAGGAGTGGACCGCTGGGCGCGATGGACCTCTGGAGGCAACTTCTTATGTTCTTAATTGATCAGCTGCACATTCCTGGCCACAATAAGTTTCAAGTTTTATTAGGATTTTATATACCGCCTATCAAGGTTATCTAAGCGGTTTTTTACAATCAGGTACTCAAGCATTTTCCCTCTCTGTCCCGGTGGGCTCACAATCTAGCTAACGTACCTGGGGTTATGGAGGATTAAGTGACTTGCCCAGGCTCACAAGGAGCAGCGTGGGGTTTGAACCCACAACCCCAGGGTGCTGAGGCTGTAGCTTCAACCATTGCGTCACACACTCCTCCGTAATAGTTCTGCAGCAATCACTAAAAAGTGATACTCGGCTCCCCCGTAGAATCTGTTGCCAAAGGATGCAGCCAAAAATGATTAACATGGTGAGGTTCAAAAGAGATTTGAATAAGCGCCCTGTAGAAAAAGTAAAAAAAAAAAAAGTTAGGTAGATTTGGAAAACCAAAATTCTTAACTTTTAAAATAATCTATGAGAAACAATCTAGCTTTTTTTTTTTTTTTTTGGGGGGGGGGTTTCTGCCAAGTGCTTCTGATCTGAAATGGCCAGGAGAGAGACAGAGCTCAATGGACCTCAGTCTAACTCAGAAGCCTTTTTTTAATGCTATCTTCTCTCCTCAAATCCTTCCCTTGCCTTTACATAATCTGTTTGGGCGGAGAGTTTACATTTTGTCCAATCTTCTTCATAGGACTCCAACTCCCAGGGCCCTTCAGTTTCTTAATGAAGTGTTGTAGGCTTTTTTTTATTCATGGGAGCTCTCCTAGTGTGCCCTTAGTCACTCTGGCTGTTAACCATCCCTCATTTCTTGTTGCACAGGGTTTGGATTCCATCACAAGGAGATATGGCATTGCTGCCGGTCTGGCACAGGCACCGTGGTTGCTGGGTAACCTGCAGCATCACCTCAGAAATGCATTGCTTTGAAGCAAGTCTCCCAATCAAAGGCTTTGAAAGGAACAGTGGCTCTTTCATACGTAAAAGAAGAGGGTCTTTTTTAAAATGCTTCTTTCACAGTGGGTATGGCCCGGGCTTATTCTTTCTTCTCCTTGTTTCTTGCTGTCATCAGCCTGCAACAAAGGCAGGCAGTGTTTCTGACCTTGTCTACTGAACTAAAATGCTTTTATGTTCACGTCAAATATTACCGTGTTTGAAATTCACTGTAAGACTCTCTTCTCAGATACAACTTGTACTAAGCACCGCATAACCGTTTGATATTACTACTCTCTCTGTCGGTCTATAGATAATACTCTTGAATTCATAAAGCATTCTACATATACCATACTTCTTGAAATATTTCCTTGGGAAGACATTTTTTTCAAATGTCATTTACTTCAGTAATCACCGATTTATCCTAGTGAAAGGCATGCCTAAAAATGGCCTACACTTAATCCTGCTAAAAATGCATTTGGGGGTTCCATAGTGTCCCCCTACAGTTTCTGTTGAAGATGGTATAAGAATCAGTGCTGGTAGGTTGCATTTTAAAATCTCTCGGTGTTATTTCTCAGCCAGAATTTTCCCACATGAAAAGCAGGTGAAAAAGCCTGCAGGCTGTTGTATCCAGGGGCAATTTTCAAAGGGAAGGTATGTGCAGCCTTTTGTTGTTTTGAAAATTGCTTGGGATATATGACTTGAAGGAAGATGGCATTGGAAGGAAAGATTGTTAAATGTAATTGTGTCTTTTGAAAATTTCTATAAAATATTTGGAAAGTAGAGAATGGTCAAGGTCATTGGACTCCTTGTATGACAATTTTATGTATTAAATAGCAGCATTTGCATGTGCAGATGGCATGAACATGTAAATCCTGATTTACAGTAGTTAGCATAGCTGGGTTTAAAAAAGATTTGGCAAGCTCCTGGAGGAAAAGTCCATAGTCTGCTGTTGAGACAGACATGTGAGAAGTTACTGATTGCCCTGGGATTAATAACAGGGAATGTCGCTGGCTGATCTTTTCAATGCTTCTCTAGAGTCGGGAGTGGTACTGGAGGATCGGAGAAGGGCAGATTTGGTCCCTCTCCACAAAAGTAGAAGTAGGGAAGTAGGGAACTATAGACAAGTAAGTCTGACTTCTGTGGTAAAGTAAATTAATGGAAAAACTTTTAAAACAGATAATAGTGAAATTTCTGGAAACCAGTGGATTATATGACCCAAGGCAACATGGATCATTAGAGGCAGGTCTTGTCAGACAAATAAGGAGAGTGTGACATAGTGGTTAGAGCTACAGCCTCAGCACCCTGAGGCTTTGGGTTCAAACCCCACACTGCTCCTTATGACTCTGGGCAAGTCACTTAATCCTCCACTGCCCCAGGTACATTAGATAGATTGTGAGCCCAACAGGACAGATAGGGAAACTGCTTGAAGTATCTGTGTGTAAACCACTTTGACTATGGTTGCAAAACTACAAAAAGGTGGTATACAAATCCCTTTCCCAAATCTGATCAATTTCTTTGACTGGATGACCAGAGAATTAGATAGAGGGAGTGTACTAGATGTGGGCTTTTGACAGTGTTCCACACAGGCATCTAATAAATTGAGTGCCCTTGGGATGGACCCCAAAGTGATGGACTGAGTCAGGAACTGGTTGGATAGAAGGCAACAGAAGTAATGGTCAATGGATTCTCTCTGAGAAAAGGAATGTTACCACTGGTGTACCTTAAGGTTTGGTTTGTGTGCCTGTTATTTTTTAACATTTTTGTAAGCGATATTGCTGAAGGGCTGTCAGGTAAGGTTTGATTCCAAAATCTGCAATAGAGTAGACACCCCTGATGGTGTGATTAACACGAGGAAGGACCTAGTGAAATTTGAAGAATGGTCTGAAATTTGACAGCTAAGATTTAATGCTAAGAAATGTTTTCAGATACTGTATAATAGTGAAAGGAGGATAATGAAAAATGGAATTGCTAAACTAAAAGATGCTGGGAACCGATATGTGGAGAGTGATGAGGAAAAAGCAAACGTGCTAAACAAATACTTCTGTTCTGTGTTCACGGAATAAAATCCTGGAGAAGGACCGAGATTGTCTGGCAAAGTAACGCAAGAAAATGGAGTAGATTCTGCGCTGTTCAACCTGAAAAACCTGAAAGTGGACCATGCGATAGGACCGGACAGGATCCATCCCAGGATACTGAGGGAGCTCAGAGAGGTTCTGGCGGGTCCTATTAAAGACTTATTCAACAAATCTCTGGAGACGGGTGTGGTTCCTGGGGATTGGAGGAGAGCGGATGTGGTCCCTATTTACAAAAGTGGTTACAGAGATGATGCGGGAAACTATAGGCTGATAAGCCTCACTTCGGTTGTTGGAAAAATAATGGAAGTGTTGCTGAAAGAAAGGATAGTGAACTTCCTAGAATGGGTTACAGGATCTTAGGCAACATGGCTTTACAAAAGGTAAATCGTGCCAAACTGGGTGACCAGAGAACTGGATCGAGGACATATGCTAGATGTAATTTACTTAGATTTCAGCAAAGCCTTTGATACGGTTCCTCATAGGAGGCTCTTGAACAAACTTGAAGGGCTGACGTTAGGACCTAAAGTGGTGAACTGGATTAGAAACTGGCTGTTGGACAGACACCAGAGGGTGATGGTTAATGGAAATAACTCGAAGGAAGGAATGGTGAGTAGTGGAGTCCCTCAGGGTTCGGTGCTGGGGCCGAACCTGTTCAATAAGTTTGTGAGTGACATTGCTGAAGGGTTAGAAGGAAAAGTGTGCCTTTTTGCAGATGATACCAAGATTTGTAACAGAGTAGACACCGAAGAGGGAGTGGAAAATATGAAAAAGGATCTGCAAAAGTTAAAGGAATGGTCTAATATCTGGGAACTAAAATTCAATGCACAGAAATGCAGAGTAATGCATTTCGGGGATTAATAATCGGAAGGAGCCGTATATGCTGGGAGGTGAGAGGCTGATATGCACGGATGGGGACAGAGACCTTGGGGTGATAGTGTCTGAAGATTTAAAGGCGAAAAAACAAGGCGGTGGCTGCTGCCAGAAAGATGCTAGGCTGTATAAAGAGAGGCGTAACCAATAGAAAGAAAAAAGGTGTTGATGCCCCTGTACAGGTCGTTGTTGAGGCCCCACTTGGGGCATTTTGTTCAGTTTTGGAGACATAGGAAGACTTGAAGCAGTCCAGAGGAGGGCAACGGAAATGATAGGAGGTTTGCGCCAGAAGACCTATGAGGAGAGACTGGAAGCCCTGAATATGTATACACTAGATGAAAGGAGGGACAGGGGAGATATGATTCAGACGTTCAAATACTTGAAAGATATTAACGTAGAACAAAATCTTTTCCAGAGAAAGGAAAATGGTAAAACCATAGGACATAATTTGAGATTGAAGGGTGGTAGATTCAAGAGCAATGTAAGGAAATTCTACTTAACAGAGAAGGTGGTGGATGCCTGGAATGCGCTCCCGAGAGAGGTGGTAGAGAGGAAAACAGTGACAGAGTTCATGGAAGCATGGGATAAACATAGAGGATCTAGAATCAGAAATTAATAGTAAATATTGAAGAACTAAGGCCAGTACTTGGCAGACTTACACGGAATGTGTCTCTATATGGTCTTTTGGTTGAGGATGGGCTGGGGAGGGCTTCAATGGCTGGGAGGGTGTAAATAGGCTAGAGTGAGCTCTGATGGAGACTTCAGCAGCTGGAACCCAAGCACAATAGCGGGTAGAGCTTTGGATTCTTGCAAAGAAATAGATAAGAAGAAAAAATAAAAAAAATTTAAATTGAATCAGGTTGGGCAGACTGGATGGGCCATTCGGGTCTTTATCTGCTGTAATCTACTATGTTACTTTGTTAAATGTAGGATCATGCGTTTATATAACCCCAATAAAAAGCTGGGGCTATTTTACCGTGTTTTTTGGGCCCTAAACACAACATGCATTAGGAGATTTGCATAGTAATTTGGGATTCTGACCTTCGCTGGTTATTTTCCATTTCCACATCTTATATGAATCAGGAAATTGTTAAAAACGTATCTGTTTGAGAGGAAGTGACGTCATCGTGGCTGATGGCAGCCTAGAGCGATAGCTCCGCGGACCCCCGGGCTAATTTTGGCGATATTCGCGCGATTTCGCGTGCCTGCACTGTCTGCCTTCTTCTGCTTGTCTGTGAAGCTGCGTGGCTAAATCTCGATGGCGACGCGAAAAAAAACAAACGGACATTAAAACGTTCTCCTCCCCGATCCCGAATGGGCCTCCTAAAACTGGCCCTAAAATGGCGCCCGATCCGGGCGCGGCTGCGGAGGGCTCACCTGTTGAGGCAACGTTGCCGAATCTGCAGATGGAGATGCGAGGCTGGTTCCAGGAATTAAAAACTGAGATTTCTGCAGTTCGGGCTGACATCCATACTGTAGTTGCTGAGCTGAAAAGAGAGGTGGGTGACCTCGGGAGTCGGGTGGGGGAGACGGAAGTAGCAGTGGAAGCACATAGCTCTGAATTAACACAGCTGAAAAATAAGATTGCAGCACTGGAGGAAAAAGCAGATGTGAGCACCCTAAAGCTGGAGGACCTGGAGAATCGCTCCAGACGCTGCAACCTTCGCTTTCGGGGCGTCCCTGACACTGTATCTGACCCTCGCTGTATGGAGGTGATTGATCATATATGCATACAGGCACTGGAGACTGCTGGCTTGCCTGTGGAGGTGGGTAAGCCATTGCTGGATAGGGCACACCGCATCCCTGGCCCTCGTGATATGAACCGCCCCCGAGATGTTGTGGCTTGTTTCCATCGCTATATGGATAAGGAACATGTGCTTAGGGCGGTGAGACGCTCTGGGGGAACCGTTAAATGGGAAGAGGCGGAAATTGATGTTTATCCTGATGTGGCCCCAGCAACCCTGGCCCGCCGTCGCATGTATAGAGACTGTACCCGTATACTTCAGGAGCGCAGTGTTCGATATAGGTGGATTTATCCTATTGGATTGGCTTTTACGCATGCCGGCAAGAACTACACTGCAATTTCTGTGGCTGATGTTCAGTCTCGAATGGTGGAAGCAGGTTTGATGACAGCTTCGGAGATGGCTCCTCTGCCTCAGAGGTCTCCCGTGCCCAAATCGGGACGAGGACTGGGATGGCAGCGAGTAGTTCGGTCGGCTGCTGCCCGTCGCCCTCTGGAAGCGGCCACGTCCTCATCCCATTGACCTGTTGTATTTGAGTGATGTGTTCCTGAACATTTCTGCTATGTACATTTTCTTTTTCTTTTTCCTTTACAGAGCGGCCTCAGTCGCGAAGGTCATTACTACAGGGCTTGTTCTGGGGGTCCATTTGTGAACTGTTGCTCTACACTTCCTGTACCGTGGTTGCCAGGTGCCTTGGTAGCTGGACCATGTGGGATGATGTTGGGGGGTTGGGGGGTGGGGGGGGGTGGAAGGGAGGGGAAGGGTTGTGACCGAGTGTTTCTTTGTATGATTGTATGGGAGAATGTTTATCTATTGTTTTTCTTAAGGTTGCACTTGCAGGGGTTATTAGGTTTGCTTGCTTCGGGACTTGGTATGGATTTGGCGACGCAATGCTTTCTCTTCTCTGATATAAATGGATAAGCTTACTTTGCTGTCTTATAATGTACATGGTTTGAATTCACCGCAAAAGCGGCGCTTATTATTTAAGGAACTGAGCCGTCTGAGTAGTGCTATTGGATTTATTCAGGAGACTCATTTTCTATCTCATTATGAGAAATTGCTTACACACCATAACTACCCACATGTTTACCTTTCTTCAAATAAGGTCAGGAAAAAGACCCAGGGGGTGGGTATTTTAATCCATAAACGTGTCCAGGTGGTATTGAGAGAGGTAGTGCGGGATGTCGAGGGCCGCTATATATTGGTCAAAGCTGAGTTGGATGGTATATTATATAGTCTACTGAATGTCTATGCCCCAAACGTTGGGCAGGGGGCCTTCTTCACACTGTTGGAACAAGTGTTGTTAGATCATGTTGAAGGTACTCTCCTTATAGGTGGAGACTTTAATCTTACTTGCTACCCTCAGGAGGATAATTCCAATTCCTCCATCCGCTATGCTAGAGGCGATAGAAAGATTTTTCTGCGCTTCCTGCGTAGGCAGGATTTGATAGATGTGTGGCGTTTTTTACACCCTGGCACGCGAGATTATACCTTCTACTCATCGAAACATGATTCCTATACTAGAATTGATATGTGGTTGCTGCCTCGATTTGCTCTGCCTCGAGTCTTAACCTCTAGTATTGAGCCCCGGGTATGGTCAGATCATGCCCCCCTGTCCCTGGAATTACAGGTCAGACAAGTTAAAGAGGGTCGTTGTTTGTGGCGTATGAACGACTCTCTGTTGAAAGATCCCACTACCTTGGTTCTACTAGAGTCTGATGTCAAGGAATTTTTTCTCTTTAATGATGTGGCTGACATTAGTGTTGACACTCTGTGGGAAAGTTTTAAGGCCACCCTCCGGGGTTGTTGTATTTCAAGAGGGTCATATCGCAACCAATGTCGAGTGGCTCGTAGATTGAAGTTGCTGTCCCTCCTTCGACGCCTGGAGAATGCTCATAAGAGAGCCCCATCGAAGGCTGGGGGGGTAGCCCTGACGGAGTGTCGGAGAGATTTACAGGAACTTGACCTAGAGGGCATGGCCTGGGCCCTACAGAGGCGTCAACAGCGGTTCTTTGAATGGGGTGGTAAGGCGGGTCGCTTGTTAGCTACACAGATTAAACAAACTCAGGCACACCATTCCATTACTCGTATTCGTACTGAATCGGGACAACTATGTGCGGATGATGGGGCTATTCACCAGGCTTTTTTGTCCTTTTACCAGACTCTGTACACTCCGGAACTTGAAATCACAGAGGGGAGGATAGATGCTTTTCTGTCCAATGTCACCTTGCCTTGTTTGGCGGAGGTAGATGCGGAGTGGCTATCTTCCCCTATACAGCCTGCTGAAGTGGTGGCAGCTATACATCATCTAGCTGCTTCCAAAGCACCGGGTGTTGATGGTTTTTCGCCCTTGTTTTACAAGAAAATGGAAGTCCTTATAGTTGCTCCTTTGACTCGATTGTTTAATTCTTTTTTGGAGGGGGATTGTTTACCGTATTCATTTCGTCAAGCAGCGGTCTCTCTTCTTCCTAAACCTGGGAGAGATCCCCTCCTCTGTGGGTCTTACCGCCCTATCTCGCTGTTAGGAGTTGATTATAAGCTGTTTACCCGTATTTTGGCAGTCCGCTTGCAACGTTTTTTGCCTTTCCTAGTCCATAGTGATCAATGTGGTTTTATTTCAGGGAGGCAACCCGGTGATAATATACGGAGGGTGTTAGATCTTATTGGAGTAGCCCATCAACACTCTATTCCGGCTGTCTTGTTATCAGTAGACGCTGAAAAAGCCTTTGATAGGGTTTACTGGCCGTTTATGTTAGCAGCTTTGAAGAAGATGGGACTATCGGGTGCCTTTCTACATTGGGTGACTTTATTATATTCTGCACCGGAGGCTTGTTTAAGGGTTAATGGAAGATATACTGCCAACTTTTTGATTCGTAGAGGAACTAGGCAAGGGTGCCCTCTGTCACCGTTGATTTTCGCATTGGTCATGGAACCTTTAGCAGCTGCTATACGTGCGAATGCTGATATTAGAGGGATTGCGGTGGGTGATGAAGAACATAAGATCTTATTGTATGCTGATGATATTTTATTTACCTTGACCCAACCGCACCATTCCTTAATGGAGGTGCTTCATGTTCTGACTGAATTTGGTACGGTGGCTGGCTTTAAAATTAATATTGACAAATCTGAGTTGCTTAATGTTTCCCTCCCGGACTCGCTAGTAACGGATTTACGTGCAACATTTTCGTTTCGATGGGCGGCTAAATCTATCAAATACCTCGGTGTACGTGTTTCCCGAAAACTTTCTGACCTTTTTGAATTGAATTACCCTCCGTTGTTACGAACTGTGTTTGCGGATTTAGATCGATGGGAGGGATTGCGCCTGTCTTGGATGGGTAGGATTAGTGCTTTGCGTATGAATGTGCTGCCTCGCTTTTTGTATTTGTTCTCCTGCCTACCTCTCTCAATTCCTAAGCGTTTTCTGCTTAGGCTACAACGGCGGGCCTTTGCTTATATTTGGACTCGTAAACCTCCTAGGGTAAGGAGGGAACGTATGTATTGGGACAGGTTACACGGGGGAATGGGAGTCCCTGATTTTTCTACATATTATTTTGCATCCCAACTACAAGGGCTGTTTCATTGGGCATATCCCTCCCAGCGCTGGGTTTCTCTGGAACAGGCTTTACAACCTACTTACCCTTTAGCAGCGCTGCCTTGGCTGTCTCTGGATATCCTTCGGGATCAGCAGACTGGGACGTCTTATGGGATGACATGTACTCTGCAGGCGTGGAGCCGGGTTCGACGAGCTTGGTTTCCACGACAGCGTTATTTCTATGCCACTCCCATTAGATTTGCCCCTGATTTTTTGCCTGCTAGAGATACTGTGATTTTTCGGCGTTGGGAGATGGAGGGACTTCGGGTCCTGGGTCAGCTGATAGTAGGTGGACATCTGATACCCTTTGCTGCCTTACAATCTATTTATGACCTCCCCTCGACAGATTTTTTTGCCTATGTCCAGCTTCGAGATTTTATGGTGAGGAGGGTGATCCCTGAGTGGGAGGGGGCAGACTCTGCTTTCCTTCAAGTGTTTAGGATGGGATCTGGGGTGGGCCTTATCTCACGACTTTATAGGGCACTTCTATACACTAGACCACAAGCCCGCACGTATGAACATCGTTGGGAACTCTTGCTGGGGAAGGCTTTTGATTTTCAGCAATGGGACTCCCTTTACAATACATTGTTAAGAGTTTCCTTAGCATCCCCCTTAGTTGAACAGGGATATAAGATGCTATTTCAGTGGTATCTTACACCAGAAAAGATACACCGATTTTATCACTGTGGAGATGGCCACTGCTGGCGTAAATGTGGGTGTTTGGGCACCTTTGGACATATCTGGTGGGATTGTGTTAAGATTGTACCCTTTTGGAAGATGGTTCAACGACTGCTTACTGATGTACTACATCTACCCATTCTATTGCGTATGGAAATATTTTTACTTAACTTTCCACTGGGGAGCTTGGATGTAGATCAGAATCATTTTGTGGCCTTAGTTGCAACGGCAGCTAGACTTACTGTGGCTACGTACTGGAAGCGCGACACGCTGCCTTCTCATACTGAATTGTTACATAAAATTGACCAAATTTACCTGATGTCTAAATTGACTGCTTTAAATAATGATTCCTGTGGCACGTTTCATCGCCAGTGGTCACGTTATGGCCTTTGGCGGGGTCTTCTTTGAGCTGTTGCCACTTGTATTTTCATTTTCCTAAGGTTTCTGGTTTATATTGTTTCACTCGGTGGGGGGTGGGGGGGGGATTATGTTGATTCTTATGGGCAATGTACTTGGATTGTTGGCATGCTGCCTGTGTATTGTTATCATTTTGCTCAATAAAATATTAAATTTCAAAAAAAAAAAAAAAAAAAAAAAAACGTATCTGTTTGCAAGTTTTTGTAAGATTATTTACATGGAAAGTTTTTGTGACGATTAACCTTTGTAGTTCCCTGTCGATGTTCAGCTTTTCTTAAATTTGTTAAACCCCACAGATCTGCAAGGTATTGCGTTATACAGATGTTATATGATGTTATGTAATAAGATGCAAAACACACATTTGCATATTTTACATCTCATTACTTCATAATGCACGGTGTCTTAAATATCACCGCACTCTTTTTGGAACCGCCGCATTAAAATCGCAGTGAGGGCCCAGTTAGCACAACTTAAAGCTCTTATGCTACTTGATGAATTCCCCCCCCCCCACCAATGTATTACTAATGTGATACTGTATCTTCTTTTCCTGTATAAGGGCCTCGATCAGATCTGGTCTTTATGATCCTGTCAAGGATTACTCATCATTATACACTAAAGAAAGTTTGAGTGCTTCCGAAAATGCCCCAAAACCTCTGAGATAAGGAAAGAAAGTGCTTTATTGTAACATGTTCCTGCAGGAAGAACAGACTTAATGCAAATGTTATTATTTTCAGAATACAGTTCATGTTTTAATGGTCTACTAGAGTCAATAAATTGTTTTCCATGGCTTGTACAATCAGTCTCGATACTGTATTTATGATGCTTTTAACTTGGAGTTCAGCCAGGTTTGTTTGTTTTTTTAAGCTTTACTGGGTTGTAAATTAAGGACCAGGGATCTATTCAGCTCTCTTCAGATGTATAATAGCTAACCATATATACAACCATATAGCTTTTCAGTCTATGCCACTTTCAAGTTCTGAAGGATTTATGAGTTTTGCCTAATTGACCAGAAGAATAAATAAAACAGACCTGTTGTGTGACCATATAACTGATTTATTTGCGCAGAAGGAAACCAAGTCTTAGATTCATATCATAACATCTTGGAAGCACACCTACAGATCATTTGAAACCTATACTAAACTTATTTCCCTGAGATTAAAATAAAATGTTTAGGTTTTGTTTTCAACTGCACTAACAGCATCCCTCATTTCTCCTTTCTAGAATATTCTGGGTACTATATAGAAGGTGTAGACAAGTCATCAGAGAGAAGCCTCCCATGATAGCATAGTAAATCATTGCTATTAGAAACTGAACTCCAATTTATATAAACTTGCTAAATATTTATGGTGAAGCAAGCCCCCCTTCCCCCAAATTGACTTGGAAGTATTGAAAGCATCTAGATGTAATGGAGGGGTTTGATTTCCAGACTTTTATTTATATCATGTGGCAGCCCTTCTTAGATCTTCCTTATGATTGCCTGGCTAAAGATTGAAAAAGATTCAATACATGGTATACTTTTAAAATGTCTCCCTTATGCTCCTAATTCAATAATATCTACTCATTCAGATACTATTATTATTCCAGGACAAACAGGCAGCATATTCTCAACAGGTGGGTGACGTTATCCACGGAGCCCCGGATCGGACAGCCTCGCAGGCAGACTTGCTTGAAGATTTTTTTAAGAGCTTGCGAGTGCCTTCCCGCCCAAGTTAGGGTGCACGTCTCCTCAGCGGGTCCTCAGTTCAACGTTTTCCGCAGAGCCGAGAAGTCCCGTTTTCTTCAGCTCTGCAGTTCTCCGTTGCTTTCTCGCACTGCGGCTTTATTATTTTCTATACCAAAATCGCTGTGCGGACGCGTCTTGTAAGTTACACTATTTAAAAAAAAAAAAAAAAAAAGTTTTATTTTTCTCCGCAGATTTTTGGTCGGCGGCCTCTGGGCTTAGGCCCTGCTGCCGTACCTTGTTCCCTCGCGGTTTCTTTTTTGTCATATGTCCCGGCCTCTTACCGGTCCAGTGTGGCCGGGTCATCTCAATCACTGACCCTCATCGTTGGTGTATTGCCTGCTTAGGACCAGAACATTGTCCCAAGTCTTGCCCACGCGGTGCTACCCTTCAACCTCGAGCCCTTTGCAGACGCTGTGCTAAAATTCTTCAACTATTTGGCACTATGGAGCAGTCTGCGGAGAAGGCCTCGACCTCGGAGGGGGGGGACCCCGCTGAGGAGACACACGCCCTAACTCGGGCGGGAAGGCACTTGCGCATGCGCGGTGCAGCACTCGTAAGCTCTTAAAAGATCTTCAAGCAAGTCTGCTTGCGAGGCTGTCCGCTCAGGGGCTCCGTGGATGACGTCACCCACCTGTTGAGAATATTTGCCTGCTGTCCCTGGATAACAACTGTTACGGTAAGTAACTGTGCTTTTCTACCATCCAAGATTTACAGACTGTTGACTGAGTTTTTACTAAAAACAGATGGATCTCCAAAATGTTGGCCCCCTTTTATCAAGCCACGTTAGGGTAAATTCTATGAGCGTCAGAGTTTTTACCACAACAGCCGGCGATAAAGAATCCTAACACGGGTTAATAAAAGGGGGGCCTTTAACATAACATAACATTATACTTATACAACACGTTACTAAAATGTTCTACGCAGTTTACAAAAGATTATAAACATTAAACATAATCGTCTATTTGAATGAGTCAGCTAGTCAGGTTTTTAGCTGTTTTCTGAAATGCCTGTAAGAAACAGCTGTGAGCAACAATGATCGAAATTCTTTTTCATGAGAAGCTGCCTGAGATGCTAAAGAGTGAGTTAGGAATTTCTTGCTTTTACAACCTTTTACAGAAGGGAAATTGAACAGAGCATGAGTTTTTCTACTGCATTTGTGCGTAGCTATGGAAAAACTATATTAGCCAGATAAGTAGAGGCTGCACCATATAAAATCTTGTAACAAAAACAGCTTGAACAATACCCGAGCTTCCACAGGCAACCAATGCAATTTGCAATAAAATAACGTAACGATCGTATTTCATCAATCCGTAAATCAATCTAACTGCTGTGTTCTGTATCAATGATACTCTCAATAATTCCTTCTTAGTAACTGATAAATAAACAATATTGCAATAGTCAAGGAGACTCAACAGTAATGACTGGACCAATAATTTAAAGGCTGAAAATTCAAAATAGGGTCTAATTGTTCGTAGTCGCCATAAAGTAAAATAACTTTTACGTACAACAGCATCTATCTGGGTTTTCATAGTAAGGTGTTTATCTAATACGATTCCTAAAATTTTAATCGTTGGATGGATTCTATAAGATGTTGAAAATATATTGATGGAAAGTTCATGAAAAATTTTGGTAGGAGATGCTACAAAGAACTTTGTTTTATCAGAATTAAGCTTAAGTTTGAATTACTGCATCCAAAGATTCAACTTTTCCATTACAGTCTCAATTTGAGTAGTAATTTCTTGATTGTACACTAGGTCAATTACTTGAAAATGATACCTTAATATCTTTTTCTCAGATTATGGATAAATTTTGTTTGCCTAGTTCAGAATATGTCCATTGGATACAACTTCAACTCTGCTTAAAGAGAGAATTCCAACCATTTTCTTTTTGTTCTGACTGTTCTGTGGGATGTTTATAATAAAAATAATAATAAAAAAAAAGAAGCAGGTCTTACTAAAGACATCCTATTCAAACCTGGACATTTCCTTCCCTTTGAAAACTGATATTGGGTGTCTTGATTTTGGGACCTCCATAGTCTCATCCAAAACACACCCACAACACTTTGCTTTTCCACCACCTGCATTTTCTACCTTTGCAAAATGGGATTTGGATGTTTGAAGCACATTTCAGCAGTTTAGGATGTCCATATGCTTCAAAAATTAGTGCTTCTGGGTCCCAAAAGCACACAGACTTGCCGAAAGTCATACATGTAGTGACAGAAGGGAGCCTTAAGTTCATTACCATTGTCGTGTTTGACTTATTCTTGCTATAAACCATCTTGAATGAATTCCTTCAAAAAGGCAGTAAATAAATCCTAATAATAATATTGTACACAGTGACATAGTAAGGGGGGGTGCGGGCCACCCCGGGTGCCAAGTCAGTGGGGGTGCTGGCTCCACTCCGTCCTGCCCTGACACACCATGCCACCCTCTAACCATCCCTCCCCCCCCCAACCCTGTACCTCCGTATTATCTTCACTAGTGTGAGCAACTTGTACCAACCTGGTTCCCATCTGAATCACTTCCGGGTCACGGGGCCAGGAAGTGATGTCAAAGGGAATCCAATGCTGGCACGAGGCGCATGTTTGCAGAAGCCACTCGCAGCGACGAAGATTAAGAGTTATGGGGGGAGGGAGAGCGCACGTGTGGAATGAGGGGATCGCAAGAAAGAGCGGGAGCGCAGGGGGAGCGTCACCGCCCCGGGGATCTCCTACTGAAAAGGTATGACGGGATATAAATAAAACTATCCCTTACTACATCACTGAATGTGCAGAAGTTCCGTTTTCATTGCTCATTAAGTCTTGATATACCAGCAGATCACAACAGGACAAAGTGGTTCCAACAGGACAAAACAGAGTAGAAAAGAACGACAAAATCAATAGGAAAGCAAACACAGTCACCAAGAGGACACACTTGGTGCATCTGGGCATAATGAAATACCTGTTTGTGATTTTTGTGATATATCCCTATAATGGATTACTCTAATAAGGATGTCATTAAAGTGGTTTTATATGTACAGCATGGTACCAGACATATAACTACTATCTGAATATCGGGCCCTGAATCTCGAGTCCAGCCATTTTGACTTTTTCTACCTCCTCCTTCTATCAATCAAGTTAAAATCCAGATGTGGCAGACCCTGACCTCATTTCCTTTTCTGCAAATAAAGGCTGACAAGGATCTCATTAGAGGAATATTCCATCCTTCTGCTTGCTAAGATGATAGGGTCAGCGCTGTAATACCTATGCAGTTTGAGAGGTGTGAGTGAGCTTGTCTCCAGCTTTTAACAGCCTCCCACTGTGCAGCGAATGCCAGAGCCATATGCTTTTCTGCAATTAAAGCCAATTTCACCCGTGTAAACAAGTGTTTGTATTCAATACTGTCAGTTTGCTTGAGAAGCAGACGTGAGCAAGGAGTTATTTATCCACACGCGGAATAAATAACCACGTTTCCTGCTGTTCCAGGTTTGCACTGACAACACAAGCCAGGCTGGATTAAAGACCACCAGGATTTGCTTTTGCTTAAAGCAAATGAATTCCGTGGGCTGCTAACTTTTGTAGAGCACTAAGCGGACAATTCTAAAAGGGTGGGCCCTTCTTTTAGGTGATGCGGTGACAGCCTATTCCGTAATAGTAGGGGTTTCCCCAGACATGTCTTCCTTTTGAGGACATGTCCGGGGGTCTGGGTTTTGAAAAGCTTTCCTTCGGGCGGATTCGACGTGATGATGTCACGTGCACGCATACATGCGGATGACGTCATTGCGTGATGTCCTGCCTGACATGAGCAGACTGCGGGGGCGGGGCTGGGGTGAGATTGGAGGCGGGGCCAGGACGGATTTGGGGATGTGGTGGGGCGGAACCAGGGCTTGGTGGGGCGGGGATGGGTGGAACTTGGCGGGCATGTGGGGCGGATCTAGGAATCTGTATTTTCCAGGTAGAAAATCTGGTAACCCTACATAATAGCATCTGGGCATCTAGAGCTGAAAGGGGTGTTCCCAACTCCTCATCAATATTAACCTTGCAGGAAAAGTGTTATATCCTATATAATAAAACCCTAAGCGCGCATGTCCCATTCCTGTAAGCTCTGCCTTAACCACAAAAGTCTCAAACACTTATGATTTTAAAGCATTTGAGGCTTGTGCACACGAGGACGGAGCTTGCAGGAATGGGGCAGGGACAGGAAAAGAACTCACGGGGACGGATTGGGAAATAGAGTTCCTGCGAGGACAGGGAAAAATTTCTCTCTGTGTTATTCTCTAGTTCTAGAGCCCACTGCAGTATTTCTGCTGCTATTTTTCCTAGGTGTGACTTGTGGAAGTTACTGCTATTATGGTATGGAAGAATTGCTCTGTAGGTCCTGAGTGACATTTGAGCGTTTTGGATTACTTTTCAGGATGCCTGGTACTGGGGAAAAACCCCTATAAGTGCTTCAATGCTCTATCATTGCATCTTCTCCGTTGGTAGAAAGAATTCCGTGAAAAACTAGTGATATAGACTTAATTGGTGTCAAAAATATATATAGGATAAGCAAAAAATATCTTAACGTATTTCAATAAATAAACTGAAACTTAGCTTGCACGGGTGATTAGGAAGCGGTCTCACTCCAGCAGGCTCTAACGCGTTTCATCGTTGGCTTCCTCAAAGAGCCTTCAAAAATCTGGAACAGAGTGAAACTTCTTCCTTCCTCGTCGTAATTATGGGTGACGAGGAAGGAAGAAGTTTCACTCTGTTCCAGCTTTTGAAGGCTCTCTGAGGAAGCCAACGGCGAAACGCGTTAGAGCCTGCTGGAGTGATACCGCTTCCTAACCACCCGTGCAAGTTAAGTTTCACTTAAAAAATCTGTGCATGCTTGTGTGCTAGTACAAAACCCAACATGGAAATCTGTTTGAAATGTATTTATTTAAGGGCCCCTTTTATCAAGCTGCACTAGAGGTTTTTCGTAAATGTTCTAAACTAAACTAAACCTTAAGTTTGTATACCGCATCATCTCCACAGAAGTAGAGCTCGGCACGGTTTACAGGAATTGGTATAGAAAGAAACTACAATGAAAACTGGAAGGACTTAGAAAGAGAGGTTTAGAGGGAATTAGTATATCAATGAGGGAGGGGTCATTGTATTTTAGAGAAGAGCCAAGTTTTCAGATGTTTTCGGGGCACGTGGGGTCTCTCGGAGACAAAAAGAGATAACGGTTATTGTGGATGGGCAGACTAGATGGGCCATTTGGCCTTTATCTGCCATCATGTTGCTATAGCCATAAAGTTCTATGACATCACAATGCAGGTGTAAAGAGCCTTGGCCAATAGGGAGAGGAGGAGATAGTGGATGCTGTAGATGGGCCATTTGGCCTTTATCTGCCATCATGTTTCTCTCCGTTTCTATGAGAGGCACCTGGAAAGCCAATGCCCCTCACCTGCTGAGTCCTGCTCCCATTTGTTGGGTCCTTTTAAATGTGGGGCCGGAGGACTGTGCTAGCTTGACTATGCTTTAATTTGGCCCTGAATGTTATCAATACTGACTGCACTATCTTGCTAATGATAAAAGCATCCCAAAGTGTTGACTATACATTACATAAATTTTATGCTTTGTCATGATATTATCAAAGCTCAACTTATGTCCACTCTCTCCTAAACTAATCTACGACAAAGGCATGAGTTATTGAGCTATTTTGCCATGTAACACTGCACGTATTCCATTGGTTCTTGCATAGATTTTCTAGCTGAAGGACCACAGCGTCTAAATAAATAATTTAGTCATGCTGGCTGTTCTACAGCTTGTACATTGTTCAAGTAATTAGCTCAGGTACTACTGGGACCAAAATGTTTACAACATGCTCAAAACGTTCAGGCCTAAGCAGAATATAATTTGTTATGGTTCCATTTTAATTTTATCCCGATAGGTCAGTGCATCTCAAATTGTGTGTCCTGAGACTCCAAGTGCGCCGAGGCACACTGAGGAGGAAGAGAGGCACTTGCAAGCTGACCTCCCTACGCAGTACAGTGCCAGCGCTGCCCAATTCGCCGAAGGCCTGCATGTTTCCCCCTTCTCTCTAGCGTCCTCCAGCTTCCCCCCTGGCCTCCCGGTTTCACCATTAAAGCTAATTACAGCAGCCTGCAGAGGATCGCCGGTAGGTAAAATGATTTTATTTTCAATATAGTGATTGAAATGTGTCAGTTTTGAGAATTTATATCTGCTGTTTATATTGTGTGTATATAAAAAATGAATGGAAAAAATTGCATTACAATTAGTAAAGGGGGCGGGATCTGGGGCAGAGCTTGGGTGGGCCTAGGGAGGTCTGTTGGGGTACTCAGTTAATATTTGTTAGACTTAGGAGGTACTTAGCTTGAAGTAGATGAGAAACACTGCTGCAGGCAATCAGCTGGCGCCAGTGCCTCTCCTTTTCTCCGGCCCTCTTCCCTGCTAGCACCCTCTACTGGCTTCTCAGGGTCATCACGGCGACGTCCGCGCACTTCTGGGTACCTCAAGCTGTGGCCACTATCTTTAGTGTGCCCTGGCTTGAGAAAGTTTGCGAGACACTGCGATAGGTGATACTATGATTGGGCAGAGTTAAACCAATATTGCACGAGCTTGAGGTCTATCGAACATGTCACACAAAGTTGCATTATTATAAAGTAGTAATGACTATAGTTAAGTTGACCAATGGGTTTCTCTGAAATTAAACCTAGAGAATAGCATCCAGAAGCGCTGGTGCGTTCAAAATGTCGCACATCTTTAAAGTCAAAGAAATCATGACAACCCTCATAAATTAATGTCATACAACATTAGAAATGCCAAATTTGTTCAGACCAAAAGTCCATTAAGTGCAGTATCCCAATTCTACTCAATCTGTAACATCTTTTAATCATTGTAAACCGCATAGAACTTCACAGTCCTGCGGTATATAAACTGTTATTATTCTTTATTATTATTATTTCTAACGGCTACCAATCCTGGTCAAAAGTACCCAGCGGGAACGTATTTTCCCGTCCAATCCCCGCAAGTTCTTTGCCTTCCTGTAAGCTCTGTCCTCATCTGCACAAGCCTTCGAGGCTTGTGTGGTTAAGGCAGGGAATGGGAAAGAGACGGTTACAAAACTCGCGGGGATGGGACGGGGAAAAAAGTGTCCCCGTGTTATTCTCTAACTCAAACATCAATAAACCTATTAGAAAGCTAAGCAATCCAGATTATTAAATATCTATCCTGAACAGAAAAAACAAGTCTGGAGGGAACATTGTGTTGGGTATCTGAACTGTTACGGACTGCTTTGTAACGTCACATGAAGGTTTTTGATGCTGCTTTTATTCTCTATAGGCTCCTTTTACTAAGCTGCGATAGCGTTTTTAGCACGCGCAGAATTTTAGCACGTGCTAAACCCGTGCTACGTGGCTAGAACTAGCACCAGCTCAATGTTAGTGTCTAGCGCGGGGGGCAATTTAGCCCGTGCTAAGTGCACGCTAAAACCACTAGCGCAGCTTAGTAAAAGGAGCCCTATGTCTATATGGGGTCCTTTTACTAAGGTGCACTGAAGATTAGCACCCGCTAAATGCGGCACCCATTATATTCTAAGGCCGCCTTAGCATTTAGTGCATGCTAATCTTTAGTGCGCACTAAATTAGTGTGCGCTAAATTGATGATTATCGTGTGCTAATTGATGATTAGCGTGCACTAATTGATTAGCGTGTGCTAATTGATGATTAGCGTGCACTAAATTGATGATTAGCGTGTGCTAATTGATGATTAGCGTGCACTAATTGATGATTAGTGTGCACTAAATTGATTAGAGCGCCTTAGTAAAAGGACCCCTATATGATTTGTTGTTACATGTAATGAAACAAATTTATGTTCAATCAGTTTGTAGTTGTATTTAATTTTTTTATATCCATATTACTATTGCTTTTATGTATTTATTCACATTTTAAATATGTTTATTTATTGTTAATTGTGGTATTGCTTTTCCTTCCATATGGTGGCCTTGGCATCTCTCGCTGTGTAAATATTTATGTACCTGAAGTATTGGATTTTCTACCTATAGCAGCAATATTTCTCTCACTTATAATTTCAGCTTGTCTCATTACTCTTTTCCCTTTTTTTTTCCAGTGCTTTGTACTTTTCAAATTAGATCCCTTTTCCTCCTGTTGTGTCTCTCATGTAGTTAAAGATTTTTTTGACATTTCCTACATTTCTTCCCACTCTCGGTACAGATATTAATTTTCTAGTGACAGAAGTGTTGTTTTTCAAAGAGCTGCCTCAACTGAATTCCTTGACTTTCACACCCTTCTTTTTCTTCTATCATTTAGAAACTTGAAGTCTCGTCTTTAGAAGGCTTATAGCCCTGTGTCATACCTGATCCTCTTTAACAAGTCCACACTGGCTGTTGTATTATTCTCAACAGCCAACGTAACTCCCATACTGGCTCCATTGTTCAACTGTGTGACTTCTGTTATATAACTTCTGACTCTTGGTTCAACTTCTGGTGCTGTCTTCACCAATAATAACAAGAGGCCAGTGGAAATGGCCTTCTCAGCCCCTCTTGTCCTACAGATCCTCTGCAGGAAGGTCAGAGTCAGTACGTGATAGATGCTGCTATGCCTGCCTTTTGGATTAATAAAAGTAACCCTCTATGGAGAAAGGTATTTTGGTTACCTCAGCTGATCAGAGGCGTAGCCAGAAGTCTATTTTGGGAGATCCCAAAGGTTGATTGAGGAGGCCAGGTGGTCTTTCCCCTTCTACCTCCCCTTATCATCCCCCCCCATGTCACTTCCACTAGGGTGACCAGGTTACCCATTCCAGAAGGGAAACTTTTTGGCCAGTACTGGTTTTGAAATTATATCCCAAAGCAGTGTAGAATTTGTAGTTCGTGATTCTATCTGTTGAAATCAGTGCTGCAGTTCCCATAATGCACCAAGATGAGGGTGGCAGAAATCCAAGACCGGACAAAAAGCCTCCCGTCTAGAATGGGTAACCTGGCCACCCTACTGCCACCACATTATAATATACCATTGCGGTCAGGAAATACTGGGCCCCACCAGCCAAAGACGTCTCCTGTGTGAATGCCACCTGTGATGGAGGCACAGCACAAGCGAGACTTGCGCAGATGACATATTCAGCTGGCAGGGCTGAGCATAACTCCCTCCCCTCCCCTGAGCAGAATGTGAGGGGACACTGGCTCCCGAGGTCCCCCCTGTGGCTATGCCACTGATTGAACTCCCTCTCTTCCATGAACTGCTGTACAGATTCTCATACTACTTCAGAGCTGCCAAGGGGCCCACTTTTTGAGAGGGAGCTTTTCTTAGATGTCCCAGCCCCACCCATTCTACCTCATGGTTCCACCCCCACCACAATGTTTGGGCAGTACAAAAGTCGTTGATGCTGACGTTCCCACACATGCTCAGTTTAGGAACTTGGAAATGGAGTGTGTGGCACAGTGGTTAGAGCTAGAGCCTCAGCAGCCTGTTGTGGGTTTGAATCCCTCACTGCTCCTTGTGACCCTGGGCAAGTCACTTAATCCCCTCATTGCCCCAGGTACATTAGATAGAGTTTGAGTCTACTGGGACAGATAGGGAAATATGATAAAGTACCTGAATATAAAACCCACTTGAGATATAAAAAATAAACATACCTTTTATTGGAGTAGCCTAATACATTTTTTGATTAGCTTTCAGAGGCCAAAATCTCCTGCTTCAGCCAGGACAGTATACTGCTATTATGGTATTCTCTTCTGATCTGAGGAAGGAAATGTTGGTTTCTGAAAGCTACTGTAGTTAGTATTTGAGCGTCTTATGGTGATAATTATCAAACATTTCCCAAGACGTCCAGAATGGAACTTAGACATCCAGAGCTAGACCTGTTTTAAAAGCTTCTAAGTGCCAAAAAGGAACCAAAACTGACCAGATGACCTCTGGAGGGATTACATAATAACCGCCCACATTCCCTTAGTGGTCATTGGCCCCATCCTACCCCATGAAGATCTGAATGAAACAGTACATACCTGTCTCTAGAACAGCAACACCTGGTATGGGAAAGTCTAGTAGAACATCTCACAGGGGTCTTAAGTAGCCTGGTGGGTGGACTAGTGAACCATAGAGAGGAGGACCCTGAAACATAAGCCTCTCTAATCACGACATTTATAGTGGAAAGTGTGAGGCCACCAAAATCCCTAGTATACTGCCATATACTCTAGCATCTCCAAAGGACTTACCAAGAAACTTCAAAGCCTTCAAAACCTTGAAATCCGATTACTCTGTAAGGTCAACAGATGCTAAAGAGTGAAATGGGGATGCTCCACCTTTCCAGCTTGGACAGCAAAATATCCAAGCTAAGTATGTATCTTCTTTGGATGAGGTGCCCTTTACTATAATCAAATACTGAATGGATATTTTTTAATATATCAATTGGTAGTTGAAATGAAGAATTTAGACTTTATAAAATAACAAGAAACAAGAAAAAAAAACTTTTATGGATAGATGAAAGATAAAAAATAAGGGTTTTTGGCTAATGATAGCTTGCATATGGCTACCACCTCAAGACAAGTTCTAATTCCAGACAGCTGCGAGCGCTTAAAGTCTTTTCCCTTAATTTAAAAAACTAGATCTCGCACATATGTATTATTATATTAGAAGGGATAGTAGTGTTTATTCAAGTCTTTGAGAGGGTTAGATAGGTCAACAGATACACACATGTAACCCCATTATTACAAATGCCTCATTGGCTTCCAGTAGAGGAACAAATTACATTTGAAATTCTCTTTCTCACTTTCAAAGCTCTTCGATATGAGTCACCTGAATATCTTTGTCAGCTGTTTCCTACATTCCATCTCGTAGTCTCCGCTCTACAAATGAGCCTAGATTAGTATGACCGATCCCCCGTCTTGCACTTCTTCAATCAACCAACTAACTTGCGGTTAGTGTCACCATCTTTTTACAAACCAGGCGACCTGACACGGTCCGTGTTTTGGTTAACACACCTTCATCAGGGATCCCTAATATGGAAGGTATCACATCAAACCGCAGCAGAAATAAACATGAGCCTGTGTAAAAAGTAACTGGTCGCTGCAACAGTAACTCCGTGAAGGGTTAATAGAAGCATTGATGAGATGGTAGCTCAGTCCTTGTGTATTAGCTCTTTATGAAACACTCCTTGACCTACATAAACTCTTGTATAATTGTTCTTATCCTATTAATTATATTGTAGTTTCCTCTCTTATTTTTAGATTGTACACCGCCTTGCTCTGTTTTAAACAGCTATAAGTGGTATAGTAAGTTACAAATAAATAAATAAAATATAGGTGCCACCAACATCCCTAAGGGCTATTGGGGTGGTAGACACATGGGTATAGTAGGTTTGGGGGGAGTTTTGGAGGGCTCACTATAAATTATAAGGGAGTTATGGTGAGATATATATCCTTCACCCTTTACGTGAAGTTCACAGCAGTTCCCTCTAAGGTGCCCTACTGCTCTGTTGGCCCATGTATGTGGCCAGTCCATTACAATGCTGGCCCCTCCCATGTCCAAATGGTCTGGATGTGGACATTTTGAACGTGGATGTTTTTGTGGTCAAAAAAGGCAAAAAAAAACCCAAGTTAGGCCATGACGTCCAACTAGGTCATTTAAAAAAAATGTGGACATCTAGAGGTTTCAAAAATGGACGTTTCCCTGCCCCGACTTTTGGACATCTTGCGGGAAACATCCAAAGTTGGACTTAGACGTTCTATTGAAAATGCCCCTCCACATATCCTGTGGTAGTTTAAATATGCTTTAAGGCAAGGTAACCTGTATTGGTGCCCTTTAATTCATGTTAAGGGTCCAATAAAGTGGGTTATTCTAAAACAGTTTAGTAACTTCCCCACATACAGTATGTGCCTAACCATTTAGGTGTGTGCACTTACACCAGCCATAGAGCTGTTGTAAATGCTTACTACTAAATGCCTGAAATATTCTGTAAGTTACACATTGTGACAAACCTACAGCAATCCCAAGGTATATCACAGAGAAGTATAGGAAAACATATAAACCCCGGTGCAGAAGGGCAGACCAGGTCAGAGCCCATGACAGTAATTTAGCTGATTACCCTATGTGCAGTGAAGATGAGACTGAGACAGAACAAGAAAGGTTTGCTTTACCTGAGGCAATGCAAAGCAAAGCAGAAAATCTCTGCCCTACTATTATCTAGTTCCTGTAAGGCAGAAAACAGACAAACAGTTTTCCCTCAGAGAAACGTCCCAGACTGAGGAAGGAAAGCCCTTCCCTCCACTGAAGCTGAGGGGTGTGTGTGATTTTTTTTTCCTTCAGCTTAAAGCAAGGCTCAGCAGGGAGCAGGGAGGAGAGACAGGAATCTCAGAATGGGACTGAGCTTACCCCAGACCAGGCAGTGCAGCTTCTCAGCCCTGACTGGGAAATGAGGGAAGAGCGCCCCCGTTCCTACCAGGAACACCCCGGAGACCATACCCAAAGACTTTGGAGCCCTGGGTGAGAAGCTGAGGCAGTTGGGAGCGCAGGTGGTCTTCTCATCAATCCTTCCGGTAAGAGGCAAGGGTAGAGCCCGGGAGGAGCGTATCCAGAGGACTAACGAGTGGCTACATGGATGGTGCAAGGAGATGAACTTTGGATTTCTGGACCATGGAGAGGCACTGCAGGGACTTCAGGGGCCAGATGGACTCCACCTGACCAGAAGAGGTAAGAACGTCTTCGGACGTCGACTAGCCCGCCTACTTCGAAGGGCTTTAAACTAGGTAAGTTGGGGGAGGGTACCCACTCATACTCTGGAGCAGTAAGTAACTATCCCGAGGAGGTGAGTCGCCATTCTGAGTCTGAGGTAAGTGCACACACTGTAAACAATACATTAGGGGTCACACTAACTCAGGCGGGGAACTCTGTACAGGGACATAGCAATGCACACAGTTTGGGCAATAAAATTCTGGATTTAGAGACGGAAATAATGAACGCCGACCTAGACGTAGTGGCGATATCCGAAACCTGGTTCACGGACTCACAGGGTGGGATATGGTTATACCGGGTTACAACTTACTCCGACGAGACAGGGAGGGCAAGTTAGGAGGAGGGGTAGCTCTATACACTAGAGAAGACATCAAAACTACCATAATCACAGATGTCAAGTACACCGGGGAATCCCTCTGGGTAAACCTGGCTAGAGGAAACGAAAAATGCCTGTATCTTGGTATGATTTATAGACCTCCAAGACAACAGGTGGACAAGGATATGGAATTAATCAAAGACATCGAAAACATCACCTTGTGTGGGGACACAGTACTGTTAGGGGACTGCAATATGCCCGACGCAGATTGGAATGCACTTACCGCACAAACTAGTGGCAGCAGAAGGTTGTTAACCTCCATAAAGTGTGCATGGCTCAAACAATTAGTATTGGAGCCCACTAGGGACCAGGCGTTACTAGATCTGGTACTCACCAACGGAGAAAGCGTATCGGAAGTTTCGGTTGGTGATATGCTGGCCTCTCTATCATGTCTCCTCTCTCTCTACGTTCCTCGAGTGAGTATAGCTGCAATTTATTCAGCCTTTCCTCGTACGGGAGATCTTTGAGTCCCAAGACCATCCTGGTGGCCATTCGTTGAACCGACTCAACTCTCAGCACATCTTTTTGGTAATGTGGCCTCCAGAATTGTACACAATATTCCAGATGAGGCCTCACCATGGATCTGTACAACGGCATTATAACTTCGGGCTTCTGGCTGATAAAACTTCTACGGATACAACCCATCATTTGTCTTGCCTTCGATGAAGCCTTCTTCACTTGATTGGCAGTCTTCATGTCTTCGCTAATGATCACCCCCAAATCACGTTCTGCCTTAGTCCTAGCTAAGGTCTCACCATTTAGTGTGTAAGTTCTGCATGGATTCCTGCTGCCAAGGTGCATGACCTTACATTTTTTAGCATTGAAGCTTAGCTGCCAAGTCGAGGACCAATGTTCCAATAGAAGTAGGTCCTGCATCATACTGTCTGGCAAAGTGCTCTTACTTATTATGTTGCATAGTATGGCGTCATCAGCGAATAATGTGAGTTTACCCTGAAGCCCCTGAGTCAGATCTCCTACGAATATGTTGAAAAGGATCGGGCCCAAGACCGAGCCCTGCGGCACTCCACTGGTCACCTCTGACGTTTTTGAAGGGGCACCGTTCACCACCACTCTCTGAAGTCTACTGTTTAGCCAATCATTGACCCATGCAGTTAATGTTTCTCCCAGTCCCATTGATTTCATCTTGCTTAATAATCTGCGGTGTGGGATGCTAACAAAAGCTTTAATGAAGTCCAAGTACACGACGTCTAGGGACTCCTCCCATCCAGTTTCCTTGTTACCCAGTCAAAGAAGCTAATTAGATTGGATTGGCAGGACCTTCCCTTGGTAAATCCATGTTGGCGGGGATCCCGTAGATTCTTCTCGTCCAGGATCGTATCTAATTTATGCTTAATTAGTGTTTCCATGAGTTTACTCACTATGGATGTGAGACTCACCGGTCTGTAATTCTCAGCCTCTGTCCTGCAGCCCTTTTTGTGGAGTGGGATGAAATTAGCTGTTTTCCAGTCCAAGGGGACTCTTCCCGTACTCAAGGAAAGATTGAAGAGCACGGATAACAGTTCTGCCAGGACATCACACAGCTCTCTAAGCACCCTGGGGTGTAGATTGTCCGGTCCCATGGCTTTATTCACTTTGAGTCTTGATAGTTCGCAGTAGACGCTGCTGGGTGTAAACTCGAAATTCCAGAACGGGTCTTCTGAGCTTTGCCTTGCTTGCAACTGTGGACCTGACCCCGGCGCCTCGCAGGTAAAGACTGAGCAGAAGTATTCGTTTAGTAGTTTGGCTTTATCGGAATCCGATTCTGCATAAGTCCCGTCTGCTTTCCTAAGGCGTACTATCCCATCTGTGTTTCTTTTCCTATCACTGATGTCCCTGAAGAAGGATTTATCCCCTTTCTTAATGTCCTTTCCTAGATTCTCTTCTATTCGAAGCATGGCCTCTCTGACTGCCGTTTTGACAGCTTTGGACCTGGCCAGATAGTCTTCTTTTGCCTCTCCTCTTCCTGATTATTTGTAGGAAACAAATGCTTTTTTATTTTTTTTTAACGAGGTCCGAGGTTTCTGTAGTGAACCACTGGGGTCTGTTATTTCTCCGTCGTTTGCTTACTGTTTTTATAAAGCGATTTGTTGCTTCAAGTAAGGTAGATTTCAGGTTTGACCACATAACTTCTCCATTATTGGTTTCAGCTTGTGGAGAGGGATGTTGGAAACTGTGGAGGTTGGGTGAAGTATTGGAGACTTGTGTTGTATAACTCCCAACCATTAATGAAACAGAGTTAAATAGTGCCCTCTTTAGTGTGAATGCACTTTATATAATAATGGCACTGAAACTGTTGCTTTTATTTTTTTTTTTTGGGGGGGGGGGGTGGAGGTGGTTTAATGTTGATGGCAAAAAAGTGCAAGGAGGAGTTTAGGCTCTTTGTTTGATGCGCAGTATGGTTCCAGACAGCAATTTAATTGTCTTTCCTGCTACAGCATTGCTGCTCTCTGGAGGAGTTTAAAACATGTCAAACAGGGAGCCGACATAATGAGCCTGCCAGAATTAAAGAAGGAGCAATCTAATTTAAGATAATGAGTTCTGCTGAAAATTTAATGCTATCGTAACAATTTTTGCCACCGCAGTCCATTCAAGCAAAATTGAAATGCGCTCCTGGGAACTGCACTTAGCTCTCCCTGACCTTCGGACTTGGTATTCCTTGTCAAAAATACAAAGTGACACACCTGCAAATACTCTAAATGCTGCACCATTCTAAAAATGGCAAAAGGAGAGACGTGAGCGGAGCAGAACACTGTAAATCTCAGCATCCCTGATGTGATTTTCATGCGCAAAGGCTGATTTCCTTGTTGGAAATGGCTGTTATAAGATCACACAGATATATGTTAAACACATATACTGTAAGTACGGGTGCTGATGAGAAGACGTGTAGCTAGTTTTAAGAAAGGTTTGGACAAGTTCCTGGAGGAAAAGTCCATAGTCTGTTATTGAGAGAGACATGGGGGAAGCCACTTCTTGCCCTGTATCGGTAGCATGGAATGTTGCTACTCCTTGGGTTTTGGCCAGGTACTAGTGATCTGGATTGGCCATCGTGAGAACGGATTACTGATGCACCACTGGTCTGACCCAGGAAGGCTATTCTTATGTTTTATGAGGATGCTGAGTAGATGCTGCTGGAAGTGTAGCTGGGCTGGAGCTATAGTGGATTTGTGAGGTATTTGGGTATCTGAATATACGTAGTACTGTATTTTGATTTCTATATGAGAAAGGGGAGCAGATAGTTTTCTAACGTGACATTTGAGCACAGACATGACGGGATATTTCCCAGAATCTTGGGCCAAATCAAAAATAGCAATAAGGGATAAAGAGGATTTGCTACAGATTTGGCGAGTCACATTAAGCTAACTCAGCTTTGATCAGGAAGATGTCACTAGGACATAAATTTTACCCTTGAAGATGACCTGTGCTACACTCATATGGAAATCTTTTCAAAGTATTCTTTTTAATATATATAAAAAATACTTCTTCTGCATAATTTTATGAAAAGTCCTAAGCAGTTAAGTCACATAAGCAAATATATTGGCTTTCTGCATTTTTAAGAGAAGATATATGCTTCGCTAAAACATACCTGCTCCAAGAGAGCTCTGAATATACACATATACTCAAGAGGAGGGATTTAGTTAAGGTGCCAGGATGATCCACACTAAGCTAGTATTCTGCAAAGGGTATTCTTATTTATTTATTTTTAACATAGTAGATGACGGCAGATAAAGACCCGAATGGTCCATCCTGGTGGTCTAGCGGGCTTTCGGGGCAGGAGCGATCTTCCTACGCTCCTGCCCCGTGCAGATCACCCATACAAAATGGCTGCGGGGAGTTCCCGTCGTAGTCTCGAGAGACTACGGGAAATCACGTTGCGTATGATCACGCACAACGTCAATCATTGATGTTGTGCGTGATCATACGCGACGTGCAGGTGGGACGACACTCGGCTGCGTGGGCTCTCATAGGCTCTCCAACATGCGGAAGGACCGGTGTGGAAGGCTGACTGGCGGACGGAAGAGGAATCCCCCCGAAGCGGCAATGTGTGGGCTCAGCGGCTGGCGGATTGAGGAGGCGTTTCCTTGAGACGGCGCTGCAGCATCCGGCACCCGACAGATACACACCCCTGGGCCACCCCTCGCCACTTCCTCAGCACCTTTTGGGTTGTGGAACAAATTGTCAGCGTTGCCATTATGGCCTATGGGGAAAGTTGCTTTGATATATGAGTACTTTGGATTACGAGCATGCTTCTGGAACAAATTATGCTCGTAAACCAAGGTACCACTGGTACAAGGTCTCTCCTCTTGCACGCTGGACAAAACAAAATTGCTTATACGTATAAATTTCATATAATTTTCAGGAAAATGCTGCCAATTGAGCTTTCAGTTCACAAAAATGCCTCCCCATCTGTGTGAACTTTAGAAAAGGCTCTAGCGAAAGAAAGGTTAGATTAGGATGAAAGTTATACAAAAGGAGAAATGGGATTTCTCTTCTCTGGGGCATCCTTTCATTTAGGCTGTATCAAACCCCAAAATGTACACGGTCTAATACCATTTCATGCCTGAGTAATTGAGTTCCAATGATATATTCAGTAGATGAGGATTTTCCAGGTGACTACACCAGAAAAAAACAACATTTAGAAGATACACACTAGCCAGAACTCATTATACTGGAAAGCAATGAACCAATTTAAACGTTGTTCCTTTACTGGCTTACAAAGACGAGAATTTTTGCTGCTTTCTGACTCCAGCCTTTGGCACCTACATGCATCTTAAATCTGATTCCATTTCTTCAGCTGCAGGAACAAAGCGTTGGACTGAATGCTCAGGTGCTGTGTTCTAACGGAATCCAGCGATATCTTTCATAAGCATTTTGAGGGCAATTCTACAACAGATAGACACCTGACGGGGGGAATTCTATAAACGGCATCTTAACTTAAGTGCCAGTAGACGCCCTACCAGTGCCTAAGAGGGGAAACGTCGTTTCAAATGCTACTTAAATAAAATGTCAAAATGCCTGCTGGCGCTTAAACAAACAGCACCAGAATTACGCCTAATGCCACTGTAGGTGTGGCTAATGCTGGAAGTGGTGTTAGGCACTCATAAGCACCTCCAGAGGCACGATTCCCGTTGAAGGTAGTATCTGGAAATGTAGGCCTCGAAAACCATGGGCTACCTTTGACGAAGGCACAATTTAATAAACTGCACTGTTGTGTGGTTGACATGCGATTGGTGGCTGCTTTTAAGGTGTGTGTGTGTGTGTTGACTTAGCGGGGGTTTAAAAAAGACTTGGATAGTTTCCTAACAGAAGTCCATAGACCATTATTGAGATGGCTTGTAGGCCTCCGGAGCGCATCTACAGAGATGCACAGCGTGTCTGTGGAGATATGTAACAAAGCTTAAGCACGCCAAAGATGGGGCATGGGCGGGGCTTCACTTGGGCGGGTTTAAGCATCGCTACACATCTACATAGACGGGAGACAGACACCTTAAATGTAGGGCCTGCAAATTCTGGCCTACATTTTGGGTGTCCAACCGGGACTGTAAACACGATTCTCTTATGGATGTCAACACGTGATTGACAAGAGATCGACGGCCACTTAGGCGGCCGCCAATGTCGGCGTCCAAAAGAGAATTAGGCCCTTTTTGTAAGCAACTACTTTGTTTTCTTTTTTCCTAAATTTTATTATCCATCAACTTGGTGGCGTAGTAAGGGGGAGGTGGGTCTGCCCTGTGCGCCATCATGGTGGGGGCGCTGTCACCCCTCCTCCTCTCCACCCCCTGTCTTTTTCCACTCCTTTCCCCCCTTCCCCCACTGAATGTGCACCCCCTTCCCTTCCCTTCCCTGTACCTCTATTCATTCACCGACGCGTGTAACAACTTCACCATGCTTCTCGTGACCGCATTGGCTCCTGCTGATGTCACTTCTGGATGCCACACATAGGAAGTGACGTCAGAGAGGACGTGGTCACGAGGAGCATGTTGAAGTTGGTCACAGCGATGAACTAGAGGTATGGGGGAGGGAAGAGGGTGAGTACGTGGCTCGGGGTTGGGGAGGGAGCGGGGGTGGAGATGAGGGCGGGGGAGGGATGCCATTGCCCTCGCTACGCCACTGCATCAACTTACCTTACTTTTCATGTCAGCAATTTAGTCTGTATACTGATACCTCCTTGACATAATGTGAGATGATTTGGGGGTCCTTTTACTAAGGCGCACTAACTGATTTAGTGCGTGCTAATAATTTGCACTCTAAATCAGTGTGCCTTAGTAAAAGGACCCCTTGGTTACTAATGACTAGGATTAACAGTAAAATAACACATCTTAAGAGTAGCCCATGTTAGTAACAGTAGCACAATTAAATAAGATCCTACATGGCATTCTTCTTCCCCTAATTCCACTATCCTGGAATTCTTCGAGACCTGACACTACCAGATCCGCCCACAAACTCAAACTATCTTTCCACTCGTTAAAAGGCATCATGTATGTAGGTAAATTGGGGAAATCTCTTTTCTTCAAATTCACTGAGCTTTGGAATAACCTCCCTGCCCCGCTGCGGAACCTAGGCTCATTCCAATTATTCCGAAAGCATCTGAAAACCTGGCTTTTCTCCAAAACGTAAAGCTATCTATTTCAAATGTAAAGCTAGCTATCCTCTTCATAACCTCTAATTCTTATTATGTCCTTCCCTCATTTATTGAATTACCTGTAAACCGTGCAGAGCTCTATCTTTATGGAGATGATGCGATATACAAACTTAAGGTTTAGTTTAGTTTCTCTTCCTCTCTCTCTTTTTTCTCTCTCTCTCTCTTCTCTCTTTTCTTCTCTCTCTCTTCTTGTTTCTCTTTCTCTCTCTCTTCTTGTTTCTCTTTCTCATTCTCATTAAAAAATCCCTTTTTTAACCTCCCTGCCCCGCTGCTGAACTTAGGCTCATTCCAATTATTCCGAAAGCATCTGGAAAACCTGGCTTTTCTCCGAAACATAAAGCTAGCTATCCTCTTCATAACCTCTAATTTCTTATTATGTCCTTCCTTCATTTATTGAATTACTTGTAAAACGTGCCAAGCTCTATCCTTATGGAGATGATGCGGTATACAAACTTAAGCTTTAGTTTAGTTTAGTTTAAATAAGCTTTCAACTGCCTCCAAAATGTAGCCACATTATAGATCCATGGTGAGACCCCATCTGGAATACTGTGTACAATTCTGGAGGCCTCATTACCGCAAAGATGTGCTGAGACTGGAGTCGGTCCAGCGAATGGCCACCCGGATGGTCTCAGGACTCAAGGACCTCCCGTACGAGGAACGGCTGGATAAGTTGAGGCTATACTCACTCGAGGAACGCAGAGAGAGGGGAGACATAATCGAGACGTTCAAATATCTCACGGGCCGCATCAAGGTGGAAGAAGATATCTTCTTTTTCAAAGGTCCCACGGCTACAAGAGGGCATCCGTGGAAAATCAGGGGAGGGAAGCTGCACGGTGACACCAGAAAGTACTTTTTCACTGAGAGAGTGGTAGATCGCTGGAATGATCTTCCACTTCAGGTGATTGAGGCCAGCAGCGTGCCCGATTTTAAGACAAAATGGGATCGTCACGTGGGTTCTCTTCACAGAGAAAGGTAGGGGTGGGTCATTAAGGTGGGCAGACTAGATGGGCCGTGGCCCTTATCTGCCGTCTATTTCTATGTTTCTAGACAAAAGTCACAACTCTCATGGTAGAGAGCTCCACAATAATGGACTTATGGGCAGATTTGGCAAACATCGTACAAGCAATGATCTGATGGCTTTAGCAGTCAGGATAACTGATAAAACTTTGACAGTGTGATGACAGCTCCTGAAACCTCGTTACTCAAAGCTTTACACATTAATGTGGGAATCTTAAATTTTATTCTTCAGGTGAAGACGAGGAATGCTGTAACACATGTAGTCCCACTTTTTCAAAACGATGCATATATTTTCCATGATGAGAAAAAAATAACCTCAGATACAAATCTCCATGGATACCTTATCTTGGGCAATTTTCATAGAGAAAGTACCTTCATTCATATAAGTCATGAAATTCATATCGGCACATCACTTATCATTTTAAGGGATGTTCTGTCTGCTTTATCACCTTATCTCTAATGTACAAAATATATTAAAATATAATTGGCACTATAGGCAAGCTATTGCCAGGACAATGGATTTTTAAGACTAGAAGAACCTTTCTGCAAGCACAGTGAGAATCATTTTCGAAAAGCAATTTTCCAAACCATCAATTTGTTTGAAACGATCAACTTAACTTTGCATACGCTATGGAAAAAGGTCACGGTAAAAGCAGATGCGCAATAGATCTGAGTAAGTTGAAAAACTCCTTGGTATTCCTTAGAAAAGATGCATGAGAAACAGGAAAACTAAGAGCTCCTTTTACGAAGCTTGGTAGTGGCTTGAACGCGCGTGACTTTTAATCACGCGCTAACCCCCGCGCTAGCCGAAAAACTACCGCTTGTTCAAGAGGAGGCGGTCGCGGCTATTACGCGCGTTAAACAGCTACCGCGGCTTCGTAAAAGAAGCCCTAAATGTTCTATAAAGAAGCAAAAAACAAAACAAAAAAACAACTAACTAAAATAATATAATAATAATAATAGCTTTATTTTTGTATACCGCAATACCACAAGCGGTTTACAGAGGAAGAGACTGTACATATACAGCGATATTATAGAAAATATTGTCGAGTACATTAGTAACAAATTTCAATTACATTAGTAAACCGAGAGAAGTTAGGTATAACCAGAAATGTGTCAGAGATACAAGTATTTCAGTGATATAACAAGGTAGGAAGGAGTCAGAGAAATTTATCAAAGAGATAGGTTTTAATTGATTTCCTGAAGGACTGGTAAGAGGGAGCCCTTGAAATGAGGGTGGTTAGACATTTATTCCATTTGCCAGCTTGGAACGACAATGTTCGATGAAGGAATCTCTTGTAGACACAGCCCTTCAGGGAGGGGAAGCCAAACACGTAGGCACTACGTGTGCAAGTGGGGCCTGGAAACACAAAATGGCGCGACAGGTAAATCGGGGCTGAACCCGTTAAGGTTTTGAAGCAAGGGCAGGCGAACTTGAAGATGACCCTTGCCTCCATCGGCAACCAGTGAAGTTTTCTGTATTACGGGCTTACATGATCCGACATTTTGAAACCATAGATGAGACGGACGGCAGTATTCTGAATGATTCCAGACGTTTGACGGTTCTCTTGAAGGATCCTAAGGGATCCTTTTATCAGGGCGCGGTAGCGGTTTAACGCACAGAATACTGCGCGTTAAACCACCTGCCACGCTAGTATCTAACACCTCCATTGATGAGGCGTTAGGATTTTAGGCTTCCGCGGGGGTTAGCGCGTGATGAAATGTCCGACGCGCCAATCCCGCTAGTGCAGCTTGATAAAAGGACCCCTAAGTAGGTGATATAGCAGTAATCTAAGGTGCTTAAGAGGAAATCTGTCTAACTTTTGCTTATATCACCTGCTTTATTTTTTTAAAATTATTATTTATTTATAAGTTTTCAAATTATACATTCAAGGTTAAGTTGTACAAAAAGAAGGTTTAAGGCATAGAAAATAAAGATATATTCATTAATCCTTATAGCAACTTCAGCATTTGGAACCTAAGACAATACCCGTACTCCGCCACGAAATAGGACACCTAGGGCTCCTTTTTCAAAGCTGCGATAACGTTTTTAGCGCACGCAGAATGTTAGAGCGTGCTAAACCCGCGCTACACGGCTAAAACTAACGCCAGCTCAATGCTGGCGTTAGCGTCTTGCGTGCGCTAAACCCGCTATTGCAGCTTAGTAAAAGGAGCCCTTAGTCTTTCCTCATACAAGAGGAGTTCCATCCCCTATATCATATTGGTCGCTCTTCTTTAAACCTTTTCTAGTACCACTACACTTCCCCCTCCCCATTCGCGGTTTCCCTACTCGCGATTTCACATAATCGTGATTTTTTTTTGGGGGGGAGGAGGGAAAAAAGCCCCCATATTTTTGTTTTCCCCCCCCGGTATCCCGGCCTTACCTGGTGGGTCTAGCTGGTTTCCGGGGCAGGAGCGATCTTCCTACGCTCCTGCCCCGTGCAGATAGCCAGAGAGACTACGGGAACTCCCCACAGCCATTTCTTAATGGCTATCTGCACATGGCAGTAGCGTAGGAAGTTCACTCCTGCCCCAAAAACCAGCTAGACCACCAAGTAAGGCCGGGATGCCAGGGGAAGGCGGAAGGGAGGCGGGTGGGTCAGAGCCGGATATTCACGTTTTTTTCACCATTCGCGGTCCGGCTCTGCCCCTATCCTCCGCGAATAACGAGGGAGAAGTGTATATACATTTTTTGAAGCTAACTGATTTCACCACATTCTCCGGCAATGAATTCCAGAATTTAATTACACATTGTGTGAAGAAATATTTTCTCTGGTTCATTTTAAATCTACTACTTAGTAGCTTCATCGCATCCTCCCTAGTCCTAGCAATGAGCTTTGTTGCTGATAGGGGAGTTCCTAAGATGCTTTATGTTAATATTATCTCCTCTGCTGTCATTGTTTTGCTTTTGCTGAGGGTGACTTCCTGAACTCACCTGCTCCCATTTGAAGTCTACCAACAGGATTGTTTTCATAAAGCATTTTCCATGTGTAAAGCATATTTTACAAGTGGAAAATAGCTCTTATAAATTTGTTCAAATGTATACAGACATCCAATTATTATGCGTACTGTCAAGAGCATGCATGCTCTTATAAGAGCTTTATATAGGCATTCCCAGGAGTGTAGTGTGAGTATACCAACAACTCCACTGCTTCTGTACCCAAGTATAAACATGCATCTCATAAGGTATAATTTTAAAGGGCCAATTTGAAAGTGAACTCTAATGCAGCAGTCTATTATCGTGATGCGTTCATGTTTCCTCTATCTGCATTAATCTCCGCTTGCTCTGTAGCACCGAAACCCAGAGACTTAGTGGTGTACAATGAGTTCATTGCCTGTCAAGTTCTCTTCCAGAACTGTCTTTCTTTGCAGGCTACAGAAAGTAAAAGCAGTCTCTGAAGATTCAGGAAAGCAAGAACTGCTCTAATTGGTTTTTACAAGTTGCTTATGCCGTACGGTGTTACCATAAGCTGCTGGTTAAGTGCCATCCTCAGGGCCGGATTTTCCTATAGGCTAACTAGGCTTCAGCCTAGGGCCTCAAGATCAAGAGGGGCCTACATTCAAATTGTTAGCAAAATTAAAATTACACTATTCTAAAAACAGTGAACACTAAAACACTGAATCGAAAATAAGGAGAAATTCTACGCATATGACTAATAAACAAACATAAAAATGTATTGGTTAAGATCAACGCGTTTGGCTCATTGGGTCTGTTCCTTTGTATATACTAGATTGCACCAAAGTATAGTTCATACGTTCACTGATTGCTATGACAAATATTGACGTGCCTTATGCTACTAAGCTCTGGTTTGTTCTTGCATAAATAACAGACAAACGAACAGACCTATTGATATCCCGACGTTCGGTTATATTCGTGTTACTTCGATAATATGAAACACGTGTTAATGTTATTAGAAAAGATTCTTATTTTAGGACTGCGTACACGATCATTTGATTCTCGCCTTTTGAGTTGAGTAGGTTCAATACTTTAGTGAAGTGTTTATAGACTATTGAAAAATTTTTTTGTGACAATATCTTCATTTCGCGGAATTCTAAGTAAGTTCTTAACATATGTTTTAATTTGCATATTTTAAAATGTATATTACGTGCTTTATTTTATATTTTCATGATTATATCATAAATAATAAAATCCTAGAGCGCGCATGCGCTGTTGAAATATCGTGAGTCCTGGTGGCGTGAAGTGTGCTTCAGACTTAAACTTTAAATGCGAATTATTATGAAATAAATTTATCTGAATTGAATTTGGTTTAATCTTCAATGTATTGAATATATTTTATTTAATTTGATAGAAAATATGATAATTTTTATTGCGTATTTTATTTTCGTAGTCAAAGATTTTCATTATTTGAATTTTGTTTCTTTGTAAATGTTGTGTGTTATATTTGATTAATTATTGTTACAAGTACTTTATATGGTGCTGAGAATAAATGCCAAATAAGTGTTCTCGACTTTTTTTTATTTTTTATCCGTGTCACATTTTTTATAAAGGTTACTACCAATAACAACATGTTTAATTTAACATATTGATATATATCACAGTAATGATGTATTTTATTATTTCTCATGTAATTTACAAACTTAAAAATGGGAGGTGAAAGGGCCTCATAAGTGGAATAGCCTAGGGCCTCTTTCCATCTAAATCCGGCCCTGGCCATCCTCCTAAAGACCCCGGTCTATCGATCATAATTTCTGATCCTTCTTGGTCAGTGAGCCATTATTTGCTCGGGATTTTGAAATTAAACCAACACGTTGCAGCTTTTTGATCACTGCTGTCATTTCTTGGACCACTCCAAGTTTTCTCTTGGACTTTCGCGGTGATCAGATTGGGGAATCCTTGTTTCCTTGCCACTTGACCGACAAGGACGAAAAGTCTTGCGACGTATGAGCGAGGACAGAGCCGTCGTGATCGTTTTCGAAAAGTTGTTTGCTTGGAAAGCTCTGCTTTCCCCCCTAATTCTAAGCAAAGCACTGAAGATTGCACACTCAAATTTGGCTGTATGACCCCATTTGCATGCGCAATTTAATTGAATGCCAAGCTAATTAATGACAATAATTGGCACTTCAACAAGCAATTACTGGCACTAATTAGAATTAATTACCAGTTGTTTGCATAAACCTGCACCTAAATTTTACACGAGTCAAAAAATGGATGAGTGGTAATGGTCGGGTCCTGGGTGGATCAGAGGTATTCTTTTAAGTGGGATGTGCAGTTACAAAATAAGAGCATCCACACCTTATTTTAGATGTGGGCATTTCTACTATGGGCTAGATTCACTAAGCAAACCGATCGTGTATCGATCGGTTTGCGACCCCTTAACGAGCAAATTTCCCTCCGGCCTGATTCACTTACCTCTCCTGCGATCCGCTTTGAATCCGTGCCTGCAAATGAGGAGAAACGCATGCAAATTGGACAGCGACGGGATTCGCTACACAAAATTTCACATCGGAGAGGGCTGGCCAATCAACGGAAGAAGCCACTGCTGGGGAGCAGTCGAAAACGTCCTTCCGACTCTCCTGTTCTATTGAAGCCCTGCTCTCTGCCCTGTCAGCCCCGATCTCCTGCAGCCCTGATCTGCCTGTTTCGATCTGCCTGCCCTGGATCTCGGGGTCCTGCACCCCTGGGCTTGCCTGCCCCGAATGCCTGCCTGACATGTACTCTCTGCTCCCCCTGGCTCTGCCGCCTTCCCTCCAGTGGAAGCCCGCGGGTTTAAAGCCCCGACTGCCTGTACAAAAGTTTAAAGTAAAGCCCAATGATGGCTTCCAGTCCTACTGTTTAGCTGTGTTCATGCCAGGCATGGAAACGTCCTTTCTTTCACTGGGGATTCCAAAGAGGAAGGAACGAGAATGAAATCAAATAAAAAGGAAGCCATTTGAAAGATAACATTGACTCGTCAATTTCAACGTCATGTTCCTAGGTGAGGACTTATTTTTTTTTTTTTGCTCTGTATTTCCACACGATTTGCTCGCTGCAGCAAGACATAAGCTCTTGTGCAGACGACAAAGCAAACCCGGCATGGCTGCCAAGAAATATTTCATCAAGAAAGGGGATTTTGCTTTCTCTGTCATATTTATTGGTCATTTGTCATGTTTATTTGGCAGTGCTGTGTCTTAAGTTGAAACTATGGTAAATTATGATCCTCTTCTCCTTGGCTTAAACCATTGTTAATGGCCATCTTTATCTGTGTTTGAAGGCAGCTGCGAGCCTGCTCTCCCAATCCTGGCTGGAACTATCAAACTATCATCTCGGGCAATGTCAGCAGTGAAATCAGCTTTATTTGTGTGGTTATGTTTTTTTGTTTGATTTATTTCTTTACGTCTTATATGCCACTTCTGTTCAAAGCGGTTTACATACAGGGCCTGTAAGCATTTCTCCCTATCTGTCCCACAATCTAACTTTGGGACCTGGGGCAATGGAGGATTTAAGTGATTTGCCCAGGGTTATGCTTTTTCTCCCTTATCTTGTAATGGTTCATGCTACTTGCTTAGCAAAATAGGTCTCAAGTTGAATAAAATTTTGATAAAATCGCAGTTTCATGATTCAAAGCGATGTACAATTGTGGGGAAGACAGGCAAAACAATTAAGGACATAGGCCTAGATTCATTAAGCTTACCAATCGTGTCCTGACCAGTTTGCGACCCCGACCCGATTCACGAACCTTCCTCCCGATCCGATCCGTGCATGCAAATGAGGGGAAATGGCATGCAAAAGTAGGAAGGCAGCCAAATTCAGGAACACCGACTGGGCTGGCCGATCAAATAAGAAGCGACTGCTGAGGATCAGTCACTCACATCAAAAGACCTGCTTTCTAAAACCAATAAAATTTTCTTGAACTAAAAAAAAAAAAGACCTCATCTGGAATATTGTGTACAATTCTGGAGACTGAATTATCAAAAGGATGTGCAGAGAATGGAGTCTGTTCAGCGAATGGCCACCAGGATGGTCTCGGGACTCAAGGATCTCCCGTATGAAGAGCGGCTGGATAAGTTGCAGCTGTACTCACTCGAGGAGCATAGAGAGAGGGGGGATATGATTGAGGCGTTCAAATATGTCACGGGCCGTATTGAGGTAGAAGAGGATATCTTTTTTCTTAAAGAACCTACGGCGACAAGAGGACATCCGTTGAAAGGGGTGTGACACCAGGAAGTACTTCTTCACTGAAAGGGTGGTTGACCATTGGAATAATCTTCCACTGCAGATAATTCAGGCCAGCAGCACGCAGGACTTTAAGAGAAAATGGGATAAGCACTTGGGATCACTTCAGGGAAGAATTTGGGGGGTGGGTCATTAGAGTGGGCAGACTTGTTGGGCCGTGGCCCTTTTCTGCCGTCATCTTCTATGTTTCTATGTCCTTTCTTACTGTCCTGCTCTCTGCCACCCTTCCCTGCAGTGTGAGCCCGACTGGAACAGAACATGCTGTAGTGCAGCCCCGCTTTAAACCCACGGGTTAAAACCATGGGCTTGTGAGTAACCCTTTTCTGCAGTATATCTGATCGTAAACAATGGGAGATATGCCTCTTGCCCTCAAACGTGCACAAATTTGAAAGCTTCTGTGTAGGAAATTTTAGGAGAGAAAAAAAATACATGGCCTGCCAGTCACCAACATGTCATTGAAAACACCTCAGTCTTCTCTAGGAGGAAGGCACCTGAATAGTCTTTTAAGAAACTGCCTCTTTCGTGAGACTCCCTCACGAGAGCCGAAGAAGCGGAGAGGGAGTGCCCCCACAACTCAGGCACCGGGAGGGACGAAAGGCAGAGGAACCGGGAGAGGCAAAGTGGACACGGGTGGTGCGTCCTCGGTGGAGCTGCGGAAGGAGAGGGAGAAGGCGGGGGGGGGGGGGTGCAACCGGGAAACTGCGACCCCTTTGTGACCAGATTTCCCTCCGGCCCGATTCACTAACCTCTCCTGTGATTCGCTTCCAATCCGTGCATGCAAATGAGGGGAAACACATGCAAAGTAGATAGGGACGCAATTCACCAAAGAAATTTTAGAAACCGACTGGGATCAACCCAAGAAGCAACTGCTGGAGACCAGTCAAAAACATCTTTCCGACTCTCCAGCTCCATTGAAGCCCTGCTCTCTGCTGCCCCAAATCTCTCCTGCCTGCCGCCCCGATGCTCTTCCCTAGATCTCTCCTGCCTGCTCTTCCCCCAATCGCCACCCTGTTTGTCCACGGATTTCTCCTGCCTACCGTGCCCTGAATCTCTCCTGCCCTTGCCTGCACTGTGAGCCCGTGACTTTAACCCGTGGGTTTAAAGCAGGTTAAAACCACGGCTCGCTGGGCTACAAAAAAGTTAAAAAAAAATGTTTTAAGTTGCGGCTCAGAGGGGTCTTGAAGCATGCGCAGACCACGGATCGCCCTCGGAAGACAGGTTAGTGAATCTAGCCCTATGACTCTAGTGGCTCTCTAGAGATACTTGCTAATACAGAGATCCTGTCTCTAGAAGTTATGGCGGCCATTTTATAAAACAGCCATGATCAACAGGAGTGAGAGGGAATTGTTGCTGCCCATAGGATCCCCTAGATAACTAGGAATATATAAGGTAGGGTCAGTAAGGCCTAAGAGGGTGTAGGGATGGGGGCTCGGTCAGGGCCTTCCTGCAATCAGGATCAGGAGGGGAATTTGGATCATGGAGGAGGAAGTGGGGTCTTGGAGGTAATGAGGGCATAAGTGTCTTATTCGAGACCCGGCAGAATATTGATTGGGCCCCTTACACGACAAGCCGGCGTGTCATCAAATATTTGATGCCAGTGGCCAGACATAGCCCAGCACTAAATATCCAGGCCTTATTCTGCCAGCGGTGGTCAGCATAAAAAAACACAGACCACCACCAGCTGCGTCATAACTCTTTCAAGAATAAAGCAGAAACCGAAGCCCTCAGTTCCCTTATAAACTTTGCCTTTAAAAGCCCTAATTGGGCTTGATAAATGCTGGTTTTCTTTTACCACAGTGCTTCCTTTCTACTTAACAGAAAAACTTTTTGGGATTTCATCAAAGCCCGGGCCTGTAGTTTCCACGAAGTGCTTGCAGTAACAGAATTGAAACAGATGCTATTCATGTACAAGTCAGATACTGGATAATAAGAGATGATCCACTCATTTTAAATGGTCTACAGAGATTTCTTCTTACGTTAACAGTTATAATTTTCTCTGGCCTAGATGTTTATTGGCTTTTAATGCCTTTATAAGTGCACACAAAGGCACTGGCCTAAAAAGGGTTTTCTACGCTTTAAGTGAGGCATTGCTGCTTACCAAATTTGCTAACCATTAAGGAGCCTTGTTTAAGTAAACCACTTCGTGCTGGAATACTGCAATCACTATTCCCTCTAAGAGAGTGGCAGTCCTCCAATTGCACCGCTGCTAGTGTGTGTGTGTGGGGGGGCTCAATATTGAGTTTTCAGTCTCTAGAGCAGTGTCTCACAAAGTTTGCGAAACCGCGGCTCGAGGGCATCCGGAAAGCGCATGGAGGTCGATGTGATGTCATGCGCCTCCCCTCTTTAAAATAAAGCTTACAAGCTAAGTGAAAGTTTTATACTCACTATTTATATTAAAATTATTGACATAAAAAGAATTAAAGAAAAAATATATATATAAAAAAAACGTTATATTTTGATCCAATGAGATCCTATGAAGATTGGGTTCGGTGAGCTCTGTTCACCAGAACCAACGGGAGATCAACTCTCTGAGGATCGAGTATCAAAGTATTTCCTTATGAATATCTATTTATGAATGTGTGAAGATTATATTCAACCGGATGTTTTTGTTATAAATTTTTGAATGTCTTTCACGGCAGATGAAATTTAATGTGGAAGATGCTAGGGTCCACCTTAGGAGTAAGCACCCAAGAAAAAGATCTAGGTGTCAATGACACTGTGTCATTGTAGACAATATGTTGGAACCTCCCACCCAATGTGCGATGGTTGCCAAAAATGCAAACGTGATGCTAGGAATTATTAGAAAAAGGATGGCAAACAAGACTAAAGGGTCCTTTTACTAAGGTGTGCCAGCCGTTTTCAGCGCGCACTAAAAATTAGCATGCGCTAACGTGTTCGAACGAGTCCATTCTATCCTTTGGACGTGTTCACGCGCGTTGGCATGTAGCGCAAGCTACATCAGCTACCGCAACTTAGTTAAAGAACTACTAAGAATGTTAGAATGCCTCTGTATAACTCAGTGGTGCGACCTCACCTCGAATATTGCATTCAATTCTGGTTGCCTTATTTCAAAAAATCTAGAGCGGAACTAGTCAACGTTAAAAATAGGAGAGGGGATGGAACTCCCCTCATATGAGGAAAGACTAAAGAGGTTAGGGATCTTCATCTTGGAAAAGAGATGGCTGAGGGGAGATAGGATTGAAGTTTACAAAATCCTGAGAGGTATAAAATGGGTATAAGTGGATCGATTTTTTTGTTGTTTTTTTTTCTCCATCAAAAATTACAAAGACTAGGGACACTCAGTGAAAGGGAAATACTTTTAAAACCAATAGGAAGAAATATTTTTTCACTCTGAGAATAGTTAAGCTCTGGAACGCATTGCCAGAGGATGTGGTAAGAGTAGTTAACGTAGCTGGTTTTGAAAAAGGTTTGGACAAGTTCCTGGAGGAAAAGTTCATAGTCTGCTATTGAGAGAGACATGGGGAAGCCACTGCTTGCCCTGGATTGGTAGCATGGAATGTTCTATTCCTTGGGTTTTGGCCAGGTACTAGGGACCTGGATTGGCCACCGTGAATAGGGGATACTGGGCTTGATGGGCCATTAGTCTGATCCAGTAAGGCTATCTTATGTTTTTATGTCTTGATCATCAGATTTTCTTTCAGACACGATGGAGTTGTTGTTTTGCAGAGCTTTCCAAATGTATGCACCACCCACCCTATCCAGAAATACTTCTTTGGCAAACAATTCTGAGACTGGTTTGCAAATAATCAGTCTTCATTTTATATACATTTTCACATTTATGGCAGGGATGCATAATATTTACATGAATAATTAGTACGAATTCTGTCTCTCTCTCACCTTACAGTTATAGATGTAACACATGTCTAAAAATGTCTCATTCTTCCTTTTCTCTTTGATGTGCTACAAATCTCACGACAGTTTAGACTGTGAAGATTCACAATGCATCTGTTTGTTGTTGTACCAAATCATGACGGGAATTTGTTTAGAAGACCAGGCAGACAGAAAAAGTGCTACGCTGTGTCAGGCCAACGGTCCGCAAAATCCAGCCTCCTGTCTCTTACAGCCAGCTGGGTCTTTTGGAAACACCCACCGTGAGAGATTCACCTGCTTGGGATCATTTCCAGGAAAGGCAATTCCCACGTCTACCTGGCTAATTGTTGTTGAATGACCTGTTTTCCAAACGTTTGTCCAAGCCTTTTATTTAAAATCAGATATGCTGTTAGCCTTGTCCACATTTTCAGCAATCAGTACTGGAGCTTACAGCATTTTGTATGTTCATCGCTTTGAAGTACGATTAAGCGATTAATCAAAAACTTTAAGAAACTTGAAACTTGGAAGAGTGTGGCACAGTGGTAAAAACTACAGCCTCAGCACACTGAGGTTGTGGATTCAATCCCACAATGCCCCTTGTGACCCTGGGCATGTCACTTAGTCACTCCATTGCCCTAGGTACATTAGACAAGAAACCAGGACAGACAAGAAAAAATGCTTGAGTAACCGTTCTGAGCTCCCCTGGGAGAATGACATACAAAATTGAACATATAAATTTAACATTATGCCTGGAAATTGAATGCCAGGCCACATCCAGGCTCTAGCATTAAATTTTCAGGTTTCCAGAGCTGGCTAGGGGGCACTGCATAAAGATAGGACTGACTTTTATGTGGTCCAATTAAAGCGGTGAATATCAGCACTGAAACAGCCAAGTGGCTCCAAAACAGCCCATTTTGTGTTAAGCACTAGCGTTTAACATCTGCTACTTGCAGTGGCGTAGTAAAAAGGGGGAGGGGGAGGGGCAGACCACCCCGGGCGCCATCTTCGCGGGGGCACCAGCACTAGCGTCTCTCCTCCTCTACACCCCTCGCGTACCTCTTGAAATGTTTGCCAGAGCGAGCAGCGTCTTCCGCTGGCTGCTCGCACCAGCCTCGGCTCCCTTCTGGTGTCACTTCCTGGTTACAGGCCCAGGGCATGACTTCAGTAGGGAGCCGGGGCCGGCGCGAGCAGCAAGCGGAAGATCCTGCTCGCACCGGCGAACATTTCAAGAGGTATGCGGGGGCAGGGCGGGCGTTCAAGCGTCGGGGAAGAGCGGGCACGCCAGCCTCCCTCGCTATGCCACCGGCTACCAGTTAGTTTCACAGAGTAATCTCTCATTCAGTAAGTGGAGGAGTAGCCTGATTACAGGGAATATGTTAGAGTATGGTTAGAGCTGGGGTTGTGGGTTCAAATCCCACACTGCTCCTTGTGACCCTGGGCAAGTCACTTAATCCTCCGGTGCCCTAGGTACATTAGATAAGAGTGTGAGCCTGCCGGGACAGATAGGGAAAAATGCTTGAGCACCTGAATAATTTGCAATCCGTGTAGACTTGGAGGATATGTGGAACATAAATAAATAAAAATAAAGCAGTGGGCTGAGAACCGGGAAACCCAACTCAAATCTCACTGCAGCTACTAGTTATGTTGGGTAAGTCACTTGATCCTTCATTGTCTCAGATTACGGGGCAAGTGCTAATATACAGTACAGTGACCTAGTAAGGGGGGAGGGGTGGACTGCCCCAGGTGCTGTCTTGAGGGGGGGGCGCTGGCAGCTCTCCTCCTCTTCCTCCCACCACTCCTTCCCAATCCTCTCTCACTGTGTGCATACAGTTACCAGATTTTCCTTCAGGAAAACCCAGACCCATGGCCACGCCCCCAGGACCACCCAGTTCCGCCCCCTGCCCCACCCCCAGGCATCATCCGCACATGCATGGACACGATATAATGACATCACATTGTTGCACATGTGCGGATGCCCCTCCCTGACACAATTGTCGGGAAGCTTTTCCAAACCTGGACAAAGGGCTGGCTTTTGAAAAGCCATCCGGACCCCCGGGGGGGACATGTCCTCAAAAGGAGGACATATCTGGGGAAGTCCGGACGTCTGGTAATCCTACGTGTGCGCGCCTTCACTTCCTCCCCTGCACACCAACCTGCTGCTCGCACTGGCCTCGGCGTTCCCTTCTGATGTTACTTCTGGGTCCCGTGACTAGGAAGTAACATCAGAGGGAGATTCAACGCCAGCACAGGTTGCAAGTTGGAGATGCATCTCGCGCTGGGGAAGGGAAGAGGCGTGCACGTGGCAAAGGGGAAGGGCAGGGAAGGAATGGTGCAGAGAAGAGGGCGAGGGAGGGTGCCACCACCCATCTTCGCTATGCCAGTGCTAACATATGCTGGCTTTTATTAAACCACAGCATTTGGTCATTAATATAGAGCATGGGCGTCAAATGTCGGTCCTCGAGGGCCGCAATCCAGTCGGGTTTTCAGGATTTCCCCAATGAGATCTATTTGCATGCACTGCTTTCAATGCATAGTCATTGGGGAAATCCTGAAAACACAACTGGATTCCGGCTCTCGAGAACCGGAGTTGCCCACCCCTGGTTTAGATTCTGCGCAAGCTGCACCTACACCTCTAAACTTACTTGCCTCTCTTTACCCCTAGGACAGGGGTGTCAAAGTCCCTCCTCAAAGTCCCTCCTCAAGGGCCGCAATCCAGTTGGGTTTCCCAAGTACCATATAATAGCTGACCAGTGTAGTCAGAATATCTCATGAATCATTTTTAGATTGTTAATACACAGGTCTATTTTAGCAGGGGTGGAGAAAGGAAATTCTTCCATTTTCTTCACCTTTAATTCTATCTAAAGGGCTTATTCAACTTCACCTGTATGATACAAGGGCTTATTGCATCTTCTCCCTCCTCTCAGTCCCCAATAAATATGTATTGAAAGCAGTGCATGCTAAATGATCTCATGCATATTCATTGGGGAAATCCTGAAAACCCGACTGGATTGTGGCCCTCGGTGACACCCTGATATAGAGAATGAGAAATACGGACATACTACATCCACGCTAAAAGTGGCCTCAGCGATCGGTAACACCCTGCGCTACTGATTCTGCAGGCCGCGGTTAGCACAGTTTAGTAAAATGGCCCCTATGAGCCCCCCAGGGACAGAAAACTACCTACTTTATCTGCACATGCACTGCTTCCATAGCTTTTGGGCTTGCAGGCAGTATGTAAGAAATTAAATTTTAAAAAAATAATAGGGATACACCTTACAAATGGATTATTTGGGTCGCTTTTTTTCTGCAATTTAGAATTTCTTTCAGTTGTTTTCATAAATTAATTTTCATTTGAAAAATAACTTGGGGTTAGAACTTTTTAATACGTGATGTTAATCAAGATGTGCTAGTTCATGGGCGAATATGCATTAAATTGATCTAGCGTCCACCCTAAAATGTGATGAGCGCACGGCTTTCTTCTGCGCTGAGGACGCTTTTAGTGCAACTGTCAAATGCCCACGCTTTCCATTTGAGCAATAATGGCCACAGTGCTAAGCTTCTCATAGCGTGTGAGCCCTTAACTACACCTAGGCTCTTCCGGAGTCTGTCATAGGGGAAAACACCCTCCAGGGATTCAAGACAAAGTTAGACAAGTTCCTGCTGAACCGGAACGTACGCAGGTAGGGCTAGTCTCAGGGCGCTGGTCTTTGACCTAAGGGCTGCCGCGTGAGCGGAATGCTGGGCACGATGGACCACTGGTCTGATCCAGCTGCGACAATTCTTATGTTCCTACGTTCTTAGGTGTTAAGGGCTCACGTGGTAACCATGTGCTAATCGGTTAGCGTATGGCGATATAGCTATGCTGACCAATTAGCACTGGGTACACCTCTTCAACGCCCCAAACAGGCCCCCAGTGCTAAAAAATAAAAATGAGAAGTGTGCATAGATGCCAAAACTACCGCGGGTCGCCTGAGCACAGCCCCCCGGTAGTAGATTTGAACCCGCGGTAAACATGCAACAGTGCTGACCGCAGCTTCGTATAAGGATCCCTAAATTTTTAAAGACATGGTAATTTACCAAGGATTCATACTGTCGAGTGTGAATCCTTGGTAAATGACTTCCTTATTTGCTTGGGCCAGAATTCCTGATTTTAGAAATCTCTGTTATATCCCCTTTTACTGGCTGAAAGACTTAACCTCATAAGCCTTTCTTCATTAGAGAGTCTTTCCTTCCCCTCGATCGACATTTATGTTACTCTTACATCCTTAAAAGCTTTTGAAGGACCCATTTAGCCATCACAAAATCACAGAAGCAGTGATGAGACCTGCCTTTAATGTCATAGAGGAAGAAAAAATCATAAGAACTTTTGGCTAGGGTCTGTTTCAAGATATAAAGTCATGGGAAGATGAAAATGCTGCAACCCTGGCTCAAGCAAGAGCAGTAAAGCTCCTGTTGAAAAAAATATTGTCTCTTTTCTATAAATAATTTAGAAATCGTATGCAAAACCATTTGCGGAATGGCACCACAGATTTCCTGGAGATTGCTCCACTGCCTATTTCATATTTGCAGGCCGACGATTGTGCTTTCTCGTCCCTGATTTCTTGTTATTTAATAAAGGAGGCCTTTTATTGCAAAAAGGTTCTTAGTATTTTAATATTTAATAGACTAAATCCCACATGAATCTTAGGAAGGGGAGAGAAATTACATTTTAAAGTAAATGCTCTCCCTCAGCCTGCTCTCATTCGTTTCTGCTGGTAAATGCCAACAACTATCCTGAGTGTAATAACAGCTTCAAATAAAATCTACTGTTTTAATTTAGAACACGGCGTATGGTGGTTTCAGAAGATATTGATCGAAGCCTACAACGAGAGATCCACAACTGATAGGCAGTAACTCTCTTGATTACGAGTTTATGGTGTTCGTGTTTTCTTCCAAAAGCGCATCCTTAAACATAGAATAACACACCTGCTACCCTCCCATTATAATTACCTTCACTCTCCAGTTCCTTAATCAACCCGTTACTTTATGGTTTATTATTTATATTCCACCTTTAAACAAGGCAGATTACAACCAAACATCCACAATTAAAATAACAAAATAAAGCAAACATGTCAAAAAACATCAAAATTGCCAGATCATAAATAAACCCCATCAACTATCATACTTCATCTTACAAAACAGATGATGTTTTTTAACAATTTTTAAAATTTTACACACATCTTTTTGTTGCTTGATATATTCTGGAAACTTGCTTCAGTCAGCAGGTCCCACACACAGGAAAGTACTAGATCTCATAGTCTGTAAACGTAATTTATTATGAGTTGGAATAACCAAATTACAGTGTGTAGTGGAGCACAATATTCGAGAGGGCACATGGGGCTAGGGCAGGGGTGTCAAAGTCCCTCCTCGAGGGCCGCAATTCAGTCGGGTTTTCAGGATTTCCCAAATGAATATGCATTGAAAGCAGTGCATGCACATAGATCTCATGCATATTCATTAGGGCTATCCTGAAAACCCGACTGGCCTAGTGGTCCTCCAGGACAGGGTTGGGAACCACTGCTCTAGGGTTACCAGACGTCCGGATTTCCCCGGACATGTGCTCCTTTCCGAGGACATGTCTGGGGGTCCGGATGGCTTTTCAAAAGGTTTTGAAAAGCTTCCTCGAAATTGCATCGGGCAGGTCACTTATCTAACTCTTACAGTTCTAAATGTTAAATGTACAGAAGGGCAGGGTACATCATGGCTCAAACTCTTATCTATTTAGCTTACAATGTGGTAAGGTAGGGACATACATTTCAGGCAGATGAAGTCAATAGATTGTACACTTTCTTCAGCTATGTAGGCCAGAGCAATATTTTAAACAACAGTTAACCATTTCATGACCCTACAAAAGCAGGGCACAATTCCCTTCATAAAGCTACTTCCCTGACGTGACTGGTCAGAGTAAGTGAGCGGCTACTCAGATGTGTGTGTGGTTCTTATTTTGACAAAAAAATCCCCACTAGAAATCACTAAAAATGTTAATTTTAGATTTTAGTAGTAAGAATCAACTCTTTTTACAGAATATTTAATCTGATTTTTGCCCTTTCTTTATGCTTAAAAGCTGTTGCTCCCTTTCCAGTCGTCCAGCTAGATTAACTGTTCTGCAGTGTATCATGTGAAACTGTGATTTAGCTATGCCACTGGCAGGTTCCCCCTCTCTTCTGTGTTTTCATTTCCTTGAACTTATAATTCATTTTAATCTTTTTCATTCTATGGGGGGGGAAGAAAAAAAAGATTCATCTCCTCTTTATGATTTCTTGTGCTTAACCTTTTGGAAAATAAAACCAGTTTAGTAGCCAAATAAAAGCAATAAAATCCACGCCTGAGTCTCCAGAAGAAAAGAATTGATCGATTTTTCTCTTCTGCAAGCACACACATATTCTCTTGCAATATATTTTACGGGAAAGAGAAAAGTGCAGATGGCATGAATGCTGCCCACAGCTAATCACAGTAGAGAATGACACGGGGACACATTTTTCCCGTCCCCGCGGGAACTCATTTTCCTGACCCAGCGAGTTCTTTTCCTGTCCCTGACCCATTCCTGCAAGCTCTGTCCTCATCTGCACAAGCCTGAAACACTTTAAAATCATAAGTAGTAAGATTCTAGAGCTCAGATTGTGATGTCATAATGCCTCATTCCACCAATGCCTAAGCTCCATCCTCTTCCGTACAAGCCTCAAACACTTTAAAATCATAAGTGTTCGAAGTTGGTGTGGTTAAGGCAGAGCTTATTGGAATGGGGCAGGGACAAAACTCGCGGGACGGGATGGAGAAATTGAGTAACTGCGGGGACGGGGAAAAATTTGTCCCTGTGTCATTTTCTAAATCATAGTCTTTGAAGACTGAAGGTATTCAATGGGACGTCATTTGCTTTAATTCCATAGAGATCCATTTAGTACAGGGTGAAGACTTTCTCTTACATTGGATGCACATATAGATTGCAAAGTAGGGCCACTAGGTGGAGACAGAATTTCGGGAGCAGTAGTACAGCTCCAGCATGGGATCTAGCCTCTTCCTCTTCTTAGGGTTACCAGATTTTCTGTTTGGAAAATCAGGACCCCCTTAGACCTGCCCCAGGCCAACCCAATACCACCCATCCCTGCCTCATCCCACCCCAGCCTCGCCCCCAATTCTGCCCTAGCTCCACCTCAGCCCCGAAGGAGGACATGTCCAGGGAAATATGGATGTCTGGTAACCTGTAGGAGGGGCCTTAGGCACCTGGGTCAACTGGAATTTAAGGCCCATCTCCCAATGCATTCTGGGATGCACTGCGAGTGGCCTAAGATTCAGATTGGCCAGATCACTTAGGCCACCCCCCCATATTAATTGCAATTAAATTTTTTTAATTGAAATGTAGCTCTACCACATTTCTGAAAGATTAGAAGCAAATGTTTGCCTTCTTGCAGAAGACATAAAGAAGGTTGGTATAAGTTAAACTTTAATGCAAAGAAGTGCAGAGTGATACCCCTGTGTTGCAGATGTCCAAAACAGGAGATAAGAGACTGATAATCACACTGATTTATAAGAACATAAGAATTGCTATACTAGGACAGACCGAAGGTCCATCAAGCCCAGTATCCTGTTTCCAACAGTGACCAACCCAGGTCCCATGTACCTAGCTAGGCCCCAAGTAGTAAAACAGATTTTATGCTGCTTATTCTAGGAAAAAGCTATGGATTTTCTCCAAGCCATCTTAATAATGGCCTATGGATTTCTCTTTTAGGAAATTATCTAAGCCTTTTTAAAACTCCGCTAAGCTAACTGATTTCACCACATTCCTTGGCAACAAATTCCAGGGTTTAATTACACGTTGTGTGTAGAAATATTATTTCCAGTTTGTTTTAAATCTACTACTTAGTAGCTTTATCGCTTGCCCCTAGTCCTAGTATTTTTGGAAAGAGTAAACAAATGATTCACATCTACCCTTTCCACTCCACTCCACTCAGTATTTTGTAGATCTCTATCATATCACCCTGAGCCATCTCTTCTCCAAGCTGAAGAGCCCTAGCCACTATAATCTCTCCTTGTAGGGAAATCATCCCAAACCTTTTTTATCGCCCTCCTCTGTCCCTTTTCTAATTCCGCTGTATCTTTTGTGCGATACGGCAACCAGAATTGCACACAGTATTCAAGTTACGGCCGTTCCTAGAGCGATGCAAGGAAATTATAACATTTTCATCTTTGTTTTCCATTCCTTTCCTGATAATTCCTAACATTCTACTTGCTTTCATACCCGCCGCTGCACATTAAGCTGAGGATTTCAACATATCCTCAATGACGACACCTAGATCCTTGTCCTGGGCTGTAACTCCTAATGTGGAATCTTGCATCACATAGCTATAGTTCGGATTCCTCTTTCCCACATGCATCACTTTGCACTTGCTCAGATTAATCGTCATCTGCCATTTTGAAGTCCAGTCTCCAAGTCTCACAAGGTCCTCCTTTAAAGAGTGAAGACAAAAAGAATTAAGGAAGGCATAAAAATGTAAACCTTATAACATCGAAATGTATGGGATGAATATTCAAAAGCAGTTATCTGTTAGCAAATGTTACTAATCGGATAATTGACGGCCAGTGCAATATTCACCACTAAGTATTTCCCCTGACTATCTCATCACGATCCAGATAGTCCAAAGTGAGGCTTGGCAGAGCCGGAGGTTACCCAGTTATCAGGGCAGGCTGGTTAACTATCCAATTAACAGCTTGAATATCACTACTAACCGAGCGGAGCGATAGACCACGGGTATATGGGTAGTGGTGCTGAATATGTGGGTTATATTTGACCACAATTGCCAGTGTTTAAAAAAAACTTGTTGACCTCGGCAGTGAAATACCAGGAGCATGAATTTACCATATATAAAAATTGGAATTCCTGTTTCCTGTAACCACTCAAGGTTGTATTTGTTCACATTTATTTGGAGAACATAGAAACATAGTAAATGACAGCAGATAAAGACCTAAACGGTCCATCTAGTCTAGGGGGTCTCAAAGTCCCTCCTTAAGGGCCGCAATCCAGTCGGGTTTTCAGGATTTCCCCAATGAATATGCATGAGATCTATGTGCATGCACTTCTTTCTACCTGATAAATTGTATACTGCTGATAAATTGTTTAAAATTGTTCAAACTGTTTGTAAATCTGCGTGTCAACGCAGATACTACTGTAACTGATGTAAACCGCCTAGAACTCTCCGGGTATGGCGGTATATAAGAATAAAATTATTATTATTATTATTATTCATTGGGGAAATCCTGAAAACCCGACTGGATTGCGGCCCTCAAGGAGGGACTTTGAGATCCCTGATCTAGTCTGACTATTAATTATATGCATTATAAATTCATGATAAAATTAAATTGTCTTTTTTTCTTTGATATTTCTGGGCCAAAGACCATAGAAGTCCACCTGATACTGTCCTTAGGTCCCAATTACTGGAGTTGCCATCAAAGCTCACTCCAGCCTATCTGAACCGTCTCGTCATTTGCAGGATACAGCCCCAAAAAGTCTGACCAGCACTGTCCTCATGTTCCAGAGCCTAAACCAAATTGCTATATAAGGGACATAGACCATGCAAGTCTGCCCAGACTTAGTCCTTCAGTTTATTTATTTGATTTTATATCCCGTCCTCCCAGGAGAGCTCAGAACAGGTTCCAAGTTTACACACATAAAGCATGGTAAAACATAGCATGACAAACATGGTGTGGTGTGACATAGAGTAGAATGACAAATATTGTATGACTATGACAGGGCGACATTCCCTGTCACTGGCATTCCACCAGAGGAAGCCTGTGTGCTGGAGCAGTCAGAGTGCCTAGTTAATTTGCATAAGAGCTGCAAGTGTTTCTGGGAGCTCTCCACTCACCCTGAGTAGATTGTAGTGCTGAAAAGAACAGCTACCATCAGAGAGCTCAGAAGCCAAGGAGCTCCTTTGGGAGCTGGGTGATGCTTGGGAGGAGGAATGCTGGCCTCTGACTTAACTACAGATGAGCCCTGAAGGCTATTGCTGACCGTCACTAACAGGGGGCCTGGTGCAATGGAGTAGGGTGGCCAGGCTTACCAGTTCTGACAGGGGATAATGGTGCAGTAGTAAAAAAGCCTGGTGGTGGGAGGGTCTACAGGGACTTATACACCGGTGGAGAAATCTGAGATAGATCTGGCCCTGGAGTGAAGCCTGGTGGTGGGAGGGTTCGTAGGGACCTATACACTGGCAGGAAAGAGTTAAATGTAGCCAGAGGGCCCGGTAGAGCCTGGAGTCAAGGAAGAGACACAGGCTTGATGACCAGAAGAGGGACCAGTGAAGAAGGATCCAGGTGATGGGGACCCAAGAAGCCAGGGAGTGAGGAACTGGTAGTGGCCCCACAAGAGGTAGCTGGAAGAGCTGGCAGAGTCCAAAGCTGAGGGGGTCAGGTGGCTGATCAGCGGTGGGACCGGCAGGGCCGCTGCTGACTGGTAGTGAAACTGGTGATGGCACCAAGAGCCTTCAGAGAGAACTCCAGGTGAAGCAGCCTGAGAGACCTTGGGAGCATTGGCCAAGATCTAAGGAACGTCCGGCGGAGGGACGGGCTGGAACGGTGGCAACTGGTGGAGTGACTGGTGAATAGCAAGGTAAGTTGCTGAAGATCTGGAGAGCCAATACAAGGTCAAAGGAAGGACTCAGCAGAGACCTGGAGAGATGGAGTCCAGGGAAGACCCGGGGGAACAATGAGTCCAGGGAGGACCTCGGGATGACCAGAAGGTTGGGAAGACCTGGTCATATGTTTAGGAGTACTAGAAAAGTATGTTTAACCCTGCTATGTTTGTCTTAATAGAAAATCTGGAGACTGGAAGACCAGTAAGTACCTGGGGAGTACAGGTAATACTGCTCGGCCCAGTCACATGATGGCAACTTAGTACGGCAAACTTAGTCTTATATATAATTTATACCATTCATTTTCTAATTAGAGATCCTCTGTGCTTTTTATGAATTCTGTCACCATTTTCATCTCCACCACCTCTCTCAGTAGGGCATTTCAGGCATCAATCAACCTTTCTGTGAAAAAAAAAAAGGGTCCAAATGATCTACTGAGCTGTCTCCTTGAGAAGCAGCTGCTACGGAACAGGCTCACTTTCCATAGCAAGCTGGCAGCAGTGTTAAATCAGCAACAGTTGGAACTGTGATGTTCATGAATCTTTCATGCTCATTTCCTGGAGAGATGACAGAGGTTTATCTTGTTGGTGGGTATATTTTCAAATGAATTGCTTTTTGCTGAAATAAATAGAAATACAAACTGATACTATGCAGGACCTCCCTTGGGCTTCCATTTTCTTACCCTTTGGTTTAGATGCCAGAATGACCATGTTAATATTTTTCTTCAAATACGTCAGAGCAAGAGGAAGGTCATCTTATAACACATTGCTTATTTATTTATATATTTAAAAAATTTCTATACCATTTAAAACTCAATGGTTTACATGATTTACATACATAATTGTGAAAACAAAACATGATAAAATAAACATATAAATGATCCCCAGAAATCAAGACTACAAAATAATACAATAGCTTTGCACAATAAAGATCACAAATTTATTTGTATCTGTTTTAAATCACTATGGGCTCCTTTTATCAAGCCGCGCATAATATCGCACGCTAAACCGCCGGCCGCACTAGCCGCTACCAGTGATGAAAACTCACACTTGTTAACCCCGCTAGCGCGGCTTGATAAAAGGAGCCCTATTTGGTATGGTACCTGCCTACCTGGTTTTGCATTTTTTCCTTGGACTGTTCTAACAGATCCACACGTCAAATTCATTTGTTCACTTTTCCAACAGTAAAAGCTTGTAGGTATAAAAGATTTTCAAGCTGGCAGAATGAATGACTGGTTGGGTAATATTTTTATGCATGCGCCTTCTTATCTTACTTTTAGAAAATTAGTAAAAACCCAGCTGTTTGATCGATTTATAATTTGAAGGTTTAAGTGTGGCGCAGTGGCTAAAGCTACAGCCTCAGCACCCTGGGGTTGTAGGTTCAAACCCACGCTGCGCCTTGTGACCCTGGGCAAGTCACTTAATCCTCTACTGCCCCAGGTACATTAGATAGACTGTGAGACCACCGGGTTAGATAGGGTTAAATGGTTGAAGTACCTATATGTAAACCGCTTTGAGTGTGGTTGAAAAACTACAAAAAGGCAGCATACAAGTTCCAATCCCTTTCCCTGATGTCATAATGCCTGGCAGAAATCCAGAGTAGCAACATTCCAGAGCTCATATTGTGATGTCATAATGCCTCATCCCACCAATGCCTAAGAGCCAACCTCATCAGTGATGTCACAATGGCTTCATTGTTCTATACTTGGCTCACTTCTGATATTGTATTGGAGGAGAGTGTGGTGCAGTGGTTAGAGCTACAGCCTAGTAGTTGTGCGCCTGTGTTTTTTTTTCAGTGGATGCATAATAAATGCTACCCTTCTGTTGGAATCAGAGGCCCTGCCATTTTTCGTTTTTGCTTTATTGTTGCTATCCTTTGGGGGCTTTTCTTCTTCTTTATTGTGCACTATTCATTCCAGCCCAGGTAATAGGGTAATGCTCCTCGAAACGTAAGGTGTAATATATAAAGGCATTAGGTGAATGTCTTTGAACGTTTAAGAATTTCAGTTCTTCAGGCTTAAATTCTCAAATGTTCACACAGGAGTTAGGAGTTTCTTCCTAAGGAAAGCGATGAATGAAACTGTTTCTAATTTAAATTAAATTGCATATGTCTGGCTGTGGAGCTACACCGTATAAAAAAGAAAATGACTGCTTTAGAGTAAGGTCATTCATGGGCTGAGATTTAGCTGGCAAGCAGAGTTTGCTATCCAGATGCTTCATGGAATATCTACTTCAGTGTCTATCTTGCATATGAACAAGCTGCCTGGATTCCCCTCCAATTATGCCCTCGTCCATTTCTTTGGAAAGGCACCGACATACTATTTAATTGACTAATCCTAAAAGAAGCATAAATTGATCCTAACGCATTAACCACCTTCCCCTTTTATAAAACCGCAGAAGCAGATTTTAGTGCAGGCCAGCGCGTTGAATGTTCTGTGCTGCTCCCGATTCTCATAGGAACTCTATGATTGTCGGGAGCAGCGCAGAGATTTCAGTGTGCCGGCCTGCGATAAAAAAACACTTTTGCAGTTTTGTAAAAAGGGGGTAATTAAAGATATATTTTTTTAAACAGGTGACGAAAAAGACCTCAAATGCCCAGTTTAAGACAAAGTTCCAAATCTTTAAAGGGGTAATGAATATTCTCATCGGTCCTTAAAAAAAAGAAAATAAAAGTTTCAAGTTTATTTGAAATTTGATTTGATCGCAATATCGTGATCTGATGCGATTTACAAATATAAAAGCAGGGGCTTAGTTTAAAAAAAACACCATAGGGCTCCTTTTACTAAGCTGCGATAGCGTTTTTAGCGCACGCAGGATTTTAGCACACGCTAAACCTGCGCTACGCGGCTAGAACTAACGCCAACTCAATGCTGGCGTTAAGGTCTAGCATGCTAAAACCGCTATCGCAGCTTAATAAAAGGAGCCCATAGTTTAAGACTGACAATACACGAAACAAGAGGGAAACGGGTTGAATTACAATGTTTAGGAGAAAAAGAAGACATATAGAGTTAGAACATTAGCAAAGGGAATTGTTACCCATTAATTTTCTTTTATAGGGATAATGCAATGTATCCTCCCCATTTACCCTTATGTAGCATGTTATTTTTGTATTGTTTATGTAAGTCTGTTAGCTATCTCTTTTATATTAATTTTTTTTTAAATATAAATCTTGTATAACTGTAAACCGCTTTGCATTTTAAAGCGATATATCAAAACCAAATAAACCTGAAACATACTATTGCGATTCAGGATAAAGTCTAAAGACACACATTCATTTTCTAGTTGCATTAAATAGAACAAAAAAAGCACAAGAACTCTTTCTTTCTTTGCCCCTGCTGACACTCATCATCTTGTCCTCTATGTCGCCACTGCCACTACTGACTGTCAAGGTCTATCAAACCTATTTTTAACAATCATTACAGTGTCTGCTTTCACATTCCAGTTTGACCCCCCTACTATTTCAGGGCAAATGTAACTACAGAAAAAGTTTAACAAAGTGAGACACGGAAAAGACTAAGGGCTAGATGCACTAAAGTCAGCGATCGTCGCTAAACCTGTTTTTATAGCTTTAGCGACGATGCACAAAACGGTTCACCGTGTGTTTTTTCCCTTGATTGCCCATTTTCTGATCCAGCCATGCAAATTAGCTAATCCCCATGCAAAGTAGCCAAGCAATTGATGCACTAACATCGCTTGGCTATTTAAAAAAAACAAAACAGGGGTTTTAGCTATCGGGGAAAAAATGATTGGTCTAGACCTGTGGGATGCCCACTCTGTCCTGCCAATGAAGGACCCCTCCTGAACCATCCCCTACCCTCCTGAAAAAAAGGCAGGAAGGATGCCCACTCCCTCCTGCAAACAGAGACCTCCCCTTCCTCCCCCCCCCCAAAAAAAAGGTGGATGGTGCCCACTCCCTCCTGCCACAGGATACTCTCCCAAAAGCATATACTTTTGTGATACATTTTGACCGAAGTGAGCAAATATATGGTCATTTCTATGAAGAGTGTGGCGCAGTGGTTAAAGCTACAGCCTTAGCACCCTGGGGTTGTACGTTCAAGCCCACGCTGCTCCTTGTGACCCTGGGCAAGTCACTTAATCCCCCCATTGCCCCAGGTACATTAGATAGATCGTGAACCCACCGGGAAAGGCAGGGAAAAATGTTTGAGCACTTGAATAAATTCATGTAAACCGTTCTGAGCTCCCCTAGGAGAATGGTATACAAAATTGAATGAATAAATAGTGTGAAATGTTTCAGCCTCTGAAACCAGAACTGGAATTGTGACATCATAATGCCTCATTCCACCAATGCCTAAGAGCCAACCTCATCAGTGATGTCACAATGGCTTGATTGTCCTTTACTTGGCTCACTTCTACTACCTTTGATTTCTAGAGTGGTGCAGTGGTTAAAGCTACAGCCTCAGCAATCTGAGGTTGTGGGTTCAAACACACACTACTCCTTGTGACCCTGAGCAAGTCACTTAATCCCCCCATTGCTCCAGGTACATTAGATAGATTGTGAACCCGCTGGGACAGACAGAGAAAAATGCTTGAATACCTGAATAAATTCATGTAAACCGTTCTGAGCTCCCTTGGGAGAACATATAGAAAATTAAATAAATAAATACTTTTACAGTGGAGTGACTTTTTTTTATTGTAGTAAGCAATGAATATTGGCAGTGACCGGCTATGTCATGTGACATATCAGCAGGAGACATTCAGCTATCTCTCACTTAATTTCGTTGTATATTGTTTGTTTGTTTATTGTTTAATTAGTTTTTTGATTAAACGCTTTATCGATTCTGCAAAGCGTTGTACAAAGCATAAAATGACATTTCAACAAACAAAATTACGATTAAAACATACTTTCAAAAAGAACTGTAAGACAAACTACAACACATACTAGGTTATTAAGGACGAACGAACAGAAGACACATGAAGGAAAGAGGGAAGAAATACAATCGCTATAGTAAATGAGAGAGACATTAAGGGTAAACACAAAAGGGCAGGAGTTAATAGAAAAAAAAAAGACTAAAATAACTTTAGTTAAAATCCGCTTAAAAAAAAAAGAATAATAAAACTTCAGTTAAAAGCATCTTTAAAAAGGAAACATTTTAAGTTGCTTTTGAACGTTTTTAAAGTTTTTTCCGTTTTTAAATAAAGTGGAAGAGCGTTCCAAATCGTAGGAGCTGTTACAGAGAAAATGGAGGTTCGGCGTGTGCCAATTATTTTTAAGGAAGGGATAATAAGATTAGATTGGGATATGGATCTTAAAGATCTCGGTGGGTCGTATAGCCGGCTATGTGCTATTTAGCTGGCCAGGAATCGTTCCTGACCAGCCAAATAGTGCTGAATATCGGGTGTTACGTAAATGGGAAATAAACGATTAAAAAAAAAAAAAATACAGGATCAAGTCGGCCTTCTAATTAAAGTATCGGCAAGGTGCTACTAATAGAATGGGAACTCAACCCAAGTCTGTAGAGCTTTGCTTTCATATGAATCATCCTGTTCAGCTCAAGTGTTTTGTTTTATTTAGTTTCCCATGTCATTTTACAGAAATTATATTTATTTATTTCAGGCGCAATATAAATAATACACTCTTTTCAGTAAGTGCATTGCTGAGAACTGGGTGAAGAGCACCGCTTAATACAAAAAGCTCACAACATATCAAGAGCGCAAGAGCTTTTTACCGCTAATTGAAAATGTAGGCAAACTCCTTTCCTAAAGCCCTGACTAGGCTCAGTCCTTGGTTAAACTCCACGGAATGTAAGACTGCAAGGTTACCTTATCTTTGATTATCCAATTCAGGCCTGGCAGCCTTGATATGACAAAATGTAATCTATTGTATACAGGCAGTTTATCCCATTGTAATTGTATGTGTGTACAGTACTTAGGAGATTAACACAAATACTGCCATTTGTCTTAGTCATTCCTAATGAACCGCATCTGTTACAAGGGAATGGAACAGCTATGTTGGATCCAGATCAACTTAATCTTTGTCAAAGGCTGCTAGATGATGGCTTTTTAGGCCATAGTTGAAATTATCCTCGTGTATGAATCAGCAAGCAAAAAGAAGGGGCAACTAACAGTTTAGGAAGGATCGAGGAAATTAACTCACTCAACAGTTGGAGCACAGGGATGCATGCTTCACTGTAATAATAGTTCTCTGGAGGTATGTTCTTGCCTTGACACTCATGGGTCTTATGACCTACTGTGTATCACCTGAAAAGATTCTCATATTTAGAACTTTGCTTCTCCGATCTCTGCCTTATAACTAACTAGGCATCCTTAGTTTGTACTAGCTCTTTTCCTTTTCTGTATGTATATTATATGTTTCCTTTGTTTATTTGAAAGGAAGCTCGGAAATGAGAGGGCATAGGATGAAGTTAAGAGGTGATTGGCTCAGGAGTAATCTAAGGAAATACTTTTTTACAGAAAGGGTGGTAGATGAGTGGAACAGTCTTTCGGAAGAGATGGTGGAGACAGACTGTGTCTGAATTCAAGAAAGCCTGGGATAGGCACGTGGGATCTTTTAGAGAAAGAACTAATGGTTACTGCAGATGGGCAGACTGGATGGGCCATTTGGCCTTTTTCTGCTGTCATGTTTAATATTTAGCCAGAGGTGGTTAGCATTTTTAAAAATACTGGTCATGTCTAATTTAGACATAGATGTTCTGTGTTGAGCTATCTACATTGAATGTCTAGGTCTATTGTGACCAATCACCCCTCACAACTGATGATAGTTTAATATTTTATGATAATATCTGTACTGTTCCAAAAAGAACCCACAATGGAGCAACGCCACATCTAACTAGGATCTTCACAATACCAATAGGGTAGCATAACCTATCTTGGTAATAATCGTCATCGATCCCATGTTGATTTTCTTTGTGCTTAAATATATAATTTAGATCTGTCATATACTATATCTCATGCAGTAGCCCGGCTGCCTGCTTTGAGAAAATATGTATACTTTTGGGAAATCACAAAAAATTGCACCCTCCAAAATACAGGACAAAAGAATCACCTTTCCTTACAAAAAGGGAGAAAAGACCTCAGTGTCTAATAGGGGCTCTTTAAGCTTCCCATATAGACAGGCTCACAAGTACCTGGCAAGATCCCAAAGAGTAAAGCATATTTTATATTGCTTAATCTAGGAATAAGCAATAGATTTTCCCAAGTCCATCTTCATAATGGCTTATGGACTTTTAGGAAATTATCGAAACCTTTTTTTTTAAACCCTGCTAAGCTAACTGCTGTCACCACATTCTCTGGCAACAAATTTCAGAGTTTAATTGCACGTTTGCAAGTTTGATTCCAACCTGCCTTATTCATGTACCACAGTGAGAGTGACTAACCTGTAGGAAAATAAGGTGTAATAAAATCCCAACTTTTACCATATTTTAATAATTACTCCCCTAAATTTCCAATTCTCCCAGCATAGCATGAGAAACATAGATTCTTGAACATGTATTTGAATATGAATATCAGAAATCATCAGACACCTTACTGTTGTCTAAACCCTCAAGACACAGATTCTTTCAATCCATTTTACAGTTCAGAATGGTCGTTAAACAAAACACAAACAGAAGCATTTGAATGCCTTGTAGAATTATATGAGTTGTTCTTTTTTTTCCCTATTATTAATGGCTTGTTCTGCTCCAGTGGAAATAGAATAAATGCCAGGAAATTTATACTGCCCTTATTATTGAAGATGAAATTGTGCTTATAATCTTTTATTGACAAGGGCTCTGTCTAGGAGAGTCGCAGACAGCTTTTAAATGAAACATATACCAAGCACTAAACTACTCCATTATTTTAATCTCCTGATACTTTATTATAATTGATCTGAAGACACTGTTAATTAGAAATTGTTCTATTATAAAAAGAGTTACATCCTTGTGTCTCAGCATAGGATCTGCAATTTTCTACAAAGGCTTAAGGGTAAACAAAACTATTAACTAATAGAATTTCTAATTGGTTGCATAATCAGTTTTAGCATAGTAAGCTTACCAAGGAAGAAGTGATAGGCCCCCAGGACACAGAAGAGGGAGGGAGGAGGAAGAGGAGAGTGAGAAAGAGAGAGATGGTAGACAATGGGAAGGAGAAAGGGAAGAGATGTTGGACCTAGGGATGAAAGGGAGGGAGGGAGAGATGCAGGACAATGGGAGGGAGAGATGTTTGACTGCTGGGTGGAAAGAAGGGAGGGAAGGAAGAGAGGGAGAGATTGTTGGATCATGCTTGATCACTGCATTTGTTATTCCCATTTCCAAGTTTTATTTAAAATTTTATATACCGCCAGAGGGAAGGCCAGAAAGCAGTCTGTTCAGAGTGCTGCCGCTGCTGCTGTTTTTGGAGGCCTCGGAGCAGAGGTATGTCAGTCTCACAGTGGGTAGGTCGGCGGGGTTCTGCTACACAGGAGGATGGGAGGGAGGGGAGGAATGATACTGCACATGGGGGGGAGAAATCGCTGTCGTCGGCGAATCGAGCAGCACTAGTGTTAGGGATGGAGTCAGGGAGTGTCAGGACATTCGGGAGGGGCTTCGGGGGTCGATCTTAACTAGGGCTTATTTTTGGGGTAGGGCTTATATTAGAAGCACATTTAAAAATCATGTTAGGGCTTATTTTCGGGGAAACACTGTAAAAGGAGATATTTTTTTCACTCAGAGAATAGTTAAGTTCTGAAACATGTTGCCAACGGTTGCGGTAAGAACCGATAGTGTAGCTTGGATAAGTTCCTGGAGGAAAAGTCCATTGTCTGCTATTGAGACAGACACGGGGAAGTCACTGTTTGCCCTGGATGGATAGCATGTAATGTTGCTACTATTTGGATTTTTTTGCCATGTACTAGAGACCTGGATTGGCCACCATGAGGACGGGCTACTGGGCAAGATGGTCTGACCCAGTAAGGCTATTCTTATGAATGTAGGAGACCTGAATAAATAATTTTACGATAGTCCAATTTAGTTACAGGAAGGAAGACATGAAAAATATCCTGATCTGAAAGATAGCCAAACGTGAAGGGGCACAGACTCAGCATATTAACAACTTAAAGATCTGTGTATTGGAAGTCAGGAGACATTCATCAGACCACAAAGTTTTATTAAGCATCCGGGAGCATGCCTCTCACTTGTAAGTGAACGCTGCAGGTAGCCAGTACCAGATTTCTCTCTACAACATAGGGTTGTAGCAGCCAACAAGCTACCTTATCGCTTCTTCTGTGGCAGCAAAGACAGATAACCTGTGGTGACACTGGAAGACGCACCAGAGCAGAAATAGGGGCACAGCAAAATGCCAGGTGCCAAGAAACTGCAAGCAAGTTATTAAGCAAAGATACAATCAGAGATCAAGCAAATGTGGCAGAATGATGCCGAAAATTGTATCGGGTACCATTAGTCTGATTATAAAGGACTTTGAAGCACTCCTTGCTATATTGTAGTACACATTTTAGAACGAATCTCTCTGGCACAATACACATATAAAAATGCGAACTAGCAGTCAATTTGAGAGCCTGAGATCTTGCCCAACGTATTCTGGCTTCAAAATGATATTCATTCCTGTCATGGTATGTGCAAAACAAACCCATTTGGAGATACTGCTCCCATGAGAGACACTGTCAGAAAGAGCCCAGCCTTCCCTTTATAGTTCTAGTGAGAGGTTTTTTAATGCTGCATTGACTGAAAGGGATTACAGCAACCTTGACTGAAGCTCCCTGGGATATTACCTTGCAGGAACTTGACTAAATGACTGAACTGAATCTTCCATATCAGGCTGTGTTAACAACTGTGCACTTTCCAATGATGCTCTCCTACGGCTTCGAGATCACAATAGAAAAAGAAAATGTAAGTAATTTTGTTTGCTTAAAAGGAGTTCAGACAAACATATCTCCCCTTTAGCAGATGGATGCAGCAGTGAAGGATAACCATTTGCTTAAAACTTCAGAAAAGACCTCTGCTATAAGAACCCTATGATACAGTATATTAATTTTCCTAGGTCTGAGCTGGTAATTCCTAAAAAATTTGCTTAAAAATGTTTTCCTGAGATCATCTTTAGGAAGCAAAGCCAATGCCGGGCATAGTTCTACCGTCTGTGCTCTGATTGTAGCTGGACCAATTTAGATGGGCTGTAGTGGAATGGAGGCGTGGCCTAGTGGCTAGAGCTGCTTGCCTCAGCACCATGGGGTTGTGGGTTCAATCCCAACACAGTTTCTTGTGACCCTGGGCAAGTCACTTCACCCAGTGGCATAGTAAGGGGGGTAGGTGGGTGCGATCCAGGCACCCTTCCTCCTCTATGTTCTCCTGCTCCTTCCCCCCCCCTGTCAAATGTGCACGCCAATTCCCTTCCCCTGTATCTCTGTGATGTTCCTTCCTGGTGCAATCAGCAACCCTTAAGCTGCTGTCACTCCAGTGTCGGCTCTTCCTCTGACATCACTTCCTGGACCCGCCCCTAGGAAGTGACATCAGAGGAAGAGCCGACACTGATGTGACATTAGGTTGCGGTTGCTGCTAACCCCAGGAATGGAGGAAGAGAAGGGGCGTGTATGCACAGCATGAGGGGGCAGGGTAGGAGCGCCTCTCACTCTTGCTACACCACTGGTCACAAGGAGCTGAAGTAGGAATTAAACCTAGTTTGTCTGGTTCTCAGCCCACTACACTAACCATTAGGCTATAGTGGGAGTCAAACCCAGTTCTCATAAACCAAAGAAACAGGCTAAATGGCCCATCCACAGTAACCATTATTTCTCATCTAATCTAATTTAAATCATGGATTTATATATTGTGTCAACTCCCCAAAAGAAGCTCGACTCAGTTCACATAAAAATCGACAATCAAAGTGCAGTTAGATTAGAGAGAAAATAACTTATTAATGAAGACCCTCATCCGACATCCTAGAGAGAAGATAACTAATTTTCCTTAGAACTCTTCTCTCCGTCCAAATTTTCTGTAAATCTATGAAAACACTGTTATTTCAACAGTTCTTAGAAAATTCTTCTAACACAAGATGGACTCCCATTCTAAATCATTGTAAAACTATACAAGAAAGATCAAGTAATATTACCAATAGATTTTATTCCTCTTAAAGATGGAAAGGACAGTTTAAATTTCTGAGAGTTTCTAGTATCAGAAGATCTCTGATTATTCAATGATAGAGGAACCAAAGACGTAAATAACCCGTGTATGATTTTAAAAACCACAGAAGCGCATTTAAACTCTAAAATAGACTGGGATCTAAGAGATCCCACATGCCTATCCCAGGCTTTCTTGAATTCAAACACAGTCTCTGTCTCCACCACCTCTTCCGGGAGACTGTTCCACGCATCTGCCACCCTTTCTGTAAAAAAGTATTTCCTTAGGTTACTCCGGAGCCTATCACCTCTTAACTTCATCCTATGGCCTCTCATTGCAGTTTCCTTTCAAATGAAAGAGACTCGACTCATGTGCATTTACATTACGTAGGTATTTAAATGTCTCTATCATTCTAGATTTAATGAGTTTTAATATATTTGGAAGCTGTGGAAAGAGAATTGTAGGTTATGGACATTTCCATTCCAACTGATAAAAAACTGGATGCAAGCAAATCAGACATAGTAGTAAAAAAGTAAAACGCAAGAACTGCCTTGGATTATAGAGGAGTCGGGGCCAAGTGATTATTCTGAAGAGATGGAAGATCCTCAATACCAAGAGTTGCAGCTCGAGACCAAGGAAATGTTTTAGAAAGATGCATAAATATTTTCCATTATTTTAGGTGCCACAGGCTGATTAAAATGAATTTTCAAGCACATCTGAACAGATCGCCTATACATTCTACATTTTATGAATGCCAGGGGGACGCTAACTTTGTCACAATGCAACTACTACATCAAAATGCTACATTTAATTTGGGAGACTGAGTTCATATTCTGTATACCTAGGTTAGGAATGAGGTTTATTTATTTATATACCACTTATATTCTAAGTGGTTTACATTCAGGTACATTATCATATTTCCGTATCTGTCCCAGATAGGGAAGAATGCTTGCATACCTGAATTAATTCATGTAAACCGTGAGCTCCCCTAGGAGATTAGTATAGAAAATTGAATAAATAAATAGAATGGAAATAATTCCACAGGAAGAAAAGAATGAATAAGTAAAAACTTACACAGAAAGCAGTGTGGAATATTGATTTATAATTTTACACAACAATGAAAAAGTATTCTAGAAATGTCTCTTTCTTAGAATAAGATTCAAATTGTCAGAGAGCTTCAGCTCCATAAGTTCAAAAAAGGAAAATGGCTACAATTATTTATTGAAGTGTTTTGTTTAAACTGCAGCAAGGTGTTTAAGCCTTTTGATAAGGCCGCTCAAATAAATCATCTGCCTTTTTCACCTTGAGGTTATAAAAGAACAACGCCCTCTCAAGCTCTAATGTTGTTTCCACAGCCGAAAATTTGTGACATCAATAAAACCCTAGTTTGTCAGTACAAATGGAATTTTAAATTGAATTCTTATCAAATTAGCCTTCCGTCAAGGTCGTGCAACATTGTGTGGATAACCTTTAGAGGGGCTTCGTATCGGACTGCTGCTGTAGGGGCAAATGAAACACATTCTAATGAGATTATTGGAATGGAACACTCAATAACACAGAGGAGGCCTTTTAGGGCTGTTGATAGCTTAGGCAAATGGAAATCGTTTTCAAAAATAAGAACTATTAGTGACAGGTGGGTTGTAAATATTTTTAAATAAATAAATGCAAGCATACTTAATTTTCTTAGAGGTGTTTTGCTGTAGCGTGAGCGCCTATTGTCAAGGGTGTTTTGAGCTGGTTGTTGGTCCATCTATGTGACCGTTGCGACTTGACAAGTACTACACAGACCTGCTTGAAATTTGACACACGAAATCGATACCGAAAGCTGGCAGGGAATTGTGAGTTTGGTTCAGATTGGTATAAAATGACAATTGCCTGATATCTTTAAGAATTAACCCTCCATATTGAGAAGGGGGATGCAATAATGTCTCGTTGTGTCATGCATTGTTCAACTTGGTTTTCTCCCTGTAATAAATTGCTCTACCTCTCCAGCTACCTCACCCACAAAACTGGCCTCCCACCCCCGACTACCTCCATCCCCCAAAATTACCTCCATACGAATTACCCTCACAATTTCAAGATTACTCATGACTACCCATCCCCAAAACAACCTCCCACAACTGCCCTCACCCCTAAACTACTTTACCCTAAGCCCCTATTTTGCTTCTCATTGACAGGGAGGTCAGGAGTGGAGGGGGACTAGTCTAATCTGGTTTACTGGACTACTAGGGATCACCTCCAGGTAAGTCTCAACAGTGATAGGGAGGCCGGTGAGCAGGGATTGGTATACTTGGGAACATGTAGGTGGGGCTTCTATTCAGGGGAGATTCTTATTGGTGAGAATGAATCCGGGGGAGTTGGGGGGATGGGAAGGGACTCTCCTAAGGATGTCAAGAATCAGATCAGGGGCTGGGAGGAACTGGATCAGCAGATCTGATAAGAGGGGTCAGGGATAAGATCTGGGAATGTCTGGATCAGATGGGGGAGGGACAGAAGAGGGGATCAGACTGGGGGGGGATCAGATGTGAGGTTAGTGCCACTATTTTAAACCTGGAGCCAGGTGTGAATAGGAACTGTTCCTGCCATGTCCCACTGGACTACCAAAGGTCACCACCAGATAGGTCCTGGGGTGGCTAAGTGTCAGGAGAGGCAGGGGGTAGGGGGTGATTGAGGGTTCATGCAATGGATTAGAGGGAATCCAAAAGGGGAGATCAGATTAAGAAGCCAAGAAGGAATTAGAATAAGAGGGTTCAGGAACAGAGTAGGGGGAACAGGAGGATTGAAAAGGGGTTGATCAGGGAGAAGGAATCAGAATCACAGTTTAGGGAATTGAGTGATCAGGACCTGAAGGGGGAATTGGATCAGTAACCTGGAAGTTATATGGGTTCTCAGATGGTATTCAGTCTGGCCCCCACATAGTTAAGAGGTAAAAGAAAGAACAGCCTTTTGCTGATCTGGCTGCTTAGTTATACAGGAATGAATAAGAATTAGCTAAGCGGTCCTTTACCCGTGAAGGGAGTATATAAAAAACTGACAACTGGTCACCTAAATAATAGGAGTTATCAAAATGAATAATAAATAATAATGCAACTCAATAAAGGACATCAGTATGAGCCTTAAATAGGTAACGTGCGGTGTATAGGCTCAGGCTATTTCTCATAGGTGACTAGCACCAGAACCTCAGTCCAAATGAGAATCGCCTCATACATCATTAAGTCCTTTTAGAGTGACCAAGAGGTAAATAATTGTGTCACTCTAAAAGGACTTAATGATGTATGTTCAAAATTTATTCTGAAAATGAAGGTTTAAAATTAATAAAAAGACTGAAAGTTGTAGAGAAAAATTAAAAAATAGAAACAAAACAGTCTCCCAGGGAGCCAAGATGACACGCTGATTTTCCTCATTGCTACTGCTTTGCTATTATTAGGGGGAAAATTATGTGTTAAATCCTCATAGGTCAAGGTTGAGAAACTCTATGGGTGTATTCTAACTATTTCCAATGAAAATTTTTTTATATATATGTATTAATGTTTTATATAATTTTTTTCTTATTCTTATTATTTATCTTTGTAGTAGTTAGTCTTTACTGGTAGACTAACGGCCTCTTTTACAAACCTGCGTTAGTGACTGCCCTGCGCTAACGGCCCCGAAGCCCATAGAGATTTAAAGGGCTTTGAGGTTGTTGCCGTAAGATTGTTATAACTATATATTTCTGCAGGGGGAATTCTTTGAAAAAGCCCTCACGGGCGAAACATAGTTCTATGTCGGAGTGCCTGCCCCCACCCGCGTAAACAAAGATGAGTATTTCACTACTTTAAATATCTAACTAAAAGATATAAGATATTTATAACACATTACTTATCCTGGTTAGAACTCTTGAAAATGTACTTGAGGGACATATTATATTAGACTAAAGTGGATACCCTTGAATTAGATAACCTCTATTACATTTCAAAGAAATAGTTGAAGAAGGTGAAATGGATAAATCTGTTTCACCTGATAGTTTGAATGTATCACAGTTTCTCGAAAACTCCAAAGATATGATAAATAAACGAGCAACTCTTTTAGTGGTCTTCAAAACAGAGTTGGAAAAACAAGCTATTTTGAAATTATATTTCTTGAAAAAAACAAGATCTGTTTTATGGCCAACGTGTGGTAATTTTTCCGGATGTCTCTAGACATACCCAGTTCAAAAGGAAGCAATTCCTCCAGCTAAAGCCTAAGGTATTGGCAGCTGGAGCTACCTTCTTTTTGAAATTTCCTTGCAAGTGCCTGGTCTCGTATGGAAGTGATAAGTATATTTTCTTTGATCCAGCCCAGTTAGAAGATTTCATGAAAGAAAAACCTTTGCTGAAAGTTTAATTTCTATTACCGTAATGACATTTTTTAGGAGGAGGATGTATGATTTATATAGAATAGCCAACTATGTCTGCCTACGATGTTAAATGATAGATAGATAGATAGATTTAATTTCCTATTCAAATACTGGTGACCATCATAATGTGGACTATATTATGGTTGATTAATTATCTTTTTATGTTACATTGTATTTTTTATACAGAATTTAATGGACATTCATGAATATTTGTTATTATTGTAGTGAATAATCAAATAAAGAATTTAAAAAAAAAGATATTTATAATATCTATTTGGGACCGATGATGATTTGGGTGCCGCTATTCTATGTTTTAAAAGTTTGGATTCATACAGAAGCTACCGCTGAGGTCTATAAGATTCTACCTATGAATTTCTATTTATAAGACTCTGTTTTGCGCTGAGTTTGAATAGTGAGTCTTTAGATTTTCATAAATACAGAGCTGGTTTAAATTTGTTCTTTACGTAAGAAAAAAGTAGCACCCATGGATGTAACCCCAGAAAAGAAATTCACGGCGAAGCTTCTGCGTCTCCCGGGCAAGATCAGGGAACATTTGTACTTTAAGACCTATAAATTCTTTTTGCCTGTTTTTAAAGAAAAGTTTCAAAGTAGTGGATTCTTTTCCAGCCTCATGTTGCAGCATTGTTTAGTTATAGAATATTAGACATTGAAAGCAACCGCACTTGCTATATCGATTATATTGATTTGTACGGAGATTTTTTTTTCCTTAGTTTCCAGTGATAGTAAGAACTAAATTATAGGGTGAGGTGAGTTGACAGGTTGAGTATCTCCTCTAGGCTCTTGAGGTTTCTCTTTTTTTTCTTTTCTTTTCTCCATTCTTTAAACTTGTATGTTGTCTTCTTATCCATTTTTGTCATTTGTACGCTGGAAATATATAACCGGAACAGTCGCTCCGCAGGTGGTTGCATATAAATATTGAACTGAAGAGTGTGGGGATTGTGTGCTGGTAAAAGGTGTCGGACCAGTCTAAATTATTATTGTAATTATGCTCAGTCAATTTATTTTTCTAATTTGTTTCCCTGTGGGTATAGCACAGTATGACCCACGCATGCATATTTTACTTAGACAAAAACCTACAGTTTAATAAGTTTAAATGAGGTTGCCATGGACACTAAAAGCCTGAGAGCTGAAAGTTGGTTTGCGAAGGACAGCGCACTCGGAGGTCACCGTGCTTTACCTCGACCTCCTGCACAAAGTGGAACCATGCTCTAAATACACACAATAGATTTAGCTGTCAACTACATTTAGAAAAGAGGCAATTTATCACAATCATTGCTTCTCTAATACATAATGATTAATTGAAACGATGCAGTTAAAATGACACTATTTAGGCTCGTTTTAGCAAAATGAAAAGTGTTAGGTGATCATAACCTGATTATTGCCAAAGAAATTACTATTGCCTGCTGCTGAGGTAGTTTTTTTTTGACCAGAGCCTCTAGGGAACAAATGAAATTGTCTAATCTAGACGCTTCAGTGGCACGATGAAGGCAGTTCTATAAGGAAGGTGCCAAAACCATGGGTAAATAACCGGAATACCAGCACATGTGCAGAGTGGCGTGGTGAGGTTAGGAGGCACCGGGGCAGTAGCACCCCCTGTTGTCTTCTCCAGCCCCACTCCTTCCTGACCCCCCCCCATCACACATTGCACACGCCTTCCCTTCCCCCTTACCTCTAACTCTCGGCAGCAAGAGCAACATCTCCCAACTTGCTGCCCCCGCCAGCCTCGGCTCTCCCTCTGACATCACTTCCTGGTCCTGCAACCAGGAAGTGACTTAAGAGGGAGAACTGAGGCTGGGGCGAGCAGCAGGTCGGAGAGACTGTTCGCAGCAGCGAAGAGCCAAAGAGGTACGGGGTGGAGAGGAGGAGAAGTTTTGGTGCCCCTACCAAGACAGCTTCTGGGGCAGTCCACCCCCTGCAAGTGCAGATGTATGTGTATATATGTGTCAAAATGTCAATTTCCTGGCTAGGCCCTGGATGACAGAAATTATATAGGGGTTGGGATTCCTTTCCTGTGAGGAAATGCTAAAGTGGCTAGGGCTCTTCAGCTTGGAGAACAGACAGCTCTGATGAGATATGATGAAGGTTTATAAAATACTGAGTGAAGTGGAATGGGTAGATGTGAATCACTTGTTTATGCTTTCCAAAAATACTAGGACTAGGGGGCATGCCATAAAGCTGCTAAGTAATAGATTTCAAACAAACCAGAGAAAATATTTCTTCATTCAATATATAATTAAACTCTGTAATTTGTTGCCAGAGAATGTGGTGAAAGCAGTTAGCTTTGTAGGATATTAAAAAAAAAAAGGGGTTGGTTAATTTCCTAAAACAGAAGTCCATAAGCCATTAATTTCTAGGATAAGAAGAGTAAAATCTGTTTTACTCCTTGGGATCTTGCCAGGTACTTGTGACCTGGGTTGGAAACAGGATACTGGGTTGATGGTTCTTTGGTCTGTCCTAGTATGACAGCTTTTTTTGCTATATTCTTATGTGTACGTGATCACACCTAAACTGTAGGCATGTATGTGACCTGTTATGCAAGGATTGTATAAAGGAAAGTAGGTGTCTACTTTTCATTCTAAAATAGACTTCAAATAGGCTCCTTCTTAGTGCCTAAAAATAAGCGACTAGTTATAGAATTATCCACCTATGCATGCTAAGCAAGCAGAACAGTACACTTCTGCAGTAAAAGCTTTTTCCTGAATTATTCTTTTAAAACTTTGCCTCTGAACTCTGAGATGAAGAATATCTTAGGCAGGTGTACTCACTCTCCAAATGTTCTCACACAAGAAAACAGTTGTTTTAGACTTTGGGACAAGCAGAAATCGGATAGCTATATAGTTCCAAGTGCCAACCTAAAACATTGCCTTGCCACCCCAAAATCAGCCCACTTACCCCACCAGTCTTTACCTCCCTCTATCCCCCTAGTCTCCTCCAGGTCCAGCACTGGCGTCCTACTTCTCTCTGTCCCCTGGTACTCCCCCCTATCCCCCATAACCTACTAACTTGCTGTATTCACCGGCACTGCAGATAGCAATTATAACAGGCTCTCTCCGGCCAGCCCTGGGGTCCTTCTCTCTGATGCAATTTCCTGTTGCGGCATGGGAAGAATGTGGCAGAGGGAAAGCTTTGGGCTGCTAATTGGAGCCTGATGTAATTGCTGTCTGCAGTGCCAGTGAATGTCGCAAATTAGCAGAGTCAGAGCCAGTGGAGGTATGAAGGACAGAGAAGTAGGACATCAGTGCTAGATCTGGAGGAGGATATGGGGATCGAGCGAGGTAGGATAGCAGTTGGACCTGCAGGAAGGAAGGGGGAGAGGAGAAACTGCACATTGTGAAGGGAAGGAAAGACAGAGGAGGGAAATGTACATGGATGCAAGATAGGGGAAAATACTGCACATAGATGGGAGGGAAGGAAGAAGAGAGAAGTGCACATAGATGGAAAGGAGAGGGGGAAATGCATATAGAATGAAGGGAATGGAGTGGCAGAAATGCTGTATATGGATGGTAGGGAATAGAATGGGGAATTAAACATGGATGGAAGGAAAAGGAGGGAGAAAATGTAAATGGGTGGTAGGGTACAGAAGGGAGTAGGGGAAATGCTGCACATGGATGGGAGGGTAGGGAAGGGAAAAGTGGAAATTTGCATGGATAGAAGGGAAATGAAAAGGGGAAATGCACATGGATGGATGGAAGGGCAGGAAAGGGAGAGGTTGGTCAACTGTGCAATGGAAAAGAAGGGAGAAGGTAATGCTACACTGGATGGGAAAGACGGAAGAGAGGGGAAATGCACATAGAAGAGAAGGAAAGAGGTGAGAAGGAGGTAGAAAACATGAGAAAAGTGAAAGATTAGTGCTAGAGATAGATATAGTGGAAATAATCCCCAAAGAAGAAACTTGGTCCTTAAAAGATACAATATAAAGAGGGTGGGACTTGCCTGAGGTACCACAAGCCTTGTGAAAAACACACTTTCAAACTTGTATTCAAAACAATTTAAATGAATGAATGTGAACGCCTTCAGTGTGAGGTTGTAAGCTCCACATGCTGTTCAAACAGAGCAGTGCAAATGCTTACAAATGAGCTGGCAACACTAGGTACGCCAGCCGCACACCATCATTGGTGCGCTCACGTGTGCAAGTGCAATAATGAGTGAATTCAAGTGCATACAATAAGAATAGTAAAGTGTCAAAACTAAATAATATAATGATTTATCACAAGACTCATGATACCCCTCTAGTGCCAGAGCCCGCAGACCCAGGGCGCAACGGCAGGTCAAAAACTCAAACAGGCAATAAAAACAAAGCTCCATCAGTGAAGTTCCAATTCAACGGAGCTTGGACGCTAGTAATAATCGCTGTAGTAAAGTTCTTAAAGTCCAATCCTGGGTCCCCTAAAGATTCTACCAAGCAAGGTTTCAGGACCAAAGGCCCCTTCAGACAATCTACGAGCTGGCTTAGGTAAATAGGGGGATAGACATAGGGCAGAAAGTGATGAAGAAGAAGGTGAGACAAGAAATAGCAAATGGATAGAAGACCCTGGAAACAGTTAAGAGCACAAGAGGGAAGCAGAACCAGAGAGTGAAAACTACTACTATCCATTCAGTCTTGTCCGACCCTTGGATAGTCTGTAGGCCAATCCTCGCCACGCCTCCCTGTTTTCCATGGCTTCTTTCAATTGCTTGATGTTCATTCTCATGTCATTCTTGATGGTATCTACCCAACGGGCCTTTGGTCTCCCCTGCTTCCTTTTACCACTGACCATTCCGAGTAGCATTTCTATTTCTAGTGATTTCACCCTCATCACATGTCCAAAGTAAGTCGTTTTCTGTCTGGTAATCTTGCCTTCCAGGGACAACTCTGGGTTTATATGATCAAGAATATCTTTGTTGGTGATCCTAGCTGTCCATGGGATTCATAGAAGTCTACTCCAGCACCACAGTTTGAAGGCGTTGAGCGAGAGCAAGATGATTACTCTGGGTTTATATGATCAAGAATATCTTTGTTGGTGATCCTAGCTGTCTATGGGATTCTTAGAAGGCTTCTCCAGCATCACAGCTTGAAGGCATCGAGCGAGAGCAAGATGATTACTCTGGGTTTATATGATCAAGATTATCTTTGTTGGTAATCCTAGCTGTCTATGGAATTCGTAGAAGTCTTCTCCAGCATCACAGCTTGAAGGCATCGAGAGAGAGCAAGATGATTACTCTGGGTTTATATGATCAAGAATATCTTTGTTGGTGATCCTAGCTGTCTATGGAATTTATAGAAGTCTTCTCCAGCACCACAGCTTGAAGGCGTCAAGTGAGAGCAAGATGATTAAAATAATAAGAATCACCCTACAACAAAGATAGGAAAAATAATTTTATTTTCAGTTTAGTGATCTGAATTATGTCAGTTGTGAGAATTTACATCTTGTCAGTGCTATTTTGCACTGTACATGAGGAAATGCATTTCTCTGGCATTGTACTGCATGCAGAGTCAGGCATCCCGGATTTCAGTTTAATTTTTGCCTACAATAGTACTTCTAGTTTGTGGTTGCTTATTCTGTAGTTAAACAGGGGCTCTCTGTGTTCTGAATGTGTGACTGAATGGGGTGCCATGGAAGTGTATGAGAGAGGAAGGAGATAGGTCTCTGAATGGGTTGAGGGAGGAAATAGAGTTCATATGATTTGTGGAAATATTGCTTTGGCTTGTCCTCCCATACCCGATTTGCCACACCGCTATCACCCCAAATATTTCTGACTAGAGATGCCTTTACATGCACCTCTCTCCATCCCACACTGCTTCCAGGTTGCCTGAGTTGAGAGAAAAAAGCATGCAGTGCTTCTGTTTCTCCTTAGACTTTAATACCCCGTAGACTTGAAATAAAACTGTCTCTATTTTATTTCATTTGAAAAGGAAATGAAATCAAATAGGTTTTTCATTGAAATTTCAAATGAATGCACATCCCTAGTTTCATTTAGCATCAAAGAAGAAGGTGCCCTGCATGTAATAACCTTCAAATTTGTAATCTTAATAATCCCAGCAAGAATTTATACAGGCACAGGCGAGGTGATTTCCTGGTACATAAAAATCTCACAAATAATTGAAGGAAAAGAACATAAGAATTTGCCTCTGATGGGTCAGACCAAGGGTGCATCGAGCCCAGCGGTCCGCTCCCGCAGCGGCCCATCAGGTCCATGACCTGTAGAGTTGTCTTATTGTCTAACCCGTTGATCCCTACTCTTTTATATCCAAAAAAACCTCTTTTTCCCTTTTATCTATACCCTTTTTGCTCGTCTGTCCTTCCATATCTGTAGCCTTCAATCCCCTTATCCTTCAGGAATTTATCTAGTCCCTCTTTGAAACCCCTTAATGTAGTCCAGTGGTCTCAAACTCAAACCCTTTGCGGGGCCACATTTTGGATTTGTAGGTACCTGGAGGGCCGCAGAAAAAATAGTTAATGTCTTATTAAAGAAATGACAATTTTGCATGAGGTAAAACTCTTTATAGTTTATAAAACTTTCCTTTAACAGTTAAAAGGAAAGATATATAAACTATAAAGAGTTTTACCTCATGCAAAATTGTCATTTCTTTAATAAGACATTAACTATTTTTTCTGCGGCCCTCCAAGTATTCTATTTTTTCTGCAGCCTTCATATTTAAAGTTTAATATCTTTTCTTTCTCAAAACTGGCACATTTCAATCACTATATTGAAAATAAAATCATTTTCCCTACCTTTGTTATCTGGTGACTTTATTTTTCTGTGCTTTCAACTATGTTTCCAGGGCCTTCTTGTCCTTTGACTGTTTTTCTCTCCGTCTTCACTTTCTGCCTTGCATCCATCTTTGGCATTAACTTAATGTTCAATTTTTCTGCTCTCTTTTCAAAATCTACGTTTCCATGTCTTACCTTCCCTTCCTATCTCTCTCTTCTTCCATCCTATTTCCATGGTCTGGCAACTCTTTCCTTCCTTTCTCTCCCTCCCTCCTTCCTTCCTTTCCCCTGGTCTGGCATCTGTCTCCTTCCCTTCCCCCATGTCCTGGCATCTCTCCCTCCCCCTCCATGGTCTGATATCTCCTTTCCTTCCCTCCCTCCCATGAACTTGGTTTCTTCTCTTGTTCCTCTCCTCTCCCTTCTCCTTCCTTCCCTCTCTTTCCCCAATTGGGTGCAGCAGCAACAGAAGCAGCATTTCCCTTCCCCCTTTCCTGTGCTGGAGAGGCATTTCGCTTCCCCTTTCCCTCCCTCTCCCATTCCCGGTACAGCAGCATTTCCCTAGGGTCCCCCTTTCCTATGTAGCAGAAGCATTTCTCTTTCCCCTCCCCTTCCGTTCTCTTCCTTGTGGAGCAGCAGCATGTCTGGCCAGCTCTTTCCGTTCAAAGCCGTGGGTGGCGGCTCCTTGCGAGATCCGCGCCTGCGTCTGAAGCCTCTCTGATGTTGTGACGTCAGAGAGGCTTCCGATGCAGGAGTGGATAGCGTGAGGAGCCGCCAACCCGCGGCTTTGAACAGAACGAGCCGGCCAGACACGCTGCTGCTCCAAAAGGAAGGAAAGGGGGAAGAGAAATGCTGTTGATCGCGTCCAGACCACGGGCCGCAAATAACACCTGGAGAGTCACATGCGACCTGTGGGCCACGTGTTTGAGACCACTGATGTAGTCTGTCCTATTACATCTTCCGGAATCGCATTCCAGGTATCCACCACCCTCTGAGTAAAGAAGAACTTTCTAGCATTGGTTCTAAACCTGTCCCCTTTCAATTTCTCCGAGTGCCCTCTTGTTTTTGTAGTTCCCAGTATGCTGAAGAACCTGTCCCTCTCCACCCTCTCTATGCCTTTCATAATCTTGTAAGTCTCTATCATGTCTCCTCTGAGTCTCCGCTTTTCCAGGGAGAAGAGCCCCAGTTTCTCCAACCTTTCAGCGTATGAAAGGTTTTCCATACCCTTGATCATTCGTGTAGTTCTCCTCTGGACCCTCTCAAATATTGCCATATCCTTCTTAAGGTACGGTGACCAATATTGGACATAGTACTCCAGGGGCGGGCGCACCATCGCCTGATACAGCGGCAGGATGACTTCCTTCGTTCTTGTTGTAATACCCTTCTTGATAATACCCAACATTTTGTTTGCTTTCTTTGAAGCCGCCACGCATTGCACCGTTGGTTTCATTGTTGTATCCACCAACACTCACAAGTCCTTTTCAAGGTTACTTTCCCCCAGTACCATGCCCCCCATTTTGTGGTTGAACATCGGGTTCTTTTTCCCTATATGCATGACCTTGCATTTCTATATATTGAAGTTCATCTGCCATTTATTTGCCATTTATTGGACAAGCGTACGAAAACAGCTTGGGGACACTTACCAGAGACCTTCATCTGGACCTATTTTTTGTATCCAGCTGTTGATCAAGCCCCTGTTTGGTGAGGTAGATTCTATGTTTATAGAACAAGGGTTTGGAGGGATGGCTTCTCCAAGGCTTACACTAGTTCCTTTTATCTGAAGGTAGTCTCCACTCCTCAGGGAAGGGGTGGCTAAAAATAATTCCACTGTACAGAGTTGTAAAAGGGGAAAGGGGGAGGAGTGTTCATACCCACAAAATATTTATTTATTCTTGGTCCTCTCCCCTGTTCATCATAGAATGCCTATTCTCATTCAAGGAAACAGGTTTTTTGAGGAGAAGGCCCTTGCATAATGGTCCTTCCAAACACTTGCTCCTGCTCTCTTGGCGCTGAAAATGTCTGCCAAGACTTCCAGAGGCAGCCTCGCAAAATGGGGGGCTGATGGCAAAGGAAATGCCAGTGCAGTGGGGGTAGAAAGACCCCACTGAGAGAGAAGGTGGATGGGTAAGAATGCCTAGGGGATGTAGGGAAGTTATGATAAAATATAAACCCTCGGTTTATATTCAAGTTACCTAAAAAGGGAGGTACAAATGGTATCTCGGTTTATACTTGGATGGATTTATATTTGAGTATTGTCTCAGTGCTCTATGATGAGGTCTCAGTGCCCATGTTCCTTTCTCCTTCCTTCTGCCTGGATGCCCTGTTCATGTTGTTTGCACCATCTTCTCCATTTTGTCCTGCTCCACAGAACCTTAACATACATGCAAGCAGTGAAAACAGCATCAGGTAACCACCATCTACAGACATTTTTCTCTGATGGATAATAAAGCATGGATATTGCACTACGAAACTCAGGTACAACAAAAAACACCCAACAACAAACTGACCTGCTGCGGTCATCTTCAGGTAAGGCAGAGGAAGTCTCTTGTGCACAGGTGATGCAGGGAAGCTGTGTATAAGATTGGCATGTAAGACGTGCAGGTCTCCATTCCTTTTTTTTTGTTGTTGTTTTTTGACTATTTTAATGTTGTTTTTTGACTATTTTTTGTTGTTTTTTGACTATTTTAACGTCTTCTGTAACTTGGCTTAATATTTCTCACATGACCATCTCCTCATAGTTAGGGGAAACCTAGTGGTTTCATTAACATTCATTTCAATACATTTCAGTGCAATTTTCAGCCATCATACATACAACTGTACCTACCACTAGGAGTAAACCATGACAGCCAGATCGTAAACCTACACAACTGCCTTTCCAAAATTAAACTTTGGATGATCACGAACAAACTCCAATTGAATGCCTCAAAAACAGAACTACTATGAGTCAGAAAGGAAAAACGCACCTTCACCCGCCCATCCCTACACTGGGAATCAACCACCCTGACTGCAAAAGACGAAGTACGTAGCCTAAGGATTATACTGGACACAAACCTATCACTCTGTAACCACATCTCAGAAATGGTTTCCTCCTCTTTGTACTATCTCCAGAAACTCCAGAAAATAAGAAGCTACTTCTCCGAACAGGACTTCACCCATCTACTCTATGCCTTCTTCCACTGGTTACCCACAGTCAAATGCTGCATATTCAAAGGCCTAATGCTGGCATGCAAATTGCTCCACAACATGGTACCCAGATACTTCTTACTCAAACTTCCTCTCTACATTCCAATACAAGCGTTACGCCTATATATACCCTCAGGACATGGTCTCCAACTTCAAACAGTCCAAAAGTGATCTTACTCCCACTTACTCCCAAAGCTATGGAACAACCTCCCTTCACACATCAGATCCCTTGAGGGACTTTTAAGCTTCAGGAAAGCCATAAAAACTTCCATCTTTACTTAACCACATCCTCTCGACCCCCAAACTTCTCCCTCCCCATTCCCCCGCATCTGCCTCTGCAGAATACCCCATGGACCATGATACTAGAAGATACTTGATCATTTATGTACAAATGATGCCCTTGTCATGTTTTAATCTTGCAATTTTGCACAATTATTATGTTGTAATCTTGTGATTTTGTACAATTGTATCCCCATGCTCAATAACCTTTAACTTAAGAACATAAGAATAGTCTTACTGGGCAGACCAATGGTCCATCTAGCCCAGTATCCCGTCTTCGCGGAGGCCAATCCAAGTCACAAGTGCCTGGCAAAAGCCCAAATAGTAGCAGCATTCCATGCTACCATCCTATGTCTGTCTCAACCTCAGACTATGGACTTTTCCTCCAGGAACTTCATGCAGTGTTCCAAGCATTGTAACTCCAATGACTGTAAAAGTGTAACCTGTCCTGAGCTCTTTGGGGAGGACGGGATATAAAGCCAAATAAATAAATCTCTACCTCACATGTTAACAGACAAACCAAAAGGTAAAACTCATGCTAGCTTTTTGCATGAGCAACTATAGTCCATCAGTTGCATGCCTGAGCCTTTTAAAAAGGTTAGCTTCTATAGTATTCATGATGCTGACCAGTCTCTTGCTCACCATCCTTAAAAGGATAGCTTTAGATGAATTCCAGAATTTTATTGACTGGACAATGTTCTAAACATAGCATAGGAGACTTATCTGTAACTGGATTTAGAGTTGTAACTTCCTTTACAAGTCACTTAGATTTTGCATGCCATCTGAACTGGGTACTTACTGAAGTGTTGCTTAAGCCTCTGTTCTCATAGGCTACAAGACGACCAAACTAGAACGATGAAATTATATGTATTTCCTTTCCCCTCCCCTGCTTTAATCAAGACTCATTATGGTTTTTTATCACCGGCCGCTATGGTATGATATTTTTTAGGAGGAGGATGTATGATTTATATAGAATAGCCAACTATGCCTGCCTTTGATGTTAAATGATAGATAGATAGATTTAATTTCCTATTCAAATACTGGTGACCATCATAATGTTGACTATATCATGGTTGATTAATTACCTTTTTATGTTACATTGTATTTTATATACAGAATTTCATGGATATTTGTTATTATCCCAGGACAAGCAGGCAGCATATTCTCACACATGGGTGACGTCACCGACGGAGCCCCGCAGCGGACAGCCTCGAAAGCAGACTTGCTTGAAGATCTTTCTAAGAGCTTCCGAGTGCTGCACCGCGCATGCGCGTGTGCCTTCCCGCCCAAAGGAGGGGGCGCGTCTCCTGTGAGGATCCTCAGTTTTCCGCGGAGCCGAGAAGACCTGTTCCTCTTAGCTCTGCAGCATTGTGCCTTCTCTTCACCGCGGCTGGATTTTTAATTCCTATGAGCGTCGGAGCTTTTACCACAACAGCGGGCAATTTTTTAGAAAAAAAACCCCTAATAAGGCTTGATATAAGGAGGCCTTTATTTACCACCTTTTTGAAGAAATTCCCCCAAGGCTATATTCAGCAAGATCAATCTGAACAAAAGGAATAGAAACTATCAACAGAAAGAAATCACTAATAATAAAACCCTAAGCGCACATGCGCACTCCTACCTGCGTGTTCCCTGCCTCCGTGATTCGTAACTCCGTGGCCAGCAGAGAAATGGTAAAGCGTGCAGCGCACACACATTCGGCGCGTACACGCATGGAGGTTTCCTCTATCCTGCAGCGGTTACTGTGCGCCGGTTGCCCTTCACTGTATAAATGTGGGAAGTTTTTTTTTGGGGGGGGGTTAAAGGTAGGTGGGAGAAGCATGATAAACAGGCAGTGGGCAAGGACATTGACAGACAGCAGAAGTGGCAGCAGTTCATGCCAGTGGGTCAGAAGAGACCAGGAAACCGGGATGGAGGGAGGGTAGGAACGGTGGTTTGGGAGCAGGTATTAGGGAGCAGGGAAGAGGTGCTGCTGGACAAGTATTGATGGACAGGGGGAGCAGGGAAGGGGTGCTGCTGGACAGGAGGGAGGTAAAAGGAAGGGAGAAGGGCTACTGCTGGACAGGGGGAGCAGGCAAGGGGTGGTGGTGGACAGCCAAGGAAAGAGAGAGACAGAAAGAAAGAAGGACAGGCAGAAAGCGGCCAAGGAGAGAGAGAGAGAAAAAAAGAAAGATAGACAGACACACACATCTATTCTAGCACCCGGTAATGTAACGGGCTTAAAGACTAGTGTATATGTAGATAGATAGATATACTGTATACATTCAAATAACAATACATATGACCCATAAGTGGCCATTATCAGAGTTAATGAGTCTACATATGCATTTATTAATATTAAAAAATCAATATGAGACTCACATTTATATGATTCAGTAATGCAAGTGTTTTCTACAATTTTAAAAGGATAAAATATACTCTGAAAATAATAAAAATTCATAAAGCATCACATCACAAGCTGCAAAGCTGATCATATCAGAATTAATTTCCTTATTCTTTCATATAGTTTGTAATAAATTACTTATTTAAAGGATATAGAGGAACATGGTACAATGGTATTTTAAAATATGTTCCCTTGATCTTTCAGGAACATTTGTCCATTCTATTATCATTCTACAGGTGCAATTTTAATTACAACAGTTTTGCAAATTAATGTTTGCGTAATCTTGTTTGAAACTTTATATGAATCAGATTTTCCAACTGATCTATTTACATGCAAGCCTCAGACCTTCCCTTTATCACTGTCTGAAGCAAAATTTTTCTCCCTAATCATTTTCTGGTTCTTGCTTTCAACAAGAATCTCAGTTAGAAAAGGTGATTTTCACACCACTGAATTTGATTGGTCAATATTCAGCCAATTGCAGCCAGTGTTTGACACCCAGTACTAATTGTAATTGCCATTTCTTCCATTAATTTTTCATATACACACAATATAATCTTATTAATAATACACATTGGTAACCACAAAATTAAACTACACAAAGCACACTCTTTTTCCCCTCCCCACCACTGCACAGCAGACTGGACCTGGCCTACATTTGCAGTACTTACATTGGATGCAGGCTGCGATTCTGAAAGCGGCACTATAATCTGACTGGCACGCGATCGGTGCCATGTTTTCAGACACCTGCCAATTATGGTGCTGCTTTCAGAATTCGAGACTAATTATATAGTGAGTAGCAAACTAATTCTCCGAGGACAATCAGGACTATAAAATCCTCCTCTATGGGTAACATAACTGACAGAGCCCAGCATGGAAAGCAGTACCCCAGCTACTTTTTTCTAGAAGCCTTTCGATATGCTCACTGCTCAGGCACGCCGGTGTCATGCAGGACCTCCTCAGTCTAAACATTCCCGTGGAGCAGATTCGACCTGCAAATTTTTTTTTCATCTTGTAAGTCCTGTTGAAGTCATGCAGTTCTCTTTCATGAGTTTTCTGGTACTTCCTTAGGCAGGTTTTCCATCGCGCTTCAAGTTTTTATTCTGTTAGCTTGATGCAGGCCATTTATAGACCTCGATCTCTCTGCTGAGGCATTTTTCTACCAGCCCTGCCTCTCCTCTCCTGCCCACCCTCCGGCACCTTGCTACCTGCAGCATGCCTGCTAGTCAGCAGTCTCTGCCGCACTCCTTCACCGCCATCCACTCCTCCTGCCCACCGCATGTCTACCTTTAATTTTTTAGAAAAGCACTGCGGCTTTGGCGTCTGCTCTCCATTATGGCCCGCCCTCTCTGACAACTTCCTGTTTCCGCTAGGGCAGGTCGCAGTGGAGAGCAGATGCCAGAGCCGCAGCGCATTTCTAAAAAATTAAAAGTAGACACACGGCGGGTGGGAGAAGTGGATGCCGGCGAAAGGGTGCGGCAGAGATTGCCGACCAGCAGGCACGCTGGCCGGTAGCAAGGTGCCGCTCCCAGCCTCGCAAGAAGTGTAACCCCACAGGATCCCCCATAGGATGTGCAATTTTTGGGGAGGCCATGGCCCCCCATTCTGATGCCTATGCCTGATTCAACCAGTAGCAAAACAAGTGGCCCTTGTCAGGATACATCCAGTTGTGTTATAGACTGTGACAAATTTTAATGGATTGGTGATGTAAGAGATTGAATCCTCTCAAACTGGATGTTTTTTTAATCCATGAAACTTTATTAATTTTCAAATAAGGAAAACAAACAAAAAAAGCAAATCATACTAGCACACAGGAAAACACTATCTCTGTTGTTGCAGCCAAGTCTTTTTGTTTTGTTTTTTAATTTAAAGCCTCATGTGTGTATTAGACAAATGTTGATTTGATCAACATTTGTACACCTGTATAACTTACAGAATACAGTAAATTACATGCTAAAATATTAATATTTTAGCATATATTAAGACAGGTGTAGAGAGGACTCATTTGAAAGCGAAGCTTCTAGACTTCAGAGAAACTGTTCAGATGGGGAATTACGTCAAGGAGTTGTCTGGATGAGATCATCTGGAAGAAGTGGGAAAGCTGTGGGCAAAACTGAAAGGTGCTACTCTTAAGGGCAACAAACCATTTTGTAAGGAAACTAAAAGTGGCAGGAAAAGAAGGCTGCTTTGGTTCTTAAAAGGTGAGGAAAAAGAGGTTAGCTTTCATAAACTACAAAATATTGCTGAAAGAGAAAGACGGGCAAAACATATCTCGAAAGTTAAAAGAAGTTGGTAAAGTAGTCAGGAAAGCAAAGATAAGAAGTGGAAGAAAAAAATAGCCTGTTTTGGTCTGGGAAGGACCATGTCAGAGGGAATGTACAGCGGAGGCTGCCAGAAGCCTGCTTGAATCGCTACAGCGCCAGAGATCCTCTGCAGGCCATAATTAGTTTTTAAAATGTGACCAGGAGACCAGGGGGACGCCGGACAAAGGTGTCGAGAAGGGGGAAACATGCTGGCCTTCGGGAGCCCCCCTAAAGCAGTGGGACCGAGGGTAACATGTTACGTGAGGTCCCCAAAATATTGAGGGTGCTCAGTAACCCACAGAGCTGGCATCTATGGTCCCACCTACACCATACCTCCAACACGTCCCCTTGAGAGTTAGACAAACAGCATAGATATCTGTCTAGAATATGTTTTAAAAATAGCAAATTGGAAGGGTTTGGCAAGAAAAATGTCCATCTGCTCCTTTATGTCACTTTTTGGATGGTTTTATTTTATGAAAATGAGCCTCATTGTCTACTACTTACTAAATTAATACATAATATGCAACTACCATGGTAGCAAACCTCCTTTGGTTGCACCCGATCAATAGCACTAAGAGCCACTTGATTGTGTTCCTGCTCTGCTTCCTGGAACACAAAGCATCTCTGCTTCACTTCAAGTCTGTTCAGAATGTTAATTCTAAAACATCCTCTCCATGCGATAGGGTATGGCAGAGTTCCTTAGCAAACGGCTGTCTAAATGAGAACAGCAATTAGGCAAATGCGCGGAAGACAAAACATGCAGGGTTTAATAGAATGGTAAGGAGAGAAGGATAATTTCATACTTATGAAGGATGCACCTGACATCTTCCATTTAAAAGTATAAATCAACTATTTTGCACTTTAACGGACTTTTTTTTTTTCCTTTATTTTCCCAAAATGCAAAAAAAAATGTTAGATGTAAGACTCTGAAAGAAGGAAACAACCATTTTTTTCACATAATTAAGTGAAAATGCATATCCAATACTGTTTAATGTGATTAACAGTTATGTAGAAAATGGTTTAACATAAGCCATTAAGAACTTTATTAGTATGCAGTATAGCAGGAGGTAGATAAGGAAGAGGCTGGAGAGCTGGTTTTCCGCTGAAGATACAGTACTGGCGACATCTGCATTGCAAGTGAACAGTGCAGAATTTTTATCTTGCTTTTTGTAAGTTGGGGATATTTAGGCAGCATTCCAAAGTGGAAATGCTAACAGTAGAGCCAACTGTCTTTTTAATGTAATGTAATTCATTTCTTATATACCGCTACATCCGTTAGGTTCTAAGCGGTTTACAGAAAATATACATTAAGATTAGAAATAAGAAAGGTACTTGGAAAATTCCCTTACTGTCCCGAAGGCTCACAATCTAACTAAAGTACCTGGAGGGTAATAGAGAAGTGAAAAGTAGAGTTAGAGGAAAAATAAAAATAAAATAAACATTTTAAAAAGACAGCATTGATCTAAATACTTTGAAAGGTAGAGGAGAGGAGAGAAAGGAATAGAAGCAGAATGGGTCAGCGTCAGTGATGAAGTGGAGCAAGTAAGTTTAGGAGGAGCGATTGACGTATCCAGAAAGGGCTTCTTCAGGGAAGAGACTTGGCCGACAGTCCCAGGATGCCTATGTCTCCTCCCCTGCGATGTTCTCCCATCCATGCATTCCCTCCCAGACACAAAGTTTGGCTAGCTAGAAAGCAATGAACGTTGTTCTTCTCTAGTACATCGGTTAGAATACAGCACCATAAAATATCATTAAAAGTGTTCAGGGCAATAGTGTTGGTTATATAACGTTGTAAAGGGCTAGCTTGCGCTTCCATGCCAAGTTGTCATCTACAAGCATCTAGCCTAGTATCCTGGAGCAGGTTGCTGCTCCCAGGATAAGAGGCAGTGATGGCTCCTGGAGGAGAGTGCAATAGCAAGACCTACTGGCAAGACGTAAGACCCTTAATTGTAGAGCTTGGGTCCTGGCTGCTGACAGTAATTTGTTTATTATTTTAGTTATTCCACAGCTTATATACAGCAATGAATCGCTTTTGTAGAGAGGAAGATTAAAAAAAAATAGGGAAAAACCACCCCAGTAGTTGCACATGAAGTTCTGTAGGAACAAAAGAAAGCTGCCAAGAAAATAATAAATGTATATTGTATGCACTGTATACATGTACACATGCATGAGCACTATATACATGTTTTCTTTTTCATCTTGCTAGATGAGTCCGGATCAAGGAGTTGTGCCCCCCTACCAGCAGATGGAGACAGAGAATCTATACTCTTCCAGTGACATCACTAGAATTGGAAATGGTGCAGTCTAAAATATACAACAGATGCTATAGGTTGGAGTAGTACAGCAGTTTTTCATTGGTATAAGCCTGACTCCCTGGGGTGCTAAGTTCTTCAACACAGAGAGTCTTTGGCCAGTGTAGCTCCTGGGATTTGGGCCATAGTCTTTACCATAGTTGAGCCTAGAGGAGTCTGGTCCTCTTAGCCCTAAGCATTAGTCCACAAGATCTCATTAAGAGAAGTATGCTGGCAGGATCTCTACCAGTGGAAGATGTTAGGGTCCCCCTCCCTGCAGCTAAAAATAAATAAATAAGAGAACAACCTGGGCAGCGGGAGGTAGCATATGGCAAGCCCAAATCCTCCTGATGAGGTAAAAGTCAGGCTCTGGGTCTCAGGGGCGCTTGCAGTATTTCTGCCTTTGGTGGCTGACATGCCTTGTGGCCTTGTAAGCCTGTGGATCCAGTGGCTCAGCATTGTTGCCAGCTTGTATTGCCTCATCTGTGACAGAGCAGAACTAATTTCAGCTCCCATATTTCTTTTAGAGGGGATCAAAGCACTGCCAAGGTCCATCCTGAGATAATCAATCCAGCTACTGTACTACAGTTTTGGAAGGAACAGTAACTATCTTACCTCTGTCCTGATAGCATGCAGAACAGCTTGAGGAGAGAAGTATACTCAAGATGGGTGAGACACACAGATGACCCCCCTCTGCCTACCTTGTAGAGTTCAGGGGTGCTCCAATAACAACTGATGGAGGTCCTGAAGCTCAAATGGTTTCAAACCATCAGGAAGAATATGTGACAGATTTTGAGAGAGACTTTAACCATACATGGTCCTCATATTCACAGAAACATGATGGCAGATAAAGACCAAATGGCCCATCCGCAGTAACCATTATCTCTTCCTCTCTCTAAGAGATCCCATGTGCCTATCCCAGGCTTTCTTGAAATCAGACATGAATCGTGCACAGACTTATAAAAGAGTGCACCCTCTTTCTAGAAGAGCATTGCTCAAGGAACCAAAAAGAGGGGGAGATATGTATTTTAGATTTGTTCCTTAATGGAATGCAGGGCATAGTATACGAGTTAACTATGTTGGGTCCACTGGGAAACAGTGATCATAACATGATCAAATTTGAGCTGATATCTGAAGTGACATTGCTAAAGAAATCTACTGTAACGGCACTTAATTTTCGAAAGGGTGACTACAATAAAATGAGGAAAATAGAAGCTAAAAGGATCAGTAGCAAAGATTAGAACTGTAAACCAGGCATGGGTGTTATTTAAAAATATCATCATGGAAGACCTGACCAGATGTGTTCCATGTATTAACAAAGGTAGAAAGAAGAGAAAACAAGAGCCAGCATGGTTAAAAGATAAAGTGAAAGAGGCCATTAGAGCCAAAAAACCCATCCTTTGAAGAATGGAAAAAGGATCCAAATGAAGAAAATAAGAAGAGACATAAGCACTAGCAAGTTAGATGCAAAGCACCGATAAAGAAAGCTAAAAGAGAATATGAAGATAAACTTGTCAAAGAGGCAAAAACACATAGTAACAATTTTTTTTAGGTACATCAGAAGCAGAAGCATCTATTTGACACCTGATCACTTGTATCCTCTTCTCCTCCTGTATCTTCCTGCCCTCAATTGTCCTCCCTACCCTCTTCTAACCCCTTCCTCTGTAATGTCGCCAAGAGCTTGTATAGGTAAGTGCGACGCACAAATGGAAGAAATTAAAAAAATTAAAACCAGTGAGGGAATCTGTGGAGCCCTTGGATGATCAAGGAGCAAAAGGGATGCTCAGGGAGGATAAAGCAATAACGGAGAAACTGAATGAATCTTTGCTTCTGTCTTTATGGACAAAGATGTAAGAAATCTACCTAAACCGGAAATGGTTTTCAAGGGTGATTGGGCAGAGGAGCTGAAAGAAATCTTGGTGAACCTGGAAGATGCACTAAGCCAAATTGACAAGTTAAAGAATGATAAATCACCTGGACTGGATGGTAATTATCCCAGGGTACTGAAAGAACTCAGACATGATATTGCTGACCTGCTGTTAGTGATCTGTAACCTGTCGCTAAAATTGTCTGTAGTATCTGAAGATTGAGGGTGGCCAATGTTACACCGATTTATTAAAAGGGTTCCAAGGGAGATCTAGGAAATTGCAGACTGGTAAGCCTGATTTCAGCGCCAGGCAAACTAGTGGAAATACCCTCCTCCTCCCCCCCCCCCCCATTCCCCTTTTACAAAACCACGCAAGAAGTTTTTAGCGCCAGCTGGCATGCTGAATTAAGCAACCCATCAAAACGAAAATAAAATAAACCCCAGCCAGTCTATCCTCTTGGTCTAGCAGGATGAAAAAGGAGGATGAAATTTAGGCTTGTTCTTCCCCCATCCCTCTAAGGCTAACCAAGGTGCACTATGCATTTTAGCGAATGCGTCCATAGACTAACATGCACGCGTGTGGTTAGTGTGCGCGCTAAAACACTTAGCACACCTTTGTAAAAGGAGCCCTAAATGGGAATGACCAGAAGGTCAGCTTTTTATTTTGTTATTCCAGCCCTCTGGCACTCCTCACCAAAACATATTCCGTTAGAACAGCCATATACTGCTTTCCATACTGCATTGAAGACTCGTCTTTTTAAAAATACTTTTTCATAACACGGATTTTACTGGTTGATGTGAGCACACAGATGCACAGTGGTGGAGCCGCAGTTTGTGAAAGATTATTAGTCTTTTTACTCTGTGGAATGAATGATTGATTCTTTCCTTTTATTCCTGGAGTTTCGCTTTTATTTCGTTCTATATTTTTCATTGTACACCACTTTGATCTGGCTTTCAAGAAACGCAGTACATTAAATTCAATAAATGATAAATTTATCCATACCTATTAATTTCCTTTCATTTAATCCTGCTCTGTTAGACCAGTTCACAGCATTAGGAATTCCTTTTGGCCTCTGCCTGCTCTCTTCCTGGGTTTTTTATAGGTCTTTCAGTATTGCTGTTTACTAATATATGCTGTAGTGGTTTCATATAGGGTACAAAGAAAGTGTGTAGCTAGGTTTTGCCTTGTTCTGCATACTGAAGGGTTCCAGGCTTAGGCTGTACCAGCACTTATACAGGTCATGTCACCAGAAAAGTTTGATAGAGCGACACAATCTATTGATCTGGACTGGTCTAGCAGGACTCAAGAAATGAAATAAATTTCACATTCCCAGCAACTTCCTTTTGTATGTGTTTCTAAAAATCAATAATTTGCTACACAGCTCTATAGGGATCCCCTTATGAGGAACATGAGAAGTGGTTACTATAGGTCAGAGGTGTCCAGGATTTCCCCAATGAATATACATGAGGTCTATTTGCATGCACTGCTTTCATTGTATGCTAATAGATCTCATGCATATTCATTGGGGAAATCCTGAAAACCCGACTGGATTTCGGCCCTCGAGGACTGACATTGGACACCCCTGCTATAGGTGATGCGCTGTGTACTTTTTTACTCACTTTTGGGCACTCAAATTAGCACACCTTTATGCAATTTTTATCTAAATCATGGATTAATTATGGCTGCCAGAGGATCCCTGGATCAAGGATGTCAAGACAGAGACCCTCTGAATCGGGTCCCAGGCTAGAAATTGGGGGTCCCTGGAAGCCTGTTTGTTTGTGTTTTTTAGCAGAGAGGTTTAGCTCCAAGTCTGAGATGGTTTAAATTTATTTTATATTTGTGAGTCTATGGTACTGTACTAGTGCTGTCCCTGAACTAGAGAATGACACGGGGACAGTGAGGAAATAGAAAGGTCAGGAAGCTATTTATCTAATCTAATTTTCCATTTTTGAGTCGCACATACCTATACAGGCTCAAGGCGACAGATCAAAGAGGAAAGGGAAAGAAAAGGGGAGGGGCATGGAGAAATTATGGGGTATTTTGAGAAAGGCAGGTTTATTAGGAGAAGTAAGAAGAGGGACATAGAAGGAGGGGATGTTATATACAAACTAAGACAGTTAATTGTCAAAGAGGTGAGTCTTCAGGATTTTTCGGAATGTCTCTTTCCTGATAGTGTCTGGTAGGTCGTTCCAGGTTTTTACAACTAGATAAGTTAGCATAGAGTGGAAAATTCACTTGTACTGGAGGTATTTTGTGGATGACAGGTTTAGTTGGATTCTATTAAGGATTCTTTTTGATGTTAGCTAAACATTAGAGAATAATTGGATGAGAGAGGCTGCTGAGCTTCTGTATAGAATCTGGTGTAGGATTCATGATGATTTGAAAATTATTCAGGATAATATTGGGAGCCAATGTAGCTGCCTGATGAAGGTTGAGATTGAATCAAATTTCTTTAATTTGTAGATTAGTCTAATGACAGTGTTCTGGATGAGTTGTAATTTGTGGATAAGAGTGGTGTTGATGCCAAGGTAGGCGGAGTTGCAATAGTCCAGTTGAGGTAGGACCATCATCTGAACAATCAGAGCAAAGTGGTGTTGATGGAAGTATGATCTTGTGAGTCGCAATTGACACATAGTGTAGATGGTCTTTTCTTAAGGTTAGATATTTGTGGTTCCATTGTGAGAGTATCGTCTAAGATATAGCCTCACGAGTTGTACTTAAGTCGGCTGTCTGTAACTCGGGGACTGCTTGTACATGGAAGAATATTAAGTACACTTCTTTAAATGACACAAACTTTACTGGCGCAAAGCAGAGCCCTACTGGTTACTCATGTTATGCCTGCTTTCTTTTCTTGCTAAGCTGCAAAGTCACCGAGTAATTCACAATAGTGTTTCAACAAATCCTGTTTATTATTTGGGAATGGCTGTGCACTATCACCGGTCATCATCTTAATTGCCGGTAACAACACTTAACATAATATGTATGTTCAGTGCTGCTATCGGTAGAAGTAGCAGAACTGAATAGATGCACTTGGCAGCAATTGAACTGGGGATGTCTGGAAAATATAGATGTGTTATCGAACAGGCCTAATATATTCAGATAAGTTACCCATTGAACAATTTTTTATGTCACTTCCAACTCTCCTCTTTAGTATACAGATAATATGTAGCTTTTAGCAATTTAAATGGCCTGATATTGTCCTTATAACGTTTTGAAAATATATGAATAAGTTATATATTTGCCACCAGCTGGCAAACATAACTTGCTTGGAATATATCCAATTGATTTTATAGCTTAATAGTTAAGCCCCGACATGAATAGAATTCCTCCATACTGAGGCTGAAGTTCCATTGCATATACAGTATATGTGAGTTGAACTTGCATCAAAAACTTAAGACAATTCAAATGGTGCCGTTTTCAGCCTTAAACATCTCATGCAGAGATTGTTGCAGGCCATAAATAACAGGAGAAATATGATCTCACTAAGTGTCAGTCATGAAGAAAAATAGGTTTGCTGTGAATTTTTTTTCTGGCCAGGTTCAATTTGTCTTTCGATTCCGAGCCAGAGAAACGACCCTCTCAATTATTCTGGCTTTGTACAAAATCAATATTTGATTGAAAGTGATGTTTATTTCAATAGAATAGAATGTCCATCAGTCTTCAAGAAAAGAAAGTAGATTGTCCAGAAAGTAAATGGAAGCAGACCTCACTTCATATTTTATTCCAGTAATAAATAGTAAAATAACGATAGGAAAAAAAAAAAAAAAAAAGGCCCAACAACCCAAAGCAATTGTGCTGTTAAAAGTATAAGAAAGCAAATGATACAATTCTGGGAAGCTGTTATATAATTGTGTAAAAGAAAAATAATGGAAGTGTTGCTGAAAGAAAGGATAGTGTATTTCCTTGAATCTAATGGGTTACAGGATCCGAGGCAACATGGCTTTACAAAAGGTAAATCGTGCCAAACGAACCTGATTGAATTTTTTGATTGGGTGACCAGAGAGCTGGATCGAGGACATAAGCTAGATGTAATTTACTTGGATTTCAGCAACAGTTCCTCATAGGAGGCTGTTGAACAAACTTGAAGGGCTGAAGTTAGGACCCAAAGTGGTGAACTGGGTCAGAAACTGGCTGTCGGACAGACACCAGAGGGTGGTGGTTAATGGAAGTCGCTCGAAGGAAGGAAAAGTGAGTAGTGGAGTCCCTCAGAGATCGGTGCTGGGGCCAATCCTGTTCAATATGTTTGTGAGTGACATTGCTGAAGGGCATGCAAATATCTCTCATGAATATGCATTGTGGATATCCTGAAAATCCGACTGGCTGGGGTGCCTCTAGGACCAGGTTTGGGAATCATTGGCATATGCTGATGAACCACAGGAAAAGCAACACAAAGCTCCCATGGTGACTAAGCACAACAAAAAGGGCAGACTGGATGGACCGTTCAGGTCTTTAGCTGCCATCATTTACAATGTTGCTATGTTCCGTATGGGATCTTTATTATCAAACAAAGCAAGAGCCCAAATGTTCCACAGTCAAAGAATGGAGGTCCAAAAAACAAAAGAAAACCAGACTGTGGAAAGCAATGATCTTGATGAGACGTTTATTATGACAAGATAAAGGTACAAGTCCCAAAAGAATAAAGACCACTAAATGAATAACTGATGTGTGGTGTGATGTGGTCCGTGTTTCAGCAAAAAAGCCTTCTTCAGGGGTCCAGGTCAGTATTCACTCATTGGCATAAAAAATAAATAAATAAAACCTTGTCTGTGTTCAGCGTCTCCACGGACAAGGTTTTATTTATTTTTATACCAATGAGTGAATACTGACCTGGACCCCTGAAGAAGGCTTTTTTGCTGAAACACGGACTGCATCACACCACACGTCGGTTATTCATTTAGTGGACATTATTCTTTTGGGACTTGTACCCTTATTTTGTCATAATAAACACCTCATCCAGATCTTTATTATCAAAACAGATTCAAGATATAAGCTCATAAGACTCAACTCTAGTAATGTTTTGACACCGCAACAGCGCCATCTTCAGGAGTCTATAAATAAGTTAAAAAAAACAAAATTTTAATAAGTTTAAACAGGTATTACATTAACACTCCCCCTTTTACAAAACAGTAGCGTGTTTTTTAGCGCTGGCTGTGGCGATAACACTCCAACAATCATAGGAATTCTATGAGCGTCGGAGCTGATACCGCCGCTAAAAACCGCACTACAGGTTTGCGAAAGGGGGAGAGGGTAAATTATTAAAACAAACATATGAAATAAAACCATAGATAAAACATATGATAAATAAAAAAGTTTAAAAAGAGAAAAGTTAAAGATAACACACCACTTTCTAACCCCCACCACCACACCCCCCCCCCCTTTTTACAAAACCATAGCGCAGTTTATAGTGCTGGCTGCGGCAGTAACAGCTCCAGCGCTCGTAGAACTGAGTTGGGAAACACTGCTACGTGGATCTCAATTGTTCATTATTGTTCCACTTCCCTAGAAAAATAAATGCTTCTCTCTGTATATTAAGTTTTTTGAGAGCCTGTCTTTATTCCACTGTGCAGCACATTACATTTTCTGGAAATCATTTCTTACCCATTTACAAACTGCTCTTGGAATTCTCTTAGAAACAGCCAACCAGTTGGTTACCACTTCTCTGTGTTCCCCACACACTTAGCACCAGATGGAGCCCTATAACTCAACAGCTCGCTAATGCCAAGAGTAAAATGCTAATTTTACAAGATGTGTACTAAGCTACTTAGTAGACAAATGCAGTCCTATTTCTCATAGATGCTCAATTTCAATCAGTGCTTTTGGAATTATAAAAATGGTCATCACGCCTGTCTTTTCAAGTTTATTTATTTATTTGGGATGTTCTATACTACGTTTAACTGTAAAAGACAGAGCAAGGCGGTTTACAATCTCAAATAGACAATAGAAAAGAAATACGCAATCTAGGACAGAAACCTTGCTACGTATAATAAACAGGTTTATTTTTTATGAAGAAATATGTTTCAATGATCAGGTTATCATTCTTTACCTAAATCCCTTTATTCAGCAGTTCTGTACAGTGCTTTGGTCTTCAGTCCCCCAGCCTCCTATGGAATAGATTTTCTAGGGATTTATACTTAAGATCACACAAGACTGAGCTTTGAGACACTATTTCTCTGCTAACAGTTGCTGCATAATATTTGGGCTTGCTTATTTTAAAAAAAAAATCACTTTAAGAAACTCGCTTAAAATCCTGAAGCTCCAGAGTAATCTGGAGTAGAAATTCTAGGTAAGGAATCCAGAAGGCAAGAAATACTGATCAAAAATATGGAGCTCGATATTCAGGGCTATTTAGATAGCCAGGAAAAGCTATTTCTAGACCGCATAACCATAGAGTTCAATGTGGTTTACAAAAAATTGCACAATAACAAAGGAAGAAATCAATATGAATCTAATCAACCTAGGGTTTTTGAAAAAAGATAAGTCTTCAATTGTTTTCTGAAATGTAGGTAAGAATGAGATATAAATAGCAACAGTCGGAAGTCCCTTATCGTGAAATGCTCCCTGAAATGATACGAGTATGATCATTATATTTCTTACTTTTTACAGCCCTTAACAGAGGGAAATACAAAGAGGACATGCGATTTTCTACTTTTCCTTTGAGAAGCTATTAGAAATCTGTCAGCTAAGTTCAATGGAGCCATGCTGAAGGCAACCTTATAGCATAAACAGCCCAATTTGAAAACTTTACGAGCCTCCACAGGAAGCCAATGCAGCTCACAATAAAAGGGGGTTACGTGATCAACCTTCTTCAGACTATAAATCAGTCTCATTGCAGTATTTTGAATAAGTTTCAGTCTAGTCACATTTTTCTTGTTACTCGATATATAGACGATGTTGCAGTAATCTAAATGGCTCAAAAGTTATGACTGGACCAAAGCTTTACATGCTGAAAACTCGAAATATGGTCTGATAGTACGTACTTCCAAAACGTATGATATCCCTTTTGAACCACAGGGTCAATCTGATTCTTCTTCATTGTTAAGTTTCGGTCAAAGACAACTCCCAATATTTTAATAGAATGAATCATGTGTTTCGTGGGAGGTTTTCTGAGAGGAAGCAAAGAAGAATTTTGTCTATGATTTAGTTTTAATTTAAATTCTGTCATCCAAGAATCTATCAAATTCAAAATGGCTTCTATAGTGGGGGTGATGTTAGCAATGGGATGACAATCTTGATGTCGTCGGCATAACTGAATAATTTTATACCTAAGTTAGTCGATCTAGAGAAGAGAGGTACACGTTAAACAGTGTAGGCGAAAGTGGTGAGCCATGAGGGACTCCACACGTATTTTTCCAGGTAGTGGAAGTCTAACCTGGTATAAACGAGATTCAAGGAATCCCTTAAACCATGAATATACTCTTGTCATGAATCTCAAAGGCATCCAAACATTCCCTGCTTACTGTTTCATCTCCAGGGATGAAGGAGCTGGCAGCTGTTTCCTCTTTTAGGGGCTTGAGCCCAGATTCTCTGATAACCAGTGAGAAGGTAGGAGGCAGAGCATCACAACCTATTCTACAGGTTAAAAGACTTACTGCAGTCACAATAATTTCACTCTGGGAGGCTATCCAGGGATTTAATTCTTCTGTAAATAAGCTGGTGGTTTGCATGGTGAGTGACTTTGCTGATTTAAAGAAGGTAGTAGCTGATCAGGCTCCAGTAATAGACTCTTACTCAGTCAAATTTGAGGCCACTGAAGCAAAAATAAAATCTTTGCAAGAAAGAAATGTTATTTTAATGAAGGATAGAGAATATATGAATTGTAAAATGGAGAACCAATTATTTTAGAATGACAACATTTTTGAATATCCCTAAGTCACCACTGGTAACAGCTTTAGATATGGTTCATAAGTATTTTATGGAAGTTTTGGGAGGTCCATCTGAAGCATTAGGCATCTGAGATAATCAGAGCCTTAGGCCCCTCTACGGTGCATTCTAGAATGCACTGGGAAGGGGAAGGCCCGCCATTTTGGAGTGGCAGATCTGCCGGCCGGAAGGTTTGAGCCTCCCTCTGGCCGGACTTTCAAATACAAGGTACAGGGATGTAGAGTTAGGTGTGCGGGTTGGGAGGACTGCAGCCTTCGGGGGGTGTTGGGGGGATTCTTGTTTTTGGGGTATCGGGGGTTCCGGGGAGGTTCAGGGGTTTGACAGCAGGAGATTTTGTGACCTACATTTCAGGCGTCTGTCACGGCCCTAGGGAGACGCTTAGGGCCACTTAATCTCACCCAATGCCACTTCCAGGTCCATGCCGATGCCTATCCTTGGGCGAGCTTAAGGGCTCCTTTTACAAAGGTGAGCTAGCGGTTTAAGCGCACGCTAGCCGCTACCGCCTCCTTTTAAGCAGGTGGTAGTTTTTTGGCTAGCGTGTGCACTAAAAATGCTAGTGCACCTTTGTAAAAGTGTCCTAACATGTCTCCCTTAACCGCAACAGAGGCCTGCAGTGTAGGCACCTGCCTTGTTGTTGTTTTTTTTTTTTTTAAATCAGGGGCGGGAAACTGCGAGATGACACCAGGAAGTTCTTTTTTTACTGAAAGGGTGGTTGATCGCTGGAATAGTCTTCCACTTCAGGTGATTGAGGCCAGCAGCGTGCCTGATTTTAAGGCCAAATGGGATCGACACGTGGGATCTATTCACAAGGTAAAGGTAGGGGAGGGTCATTAGGGTGGGCAGACTGGATGGGCTGTGGCCCTTATCTGCCGTCTATTTCTATGTTTCAATGTTTCTAAAACAAGCATCCCGATTGGCTTGTTAGACAGCGGTAGGAAGCCTACTGTTTCCTACAATTGGGATGCCATTTATAGAATTTGCCCCAAAATTTGAGCCTCTTTTCGAAGCCATTTAGTGTCACTGCAGTAACTGCCTTGAAGCCCATAGGGATTTGAACGGCTTCAGAGCCACTACCACACGTTTTTGTAGAAGGGAGGGTTTGTTTGTAGTCCATACTAAGAAAGATTGATTTTTTTCTCCTTTATCTTCTTTATATTTGGCTCCTCTTAATTTGACATTGTGGACTAATATAATAGGATAATATTTTTCCTTTGGTTTGTGAGTTTTCTTCGTACTCAGATTTCTTATTTTCTGTATTCACACGTTTTGTAGTGAATTGTAATAATTAAAATGCATAAATTTTATGAAAAGAAACCACCTTGTTTTGCCAATATCTTAAAGACCGTCAATATGCTTCTTGATTTTTTGAGTAGAATCACCAGGTAAAATCTGATAAAACATTCGCTCTCCTACATGTCTCTCAGTCTCCGTTATGTAATCATTCTTGTTCATAATCACAGTAGCTCTACCCCTTAATACGGTTCATAGACAAAACTGCGGAAGACAAAGGCGCGCGCCGACAACTGAGCGCAAGATGGAGGCGCGCGCCGAAGAAAATGACAGTTTTTAGGGGCTCCGACGGGGGGTTTTGTTGGGGAGCCCCCCCCCCACTTTACTTAATACAGATCGCGGCGGCATTGTGGGTGGTTTGGGGGGTTGTGAATTTGAAGAAAAGGGATTTCCCTAATTTACCTGCATACATGACGCCTTTTAACGAGGGGAAAGATAGTTTTAGTATGTGGACGGATCTGGTAGTGTCAGGTCTCGAAGAATTCCAGGAAAGTGGAATTAGGGGAGGAAGAATGCCATGTAGGATCTTGAAAAGGTACAGGTACCGGGGGGGGGGGGGGGGTAATATTCACTCCATAAGATGCACTTTTATTTTCACCCTCTTTTTTTGGGGGGCGAGTACATCTTATGGAGCGAAAAATACAGTATGTGCCTTTTATTACTTGTTGGCTTACTTCTTTATTAGGTATGCTACTTTTGATTATATAATCTGTTTAAGAAATATTTGATTACTAGTTGAATGTTATTTTAGATGATGAAATCTGTTTCTTCCTGCACTATCTACTGTATATTCTCTGTGTTACTATCATCATCATTTTGGAATTAGCATTGATTGTAATTCACTAGATTGAGCTGGCTATCTCTAGTTGTAATCTGCAAAAAACCATAAGGTATTGCAGAATATAAGAACGAGTGTAATATAATGCAAAAAAAAAATTGTTTGTGGTTAAATAATTGTCTAAAGACCAATTTTGCAAGAAAAAAAAATGAACTTCAAAGAATCTTAAACTATTATGCAAATCTCTTATATAAAAATGCAGCGCTGAACTGAGAAATTACTTTATGACTGCTTACAGCGGTATTTGCTACTGTTCCTGGGAGACAGCAGTCGCACTTACAATTTAAGTAAAAGCCATTTTGGGGTTTTTGCAGTGTTTCTTTTTGGCCAGTGATGCTTCCCTGGGCCGCACTGGACGGAAATTTTTTTTCTGGGGCCGTACAAACGCGCAAACGTTGCAGCAAGACAGAGGAGGGAGCTGGCAAGAGGTGTTATCGTCTAGGTGGAGATTAATATCACCAATAATCAGTAATTTTTGAAATTTTAGGAAAGCTTTGGTTATGGTCTCGAAAATGAGTTCGGAGGATTTAGTAACGATATAGTAACAGAATGCCCAATGGGTGATAATGGAGCTCATCGTTGACTGTAGCTAGCATATATTCTAGTGATGTGTCACTACCCTTTTCGAGGAGCTGAACATCAAGGAATGATTTGTAGAGAAGTGCCAGGCCTCCTCCTTTCCAGCTATTTCTGGAAGAGAAGAGGCCTTGATAATCATGGGAAAAGAGTTCATTTTGTGTAAATGAATAATCTTTTGTGATCCAGTGGCGCACAAGGCAGGAGCGAGAACTGCCATTCAGGGAGCAGCGCGGGCCCAGGTGAAAAGCTCGTTCCTGCCTTGTGCGCCGCTGGCTCTGAGTTAATGAGGAGGCAGCTATCCAGTGAGGGAGGGGCAGGAGCATGGAAAGCTCACTCCTGCTGATACACTGCTGGACCACCAGAATTTAAAGGTGCCAGGGGGGCTGTGGGCTGGGACTGCCTAGGAGCTGGGACTGCCTACCTCTTAGACCTACCTTGTACCCTGTCCTGGCCTACCACTAGACCACCAGGGGGGTACAGGGCAGGGTGGGGGGTCAGGGTGTAGAATCTGGCAGGGAGAGGGGCTGGTTGCATAGCCTGGGAGGGCAGGGAGGGAGGGGGGACAGGGTGCAGAGCCTGGCAGGGAGTGAGGGGGGCTGGGTGCAGAGCCTGGTATATATTAGTGCACAATTTGGTTCAGAATGGGTTTTTTTTATTTTCCTCTAAATCTAGGGTGTGTCTTATGGTCAGGTGCATCCTATTGTGTGAAAAATATGGTAGGTGCCAAAACACTGGCTGTGTTGAGTCCAGACCTAATAAAGGGGTCCTTTTTACTAAGGCGCGCTAACTGATTTAGAATATAATGGATGCCTTAGCGTTTAGCGTGCGCTAAATTAGTTAGCGCGCCTTAGTAAAAGGACCCCAAAGATTCCATTTGATGACATATTCCTGGTTGGTGGCTTCTCTTCCTCATGTTTGTGTCGAGGGGAGTTGCTGCAAAAAAGCTAAGTCAAGTACTGTATATAATAATGAGAAAGTGATATAATAAGAATGTCAAACTATACTTAGAATGAAAAAGAAAACCGATGAAGATTGTGGCCATTATTGAGTTGCATTACTCATATGGCAATCTGAGGATCCCTGGGACAAATGAAATATGCATTATATAGACTGAGTCTGCTATTGAGAGATTGAGAAATGATAGCGTTCTTGGACTGAATGAATAACAAACACCATGTAGTATTTTGGAAGAGCACACCGGTTGTCTGCATTAAGAAAAGTTCAGCTGGGATCATTAGAAATGAACTTTCCCCCATCATTAAGTTTTTCACATCTTCAAATTCTCATCCCCCCTCATCTTGGACTCATACTACAGGATAGGAGAGCGTTGTGGATCTATCTTGCTGTCCCCGGCTTCCTATCTAAACTTCAAAGTTAAGTAGATGTGAACTACTTCTGTTACATTTTCTTAAGCTGAGCTTAGTGAGACTACTGTATGTTGACCGGGAGGCCAGAAGCCTGTGACTTCCTCATAGCTCAGAAATATGAGTTAACGGTTCAGCTGCTTAGAATTCACTTAGGCCACTGATGCATGATGCAGAACATAAGAATGGGTATTTGTCATGGATGAGGGATAATGCTTTTAAAAATCTAAGGACTCTATTTGCTAAACTGTGATGCACATTAATAGTGATTTGGCCCTGCTGTCAGTAATAGGAGCTGCAGTAAATTTGGGACATTACCGCATGTCATGGGCTTATAAAGAAACCCCTACATTTACCTTTGCTGAATGACCTTCTTTGCCTGAATTTTTTGCCCTATTCTCTTATATAATGGCTCTTATTCAGTACCATATGAGGGGCTGCGGAAAAGTTCTCAGCCCAGTCAAGAAGAGAATGATGTGGGGCCATGAAACTTACAAGTTATTCCACGCTTTTCTTGACACTTTTCATGTTGGTGATATGAAATACAACGAACAGTGTCAAGAAACGTGTGGAATAACTTGTAAGTTTCATGGCTCCACATCATTCGCTTCTTGACTGGGCTGAGAACTCTTCAGCGGATCCTCGTAAGAGTAATATAAAGTCAAAAAAGTGAGCAATGCCATACGCTGGTTTGATGCAATCTGAATAAAAATGCTGGGAAAATTTTGATATACAGTAGTTGGTTAGCAGCGGATTTGTTCAATTTTGAAAAAGTGCCGTCCAATGGTATGTGTGTCATCCAGGTTTGTTAAGAGAAATGGATAAAGTTGTCCTCCCTGAGTTGACCACTGTTGTGAATTAGGTTCTGAATAGTGACATTCTTCCTACAATGTTCAAAACAGCTACATTTCATCCCGTAGTAAAGAACCCAAAAATAGGTTCTGATGTGATCACTAAATTTCATCCTATTTCAGCCTTACCAATGGTGGTGAAGATCGTTGAGGATTTTATGGCCCGTAATTCAGAGTTAGATCCATATCAGTATGGTTTCCACAGGGCACACAGCACTGAATCGCTCAAGGACAGATCTTTAGAAGAAATTTGTTGGGGGTTGGAGCATGGAGTGCAGTATCAATAGATTCGAACCTCACTAACCTCACCGAAAATATAACAGCTTGCATAACGAAACTCCAATCCTGGGCCCTCTCTGTACAAATGAAGCTGAATGAGTCCAAAACCAAACCACTCTGGCTTGGCCCAAAATTAGATCAGTTATCCATGCTCATTCCACTACCTTCTGGTCCCACACTGCAGATCAAATTTTCAAGCAAAGTTTTGGGCATCATTATTGACTCTACACTTTCCTTTAATGATCATCTCAACTCTCTGGTAAAAAAATATTTTTTTAGTCTTCACATGTTGAGGAAAGTGAGATCCTGCTTCCGCCAACAACATTTTGCTACAATCAATCCTTGTACAATCAATCATTCTTTCCAGACTGGACTATTGTAATTCCATCTATCTAAGTCTAACCAAGAAAAATCTTCAAAGACTTCAGCGGATCCAGAACACAGCGGCTAGGTTGATCTTCGCAAAAAGCAAATTCGATCATGTTTCCCCGCTTCTGTCAAAACTTCACTGGCTTCCGGTGATTTCTAGGATTCATTTTAAATATACCTGCCTAATTTTCAAGATCCTACATGCCATTCTTCCTCCCCTAATCCCACTATCCTGGAATTCTTCAAGACCTGACACTACCAGATCCGCCCACATACTCAAACTATCTTTCCCCTCATTAAAAGGCGTCATGTATGCAGGTAAATTAGGGAAATCCCTTTTCTTCAAATTCACTGAGTTTTGGAATAACCTCCCTGCCCCGCTGCGGAACCTAGGCTCATTCCAATTATTCCGAAAGCATCTGAAAACCTGGCTTTTCTCCAAAAAGTAAAGCTATCTATTTAAAATGTAAACCTAGCTATCCTCTTCATAACCTTTAATTTCTTATTATGTCCTTCCCTCATTTATTGAATTACCTGTAAACCGTGTTGAGCTCTATCTTTATGGAGATGATGCGGTATACAAACTTAAGGTTTAGTTTAGTTTAGTTTAGTTTATCTTGTAGAACTCACAATAAAAAGGGAGGTGGGACAATCATCTTTCCAAATAAAGAAGAGCCAAAAGGACCAATGTAATAAAAATAGATAGTAGAACAGATTTCTGTCACATACTTTTCATTCTGAAAAACAAAATTTGGATATTGTCCCAGATGGTCCTGCGTATTATCAAAAGTGTTGTTTGCAAGGTCAGTCATCAGCTAAACTAATCGTGGCAGGGAGATTCCTTTAAATATTCAGGGATATAATCGTAAATAATCAAAAGATATATATCAGAAACGTATTGTAGAGAATGTTTAGTAGCAGGGAGTCATTCACGCCACATATACACGAATTGCTGACACAACACAACTGTATGACAATAATAATATAACAGAGAAAAATAAACCTCAATTGTGGCAGGCTGGGACTACACAAGTGCCCAAACCATTCACATCATCACGGGTTTATAAAAAAACTCCGTATACATATAAATAAATAATTTTCATTCATACAGAATCCACTCTTTTTCAAAAAATTTTTTTTCCAGAGTATAAACAGTGTAGGCAAAATTCAATGCATTAATCGTGTCAAGAAAAGTGACTAGAATCCCAAACTAACTAAATTATTGGCGAGGGCTACAGCTCAACTTCACTTGAATAAGCGGTTGTGGAGGCGTAGAGCATAGAATCACAGTAATAGCGAAAATGCACTCATCTGAAGACGTAGAACTTCAAAAAGGCTTTTAGCCTTTTCCATGATCGGCTCAGCGGCCGCATCTGTTTGAAATGTAGACCAGCATTTTGCTGGCCTACATTTCAGGCGCCTATCGCGGCCCTAGGGAGATGCTCACCTAAGGCTACTTTCAGGTGAAACCAGGCCCACACCTAGCCTTGAGTGATCTTAAGCGGCCCTATGCATCTCCCTAGGCTCATGAAAACGCCTATAGTGTAGGCGGCCTGCCTCAAGTTGTTTTATTTTTTTTAAATGTGCATTCCGATTGGCTGGTTAGACAGCAGTAGGATACCTATCACCACCTACAATCAGGACACCGTTTATAGAATTTGGCCCAAAGTGCTCAACCCAAAGGTGGATATTTCTTTTTGAGGGTGCATGGGCAGGTTACGAGATCCATGTAGAATAGTATTCAATGCTGAAAAAGCCTGATTGAGCGGTATAAAAATTTTTAAATAAACTTGAAACTTAAAAAATAATAATAATAATAATTTATTTCTTATATACCGCTATACCGTGAAGTTCGAAGCGGTTTACAATAAAGATACATTTGACAGTACATGGGATAGAAACGGTTTACAAGGGCAGTTCTCTAAAGGGTGCATTTATGCAAATACATGATGTCACTGATTGTTATTTCATCCAAATTGATAAATCGCTTCACAACGCATAAACGTATAACTCTTCTTAAATTCTCAAGCTTTATTCAAACTCATTGTCACCAGAGATTCATAATACAAATCTTTATAACAAGGCACCCCATTCGCAAAACATAAATTCATGTCGGAGTCCCAATTAGTTTGCTGAACTAAGATAAGTGGCTTAAACAGGCTTGCTACAAAAAAGTCAAACTATAAATGAAATATTTTGCTCGAGTGTAGCCACTGAGATCTTGTTATGAAGCTTTATATTATGAATCTCGGGTGACAATGATTTTGGCTAAAGCTTGAGAATTTAAGAAGAGTTATACGTTTATGTGTTGTGAAGCGATTTACCAATTTGGATTATGTGCACGGCTTCACTTTAAAATTCATTATAAAAGTTAGCATATATTATATACTGACTGATTGGTATTTATGCACGTATATGATAGGTATTTCTCAATGAAATTGGTGCACGATGGGACGTCCCGGAGGGTTTGTACATTTATATTAATTATGTTGGAATAATATTCTTTGTAAGTTTTATTATATGTATGGTTATTATTATTGTAATTTAATAAAAATTATTGAACATAATTCCTTCTCCGGTAGAGTGTTACTCAAGAAAATGGAAGCTGTGCCATGGGGATTTAATTTACAGTATCCTAAATGCTAATAATCTTTCATTCAATGACAATCTTTGATCCTGATGACATCTCAAATAGTAGTAATATTTAAGCTTAGATTTAATTTATTTTTTTGGATATGTGATATACCAACCTTCTTAACAATAATGTTAGAGAGGTTTACACTTTTTATATTAGTAGAGTTAGAAAAGACAGGCTACACATGAGTATAATATTCATATACTGTACATTTATATAAGAGCGGGGGCTTTATATTTGCTGATGTCCTCTAGGCCTTATCCAAAGGATCTACATTTGGCAAAGCCTTTTGTAAAATACTGGGGGAGTTGTACTTGTCCTGACCTGGGCATCTCGGTTCCCTTTTCAACATTCTATGGAGCATAGAGGCCTGTTTGTACCTCTACAGCAAAGCACCGATAACTAACGATTGAGAGTCTATTTACAGTTTATCACCAGGGTAATTCGGAAAGTGTTTAATTGCATCTTTCTTCACAATAAATCAATTCAGCCACTTGTACAATCAAGTAATTACAATCAATTTTCCCTTCTCCTCAAATGAAAATGTCTTCTCACCTGTTTCTTCAAGCCAGCATCTCAGTCTCCACGTTGCAGACATAGAGCTAGATCGCAAGATTATGAATCCATTACGGATCTTATGCTATCCCAGGATTTGAGATATGTGCTGGAGTCCGACAGTCTTTCTAGTCCGGGGCTTTTAACCCTTTTATCTCATTTAGGACGCATTGCTGGTAGTGTATTTAGGTTCTAGGACCCCCTCAGATTCATTTCTCGGACCTCTTTTGTACTTCATAAATCCCTCCACTGGAAAATCTTGACGCTGCAAGGGACCTAGATTGGGGAAACCCAACCGAGTTCCGTATGGAGTTCAAAAATAATTGGCTTAATTAGCGTGGTAATTGACCACGCCATTAAATTCTCATTTAAAAAAATTAAAACAAATAAGAGTTCCATGCGGAACTTGGAGTGGTAATGGTTTTTAGTGCAAACCAGCGTGGTAAATTCTTCGATGCTCATAGAATTCCTATGATCGTTGGAGCACTTACCTCGCTGGCCCGCACCACAAACCTCTAGTATGCCTTGATAAAAGGGGGGGAGGGGGGAAAATGTGCAAAATTTTGCAGGTAACACATGGGAAAATCCTTTAGCAAGCTGCATGACCTGTAAATTTTTGCATGTTTTATTAAAAGTACCCCTTAGTTTTATGAGGGTGGTTTGAAAAGTCTGGTAAAAAAAGCAAGTTAAACAACATAGTGTATAGCCCTCGATGGAGACTGTTTGGTTTTGGGGGACCCAGGAGCTCCACCCTAGCCCCAGCGGAATCATGTGGCTTGGCCCGTCACCAGCTCCTGACTCCACCCCTACTTCCTCCCAGCATTATACCTTAAATATTTGGGCAGCCGTCGCATAGCATCAACGAGCAGGCCTGCCCCCGGAAGTAGAATGAAGGGTTCCGGGTCAAGCCTGCTCGTTGATGCTACCCCAAAGATTTAAAGTGCATCGGGAAACGGGTGGGTTGGCGGGCACCAACCAGCCACTGCCAGTTTTGGGGGAGGCCATAGCCCCTGTGGCCTCCCCCATTCTGACGCCTATGCACTTATTTCAGCGAGTTTCCAGTTTTTGTGTATTATGAAAAAACTGGAAACTCGCTGGACTAAGTATATAGCCCTCGATGAAAACTACATTGTTTAACTTGATTTTTTTCAATCCACCCTCGTATCAAGATTGCTTCATAGTTAGACAACAGAGAAAAAGTGGGGAAGGAACTGCTAAATGCTAAGGCATCTATTATATTCTATGAGTACCTTAGCATTTAGCGAATGCTAATCTTTAGAGTGCGCTAAATTGGTTAGCACACCTTAATAAAAGGACCCTTAAAATAGATAAAAGTCTGTATTTCTTGTTGGTCCAAAGTGTGGAAATCAGTCTTTGCTGCAGATCCAATCGTAGTTAGACAAGACATAAAAATTGTCCACACATTGCTCATGACCATCTACAATACCATAAGCGAATTTAACCCCACCCCCCTTTTACAAAACCACGGAAGCGATTTGTAGCACAGGCTATACTGAACATGGTATAAAGACAAGTCAAGTTCTGAGATAAGTCTTTTTGGTCTCACATTTTTTCAAATCCTGGCTACTACATATGTATAATACCCCTTTAAAGTTGAAAGGGTTTTAGCTTCATTAAATTGCTTTATAAAAAATTTTTTCAAAAAAAGATTAAACTACTGGCCAATGATTGGAGCAGGAGCTGTATTAACTACGCGGATCTTCTCAGTTTGTGATTCACAACTGTGCGTAGGCTCCGATTCTGAGGCCAGAGCCCTTCAAGTATGTTGGGCCTCTAATACAGATATGTATTGTCCAGTATGAGCAGTATTATATACTATTTTCCTGATTATATTATATGCTGCTGGGGTAACTAGTTTTTGGATTTAGTCTGCATCATCATTACTGCTTTTAACAACATTTTTTGAATAAATTATATCCAAAGATAAGAGAACATTGTGGTTCAACAGTTTTATTTGTTTGGACTTGTTCTTCTTTTCCTGTGGAAATTCGGGTCTCCTCGTTTTTGTTTGTTCAGTCGTCAAGCTTGAGCATCCCCCAGTCACTCCAAGCTCTACCAGTTTGAGAACTCTTGTTTTCAGCTCTCTTTTCTACTCAGGGTGAGAAGAGAGCCTCAAGGTATCTGCAGCATCTATATGCAAATGAGCTCCTTATTCTACTGCTGAGACTTCCCTCTGCTGGCCAGTGACAGGATACACACCACATCACACCTTTGAAGAAGTTTTATTTATGTAATAATCTTTGCTTATGGTTATTTATTTATTAGGAACTATGTACCACAAGAAAAGCCTTCAAAGACTCCAGCGGATTCAGAACACCGCGGCTAAGCTAATCTTCGCAAAAAATAAATTTGACCATTTCTCCCCGCTTCTGTCCAAACTTCACTGGCTTCCAGTAAACTCCAGGGTTCACTTTAAATGCGTCTGCCTAACTTTTAAGATCCTTCACGGCATCCTTCCACCCCTAATTCCACTATCTTGGAATTCATCGAACCCTGTTACCACCAGATCCACCCAAAAACTCAAACTATCCTTCCCCTCGTTAAAAAGTGTATCCCATGCAGGAAAACTAGGGACATCCCTCTCCTTCAGAATCACAGAGCTTTGGAATAACCTTACTACCCCACTTCGGAATCTGGGCTCCTTCTGACGATTCCGAAAACATCTGAAAACCTGGCTATTCTCAAAAATGTAATTTTTCCTCCCCCTATGGTATTTCATCTTTATACCAAGTCCCTCTAAACCTTCTTTATACTAAGTTCCTGTAACCCTTACTTTGGAGTTCCTTCATTATACCACTTCCTGTAAACCGTGCCGAGCTCTACGATTGTGGAGATGATGCGGTATACAAACTTAAGGTTTAGTTTAGTTTACTTCTTGAAGGAATTCATTCAAGGCGGTATCCAGCAAGAATATATCAAGCGTAAGCAATAGCCAATTGCAGCTGTAAAAATATTTAAATAACAATACAAATATAGCATAATATACTACATTATAATGTCAACACAGTGCACAATAAAGCATTTTAATAGGCAGCACTGTCTCTTACAGAGCTTTTTTTTCTGTGTAGATACAGCAGATAATAGCATGTGCTTACAACTAGCAAACGATCCCCATAAAAACAGCATATGGTAGCATAACACAATCAAATAAATGAATGAATTCTTGTGAATTTGATAAAATATATGATTACACCCCCATGCAAATTAGTTTGGCCCTCACAGGAAGTTGAGAAAGGCATTTAATAAACCCAGAAGCAAGAAATAAATGTTTTTATAGTGGGATGTGCAAGCAAAAATGTTTTGCTTAATTTCCTATGCCGTTTTCATAAGAACATGTTCATTTCTTTGATGCTCGCAAGCTCTGCCAGTGGCGGATCTGTGAAGTGGACTTTGCCGGGAGTTGTTTTAAGACCTGCATTAAAATATGACTGTTTGCTATCAAGCCGCTTCAGAGACTTTTCTGCCTCTTAAATTTGTTTTAATGTTTTATCTTCTTTCATTCTTTCTATTTTCTATTTCTTTGATTTTTGATCTTGGAAATGTATTATATGTTGTTATTACATTAGCTAAATTGTGAGCCTTCGGGACAGATAGGGTCGTTTTTCTCAAGTACCTAATTTCATTTTAGTTTGATACTTTGTAAACCGCTTAGGTCAGTAAAATGCAGGAGCAGTAGATCAAATTTTAAATAAACATAAATATATGAATAGCCTTTCTGGGTCAGACCAATGGTCCACCTAGCTTAGTAGCCCATCCTCACGGTGGCCAATCCAGGTCACTAGTACCTGGCAAAAACCCCAAAGAGTAGCAACATCCAGGGCTACCAATCCAGGGCAAGCAGTGGCTTCCCCCATGTCTTTCTCAATAGCAGACTATGAACATTTCCTCCAGGAACTTGTCCCAACCTTTCTTAAAACCAGCTACGCTATCCGCTCTTACCACATCCTCTGGCAACGCATTCCCTAGCTTAACTATTCTCCGAGTGAAAAAATATTTCCTCCTATTAGTTTGAAAAGAGTTCCCCTGTAACTTTGAGTGTGCCCTAGACTTTGTAATTTTTGACGGAGTAAAAAAATCGATCCATTTGTACCTGTTCTACACCACTCTGGATTTTGTAGACTTCAATCATATCTCCCCTCAGCCGTCTTTTTTCCAAGCTGAAGAGCCCTAACCTCATTAGTCTTTCCTCAGATGAGAAGAGTTCCATCCCCTTTATCATCTTGGTCGCTCTTCTTTGAACCTTTTCTAGTGCCGCTATATCTTTCTTAAGATAAGGTGGCCAGAACTGAATGCCATACTTAAGGTGAGGTTGCACCATGGAGCATTATAACATTCTTAGTCTTGTTTACCATCTATTTTTGGGTTGTTCTATTTTGTTTTTATGAATTTTCATGTATTTATTTCTTTGTGTGGGGAATGTCATTAATAGTATACACACGTCATGAACAGTACACACTCTTTGGAAATGGTGTGTACATTTTTTTTTTTCAATGCTGCATGTATGTGCATGAAACGCTATGCTAGCTGCTTACCACAGCTTGGGAAGCAAGTCTCTTTATGAAATTATAAAAGGAACACACCGTAACCAGAATGCATGTACTTTTATGTGACTGGGGGGGTAGGCATGGTCAGATTGGGTTTTAGACAGAGCACAGATAGTCATGATTTGCACACTTACTTTATAATATACACAAAACCACCTGTGTTGTATGCCTGAACATTTATGCCTGCTCATAAGACACAAGGTTCCTTTTACCCCCGCGCTAACCTAAAAACTACCGCCTGCCCAAGAGGAGGCGGAAGCGGCTAGTGCGGCTGGCGGTTTAGCGCGTGGTATTACGTACATTAAACCGCTACTGCGCCTTCGTAAAAGGAGCCCACAAAGGCAGCAGAGTCAATACAAAGTTTCCCCATCTAAATAGGGCTGTGCATCAAATTGCACGATAAATCACGAGTACATTTTAACTGCACAATTAGTCGTGATTAAAAAGCATCCCGTGTACAGTGCAAAATATGTCAAAAATGGCATATTTCAATTATTAAACTAAAAATGGTAATATGTAGAAATAAAATAAGAACACAAAAGAAAAAATAATACCTTTCTTATTGGATGCATGGATGGATGAGAATTTGGGGACTGAACAAGGGTGGGCTGGAAAGAAACAGAGGAATTTAGCCTTACAGCCACGCCCACACTTTGACTTAACTGAGGAACTGGGAGGAGCTTGTTACTGAGAAGAGTCTTGCCAACTAGAGGAACTGGGAGGAGCTTGTTACTGGGAGGAGTCTTGCCAACTAGAGGAACCGGGAGAAGCTTGTTACTGGGAGGAGTCTTGCCAACTAGAGGAACTGGGAGGAGCTTGTTACTGGGAGGAGTCTTGCCAACTAGAGGAACCGGGAGAAGCTTGTTACTGGGAGGAGTCTTGCCAACTAGAGGAACTGGGAGGAGCTTGTTACTGGGAGGAGTCTTACCAACTAAAGGAACTGGGAGTTACTGTCTTTCCAAATAGAACTAAAATAGGTTTAAAGCAGGGATCTCAAAGTCCCTCCTTGAGGGCCGCAATCCAGTCGGGTTTTCAGGATTTCCCCAATGAATATGCATTGAAAGAAGTGCATGCACATAGATCTCATGCATATTCATTGGGGAAATCCTGAAAACCTGACTGGATTGCAGCCCTCAAGGAGGGAATTTGAGACCCCTGGTTTAAAGGTACCAAAACATTAAAGCGGAATGGAAGGAATTTTAAAGGTTTCAAAAGATTATCAGTTAATGTTTTTTTTAGATACAGACTGATGTTGGATTAACTGCATAAGTATTGGTTTAAGCGTGTGAACACTGAAACTGTTAAAAGCTATTTGTGAGAATTAGCTTTATGATTAGGCTTCCGTATTTAGTTCAAACAAACCTGTTCAATTTATTTCCCAATTTTGTTCACAGAGGTCTTTTGGGATTTTTTCGGGGGGGGGGGGGAGAAGAGGGTGATCGCACCCGCTAACACTTCTTTTGCTAAATGAGTGAGGGATCGAACAAGGTGAACTAGGTGTCCATTAGGGATCACCTAGCTTGGCCTCCGCGTGTGCGGATCACCGGACAAGATGGACCTGGGGTCTGATCCGGTGAAGGCATTTCTTATGTTCTTATGTTCTTATACTTGCACCTATAAATTCCAAATCCGGAGGTCTTCTCATAACTGTTATTTATACAAACTGTCTTAAGTACACCAATTAGATTTTTTTTTTTTTTTTTTAATGCTGAATAGGACATTCTGGAAAGATGACTAGCTGCACTGTGAATGTGCTGATGTCAGCAAACAAAAAGACAGCTCATGACATTTTAAGCAAAGCTTCCAAGCACATTTATTTCAAAAATGTTTAAGATAAATTCTAATATGCTGCTTGTACAGCAGATTTCCCCAACAAGGGCTATAAAAATTAAAAAATAAGCAGGTCGGGTAACTTATAAGTTCACTAAGGGCTAACCCCCACGCTGGCCCAAAACTACCGCCTGCTCAAGAGGATATTTATCCAATTAGCAGACTCCACATCACCATTAATAAGATAACTGGCACCTCTGCCCTATAGGGGAGTGTGGTGTAGTGGTTAGAGCTGCAGCCTCTGCACCCTGATGTTGTGGGTTCCAATCCCGTGCTGCTCCCTGTGACCCTGCACAAGTCACTTACCCCCTCTTTTACAAAGGTGTGCGCTAAACGCTAATACGTGCATGTTACCCTGTGGATGCGTTAGTGTTTGGCAAGTGTGTTGATTTAGTGCACGCTAATCGCGCGCTAAAACGCTTAGCGCACCTTTGTAAAAGAGGGCCTTAATCTTCCATTGACCCAGGTCCACTAGATAGATTGTAAGCCCACAAACAGTGGCATAGTAAGGGGGTGCAGTCTTCCTAAGGGTGCAGCAGCACCTTTCGACTTGCCCGCTCCTCTTCTTGCCTTCCCCCATACCTTTTGGGCGCTCTCTCTCTCTCTGATGTCACTTCCGGGACCCGTGCCTAGTAAGTGACGTCAAAGGGGGTATGGGGAAAGAGAAGGAGGCATGCGGAGGAAGGACATCACTAGAGAGTGACACGGTAGTGGTTACCCGTGGCTAGCCACGGGTAACCTGCCAAAACGGTGACCAAAAAAAATGGTCACCGTGAGTTCGGGGACGAGGCCATTCATCGCCCCGTGGAGCGGTGAATGGTAGCACGGGGCGGTGAACAAGGAGTGAACGCACGGTGAATGAGCGTTCGAACCGGCAGCCCACTCTCTCCCGCCGGCCGTCCATGCATCTCCCTCCCTCCTTTTTCCTTACCTTTTCTTCTTAAAACTGGCGATTTCTATAAGGCTACGAGCTGTATTAAAGCCGGAGCCTTGACGTCGCGTCGCGTTGCCTGCTGGTAAAAGTCTCCTCCGATGCAACTTCCTGTTTCCGGTTGCATCGGAGGAGACTTCTAGCAGGCAAACCGACGCGACTTCAAGGCTCCGGCTGTAATACAGCTCGTAGCCTTATAGAAATCGCCAGTTTTAAGAAGAAAAGGTAAGGGAAAAGGAGGGAGGGAGGGAAATGCACGGCTGGCCAACGGGAGGGAGCTGCTGGACCGCGTGAAGGGTGCTGGGGGTGGGGGGATGGAGAGGAGAAGACGCTGAAGACGGGGACGGGGCGGTGAAAGAGACAGCGGGGCAGTGAAGGGGATGGCAGAGACGGGGACGGGGCAGTGAAAGGAACAGCGGGGACGGGGCGGTGCAGAGGATGGTGGTCCGGGGACGGGGCGGTGATGGGGACAGAATTTTTCCCCATGTCATTCTCTAGACACCACCACCTTGGGTGCCCCTCACCTTTACTATGCCACTGCTCACCAGGACAGGTCACCCAATCCTCCAGTGGCCCAGGTACATTAGATAGCTTGTAAGCCCACTTTGTACCAAAAGAAAGTATGCAAGTCCTAATCCCTTCCCCTTTTTTCATGGACCACCCTGACCCTCTCCTGATGGTGTCGATGTAGTCTGGAAGGATATTCAGCGACACTATCTGGTTGCCGCTCCTGAATGTCTCCACGTAGCCTCTTCTAAGGGAAATGTCCAGATATTTCTGTTTCAGTATTGGGCTCGTAAATAATAGCGGTCTATGCATAGCCTGGAAAATGTGATTTTCCATTCCCTCTAGCCTAATTTATTCTATCAACAAAGTGAACCCAGGCTTAATTATCAGTAGTCAAAGTTCCTTTGTTTGATAAAGATTGAAATTTGTAATCACTAAGGTAAAGACTATATGGTCCATCCAATCTACTCATTCACAGCTACACAAACTTCTATTTTCGCCCTACGCTTTCTTAAATCTCAATTCTATCCTTTTGTCTACCACCTCTATTGGACAGAATGGAAAAAAAGGGAACCCGGGAGAAACAGACAACTGTTTTCTTAAAAGAAAAATGCAGTGACATGCTGAAGGCTACAGTTGACAGTGTTTCACGAGGAGGTTAGGATCTGGAGGTCTAGAATGCATTTCCAATAGCAGCCAGTTGTGCTTAAAGTAACTGCACAAAATAATTCAATATGTCATGGCCCGTCAGAGCTGGTTTTCATTCGTGACTGCAGACCCTGATCCCATTGTATTTTTTAGTTAGTTTTAATGGAGGCTAAGTATTCCTGTGACAAGTCACCCCGAGCCCTAATGAAATAGAGCAGAGTTTTTCATTCTTGTAATGCGACAGAAATTGAAAATCATTACCTCACTCTTCCACACAGCTTTTGTGTCAGACATGACCTTGAGACACAGATAATGGGAGAGAATTTGTTAGGAAAATTTCAAGGAAATTAGATGCCTCTTGAATACACAGCGCCCTCCCTCCCCCCCCCCCCTTAAAGTATCCCAACTTCCTCCCCCTCCCTCCACTCTCCCAGTCTAAGTGCCCTCTTAACATAAATCATCTCCCTATATTACTGTGTTCCCTGGTTGTCTCTGGTTTTTTTATATTATTGACTGTCCTTCACTTTTAATAGCATAATCCTGAGGGAGTTCAGGCAAGGCAGGCAAAGCAAAGAGAAATACTGTAGTTATTGTGATAGAAAAGAATTTCAGTCAAGCCCTCGCTTTGTGTATACCTGTGTTAGGAGTAGAATGATAAGGGGAAGGGATGCAAGATAATGTTCTATCAATAAATCCTCTACTTCCCTAATTCACTGGTCCTGCTGAGAAGCCAGAAGGCTATAGACCTTCCCAAAGCTGCTCATGTTACCCCTTATCCACAGCAAATATGTATTGGAATCAGTTGCATATACTGGGTCTCTGATGTATGCAAATTTATTTAATGCATCTGTGGTATGGATAACTTGAACATTCAACTGTCTTGGGCTTACCAGGACAGACCTGAGAAGCCCTTTTGTAGACTCAGTCACCGAGATTGAAAAACTATAATCTTGTACTGTGGGACACGACAGTGAGAATGCAACCTTCCTTGCAAATTAATGTTGAAAGCAACTTTTCTCTTTAAATGCTTAATGTCAAGCAATGCTCTGAAAATACTTCAGTGTAAGGGAATGAGTGGTATAGTGGCAGATAACCCTTGGAACACTCCCTCACTAGTATTGAAGTTAAACCACCTATGGTGGCACCATCCTGCTGAGTCAGAGGGGTGGGGCTCAGGCAGAGAGATAATTAAATGCACCTGGGCAGAACAGTTCAGAGAGGCCCCATAGGAAGAGGTCTACAGGCAAAGGATCTCGAGTGAAGAGGTCTCCAGGGAACAGACCCAAGGGAAGAGGTTTCCAGGGAAGAGGCCCTGAGAAAGATAACTCCAGGAGAAAGACCTCAGTGCAGAGGTCTCTCTAGGAAAAAAGCTCCAGTGGAAGATTAGGTGTTAACCTTCGATAATCTTCTTTCTGTTAGTCCTTGTAGAATTCTGTACTCTAGGTGTTTAATCCCTTCCCGTAATCTGGGAGTTGCAGATATCCAAACATTTTTCTGAGCATGTGCTCCCCCTACCTCAGAGAGAGAGATAGACCCCCTTGCAGTTTAGTCCCAAAGCCAAACAACCATACCAAAACGATGGGGGGGGGGGGAGAGAGGGTACAGGGGAACTACCCCAGCAACATAAGCAATTTCTGTTCTGTTCTGCAAGACATAAAAACATAATTAATAAACAGGCAACAGTCTATACAGAGAATAGTTAGGAATGCAGAACTCACCTACAATGTGCAATGAGCACCCACAGGAAACTGCCATTGGTATTATAATAATAATAATAACTTTATTTTTCTATACCACCATAGTCAAGCAACTTCTAGACGGTTCACATTGAAAGAAGGCTGGACAGTCAGCGAAATAACAAGAAGCCTAGAATAGAAAAGATACATATTAATTGGGGTTCCATGGGTAAAGAATACATGAAAATTTGAAATAGCGTTTACAGAGGGGAGTATCATAGTGAGAGAGGGTGGTCAGTTTTAGTCAATGAATTTGAGTGTACTCACAGAAGAGCGAACTCCCTCACAAGGCTTTGCTACTGGCTGAAAGATACTGCAGCCTGTAAAGAGAAAACACTGAGGTAGACAACGGCAGACAATCCAGAACTGAGCTTACTTTCTGTTACTCCCCTTCCAGATTCCATACTCTAGGTGATGTACCAAAGCCATGGCAGCATCTAGAGAAGGACAGCAGAACCTGCCCTCAACACCGAGGTCCCAAAAGCAGTAATAGAGCAAGCCGCCATAACAACCTGGTAAACCCGGGTAAAGGTGTGAAGAGAGGACCAAGTAGCTACCCTGCCAATTTCATATGGATTAAATTGTTTGAGTGTCCACCCACGATGTAACAACACTTCTAGTCGAGTGGGCCTTAGAAGAAACGAGTAGCTACTTGCTGTGGATGATGTAAGTCACGGAAATGTCCATACAAAGAGAATAGGCAATCGAGGTCATAGAAGTTGGCCTACCACACCATGATGGGACAGTTAGGACAAAGAGATGATCAGATAGCTGAAAAACAATTGTCTTCTCTAAATAGTGAAACCCATCTGACGTCCAATGTGCACAAGATCTGATCTTTTTTTCCGCCCCTGTGGAAAGAAACACAGGCAAATGAATCTCTTGGTGACATGGAAATCCAAAATCACTTTCAGTAGAAGGGAAGGAACCGTACAGAGAACATCTCCTGTGTTTGTGATCCATGGAAAGGGTTCCTTGCAGGGAAGAGACTGAAGCTCTGAAATATACTGAGCCCAGACATTGGCCACTAGAAAGCCAATGTTGATTGACAGAGCCAGTAGCGAAGCATCCTGTAGTGGCTCAAATGGGGCTTTCACAAGACCCTGCAGAACAATGTGAAGAGACCATGTAGAATAAAGTTGACGCAAGGGATGCCACAAACAAAGCATCCCTCTCAGAAATCTGGGCATATCTGGATGAGCCATAAGCACACTAGAACCATTATGTGCTCGAAAGCATGAAAGGCCTGCTACCTGAACCTTAAGGGAGGCCACTGCTAAACCCTTATCCAAGCTTGCCTTAGAATCACTGGAATGGGAGTCTGCACATGCTCCAACTGATCCTTGGCACACCACTATTAAAAAGCCTACCAGGCTTGGCATAAGAAGCCATAGAGAGGGTTTTAAGGACTCCAAAGTGTTAAAATGACTAGCCCCAAAAAACCTTGCTTCATCAAGGCTGAGCACTCAAGAGCCATGCCGGAAGACAAAGCACTGTGGGATCTCCATGGGAACTGGATCCTGACCGAGAAGGTCATGATGAAGAGAGAGCTGGAGCTTCCTGACTCATTGCAGGTATACAAGATCTTCATACCACGGACAATGAGCCCAGTCTGGAGCAACTGGGAGCATTAGGCCAGGATGTGACACCATCCGGCGGATAGCGTCAACCAGAGATCCTGGAGGGAACACTTAAAGGAGCTCGTAATCTGACCAGGGCTGACCCAAGGTGTCTAGACCTAAGCTTTCGCCCTGATCTGTGACCAAAGAATCACCAAAACAGAGTCCATGGGCAATTTTCTTTTAAACTGAAGCACAAGGATCGAGTGCCTTTGCAGTTGTGTGGGTGGTCTGAAAATTGTCCCTGTTAAGGTGAAAAAAACTACATACTCGTAGGTAATCATTTCTATAAAATATTTCCGGAATCAAGTCTACTTTTTACATTCAATATCGGATCAAGGATATAAGGGAGGGGGGATAGTAGCTTCATCCTGGTGAGCTTGCTTGTCCCTTCAGTGTGTATATTCACAGCATAATCAAATTGAGATGCAAGAGGGAAGAAATAGCCGGAGCATGAAGACCGCTCTGAATTTTCACGGCCCTGCAGGTGCTCTCCTGGGTGTTTTCAAATCAAACCTAAAAATAAATGGTCAGAGGTTCTTCCAGCTTTCTGCTAAGTCGAAATTAATTAAGTGCCTTCTAGTCAGCACACTGCAAAGTTCATCATCAACATTGCTGACACACTGAAACAACAGAAGAATCAAATGAACATGAAGAGAGGCGAAAGGAAGCCAGGACTGACCCGGGAAATAGGTGGAATGGAATCTTATGACTGCAGGCCTGCCTTCCAATAAATTAGATCACAGAGTTCCCAGGGCTAATTTTAAGAACACACTCAGCCGCCTGAGTTTATTCTATTTAATGAGCTTTGAATATTTAATATTCACAGTCGCTTAGCTATGCACCCATCTCCATGCCATAAACCATCATTTGCCTTGCGGCCTGAAAATATTTCAGCTTTATGAGGTCAATTTTAAAAACGATTTAAATAGGTAAAAAGTGTTTCACCTTCATTAATTGGCTGTCTCAAAAGTGCCCTGCATCAATGCAATTTTAAATGAGAAATAGAGACATTTATAAATAACCTTGACCAAGCTGACTACAACAAAATGTTTTTATTCACTTTACCTTGGGATATTTTGAAACAAACTTGCAAGGAAGTGGTAGTTCTCTCATGAACTGGCGTAATAACCCATCACAATAAAACATTAAAAGGAAACTCTGTCTGGAATACAGAATTTCTCCCACAAACAGATTGGGGTGCGGGGAGACTTCCAACTGCATCGCTGTCCTCACTATTGAAAATGTGACAGTGAAATAGCACCCCTCAATGGCCGGACTGTAGGTGGAAGACTCCCACTCAGCTTAGAGGGAACAGTGGGGAGAGGGGGAACCTTAGCGTATCTGAATCTGTGGGTAAGGTTGCCCCAAAAACTGCCAGGAGGCACTATTGCATGAGGATAACTTCATAACAAGCCACTTAGGGCTAGGGTTACCAAACGTCTGGATTTCCCTGGACATGTCTTCCTTTTGTCCGGGTTTTGAAAAGCTTCTGACATCTGGACGGCATCTGCTGGACGGAAAAAAGGGCACATGCTGAATGGGGGAAGAGGATAGAGTTAGTGAGATACTGGAGTGGGTGAAGGAAAGGGGTGGCAAGCTGTAGGTAGACACAGTGAAAAGAGAGAAATTGAGGACTGGATAGTAAGAAAGAATCTAGACAGAGGCAGAAAATAAATTGAGAAGAGAGACCAGGAAAGGAATGGGAAGAGAGAGGAAAGGGAGATACCAGATCTGGGGGGAGAAAAGGGGGAAGGAGACAGAGATACCAGGGGAGGAAATGAGAAGATGCTAAAAACCATTGGGGGGGTTGGAGGGAAGAAGATAGATGTCAGACCAGTTTGGGGGGGGGAGGGAAGGAGATGGAAGGGGAGGTAGACAGCTTCTGGAAGGGGCATAGAAAGAGAACAGATGTCATAGGAAAGAGACAGAGAGAGGGCAGACTAGATAGAAAGAAGAGAATGAGGAAAAGATGAGGAAATCAGAAAACAAACAACAAAAAGTAGAAAATAAAATTCAACGTATGTACTTATTTATTTTTTTGCTTTAGGATAAAGCACTATTGTAGCTGTGTTGATAATCGTTTATAAATAGAAAATGAAAATAAGGTGATCCTTTTATTGGACTAATTTTAATGCATATTTGACTCTCTTTCAGAGACTAAATCTTCCTTGCTCATGTCAGAACAGGATACTGTAATAGTTTACTGACCTGAAGAAAGAGGTTTTAACCTCTGAAAGCTATTTGAAAAATGGATTAGTCCAATAAAATGTTATTATCTTATTTTCCATTTTTGTTTTATTTTTATTTGTTAATTTGTAAAGTGATTTATTATTTTTCTTTTCTCAAATATATATCTACCGTCTTTATATTTTGTATAATATTAAGGGACATGCATCACTGTTTCTGTGGTGTTGCATTGTTTGCAGGGTCCGGCTTCTTGGTGGTTTAGTTTGACTTTTGTCTACATATTTCTATTTTTAGCTTGTGATTACTTATTCCATACTGGGCGAGGGTGTTTCTGTGTTCTGTGTGTATGAAAGACATGGTTTTCTGTTAGCATTGACTGTGCAGGATTGATCTACACTAATCTGACTTGTTTGTTTTACAATGGGTATACTGATGTTCTAGTGCTTGATGCACTGTGTAAGATGCTGCCTTTTCCTGCGTACATTTTTGTGTGACGTGTGGTTTATTACTAAAAATCATGTTTTTCATATAGAGGAAGGGATGTTAAAAAATAATCGTCCCTGGGTGTCATATATGCTAGATATGCCACTGGTGGAATAAGTTAGCTTTGGGATATGTGCATCACAGATCTTTGTATTGTGTCCAGTGGCTTACTAGACAACTGATGGGGGAGTGAGGGTAGGCAGTGGCCCAAAGTAGGTGGGCACTACATTTTCTCCCTGCCATGCCCCATGCCTCCTAGCCAAATAAAAAATATAAATACCTAAATTGGTGGGTTTCCCAAAGCCTTGCCAGCTGAAGACTTCTTCATCTAGTCCGGCGGCCAGAACTCTTCAAGCTTTTCAGCTGGTGGCATCTCAGAGACACTGCTGCTAGCTGCAGAGCTTGGAGATGTCTGGCTGCAGACCAGAGGAGGTGGTCTTCAAATGGCAGGGTTTTGGGATCTCCACCATCCAGAGTAAGGGAGGTGGCTAATTTTGGGTGGAGCTGTGCCTGGGTTCCTTGTGTGTTTGGTACAGAATGAAGTGCGTATCTGTTTTTATTTCTCCAGTGTTGTAATACTTGCTGAGTTTAATTTCTTGGGGTTCCCAGTATATAGGTATCAGCCCCACCCATGCTCTACCTCTGTGTACATCCTTCTCACAAATACAGTATGCAGTACGTAAGCTAACTAGGTACAATATTTGCAGTATTTTGACATTCATGTACATATCGGCATATATTGATGCATAAACATTATTATAAACATTTCTGTACTTAGAGATAATTCTCGAAAGGTCACCTAAAGAAAGGTGCTGAGATGATGTGCAATAAGTGTGAATTCTAAAAGACAATAGCACATACAACTACCATTATAGAATACTAGTGCAAGTCCACCTTTACCAGGTCAATGGCTGGCTTATAACCCAAGCGCGCACCTGCCCTGACATGCCCCCAGCCTGCTCCTGTCCATCACAGGTCCACACGCCCCCTCGAGGTTCCACACTCTGGAATTTGAGCGTGCAACTTATAGAATACCAACTAAGGTCAGTTACTTGCATAACAGTTAATTGGTACCAATTAGGGCCAATTAATTAAACAGTCACTTAAGAAGTCACGCATGCCATCAGGAGCACATTCACCCCGGTCCGAGTTCTCAAAGCCACTGTGAGAGTAAGTGTGTAGTTAACACTAGGGGCTCCTTTTACTAAGCTGCTCTAGCGATTGTAGCGTGCGCTAGACGCCAAAGCCAGCATTGAGCTGGCGTTAATTTGAGCCGTGTAGCGCAGGTTTAGAGCGTGCGGCAATTCTGCGTGCTCTCAAAACGCTATCGCAGCTTAGTAAAAGGAGCCCCAGGTATGCCCCCAGGGCTTGAGTGTGACTAGTTATATGTATGGTAGAGATGGCCTCAAATTGTATTGCGCCATTTATACTTTTACTTTCATAGTGCTTTGCTTGCTGCAGTCATGTGACCCCTTTTTTTTCTTGTTGTAAAGCCCTCGCGTAGTTCGCACCATTTTTACTTGCACTTTCATAGTGCTCTGAATCTTCTGCTTGACTGCACACGGAAAGCATTTCTTATTTTTCATTTTTTTCCTTCCCTTTTTTGGCATATGGCATTTTTTGAACTTCCCTGATGGTCTATTGTTCTTCTTTCTACTGATTTTTGTTCTCAGCGTCTTCCAAGCAAAAGGTAATGCAATCATGTGTTTTTCTGTCTGAGCTATTATATGGTTACTCTCTGTCTGGCTCCTGCTCTGGTTCATTTTCAGTTCCATTCCATTTCAGTTATGCAACTTTAAAAAAAAAAAAAATTATTTCTTTATTAAATTTCAAGTTTTCATGATCATAACAAGTCATAAAGCACAGTAACTGTACAATGGAAATTTTAACACCACAAAAAATTAATTAGTCCCCAATAATAAAGAGAAGGGCGGTGATATGAACGGAGATTTTATACTCAAATTTTTAAAAGGTAAAGAAAGAGATGAGTGCCTTACTATGGGCTAGAAGTTTGTGCCTGAAGATCCAATGGGGTACTAGAAGAAACAACCACTTTACCCGCTATAAATTTAATTAATTCTGATGCTTCAAAAAATATTTATTTAGCACCCTGACGATTAATCAAACATTTACAGGGGTATCTGAGAGTAACAGTTGCCCCCAACTTTATGATCTGGGGTCGTAGAAGCAGGAATTGCTTCTGCTTTTTTGGGGTAACCCTCGACACATTCTGTAACATTTTAATTTTTCTATTCATGAACAATTTATTCTGATATTTGAAGAACATTTTTAACAGCCATTTTCTATCTGAATCCAATACGAACTGGATGAAAAATGTGGCCGAAGTCACCACATCCGTCTCAGATTTTTCCAAAACGTTTGTTAGATCCAAACTACCCATTGAGAGATCTTGCTGACTCTTCTCTAATTTCTTCTTACCAAATGGTAGATAATAAATTTTAGATATTGGTGGGTAAGAAGACTCTGGAACCTTCAAAACTTTAGACAGATATCTCTTGAACATATCAAGAGGTGAAATAGAAATTACTTTAGGAAAGTTGATTAGTCTGAGGTTTTGGCTTCTAGATAGATTTTCCAATATCTCTAATTTAAAGTTGAAGTTAGCATAACATAACATAACTTTATTCTTCTATACTGCCACAATCAGACGATTTCTTGGCGGTTTACATTAAAGAGAGCTGGACAATCAGTGAAGTACAAAATACAAATAGCTATAGTACAACATGTTTCTTAAGGATAGTCAGAGTTATAAATTAGAATAACTTATCTTTTTATCTTTTATCATCGGTTCCCCTTCCCGACGCGTTTTGCATTTCTTTTTCAAGGTCGGGGGAACAAAGGTTAAGAGTAAACTTTTTCCATTTCACTACTGCTATCTTTTTGATAGCTTGCGGCAGTAGTGAAATGGAAAAAGTTTACTCTTAACCTTTGTTCCCCCGACCTTGAAAAAGAAATGCGAAACGCGTCGGGAAGGGGAACCGATGATAAAAGATAAAAAGATAAGTTATTCTAATTTATAATAAAAAGTTTTATAAAAAAAGATTAATAACTCTAATATAAAGATGGAATGATGAAGAGTACCACATAACCCCACCAATTCTATTATGAAAAGGTGGATGCTGAATGTCCATTGATAAAGTACCAGTCCATTTAACAGTATTTGGTTGAGTGTGGAGTTTAAAGTGGGGAAAGATTTATTTATTGAATAGTGAGTCAGCTAATTGTGGTAGGTGCAGAGCCTGACAGGGCACGGCACTTGAATATTAAGCAGCCCAACTTATATTTGAGTCAACCAATTTTCCTCCTTTTGGGGATGGGTGGGGGTCTTGACTTATATTTGGATCAACTTATATTCGAGTGTATATGGGTATGGCATCATTATTTTATCTGAAATATTTTTATCCATGTTTTCCCTAATCCGTTGATTGATTGGGTTATGTTTTATTTTTAAATAGGTTTTTTTCCTCAATATAGTTTGCATGTTTTTGCCATTCTCTTTCAATTAGATGGCTACATGTTTTAAATGCTGACCTTTATCAATGTATATGCCTCATAATATGTGCCTTATGATTTTAAATGTGGGGGGGGGGGTTTCAAATGTGTTACATATTTTTCAATAGTGTCCCCTGAGGAAGGTGTTTCTATACGTCAAAACAGGGATCCTTGTTGGGACCACCGTTTTCAAAGAAAGACTTTATCATTGCTTGAAAAGACCTCCCTTGCCTTTTCTGTTTGACCCTCAAATTGTATTGAAATGTATTAATTTGAATGTTAAATGAAGACGGTAAATATTCCTCTCCCTCTCCCTCTCAACACACACACACACATACACAGTTCTTTGGTGATGTAGTTGCTGTGCGCAGTCAGACCCAGAAATAAAGTTCCAACTGCAGTAGCCAAAGAAAAGTTGTACCAGTGGCAGGTAAGGATTAATGTAGGACTTTGAGTGTTGTGATATATTATGGAGAGCATCATAGAAAATACATGTGCTGTTGGGAAGTTAGACTGTTGCATACAAGTGATATACCCGGCGTAGGACTTGAACATAAGAAAAACCCTGAGTTTTGTAGAGAATTCAGACACTTAGGGCCTCATCGATCAAACTGCGCTAGCGGTGAGCCGCGCTGAATGGCCCCACGCTGCTCTCAAAGCTCATAGGAACTCTATGAGCGTCGGGAGCAGCGCAGCTCACCACACTACAAACTGCTAGCGCAGTTTGATAGACGAGGCCCTTTGTCCTTGAAGTGTTTTGTACGACAAATGTAAATGTTTTATTTTGTATGGGCGGGTGAGAAATAAACCAACAAACCAACAAAAAAAACCAAAACTTTCTCCCATGATGACTCAAGGATAAAGCAGACTCTCAGAGTTCATGTAAAGGGCTAAGCATTGCCCGGATCACACAGCAGGTGACTGGTTGCCAAGTTATTGCCTCAGTGATTTCCTTCCAAAGATAGATACTGATGCAGGCCAGACAAAGAGCAATCTGTGGCTGTTTTTCTCCCACGCAGCTCAGAGGTGGTATGAGGACCGCTTATGATGTTGCAAGGTCATGGCAGAATAAAAATCACTAATGGAATGTAATAGCTGCAGGAGTCTCAGCGATGTATATATAATTTTAACGCTTAAATTAGAGTTTGTCTATGTACTTAATGTGACAATCTTATTTTCAGTGAGTGGCAATTTAGATCTCTACAGATTGAACAGGTGGCCCAAGTGAATGTAGGTGTGAGAATGTGAAAGAGGATTAGGGTGACCACAAGGCTGAAAGAATAGATACATTGCTTTATGGCATCCAAAATAGCGGGTTGGAGGAGGAACGTTGGGTAAGGGTTAGGAGTGGCCTGGGAGAGAGGAAAGGGTAGGGAGGGACGGTGGCACAATACAAGTTTTGAAAGGTCTGTGAAGAGGAAATGCAGGAGAGGTGTGAGGGGATGGAAGGGAGGAAGAAATTGGCAATCAGGTTTTTAAAAATTGAGGGGATGGGAGGGAGGAAGAAATTGGCAATCAGGTTTTTAAAAATTGAGAGGATGGAAGGGAGGAAGAAAGAAATTGGCAATCAGGTTTATAAAAATTGAGGGGATGGAAGAGAGGAAGAAATTAGCAATCAGGTTTTTAAAAATTGAAGGGATGGAAGGGAGGAAGAAACTAGCAATCAGGTTTTTAAAAATTGAGGGGACGAAAGGGAGGAAGAAATTGGCAATCAGGTTTTTAAAAATTGAAGGGATGGAAGGGAGGAAGAAACTAGCAATCAAGTTTTTAAAAATTGAGAGGATGGAAGGGAGGAAGAAAGAAATTGGCAATCAGGTTTATAAAAATTGAGGGGATGGAAGAGAGGAAGAAATTAGCAATCAGGTTTTTAAAAATTGAAGGGATGGAAGGGAGGAAGAAACTAGCAATCAGGTTTTTAAAAATTGAGGGGACGAAAGGGAGGAAGAAATTGGCAATCAGGTTTTTAAAAATTAAAGGGATGGAAGGGAGGAAGAAACTAGCAATCAAGTTTTTAAAAATTGAGAGGATGGAAGGGAGGAAGAAAGAAATTGGCAATCAGGTTTTTAAAAATTGAAGGGAGGGAAGGGAAGAAGAAACTAGCAATCAGGTTTTTAAAAATTGAGGGGATGGAAGGGAGGAAGAAATTGGCAATCAGGTTTTTAAAAATTGAAGGGATGGAAGGGAGGAAGAAATTAGTAATCAGGGTTTTAAAAATTGAGGGGACGAAAGGGAGGAAGAAACTAGCAATCAGGTTTTTAAAAATTCTGCATGGAAGAACGATGGCAGTGGAGCTCCATATATTGGCATTGGGGTGATGGTGGGATCTCAATGGCAGTTTATATTTTTACTTTTTAAGTAGTATACCCCCCTCTTTTACCAAGGCGCGCTAGCTGTTTTTGCGTGCGCTAAACACTAACGTGTCCATTATATTCTATGGATGCATTAGCGTTTAGTACGTGCATCGTGCGTGAAAGAATGCATTGTCAAAGTTGTAGGATGCTTTCCATTTAAGCATATAAAGGATAAGTGTTTCATTTCTCTGATTTATGGTTCCAATGGGGCACATTTCGATCCTGCATCAGGGAACTGAAAATAGTTGTTGTCAGTGCATTCAAAAAAGGTGGTGTAGTCTCTTAATTAGCTTTTGAAGCAACTCCAAAGACCAGAATACTCTCAATGACTTGTAAACCCTACCGGCGCCTAAGCTAAGTGAAAAGTGCCATGTAAACAACATTTTAAACTGATTTTCAAGGCACCTACCAGTGCCTAAAAAAACCCCACAAAACTGTGCCAGAATGGTGCTTCTGTAGGTGCTTTATAGTGCCTAACACCACTATAGGCTTGGCTAACGCTGGAATTGGCAATAGGCACTGGCAGAATTCATACTAAAGGTAGGCACCAGAAATGTAGGCCTTAAATATTGTGGCCTATATTTCCGGCGCCTACCTTTGCTAGAGGCGCAGTTCTCTAAATGGTGCTGTCGCATGATTGATACGCAGTCGGTGGCCGCTTTTAAGGTAGCCACCGACCACGGCGCCATTTAGAAAATCCGGGCCTAAGTTTTTACCTGAATAAAATACATTTCTTCTTCTTTTTTTTTTTTTTTCTTAACCTTTTGTCACATCCATAGCTTGCCTTTTGAGGAGAAGGGCAAGACCAATTCAGGGTGTGAGAGTACCAGACTCGATAGGCAGCAATGAGCTGGGCCTCTTCCCTGAGACCTTTTCTGTGATGGCTGGGTTATAGTGAGAGAAAAGGGAAAAGGAAAATAGTAGTTACTGGTGAAAGCTCATGGGAAGAGATGACCCGTTCCACTGTGCAGAATAAAGCAGGACATGAGAAAACTAAAATGTTAATAGCTGAGGAACTTGACCTTGCAAAGGACATGTCCGTATCTGTATTCCCCCTTCCCCTCTGAGAATAATGGTCCAGTTCTTCTTTCGAAGCATTACCCAACCATTTCATTTCCTCTTCGCAAGGCTAGAGTACACATCCCAGTGATAAATCCATTATCTGTAGCCATAAATAAGCGGCCCTGACATACTTGTATAGAAAAGGCATTAGAATATTTAATAGTTGTTCTATTCACATTTGGGTGATAACAATTGTCATAGTGTCTGAAGACACTGAATAATGATGTGTGTTCAGGTTGAAATAGGTTAGTATAATACTTTCTGTGAATGCCCCATTGAATGCTTCAAGAGACAAATCAATGTAGTAGAATGTCATTCGTTTCTATGATCTTGCAGCATAATGCATGGAACATTTGTTGAAAATTAATTACAGTAATTTGTTAGTAAAAGGTGTCCCATAGAACTATAAAACTCTCTACTATGGTGCAGGAAAATAACAGTTTTCAAAAGCCTGTCTAGAACAGCTGGTGAAATGCTTACAGTACAGTACAATCTGTCAACCTTCTTTGGACTGATCAACTTTTAAAAGACATAATTAGATGATGTAATTGATCTGCTTTATGATTACTCAAGGCACTTGTTTTGAAGTTCTGTAAGAAATATCTCATAACATGACAAGGGGTACAAGGTATGGAGTTTGTGTTGATTGATTGGCACCAGTTCAGTCAGTAGAGGAGGATCGCTGGCACCTGGGTTACTAACCCTCCAATGCTGACCCCCGGGTAAGTCCCAAGGGGAGAGAGGGAAGGGTTAGGCTCTGGATGTGAGGGCATTTTATGTCAGAGGTTTGTTGAAGGGGGCAGGGTTGCTGTGTTGGCAGCCAGGGTTGCGAATAGGATATTGAGGCGGTCATAAGGAAAGTTTAGGGTCATTACAATAGTCTCTTGTTTTTCCATGCATGTAAATGAATAGACATGCAACAGCCATAAAATCAGCCAACAGAACATTTTTTTTAAAAACCCACAGAATCAAGGACTCTGAATTGCAGTCAAAGAAAGCAGAAGATTAAATCTATGATTCACAGTAATGAAGAAGAGCGTTCCAGGTGACATGATATCTATTCTTGTCTCCATGCCATTTAGTTAAATGTGATTCATAAGTGGCACTGAGACAAATATAATTCCACCACTGTTGTACTGAAGCTTGTGAAGTATTTTCCCAGTGAAGTAGTGCTATAATTACCAAAGAAAGGAGAATGTCGAACAACTTGGAGCAATGTGATGGGAAATCCAAAGGTACTAATGCTGGAAGGGGAATGAGGAAGACCATGACAATACTTTAGTACTGTGTAACTGAAGAGTAGTCATATAGCATGTAGAGTTCCAGTAGATTGCTTACAAGATCAGCATAGTGGGGAATTTGAGCTATTACATTTTCAGCTTTTAACTGGCGTCCACATGGTTTTATGGCATCAAATAAAGCATAGATTGCTGCTGAGTGTATTGGTCTATTTGCTACGCTCCAGAAATAATGGCACTAACAAGAAGATAACTGAACACATAATCGTGTTCCCAAATAGATTGGATAGCTAGTGGAGAGCATGGAAGAAACTTTGTGTTGTAAGAAATTTATATAACCGAGATGCCACTTGAGGTACATGCAATCCCTTTCATAAAATAGCTAAAAGATCTGGAGTAATATCTGAAAATGCAAAGGGAGAGTTGTTCAAAACTGAATGAATGCAATTTTGAAGTTGCAAATATTGAAAAAACTGATCATTAGACAACCTGTATAAATTCTTCATGGACTCAAAAGTTTGTAACTGAGAATGTGTAGGTTCCAGGATATCCCCCAGGATAAAATCCCTCAAATTGCCTACAGTTTCCAAAAAATTAGGTTGCGAGCAATTGTAAAATAGGAATTACCCCATAATGGTATTGCTGTAGTTGCTATGACTGGATTATCAAGAAGGGCATCCATTTTATGTAAAACCTTGATAGTGTCAGAGATAATAGGACTACGGAGCAAAAAAGGATATTTAGGTGACCCTAATAGGGTGTGAAATGGAAATGATTGAAAAAGAGCCATCTCTATATGTAACCATACTGAAAAAGTCACTGAGAGAGGATCTTGGATCCATCAACAGGGACTATGTAAAAGTGAGGCCTGGGCATATTTGTGAAAGTCAAGGAATCCTACTCCACCTTCAGTACAAGGTTATTTTTAGGGGTTTTGAGAGATATCCTTATGGTTCCAAAGAAATTTATTTAGAATAGAGTTGATTTGTTTATAGAAGGAAGGGGGAAATGACAATGGAAGAATCTTACTTCTCTAACAGATCTTCTAAGGTTATCTTTAATAATTCTTCTTCTGAACCTTCCTTCTCTAAATATGGAATTCCTTAACGTTCTATCCTATCTCCTCTTCTTTTTAATATCTTTTTGTCTCCTCTTTTGACGGTGGGCCAATCCATTGCATCCACCTTCGCATACGCCGATGACGTACAATTAATACACCCTATCGACTTGAACAATATTGGGGAAGTTGCCTCCATCAATCTAAAACTTGAAAAAATTAAATTATGGCTGGATGCTAATATGTTATCACTCAACATTAATAAATCCAAACTTATGATTTTCCCTTTCAAAGAGGGGCTAACTCTCCAGGTCCCCTTGAAACTTGAATCTTTTTCAATTAAAGTGGTATCCACCTTGAAACTTTTAGGAGTTACCTTTGACTCAAAATTCTCTTACCATAATCACATCAGTACAGTGGTCCAGAAATGTTTCCACCGTCTCAGAATGATTCGCTCTCTTTCCAAACTGTTAGATCTATCGTCCTTGAATACTCTTATTCATTCCCTAGTCATCTCTTGTATAGATTAATGTAACTCCCTCTATAAGGGCGTAACCAAAAAGGAAATAAGATATCTCCAGATTATACAAAATTCTGCTGTTAAAATCTTTTATGGTGCTAAGAAATATGATCATGTTTCTCCCCTCTTAATCGATGCTCACTGGTTACCGGTTGAACACCAAATCAGCTATAAAATTCTATTATTAACTTTTACTACTCGTTCATTCAATCAACCAGTATTTATTGACCAACTTCTTATTCCCTATCACCCCGCAAAATCTCTTCGTTCCACATCACACAATCTTTTAACTGTACCGTCTCTTAAATTGATCAACACTTTGAGATCCAATAACTTTGCTGTGACCGCTCCTACTCTATGGAACTCATTGCCTCTCCACTTGCGGATGGAATCCTCTCTAAAACAATTTAAAGCAAAACTCAAAACTTTCTCATTTGAGGATGCTTTCGGTTAAAACTGTCCTTTTCAGGACTAAACTAATTGCAGTCTTTCTCCCTACCCTACCCATTGTTTTAGCCCTTAAATGTGCTTTATTTTAAATACTGTAGTTCTTCCCTTTTCCCTATTTGTGTGTAGTTTATCTCCTTAGTCTCAGTCTATGGTTTTGTTTTTTGTTGCTTTTTAATATTGTCTTGTTTTTAATATATCAATACTAATTTGCTTTGTTATTTTTAAATATTCCCCTCTTTTTATTATTGCTGTACACCGCCTAGAAATTTGTATAAGCGGTATAACAAACTTTTTAATAAACTTGAAACTTGAATCTGTGAAGCCATAATCATATGAAGTACGTCTTAATAGAGATTTCGGCACAGGAATCAGAAAAGGCACTGAGTATTCTATAGTAATGTGAAATATTCCAAACAGGAAATAGAGATACTGAAAGCAAGAATATATGCTACATGCAATGTTTATGTGTCCATATGGACCAAAACTTCTTGCTCATGTATAAATTTCTCGAGCTTCGATGGATCTGTGTAGGTCTTTGTACAATCTGATATGTGATTTTTATTCTCAGCAATGCTAGCAAACCGTAGCGTGTCTCCGATTGCAATTGGGGTCTGAGAGCTAGAAACTATTGGCAGTGCTCAGCAATGATGAAGACTTGTTGACTTTGCCAACTGATATTTTTTCAAGGCACTTATTTTGAAGAAGATTAGATCAACTTGAGGGTAGCATAGTATTTTCGCTATGATCGTACATGGCCGCTAATCCTTCACTGGCACGCACACTGGCACCTGATAAGTGTGCTCAGTCTAAAAGGAAATGATATATTTGGGACCTAGGACTCCAAAAATTGAATCATATTGCTCCCTTCAATTTTTTCATGCAAATTGCAATGATGCGCATGTTGTTGCGCCAATTCCGATTACCATAACCCTCCATCATGGTCTCCATCTGTTTAATAGCTTTATTATCCACTTGCTGATGAGAAGAAGGGTCATCCAGATAATATATTTTTCTTCAAGCATGGTTAATCTGGTATCTATAGCTGCCATTTTGGAGGTAAGACAAGAAATATCATTATTAATGTCCTTATTGTCATCCTTAATTTCGCTGATATTTAAGTTGTACCACCACCTCGCTCATGTTGTCATTGGTTTAGTGCTTGGATCTTTGATTGGAGAAGGCGGATCCTGTTTTGGTTGCTTTGCACTGTTGTTCAGGAGGTTTGTATTGTGGCATTGAATTATGCAGAAAATCTTCAAACAGATTAACGGAGGGCAGTGAATTTATAAAATGTTTGACTATGGGAATCAGAGCCATGACGATAAGCCTCCTTCTTGAATGGGCTTCCTAGTGCCTCCCCATTCATTGTTGGTTTAATAATGAATTGAGACTAGATGTGACTGTTGAGTAGACAGAATGGACCCTAGATTACTGCAACATCGCCTACCTGGGTATCCCCAAAAAAAACAGTACAAAAATTAAGATTAGTGCAAAACACTGCAGTTCGCTTGATCTTCGGACTGAGAAAAAAAGACCACATTAGCCCCTATTACAAGAAGTTACACTGGCTTCCTGTGGAGGCGCGAATACTGTTCAAATTTGCTGTATCTGCTTCAAACAAGTCTGGGGCCTAGCACCTTCCTACCTGCAAACACACTTCACTCTACGCAACCCCACACGTACAACTAGAATCAAAAACATCTTTGCATACCCAAAGATCACAGGCTGCAAATACAAATCCTTCCTAGACAGAACCTTCATGTTCCAAGCAAACAGACAGCAATCCTGGCTGGGAAACCACATAAATAAAGCCAGACAGACCTACAACACATTCCGAAAATCAATTAAAACTGTTCTATTTGGCAAATTCCTTGCTTAATCAGATCACCTCTCTCAGGTATTTTTTTTTTCCCCCCTTATAACCCCATTGTATTATGTAACATCTTTCTTCTCTCATGTATTCTTTCCCCATGCTTCTCCAATTCATGATGCAATTTCATTCTTCTTGCATTTTGTAATTCGCTGATTGTCCAGCCTTCTTTCTATGTGAACTGCCTAGAAGTCAGTTTGACTATGGCGGTATAGAAAAATAAAGTTATTATTATTATTTATCTGCCATCACTTACTACGTTACTATCAACATCCATTTCTCCATGTATTTTGAGAGGTCCTGACTGAGCTTATCAATACCAATTTGAACATCTTTTCTAAAATACTGCTTCATATTTCCTAATAGAATGCCAGTTTGGAATTATCGACCCCACAAATTTCAACAAAGGCAGAAAAAGAGAAACTTACTTTGCTTGCATTTTATGTTGATAAATCTAACAAATGCATTCCTAAATCATACGTGGGCTTTCAGATTAATGCAATTTAAGCTTTCACACATAAATAAACTAAAACATCTTTCCAATAGTTGTTGCAAAGGAGCCTGACAGTCTTTCACTCGACCGTTTCTAAGGCTGTTCTTGTAAGTCTTTCCACATCAGGGCTTATTTTTCAAGCGATAATTAAAATCATAACATACAATGTCACAGAGTCCATTTGGCAAATGATGTGTAAGCACTTTCTTATTAACTAGACTATAAAAACTTTTAATTTTTTTTTTTTTTTTTTTTGTATAGTACGTGTTCAAGGAGAAAGCAACCCTAACGTTGATACCCGATGACAGTTAGTCAATGAAAAGAAGAAAAAAAAAAAAAAAAGCCAGCAGTGGCTCAGTCTCTCTCCCAGCTCTCTGGTACTAAATTACAGAATTAATAGGCTTTTAGAAGAAACTGACACATAGTTACTGTGAAAAAGACAATTAAATGTGGAAAGCCACTTTTCTCACTGCATTTAATTTTAACTAGAAGCTTTGAGATTCGATAAATTGTTTTCTTCTATCTTTTTTGCTTTTGCACAGGTATTAAAAGTCTTTGTAGTGTGCCTAGACAGACACCACCCTCTCAGGGACTTTTTCTTCTTTCTGTGTGTCTGAACAGGGATAAGAATTGCATTTCTCCGCCTAAGAATGTGTATATTATCTGACATTGCAGAAATGCTGCCCATTCCATGCACAGGACTTCAGACACAGCTCTGGAGTCTCAATGTGCGGATGAAATGCTGGTGAAGCAAAAAGGATTTTGATTAATTAGAAACTGAAAAAACTTTCTAGGGAAAGGGGGGGGAGAGAAGAGACTCTTCCAGAAAAAATGGACTCCTCCTTAACCAGGGTGGAACCAGGCTGCTGGCATCAACGTTTAAAAAGGAGATGGAACAGCTTTTAAACTACACACAGGGGGAATGCCGACATTTACTCAAGAGTACGTGGTTCAGAACAAAGTATCATTAAAGGATTTTGTTAAAACAAGGAAGTTAGGGCATTCTAATAGGGAGGTTGCAATAAAGGCAAAAGTAGGCAGGGTGCCTGCAAATAAAAAACAGACAGACTTGAAAGGTTGCAAATTATCACTGTCAGCTGTTGTACAAATTGTTAATACAAATGCCAGAAGCCTAAAAAAACAAGATGGGACAGTTAGAATATATTGCTCTAAGTAAAAGCATAGATATAACAGACATCTTGAGACCTGATAGAAAAAGGATAACCAATGGGATGCTGTCACACCAGGGTACAAATGAATGTTGTTTAATTTTATGGTTAACCATTATGTGTTGTTAACCTATGTATATATGAAAATGAATGGAAAAAAATTGTATTACAATTAGTATTATTATAGGGGCAGGGTCTGGGGGCGGAGATTGGGCAGGGTCGGGGCAGAGCTTTCAGGCCCCCCCAACAAAAATGCGTTCTGCTGCCTATGCAAGGTACTGTCCAAAAATGATGTCAATTTTCTTCTGATGTAACCTTAAAAACAAATGATCATGAAACTCAAATGTCTGATTTGGGGGAAAATTGGATAAACTTGATACTTCAGTAACTACTTTACAAAAAAAACTGCAGTCTCCAGCATTCAGGATAGTTTGTTGCTTTGTGTTAATTTGGAGAAAATGGAAAATTTAATGAGAGCAAAAAACCTTAATTTTCCAATCTCTCACTACCTGATCATTTATATTATATACCATGAAGCTCCATGGAGGCAGGTGAGGAGCAGCATAGAAGGGCCACTCTAAGGCTGTCAACTGTTGCCAAGTCACTTGAGAAAAAGCGCACCAGCTTCTGAGGAGGGTAGCCTATGAGTGCTGCTGGCCTGACGCTCCTCTGCAGCAAGGTATTTATGGTCGCGGTTGGCGGGGATCGGTTGGGAGGGAAGGATGGAGAGTCTGCGGGGGTTCGGCTGCGTGGCAGAGTGGGGGAAGCGCGCCTGCCTACGACTAGGGCTTATTTTCAGGGGTAGGGCTTATATTAAGGCCTACCCCGAAAATCATTCTAGGGCTTATTTTTGGGGCTATTCTTCTGTTCTTATGTTGTTTCCTTACCTCTTTCTGCAATGTATACATTCTCATTGATTCCAGGACATTCTTCTATATAGTTCTTTTCGATTCAGGGCGCCATTATGTGCTGCGTTACACCAAAGAATTTCAATATTATTGATTAAGCCATATTGTTAGGCATTTGTGCTGAGATTTGAATTGTGTCTCTTCGTTATAATAGACAAGGCTTCAATTTGGTTAGTGATGAAGGGTGAACGGGTTCCGACACTAGTCCCCATGTTTAATCATTTTTTTACTGATCCCCTGAACAAACCTAGGGTGAAACGGTTCCCTATGGGATCAGGATTCCTTCAATAAAGCTAAGGGCTCCTTTTACTAAGGTGCGCTAGCGTTTTTAGCGCACGTTGAAGATTAGCGCTGCTATCCCTCGCGCTACGTGGAAAATACTAACGCCAGCTCTATGGAGGTATTAGCGTGTAGCGCTAAAACCGCTAGTGCAGCTTAATAAAAGGAGCCCTAAGTCTTCTTGTTTTGAATGTATACTGAATTTTACATTTAAATAACATAATAGAGATTATAAGAGGGTTTTTTAAAAGACCGATGATTAAATGGTTGTCCCATTCAATTGACCAGCATCGGTTGCCTGAAATGATTTGAAGGGAGTCTGAGGTCCTTTTCCCTCTTTTTGTATATAAATCTACAGCCAGTATGCACAGTATAAAGACATTTTGAATGTTTCAGACATAATAACATGAAATTGAGATTTTTTTGTTGTTGTTGCTCCATTTTTGGTGTTTATCATGCTTCTATATAAAACAGGTTGAAAATCAACCCAAAAAATTGCTTATTAATGGCCCTACTCTTTGGGAAATAAATCAATATTTTCACAAGCAACTTTTCTTTTGCCTAAAAGCACACAAAACATCCATATGCTGTCTATTGTCACCTTGTCGTAAGAAAATATTTAGTCTTATGTGAAAAGGCTGTAAATATTCTACATATTCATATGTTCAAGTTTCACAGCTCCTGTGTTACTGTATTATCTGCAGGTATTTGTACTCTTTGTGCCAATTTTCAAAGTGAAAGTATCTATGTACTTTTACTTTGAAAAAATACTTTGACTACAAAGCACCTGCAGACTAATTGTACTTGCTTTTTCTATAGACACAGTTTTAACTGAAAATGCTGTGTCTAGGCTTTTTATACCTGTCCTTGAGACCCCACAATCAGTCATATTTTCAAGATATAACAGAGTGTGTATGTGACTCCCAGGGCATGTCACGGGCATGGTCTACACCAGAAGTGACCTTGGGTGTCCGTATGTGTGTGGGTATTGGTTGGCATAATGGTGACTTCTTTGAGAATACAACTTATAATTTACCAGTTTAAAGGTCTTCTTCTTTAGAAGTATCTATGACAAAGACTTGAAATTTTGGGATAAACACAAATGATATCCTAATTAGAAATGAATGGTATAAATTGAAGAACTAAGGCCAGTTTGGATAATTTCCTAAAAGAGAAGTCCATAGGTCATTATTGAGATGGCTTGGGGAAATCTACTTCTTATTCCTAGGATAAGCAGCATAAAATCTGTTTTACTACCTGGGATCTAGCCAAGTACTTGGGACCTGGGTTAGCCACTGCTACTACCTACTATTCAAAGCCATTAACGGAGAAAGCCCGACCTACTGGAATAACTGACTAACTCAATCCTCCTCATCCAGGCACAGGAGAACCCATTCACTTTTCACACACCCACCATCCAAAAATGTCAAACGAAAAAAACTATATGACAACCTAATAGCCACCAGAGCAGCTAAACTGAACAGACAAATCACCATTCTGTTGTCACAGACTACAAAACCTTCAAGAAAGATACTAAAACCCTACTCTTCAAAAAATACATAAAACCTATCTAACACGACCAGTTCCTACCTAAACACGACCAGTTCCTACCTCAACCTCACTTCTAATTACCCAACTAATGCTAAAATGCCTCTATTTATCCATCACTTACCACCTTAAGATCTTGACAACTCTTTGGTAATCCTTATTACCCAACATTTATCACCTTAAGATAACGACAACTCTTTGGTAATTCTTATGTAACTCTTATGACATCTCTTATGCTATTCCTGTAAATTTTTATGTAAACTTTTAATGTAATCCGCCTTGAACCGTAAGGTATTGGTGGAATAGAAATCACTAATGTAATGTAATGTAATGATACTGGGCTTGATTGACCTTTGGTCTGTCCTAGTATGGCAATTCTTATGTTCTTAAGTCACCAGAATGCCAAACAATACCCTACTGTCATTAAAGCTTTATCAACTGCTTCTCCAAAATGGCTGCCACTGTACATTCTAATAATTTGGTGCTACTGATAGAAGTGAGAAAATATATATTTGGGATTACTGAAGACTGTGGGACTCATTTTCAAAAAATATAGACTTCCAAAAGATGGCATAAACCGACACTTGGATATCTTACCAAATGCCCATTTTCAGAACTGACTTTCTAGATATCGTTCAGGTTGTTTTGTCTCCAGTGCATCTACTGTATATTTTGCAGGGATAATCAAACTTTTAACAAAACGTCCAGGACACTATTTAGTCTTTTGGGCTAGATCTGTTATAAAAACAAATAAAGGCTGAAAAGATGCTCAAACTGACCAGATGAACACTGGAGGAATTAAAGCATGATCCCCCTTCCATCACCCAAAGATGTGAAAGAAACAGTACATTCCAGCCTGTAGTACAGCTTCAGATGGCCACAAAGACACAGCTCAGCAGATCACAGGGGCACTCTAAGGGGTACTGCAGTGAGCGTCACATTAAAAATTCCCAGGTACACATTACTATAACTTGCTTATATTATATGGTGAGCCCTCTAAAACCTATCCAGAGCCTAGTGTACCTAAATAAATATGACACCTGCAGGAATAAGGGCTATTATCGTAGTATATAAGTGGGTACAGTAAGTTTTGAGTGGGTTTTGGAGGGCACACCGTACAATATAAGCAGGTTATAGTGACATGGGACCTTTTAATATGATGTTCACTGCAGTACCCCCTAGATTACCCCTATCCTATGCTCAGCTGTCTTTGTGTTCCGTTTGCTAAGAATGATGGCTGCTTGGATGTCCCGATGGCTTGTTTTTAAGTGTTTTTCATTTGGACATTTTTATATTCAAAAATGGCCAAAAAAAGATAGACACACTAAGGGCCAAAACATCTAGACTGGTAATTTTCAGAAGAAGAAAAAAAGATAGACAAGTAGAAGGGCATAATCGAAAGGGACATCTAAGTCTGTTTTTGTCCAAGTCGCAAGTCGTCCAAAGTAAAAAACAGCCTAGGACACATTTTCAAAAAATATGTCTGTATTATGTGTTTGCAGTGCTCATCTGGTGACTTTAGGTGGGTTTTTGTGACTTAGACCATGTTTTAGATGGTCTAAGTCACAATGTCCAAGTTCTGTCGATCCTGGGCTGTATAACTTTCGGTTATACATGCTGTACGACTATGTCTAAACTGGCCCATGTCCCACCCAACTTCTGCCCTCAACACTCCTCCTGGAACGCCCCATTTAGCTTTGGTCGTTCATTGGCACTTTGAAGGCCTAGGTCGTTTAGAAATACGTCCAAAACCTGTTTTTATTATCAGCACTTGGACGTATTTTGAAAATGTTCGTCCAATTGCCGACTTAGGCCGGTTTTTGGACGTTTTTCTCTTTCGATTATGAGCCCCCTTGTGGTTTTGAAAATGGACATGTTCTCTACTGGATTTCTGGATGTCTTTCCCAAAACGTCCAAAATCAGATGTGGACGTCCTATCAAAAATGTCCTTCTACATTTGTTTTTGACATTAAAGGGACAGTTCAATAACTGAGGCCTCCATTTAGATACTCCAAGGCCACATGGTAGCGGTGTATCCTATGATAGAACCATGACTGCTAGGTTCCGTTATAGATTGCTTGCATAACCTAGTATCAGTACATCTGATATCCAGTCACCCCACTTAAACCAATCATAGACCTGGTGTAATTGCAGGTGCATAATTGGACAACAAAGAACATGATTTACAGTATTCTGTAAGTTACCTAAGTAGAAGCCATACCTATGTCACACCCAGATACACATTATATAGGTTAAGAGGGTTGGGGAGTGTGTGGTGCAGTGGTTTAGAATAGCCTCAGCACCCTGAGGTTGTAGGTTCAAATCCCACACTGCTTCTTGTGACCCTGGGCAAGTCGCTTAATCCCCCATTGCCGTAGGTACCTTAGATAGAGTGTGAGCCCACCAGGACAGACAGGAAAAAATGCTTGAGTACCTGAATGTAAACCACTTAGACAACAAGTTGGATATAAATACTAAAAATAAATAATTCCAGGTTAGTGCTTAGACACAATATGATGCTTATGTACAAATGTGTGCACATATATGTCATTATTCTAAACATTAGATGCAACAAACACTGAATAAATTAATCATCAGGTATAATAGAATACCAAAGAGATCACTTATTATACCTGCATAGCAATTTGCAGTAAATTATACGTAAGTAAAGAGTATAAAGCTAACCTGGATGGGATTGCTTATAAGTTTCTCTGAAACTGTATGCTTCTGAAAGTTGCTGAGACTTAAGTGTCATTCTAAACATTTACATATAAGAGACTTGATTGAGGCAGTGGCTGAACATCACTTGTGGAAACTAGACTCACAGGACCAGAATGGATGGACCCTCGTACTAGACGCTGGATTAACTCTTACGAAAATACATCATGCTCGTCAGTGTTTGTAATTTATATGATCATTTGCCCATGTAATTTAACATATGTGGGACAAAGTATGTGGCAAGTTAAAATTCATCTAAATGAACATAAATCTAAGATTGTAACAGTGAATACACAAGCTCCAATCGTTGGACTATAAACATTTTATTGTGGATATTTGCTGGAGAGTTATAGTTAAAGTAGGGTGGGAGGGTGGCCATTTTGAAAGAATCCTGAATCATAAGGAACAACCTAAATAGTAAATACATGTTTTAAGAAAAGTATTCTTTATAGAGAGATAATATTTCCTAATAAAATTCTTTTGTTTTTAAGGCTATGCAGACATCTGGTAACCCTAGGCAAAAGCATATGAAAAACCCCCAAGAAGAGCCAAATGCCTTAATTCATATATCAGTAGACATGACCATCAATGATGTTTTTGATATTATAGACAGGTAATATTATCAGCTGGCTACCTTAACGCTTGCAGAATGCTTATGCATGTGGCCTAACTCGCTCAGCGGCTAAGAGACGGCTGAGCATTTGCGAGCGAAACCTAGCGGCACTGACCCTCACGGAATTTAAAATGTGTCTCCCCCTCGGTTCTGAAAACCTTGCTACCTCTTTGAAAGTTTCCCTCTTTATATCAGAGTTGGATATGATGTGCAATGATGAACAGGGGAAGCGTTATATCTGTTCTTTTATAGCAGCAAAATGTCATCATATCCAAAAAAAATGGATTAGATCCCGAAAATGCAGTTTCCTCACTAGCCTGACTCAGAAAAATGAGAAAAACATGAACAGATGCCACTTGTATGGAATAGAAATCATACGTAGACATCTCGAACATTCCTATCTTAATTTATTAAGATGTTACTGTAAGCCAGGCTCATTTTGCATTTAAAATTAAACTGGCAAACAGATGCAGATACTTAGTCAATGTAACATGCCAGTTGTTCCCTTTGAGAAAGAAGAGCGTTACACCACTAAAAGACAGTGGCAAGAATAGGGCAAGAGCCCTCCCTCTTCATCACGAAATGCATTTGAGCCTTGCTGAGTGGCCACTGCAGCAGTAAGGTCAGAAATCACAATCACTTTTCTTAGTTGGGCCAGCATTGTTTGGGGTGGACCAGGCTATTTTTATTTATTTATTTAAAAATTTATATGCCGCATAAATGCTATGCGGTTTACAAAATTACATGCCTACATATTAAAAATACCAAAACATGTTTCGACAGAACAAACACAATAAAACATTAACAGTCGCGCTATTAAAACCTTTTTTTCAAATTCATCCAACAAGATAGAAAGACAAATCCCATAAAAACATTTACAGGACGGTAAGGCTTCAGCAGCAAATAGCATTAGCACATGAAGGCATTAACAAATACACTTCGCCCTCGTTATTCACGGGGGATAGGGGCAGAGCCGGACTGTGAATGGCAAAAAAACGCGAATATCTGGCTCTGACCTACCCCCGCCTCCCTTCCGCCATCCCCTGGCATCCCGGCCTTACCTGGTGGTCTAGCTGGTTTTTGGGGCAAGAGCGATCTTCCTATGCTCCTGCCCCGTGCAGATAGCCTTTAAGAAATGGCTGTGGGAAGTTCCCGTAGTCTCTCGAAGACTCCACAGAAGACACAGAGACTAATAATGTTGATCTTTTAGTAATGGAATCTTGAGACATTTCTAAAAATTTTGTAAGATCTAGACTACCTGGAGAATTTATATCATCTAACCTCCTTCCTGAGCAACATAATAAGCATTAAGAAGTTCTATATCATCTTCTGTAGAGCCAGTTGTAGCACATCTTTTATGTATATTTTAAAAAATTCCCTAGGGGAAAGATAGTGAGGTACATGAAAATTCAGCAGTCTTGAAAATTGACTGCCCTAGACGCATTCTCAAGTGCCGCCATTTGCATATGGATCATCAAATTATCTTTTATAGAAGATGCCTGTGCCAGTTGACAAGTTTGAAATTGAGATTCAATTCTCCCAAGATTCTGTTCCACATTAGTTATCCTTGTGTCTTGTTCAGTGAATTTAACTGAAGCTTCCTCAGTAAATTTACTATAACATGACAAGTTTTCTTGCAATGTTTTGTCCAACTTAGTTATAACCAACATTAGATATCAGTTTGTATACTTTGGAGTACCGTGTAGAGCTTTAGATTCTTGCCCAGAAACAGCTAAGAAGAAAAAGTTTAAATTGAATCAGGTTGGGCAGACTGGATGGACCATTCAGGTCTGTGAAGGCAAAGGAATCCTTGCAGTGCCACAAAACTGATGAGCAAAGTAGGGAATTGTCCCAGGAGAAAACAGTGGATAAACCTAAAAGTCCTCCTAGGGCACTGCCAAGAAAGAAAATGCCTTTGCAGAGCAGTGCACAGAAGGAAGTAGGGACTCCTCATGCCTGTTTACCGTTTTCTAAGCAGCAAGTGAAAAGCATGGTAACAGGACTACAAATCCCATCAGGCCAAGGGCAGAGAATTCCTAAAGCCAGGACTGGAGCAGCTCCAGTGCCTAGCAAATCCAGAACTGGTTTGAACCAGCTCAACAAGCACCTGAGCTCAGAATTAGCCAGAACTAAGGGCACACCTGCACTCCAGTATAGGCAGTTATCCACTGAGAGAGAAAAGGGTGTGGCTCCTAGTTGCAGGCAGCCACACATTGAAGCACACAAGAGGAACCTAGCAGGGAGAGAGAAGGAAACTAGACCTTCTCTGCCAGGAAACAGTAGTGCACCAGAGCCTTATACTCCAGAAGGGCAGGTAGGACCTCAGGATTGGGAGGATTTTGTTGAGGACTCCTACACAAATGAAAATGATATAGAAATGAATGAAGCTCACAATATGGAAGAAATGAGTGAGGATTTTTCATACGATACTGACCCTGATTTAATAAAGTAGGGCTGAGGAACAGTAGAAAAGTTTGGAGTTTATCAAGAGGAAATTGTTGGTGAATGATTACAGACTAGCCAGGCTGTATTATTTAAAGCCTCTGGCTGAAAGGGGGGGGGGTTCCCTTGTTGCATGGAACTTGCAGAAAAACTGCGTAGCGTAAATCCAAGCAGGACTGAGTTTGTTTTGCTGTGATGCTGTTTGGGGCAGTGCATGAAAATTGGTTACCTAAGGCACTGCTGGCAACAGGACACTGGGGAACTCTTTATTCAAAATCTAGTGAGATCTTGGTTGAGATCTTTGTACACCAAAATCTACAGGGCAGGTACAGATCCCAACACCTCTAGGGGTATTTTGGTTAATAAAATCCCAAGGTGAACTTTTCCCCAGTGAAAAGACTTCTAAGAAATCACAGCAGAATCTGGTGGAAAACAGTGGCTAGGCCGGGAAGGGCCTAGCCCTGTGTAGCAGGTGTAGGCCTGAGAGCCTCAGAGAGGGCCATTAAAAGGCTGAAATAGAAGCCAGTGGATGGCAACACGCCCAATAAAGGAAACAAAATGGATTGTTTTTGTTTTGTATTTTGTGCAAAGACTATTGTTTACTTGTATTTTTTTGGAACTCCTTTTTGAATTGCTACTAACTTGAGTTAAATGCACCAAATCTGGTGTAAAATAAAGATTTATTTTGTGGCACTCAGGTGTTTTGCACTATTTTGAACCTTCCCAGCTACCTCTACCTCGCTTTTGCTCGGCCAAGGTCTGTGTGGCTTAGGGTATTGGCCCTGGACATGTCTAATGGGCCACGCCCATCCACAATCTGCTGTCATCTACTATGTTACTATGAAAGGCGGGAGAGGGGAGATATGAAAGAGATGTTTAAATACCTACGTAATGTAAATGCGCATAAGTCGAGTCTCTTTCATTTGAAAGGAAACTCTGTAATGAGAGGGCATAGGATGAAGTTAAGAGGTGATAGGCTCCGGAGTAATCTAAGGAAATACTTTTTTATAGAAAGGGTGGTAGATGTATGGAACAGTCCCCCGGTAGAGGTGGTGGAGACAGAAATTGTGTCTGATTTCAAGAAAGCCTGGGATAGTCATGTGGGATCTCTCGGAGAAAAAAAGAGATAATGGTTACTGCGGATGGGCAGACAAGATGGGCCATTTGGCCTGTGTCTGCCATCATGTTTCTATGTTAAAAAAACATCTTGTTCAACTGTGGAAGATTCACATTAGGAATAGTAAATAAAAGATATTGGTGTCAGTACCTATACTATCCCAATTACTAAAGTTTCCAAAAATTGAGAAGCACCAGTAGAATCTTGATCTTTCTGTTGTTCCTGGACAAGAGAAAAATCTTATCCCACAAATACAAGTTGCGGGGATGGGGTAGACCCCTCCAGATGAAAAGGAAGTTTCAGGTGGATGGGATGAAACAACAACTGATATCAGCATGGTAGAGACATGCTTGTCCATAGGACCTTTAATACAGTCGAGACAGATATCCCCTTAGATGCACCCTTTTTCTTCCCCATCTAAACGAAGCAGAGCAGAATCCCACACTCATTCTTCAAAATGGCTCCAAAGGGGCTCCTAAGGGATGTAACCCTTAGGTCATGCCCCTTCAGGCATGCACCCATGGCCACATGCCCATGGCCACATCCTGCAGAGCAGATGTCCAGATAAACTGACCTCCAAGGACCCCTCTCTGATGTGACCAGCTGAGAAGGGCATCTGGACAGGTGCCTACAGTGAACAAGGACTCCTCCCACACTCCTGATGTCTGGGGGGGATAGATGCCCAGAAGAACTAGGCTCCAAGGACCCTTCTTCGATATAACCAGCTGAGAAGGGTGTCTGGTCAGGTGTCTGCAGCAATAAGGACTCCTCCTGCACTCCCCAAGGACAAATATTGTAAACCAGATTAAAAAATTTATTGGAAGCCAGTTTAATTGCATAAATAGAGGAATCACATGATCTTTGCTTTTAACCAGCATCAAAAGCTGAATTCTGAAGAGTTTCCAAAAGCTATTGTTGCGACTGTGAGATGCTGGTATAAATAGTATTACAATAATCCAACTGAGAGGTAATAAAAGCATGAATCAAAGTATGAACTGATGTAAAATTGAGATATTTGCTAATGGTATGGAGATGGCAGAGCCAAAAATAATCTTTCTTAATTTTGGCCAATAAAACAGGTATCACCTTATTTCCTTTGTTTTGTTTTATTTCTATATACAGTATTACTTTTTAAAATGAACTAACACGGCTACCACACTATTTTACTCAAAATAGAAGATACCACATACAACCATATGTAAAAGTAAATGATATATACTATTTGTCAACATCTTGGAAAGCTGGAGGTGTAGCCTAGTGGTTAGAACTGCTACCACAGCATCCTGACATTGTGAGTTTAATCCCAGCCTGTTCCTTGTGACTCTGGGCAAGTTACTTACAGGGTAATTCTATAACCAGCGCCTAAGGCATCAGTAGGTGCCTTTCTGATGCCGAAGTTAATTGAAAAATGCCATCAGAAATGGCAAGAAACGGCAGTGTAGAAGTGCCTACCATGCCACAGGGTCCCGCTGGGGAGGAGGGGGGGAGGGAGAGAGGAAATATTTTTTCACTCAGAGAATAGTTAAGCTCTGGAACGCATTGCCAGAGGTTGTGGTAAGAGCGGATAGCGTAGCTGCTTTAAGAAGGGTCCATATTCTGCTATTAAGAAAGACATGGGGGAAGCCGCTGCTTGCCCTGGATCAGTAGCATGAAATGTTGCTACTCTTTGGGTTTTGGCCAGGTACTAGTGATCTGGATTGGCCACTGTGAGAACAGGTTACTGGGCTTGAAAGACCTTTGGTCTGGCCCAGTAAGGCTATTCTTATGTTCTTATGCCTTTTACACCAATAAATATTAATGGAAACTAAATCTCAAATTGACAGAAATGATGCTGAACTTGTTAAGCCAAATCAAACTTGTATGTCAGGTGGTGTAGTCTATGTAACAAACTAATCTTAAGATATGTACTTGAAGAAAACAGATTTCAGGTGTCCCACAAGAATCTATCTTTGAAGGGACTCATATGTATTTAATGTCATGAATATTCAAGAACTGCTTTCCTATACCAGGCTCTCATTCCCTCTGGTACTGTGGCAGATTCAGGGTCTGTAAGGTGAGGTGATTTAATTTGCATTACTTCCATAAAAAGCACTCATGATGACCCAATTAAATATGGAAATATTCTTTACCCCGTTTAGGTGACTCTCAGCTGCTGTGTGGCTATGGCACGTGTTCCCCTTGCAGCTGATTTAATTAAACACATTTGCATGTGGATTATTCTCTTATGCCAGATATTCTATTTCTGTAAAAGAGCAGGCAGAAAATTAGAGAAGGGCTGCGGATTACTTATAACCTGAATGGGCAGAGGCTATAAAGACATGTTTCACCCCAAACTAGAACCAAAAAGCCTACCCAACAGCCAAAGGAGACACTCCTTTGATGGTCCTATCGTAGCTGTTTTATCTTGCTAAAGTTATACATTACTATATTGGGTTCATTAGAAAATAAGGACTCCTTATATCATGGGCTGACAAGGTAATGCTCCAACGCTCATAGGAATTCTGTGAATGTCAGAGTATTTACTTCGCTGCTCTGCAGTAGAAACCTCTACTGCAGCTCTGTAAATGCAGTAGAAACCTCTACTACAGCTCTGTAAATGCCAGCTAAGGTATTAAGTTAGTCTTTATCATATAATGATAAGTCTGTCCACATATGCCTTATTACAAAGACCACGCACCATTTTAGTAGCCTTCCTTTGGGCCGACTCCATTCTTTTTATATCTTTGTGAAGATGCAGTCTCCACTATTGTACACAATATTCTCAATAAGATCTCACCAGAGTCTTATACAGGGGCATCAATACCTCCTTTTTCCTACTAGCCATACCTCTTCCTATCACCCTAGCATCCTCTTAGCTTTCACCTTTGCAACCTGTTTGGCCACCTTAAGGTCATCACAAACAATCACGTCCCAACCCAAGTCCCACTCTTCTGTTGTGCACATAACTTCACCCCCTAAACTGTACCATTCCATTGAGGTGTTTATCTCTTTGGGTCAGAGCATATTGTGTGGCTTGCCTGTGTATAATGGATTTTTTTTTTTTGTATGTGAAGCTGGAGTTGTGGAGGTAATAACTTCTGTCAATAGGTTTCCTGTATATACAGTAGATGTTTGTATTTAACCATTGTTGATAGAAACTGTGGTGTCTAGATCAGTAATGTAGTAAGGAGGGGGGCGGGAGGCGAGAGGTGGTCGTCTTCCCAAGGCGACATCTTGGTGAGGGTGCAGGCACCTGTCCTCCTCTCCGCTCCTCCACTTCAAGAGTCTGGTGAAGAGAAGGACTGAGTTATCCAAAGCCCTCTATAAGTCTCTATAAAGAAGTGGTGGAATTGGGGGGTTTTCTTTCCTTGTTTGGGATTGTATAAAGCCGTCCAGGACATTATCCTGAACTCTGGGTTACTTACCTGGGAGAAGTGCTTTTTTGCATTTACAAACTGGCTGCTAGGAATTGTTGATTATTGTAGTGAAAGCCAGGGAAGATCGTGCCTAACGAACTTATTGCACTTCTTCGAAGGAATTAGCAAACAAATGGACAAAGGGGACCCCATAGACATTGTATACTTAGATTTCCAAAAAGCCTTTGACAAGGTACCCCATGAATGCCTACTATGGAAACTAAAGAACCATGGGGTGGAAGGAGACGTACATAGATGGATCAAAAATTGGTTGGCGGGTAGGAAGCAAAGGGTAGGAGTGAAGGGCCACTACTCTGACTGGAGGAGGGTCATGAGTGGTGTTCCACAGGGGTTGGTACTCGGACCGCTGCTGTTCAATGTATTTATAAACGATCTAGAAACAGGGACGAAGTGCGAAGTAATAAAATTCGCAGATGACACCAAACTATTTAGTTGAGTTGGGACAAAAGAGGACTGTGAAGATTTACAAAGGGACCTGAACAAACTAGAAGAGTGAGCGACGAGATGGCAGATGAAGTTTAATGTAGAGAAATGTAAAGTCTTGCATAAGGGAAACAGAAACACGAAGTACAGCTACACGATGGGAGGGCTGGTAATGGGTGAAAGTACCCTAGAAAAGGACTTGGGGGTAATAGTGGACAAGACAATGAAGCCATCGGCACAGTGTGCAGCAGCCTCTAAGAAGGCAAATAGAATGCTAGGTATTATCAAGAAAGGTATTAGAACCAGAACGAAAGAGGTTATCCTGCCATTATATCAGGCAATAGTGCGTCCGTATCTAGAGTACTGCGTCCAATATTGGTCGCCGTACCTCAAGAACGATATGGCACTACTCGAGAGGGTTCAGAAAAGAGCAACGCGATTGATAAAAGGTATGGAAAACCTTTCATATGCTGAAAGACTAGAGAAACTGGGGCTCTTTTCCTGGAAAAGCGGAGGCTTAGAGGGGACATGATAGAGACTTACAAGATTATGAAGGGCATAGAGAAAGTGGAGAGGGACAGATTCTTCAAACTTTCGAAAACTTCAAGAACAAGAGGGCATTTGAAAAAATTAAAAGGTGACAGATTCAGAACCAATGCTAGGAAGTTCTTCTTCACCCAAAGGGTGGTGGACACCTGGAATGTGCTTCCAGAGGAAGTGATAGAACAGAGCATGATATTGGGGTTCAAGAAAGGATTGAATAATTTTCTGAAGGAAAAAGGAATAGAAGGGTATAGATAGAGAAATACTATACAGGTCCTGGACCTGATGGGCCACTGCATGGGCAGACTGCTAGGCATGATGGACCTCTGATCTGACCCAGCAGAGGCAATGCTTATGTTCTTAATAGTTTTGTTTTTTTCTTTACTCACTGAGGAACTATTGAAATTGAGTAGCAGTCAATGCAAAAAGCCTGTTGATGTTTGTTTTTGCCTGAACTGTGGATTCAAAGGGGAATTGCAATGGTCTGAAGCATTTTTGTTGTTTTTTTTCTAAACCAGAGAACTCTGTATTGACTTTGTAGGGTCTCCCTCTTTGGGAGTCACGCCAGGGTCCGTGCTGCCACTTGTCGGCGGTCTCCTGCAGTCTCCGTGCGGCAGCTGACAAGGTGAGGGGCAGAGAAAGGGGTTTCTCTCACCCTTGCTATGCCACTGGTCTAGACAGTTGGCTTTTTCTGAGGAGTAAAAATAGAGTAACATAGAAACATGATGGCAGGAAAAGGCCAAATGGCCCATCCAGTTGCGTAGTCGATTTTGAATGTAACTGTAGCATGATACGAACAGTTGAGGACTTTGTATATTGTCATATATTGTAAAGAGCCAACAAAAACATTTTGGAGGTTCTTATAAAAAAAAAAAAAATTCACATCCTATAAAGCAGTGGTTCTCAATCCTGTCCTGGGGACCCTCCAGCCAGTCGAGTTTTCAAGATATCCCTAATGAATATGCATAAGAGAGATTTGCATATAATGGAAGAGATAGGTGAAGTGTATTCAAATTCCCACAAAATCAATAAACACAATCCAGTATAAAAATTTCTGTAAATAATATGTCAGATGTTTATTTAAAATTTGATTTAAACGCTTAACAGCATTTCTAAGCGTTGTACATTAATAAAATGTGAGATACAGTTAAGTACATACGACAAACTCATGTAGACCTAAATAAACTTTCAAGAAGAAGCAAGAGGGAAGGGGGAAGAACTACAATATTTATAGTAAGAGAGACAATTAAGGAAACGTAAATTAGTAAAATAGTTTTTAAAAAGTATTGCTAGAAAAGGGATTTTTTTATTGTTAGTTTTTTTTTTTTAATTGACTTAGCTCTAATCATAAATATCAAATGTGTCCATGAAAAGAAAGGTTTTAAGGGACCCTTTAAATCTATCTATAATGGTCTCTTCCCTGAGTCTAATTTGAGGCAAACTGTTTTAATATTTCACAGATTGTTATAACATTTACTCTAAGCATTAGAAAATATAGTGAAGGCCGCTAGTGCTGCTGTGCACTGCTCCACCGGAACAGGCAGTCCCGCAGCCAGCCACCCTAGCCAGCTGAGAGGGTCCTTGCCAGCCTCTTGAAATCTTCGGATGGCTGCGGAGGAGACTTGCCACTAGTGCTGCTGTGCACTGCTCCACCGGGACAGGCAGTCCCGCAGGCAACCGCCCCAGCCAGCTGAGAGGGTCTTTGCCGGCCTCATGAAATCTTCGGATGGCCACGATACGCGGCCCGTGGTCACGAGCCTTGGGTCGCGAACTGAAGGGGCATGGCTAAAGGGGCATGACCTGCCCCTTTTGAGCCCCATCGGAGCCCAAGAGGTGCAACAAGCAGCTATATCGAATCCTTCTACGATGGGCAAGAGGAAGGCCAAAGTAATTCCATCTACTTCGACAGGTCCAATTGATCGTCATCTTGTGACTCCTGTTTTGCCACAAGTGGAAGAGCAGGTAACTTTAGATATTCAAGCTGCTTCAATATCCTCTGGGGAACCTTCACTACCTCGTCAACCATTACTTTCTGTTGGGACAGTAGATTCTTCCCTTCAGTCTGAGGGAGCAGTCTCGTACCTACAATCATCTACAGTATCTGGACTGGAGGTTCTAGGTCAACCTTTGGGGGGAACTAAAGGGTTGATCCCTGTACAGATGTATATGGGGACGGATCCTGATGTCCAACCTAAAGATAAAGTGATCACTCTAAACGATGTATGGATAGTTGTCAATAGAATAGAGTCATCCTTTCAAAAAACTGTCAAATCTATGTCAATTTTCATCGGATGTTACTGTTAAAATTAATGAGTATGAAGTTAAATCTGAATAAACAGCAAAAAAATTGGAAAAATTAGATCAAAAATTTACAAGTTAATGCTGCTTCTAATATCTAAGATGGTATGATTAGAGAACCTGCTAAATTAGAGAAACTGGAGAACTCTATTAGGGCTAAAAACCTTCGTCTTTTAAATTTTCCTATTACACATTATCTTTCTCCCATAGAACTCTTGAAAATGTACTTGAGGGAAATATTACATTATACTAATGTGGATACTTTTGAAGTTGATAACCTCTATTACATTCCAAGAGCTTCTAAGGAAATAGTAGAAGAAGGTGGTATGGACCAATTAGTTTCACCTGACAGTTTGAATATATCACAGTTTCTCGAATCCTCTAAGGATATAATTAGTAAACGCGCTACTCTGTTGCTGGCCTTCAAGACGGAACTTGAAAAACAGTCTATTTAGAATTTATATTTTTTTTTTAAAAGACAAGATCTGTTCTGTGGTCGAGTGACAATTTCTCCGGATGTCTCAAGACACACTCAGTTTAAAAGAAAGCAATTTCTTCAGCTAAAGCCCAAAGCTTTGGCAGTGGGAGCTACTTTCTTTCTAAAATTCCTGTGCAAATGCCTAATATCATATGGAAGTGATAAATATGTGTTTTTCGACCCGATCCAGCTAGAAGATTTTATTAAGGAGAAACCTTTATTAAAAGTTTAATTTCTGTTATCGCTATTTTTATTTGGGAGGATGATGAACGATATATAAAGTAAGCCAATTCAGCCTGTCCTTGAAGGTAGAATATATAAGAGTTGATTTCCTAGTTTAAATCCTAGCGAACACTTTAATGTGGACTAGATCAAGTTGATTTATTGCCTTATATATGTTTCAATGTATTTTATATAGAGTTTTTGTGGATATTCATGAATATTTATTATTATTGTAATGAATAATCATAATAAAGAATTAATAATAAAAAAAGAAAATATAGTGAAAATATTAATTTTTGCATTATAAATCTCTTTTGCCAAAAATCAGAGGGTTATACCGAACAATTAAGGTCCATTTTGAATTCAGCGACCCCCAAATCACTATAGAACATCCACTACAATTCATGCCCCAAAACCTCTGTTGCACAGTGATATCAGTCCCTTTACGTTTTCTCTTGTGGGTTGGGTTATCTAGAGGCGTTTCAGTTAATCCATTGAATTAACTTCCATAGAGGTTTTTTCTGGCTTTTGGTTGGAAGCAGAGGTCTATGTATGGTGTTAATGCATGCAGTAGGAATTGATTTGGATAGTCTGCATGGACCCTGCAATTCTTAGCCATCACCATATTCTACGGCTTTGGCATCTGGCGAGTCACTCTCCGGTGACTCTGGAAAAAGCTGACCTTTAACCTTTGCCTCTCTCTTTTCTTCATGACTATCCCACTTTGGATTTGAACAGAGTTTCAGATTTTATTTAAAATGTGATAAAACGCTTATATAAAAAAAATTTCTAAGCGATTTACAATATAAAATATACATTTAAGACAATTTAATGAAAGATATAGACCTAGACATACTTAAGGGTGAGAACTACAGAGGAGCAGGATTTTTGGAATTTCAGCTCCCTCAGTTCATCTCAGGGAATCCTTTGACTTCAGCAATGATTTTTTTCAAATGACTGCTTTGCCTCTCTCCCTGGGGTGGTTGTACAACAGATTTTTAAGCATTTCTTACCAGGTTTCACCCCCCCCCCCCCTATCATTATTTAATTCATTTTTTTCTTGAGGATGTGCCCTACTTATGAAACTCACAACAAGTTTTCATGACTAATTCATACTCTTAATTATTGAAAACTTCAAGGATCACTTAAAACCACAAAACAAAAAAAATAATTCATGGCATGAGCCACTTTGTTCTGTTTTTAATCTGCGTCTTAATTAATTCCAAGGGAGACACTGTCGGCTGGGATAAAGTGAACTTAAACCACTTGAAAACAAGATGCATGCAGGTTAATTAAAACTTTGATCAAAGCCTCCTAAAGTGCAAAAATGGTTTCATCTGTTAATTAATTTTGTCTGGCCTCCTAGCAGGGTTATATTTATATCTAACATAGCCCTGGGCATATGATTTCACCACCCCGTCAGCCTGCTGACAGGGGGAGAAGGGAAGAGGCAGAAAGAACTTTGATACCCTGAACTGTGAAGGTCCTCTGGGGCAGGGGTAGGGAACTCCGGTCCTCGAGAGCCGTATTCCAGTCAGGTTTTCAGGATTTCCCCAATGAATATGCATTGAAAGCAGTGCATGCAAATAGATCTCATGCATATTCATTGGGGAAATCCTGAAAACCTGATTGGAATACAGCTCTCGAGGACCGGAGTTCCCTACCCCTACTCTGGGGGGGTCTTACCTAAAGGGAAATCTAGCTTTGTCTCTCGTGAGGAGGTCATTTTTCATTTGTGCATAGAGTTGTGCAAGGCAGCAATGTTCATTTTGTTTTGTTTCCTTTATCATTTATGCGATGCTCCATCTTGTTTCTTTCTGTTTTTTTGTTTTGTTGGGCCAAAGTGACCAATAATGGGTGCTATTCTGCAGTATGCATTAGAGAAGGGGTGTCCAACCTGCGGCCCTGTGAAGTATTTTGTGCGGCCCCGGTCGAGGGCGATGCAGCGTTTTCCTCTGCTGCCCCCGGGTGTTTACCGTCTTGAGGGCCCCCTCCTCTGTCTTGCTGCAGCGTTTGTGCGGCTCCAGAAACATTTTTTTTCGGCCAGTGCGGCCCAGGGAAGCCAAAAGGTTGGACACCCCTGCGTTAGAGAATGACGCGGGTAATGAGCTCCTCCCCGTCCCATCCCCATGAGCTCAGTCCCCATCCCCGCGAGCTCAGACCCTGTCCCCGCGAGCTCAGTCACCGTCTCCGTCCCTGCGAGCTCGGTCCCTGTCCCCGCTATTTTGAACTGAGCAGTATTTCAAAACAGTGCATCCTTTTTGCTCAAATAATGCACAATATTAGCAACAGAAATAAAACTGCTGTTGGACAACCAAAAAAAAGACACACCCTCATCTTCACCTCGATGATACAAAATTGGGGACCCCCCCCCCCCCCCCCCCCCACACACACACACACTTATTCAAAAACAATGATATGTCCCCAAGTGCATGCTTAATAGTTAAATATCACCCAATAGGTGCTGGTCAGGCAAAATATGATCTTACCCTGGAAGCAGTACCAAAGGAGCTACAATCCCTTGCACATTACAGTCTACGGGGGAGATTTTGTTTGAAAATTTGCTCCATGCTTCAAAGCATATCTGTATGCATATAAAAGCAGGTGGCTTAATAACCTTGAGGAAAAAAAAAAGATAAATAATGCTATTCTCTGGAGACATATATGAGAACTCGGGAAGCATTAAAACATATGTTGGAACATACTGATCTCTTGCAGCCCTCCTGAAGCAGAGAAGAATCTCCTTAATTTTCATTCACACTGCTATTTTAATGAGATAACATATGCATCACCTGTATAAATCTTTTATGCAGATTACGCCGAAAGGCACATCAGGCTGGTTTAAAGGAGAAAAGGGACGGCATAGAACCACAGCTTGCGTGAATCTAATCCGATGTCCTTTCTAGCCCTCCTTCCCTCTCTGATAACTTTTTGGAAAACCTTAAAAACTTACCTATTTCAGAAATCTCTAACTGACAAAATAAGGGATCACAACTGATGACTTCTTTGCTCTAATCATTTGTTTTCCTTGTCCTATTAGTTAATTCTTTTGTAAACCGAATCGAGCCCCATAGTTGGGATGATTTGTTATACAAGACCAAGGATTGGATTGGAACTGGGATCTCAAAGTCCCTCCTTGAGGGCCGCAATCCAGTCGGGTTTTCAAGATTTCCCCAATGAATTGAAAGCAGTGCATGCACATAGATCTCATGCATATTCATTGGGGAAATTCTGAAAACCCGACTGGATTGCAGCCGCTCAATAAAGCAAGGGGGGTTACACATGATTTTCCTTTGGTAAAAAACATGTTTTCTTGGATCTTGTAAGCTATTAAATTCCATTTTGCAAATTAAAACCAGCCCAGTTTATTATCAAAGATGCCTTTTTGTGCTTTGAGCAACTTTTTAATATATTACGATTTCAGACATTTTCTTTAGCTACTTTTATTTTCTGTATGATGATCAATTGTTTTGGCAGAACTTACCTTTGTTTCTCCACTAGCAAGTTGAAAGCAGAAATCTCTAATGGTGACACTGCTTAGAGAAAGAGCAAGGTACTCTGTGAAACTTCAAAGAATATCATCTTTTGATTAAATAATGTGTCAATTACTGTGCAAACGAGAAGCAGCTTTTCTAGTCATAAGAACATAAGATTTGCCGCTGCTGGATCAGATCAGTGGTCCATCGTGCCCAGCATTCCACTCACATGGCGGCCCTTAGGTCAAAGACCAGTGCCCTATTTGAGTCTAGCCTTACTTGTGTATGTTCTGTTCCGGTAGGAACTTATTCAACCTAGTCTTGAATCCCTGAAGGGTGCTTTCCCCTATAACAGCCTCTGGAAGAGTGTTCCAGATTTCTACCACTCTCTGGGTGAAGAATAACTTCCTTACGTTTGCACGGAATCTTTTCCCTTCTAACTTTAGCGAGTGCCCTCTCGTTCTCTTCACCTTGGAGAGGGCACTAAGTCAATTCCCTTCAATATCTTGAATGTTTCGATCATGACCCCTCTGTCTCTCTTTTCAAGGGAGAAGAGGCCTAGTTTTATGTAAATAACCTGTGTGGAAATTTCAGCCTTGCCTTTATCCACTGTGTTCTAGCTTCTACATTCAGAGGCAAACCTCATTTCACAGCGCTCAAAAGCTGTGCTTCTCCACCCAGTCCTGGAGGAACACTTATGGTTTTCTGAATAACCATGATAAATATGTATAAACTAAAACTCCAGGTTAAGCCACTCTGTGAGGGTTGCTAAGACCATCAGAAAGTGTAGGCAAGATTGGTGACTACCTGAAGCAACTACCCAGAATGGATACTCAGTGTACCAGAACAGCATGAGCAGGATTCTGTGCATCAGTTAAAAGCAGCTAATGGTTGATTGCTTCACTAAAGGAGGATACCAGACTGGCCATGTCATCAGATGGAGATAAGTCTTGTTTCTTAATGATGATTATGAGATCTGTATCTTATATGATAGTATGTGACCAGTTTTGGTCTGTACAAGTCATGGTTATAGGTGTATTACAAATTTTATATTTCCTTTTTTTTTGTAAGTATATAATATAATAAGGTTGATTTAATCCCCACTTCTATTCAACATCTACATCAATCCAGCTCTTGATATTGCAAAGAAACATGGAATCAACATACATTCCTTCGCTGATGATATACAACTTTACATCCCTCTGGACAAGGCGCAGTCTTCACAACTAGAAACCCTACAAAACCTGCCTCGTGGAGATTAAAAGCATGGATGACAACCAACAAACTTCAACTGAACCCATCCAAAACTGAACTTTTATGGATTCGTCTTGATTTGTGCTCTGCCTCTTATCCTTGCCTCTCCTGGGACAACGCCACTCTGGTACCCTAAGACCAAGTCTCCAGCTTGGGCATTACACTGGACGCTGGTCTCTTTCAACACAAATCTCCAAAGTAGTATCCTCCTCCTTCTACTACTTACGGCAACTAAAGCCCATTCACCGTTACTTCACAGATTCTGGCTTCACCCAATTATTATATGCCTTTGTTCTATCCTGCCTCGACTATTGCAATGGTCTTTACACCGGTCTACTGGCCAAAGAGCAGAACCATCTACAAAGAGTCCAAAATGCTGCAGTGCGACTCCTAAAAATCCTTGGCCCTTTTGGCCATATCTCCCCAGCACTGATCCAGGTCCACTGGTTCCCAATACAACGACGCAGTATCTTCAAACAACTAGTATTAATATTTAAACTCTTCCATGACATGACACCTGACTATGTAGCGAGGAAACTCCCAATATACCACTCTCAGCAGTCCCTCCGTTCGCAATGGGAACTCAATCAGACTTTCCAACCCTCCAGCAGTCTCCACCGGGAGACAGCCCGAAAGCGATCATATTCCTATAGCATTATAAATTATGGAATCAACTCCTTCTGCCATTGGGGCAATTGATAACCCTCTGACCTTCCGGAAAGCAGTAAAGACGCTTCTTTTCATGGACCGGATCAATTCTGGTCTCAAACTTTGACAGACCTTGCTTCGACATACCTTACCTCAGAACCCCTGTGCCTGCCGACCAGTTCTTCTACCGTTCACTGCAGATATGTTAATATCCATTCGTGACTATGATTTATTTTCTTAGAGTCTGCAAAGCATGTGTTCTTAGTCACATTCTCTATGTTTTATGTGGTAAAATATGTTTAACTAACTTATAGTTTACACTTTATTTCAATTTGGCTTGCATAGATTACAGCAGTTTACAAAAAAATCTAGTAGAGAAAACTCTATAAAACTTTAAGCCCACTCAACACACCATCTTTCTCAAAAACAGCAATCAATGAACATTTAACTGCATGAGTGCCGACTCTTCCCTTGGCTTTGAATTTGGCAGTTAGGGCCACAGCAACATAAAATGAAATGACATTTAACAAACAAATCTTCACTTGAGACAGTGAAAACCTAGCTTACATTGTCTGATCCTGGAAATACTAAAGTAGAAAGAAGTATTGTTAGTTTTAAGCCCTTTCTTAAAGGCAAATCGATTAATTTTGAAAGTATGACAAATTGATAAAGAATTCCATAAAGCCAGGAGTATGAGTAGAACTTAATCATGAACATGCAGAAGAACCAAATGATTTTGGTTTAATGGTCTTAATCTCTGTAGGGGGCAGTGGAACAATTTTCATACCATTTTTATGCAAGTTGGCATTGCCACAGACAACTGTGGTCCTTTCCTGTGAATTTTTCAGCAGGATGCAACTCTGAAAAAGATCCTTTAAATTTGACAGGAAAAGTCCTGTCTAACTAGCAGAGACAAGTCTGGTCTAACAGTGAGAGTTCAGAACCAGGGGTCAGGGAGACCAGTGTAGAGCTCTCACCTCTCCCAACAACAGGGCCCGAGGCAAACAATCCACCCCCCTTTCCCTCCCCCCCTTTGTCCAAAGCAACCTTCCAGATCATAAGTTATTTGGGGCAGGGACTTGTCTGAATACTTACCATCATGGCACAGCACTGCAAACATCCCGTAGCAGTAAAAAATGAAGAGAATTATGATCTCCTTATTTATTCTGCAGATGGCAACACATTCTGAATACAGACTAATCCACATAGCAGCTATTGATTCCAATCTTTATTTAGTGTGTCACCGAGTGGACCATAAGCATAAAGTCTAAGTGCAAAAGGGGAGCAATCTACTATTTTAATATAAATGTATTAACTCCCCTGACACTACCTCAGAAGAATAGACTAATATCTGGAAAAGGCCGCCTCTTTCAGAAAGCTTACTGCTTTTGAAATGCTAATTCCCCCAGCAGCAGTTCCAATATAAAAATTCATTAGGTCTGTCCAACCCAGGACTTTATTGATGCCTCAAATTGTTGGCTGTAAACAGCTGCTCGGAAACAGAGAGAGAAAGAGAAGGCTAGGGGGAAAAACCCCCCAGAACAAGTGTTTGTTGCATCACAACTGGAAGCAAATTTAAGGCTTTGCTCATTGTTAATTGCCATAGTGAGTTCAATACTGGCAGAAGGAGGTGTTTGGCGTCCTTGGGAACTTGGCATCTCTTTTTTTTTTTTCATCAGTAAAATAGGTATCAAACAGCATTCCACAGAATGTCGTGTCATTGTGCTGCACATCTGACAGCCTGCAAACAATTTCCTTAGCATCAAATGGAAGACAAAATGGCTGACAGTGGAGCTCTGTACATTATAAGGGGTCAGTGGCGTAGTAAAGGTAGGAGGTGCCCCCGCGCCCTTCTCTCCACGCCCCCACTCCTTCTGCACCCACGCTCCTTCCTGCCCCCCATTCCACACTTGTGTTCTCTTTCTCCCCCTCCCCCCCTGTACCTCTTAATCTTTGCCGGCGTGAGTGGCTTCTGCAACATGCTCCTCGCACCAGGGTTGGATTTCCCCCTAATGTCACTTCCTGGCCCTGTGACCCGGAAGTAATTCAGAGGGGAACCAGGCTGGCGCGAGCAACTTCGTTAACGAAGATAAAACATAGGGGTGGGGGAGGGATGGCGCAGCATGGTATGGTGGGGCGGAGAGGTGCCAGCGCCCCCCCCCTAACTTGGCAGTCCGCTCCCCCCTTACTATGCCACTGTAAGGGGTTATTTTATTTAAAATAAAATTTTTTAATGTATAAAAGGCTTCCTATGCAAGCCCATATATTTTCTAAGGTGCTATTCTTGACTTGTCAATCTTTGAAGGCCTAACCTCTGTGTTTGTTATTGACCTGCTAATTGAGCCACAGCTTAGACATTCTCTTCATCTTCAGGATCAATTAATATTATCCATCTGTTAAGGGCTTGTGCTTAATGGGTTCTTCTTATTGCTTTTGGTTTATGTAGCGCGGTCTTTGCGAATATCCACGCAATTGTTCTTTTGGATTGATTAGTTATTCTACGTATCTACTACCATAGGACTATCAGGGACCCCTGAAGAAGACTATCTTGTCGAAACACGGACCGTGTTGGGTCCTACGCTCTCAGCAGACTAGGTCCTTAAGGTTTTTATGTTGGTTATTTTACTTTTATGTAGATTGCTCACGTTGACTTTTGGAACTTTTAAATTTTCAATAAAGTCCATTTCACTCCACAGTGTCTTTTGGTTTCTCTTGGATTTTCTTCTCTGTGGATCTCCTAGGGTCAATTTCTTTATTTTGATATGCATGTTAACTCATTATTTTTTTTTCTTCTTTTCAAGTGACTTCTTTTTTTTGAATGGCTGGCCTGTATTTATTTTAGTATTTATATACCTAAGTGATGTACATTCAGGTATTCAAGCATTTTTCCCCATCTGTCTAATATACCTAGGGCAGTGGGGGATTAAGGGCTCCTTTTATCAAGCCGCGCTAGCAGGGTTAACGCGCGCAATGTTTCATCACACGCTAACCCCCGCGCTGGCCAAAAACTACCGCCTGCTCAAGAGGAGGCGGTAGTGGCCAGCGCGGCCGACGGTTTAATGTGCGCTATTATGCACGTTAAACCGCTAGCGTGGCTTGATAAAAGGAGCCCTAAGTGACTTGCCCAGAGTCACAAGGAGCAGGGTGGGATTTGAACCCACAAACTCAGGGTGCTGAGGCTGTGGCTCTAACCACTGCACCACACACTCCCCACACAGCTGAACTAAATTATGTATGTTTCTTGGAATCTGCCTAGAAATGTTGATAGTGCAAAATACAATTAAAAAAAAATAACTAAAATACATAAATAAATTTTAGAAAAAAATGAATTTTTTTAAATTTGATACATTTTGATTCTGGCCAATATCATTATGTAAATGATTTTTGTTCCTGGACACTATTAGGAAAGATTTTTTTTTTTTTTTTTTTTTTTAATGTGAAATCATTTTTATTAACCAGTAAAATACAGAAAACGTACAAAAGAATCTAAACTGTTGTTTTTATACAGACTCTAATCCCAAACCCCCCCATCCCCCCCACCCACCCCACCCGGGCAGCAGCGGCGAAAACAGGGTCCGAAAGAGAGACATAAGTAATAGAGAACAAATAGGTTCTTAAACATCCCAGAGCTGTCGTTGAACAAAAGACGTAAAAGTCAAACTAAAAGAATACCAACATTGACGAAAGAGTCTGCCGGACTTAGCAGACATGTCCACTATATCTCTACGTTCTAGCAACATTTGCTGTAACATTAGCGCTCTCCACTTATCAAATCCATCCCTATAAAAATCAAAACAAAAATAAAATTACTGGGAGTAATCATCGATAAGGACCTTACTTTTCACGATCACATCAGCTCGGTGGTAAAAACTTGCTTTTACAAGCTTTGCCTTATTCATTCTCTAACTTCCATCCTAGACACAGACACTATCAAAATTCTGGTCCATTCCTTAGTTATCTCCCACCTTGATTACTGCAACTCTCTATATAATGGAATTCTCCAAAAAGAAATCCGACGTTTACAGTTAATCCAAAACACGGCAATAAAACTTATATACAAATTAGGTAAATGTGATCACGTCACCCCTCTGCTGAAAGAAGCACATTGGCTACCCATTACACATCGTGTTACTTATAAAACCATCCTTCTGACCTTTAAAATTAAACTCTCCCATCAGCCCTCCTACCTTGATAAGCTTCTCATTCCACAATGTTCAACACGTACACTTAGATCAGCAGACCAGAATTTTCTTTCAATTCTCTCTATAAAAGATTTTTTCTATACTAGAAAAACAAATTTTTCAGTAGTTGCTCCAACATTATGGAATGCATCAACTCCGCCATGAAAAACAACTTGATAGATTCAAGATAAACGTAAAGACTTTCTTATTTCGAGATGCTTTCATTTGCTCTTAAAACATTTCATTCTTAATTAACCAACCGCTTTTATGAAGCGATCTCTTCCTAAATGTTTTATCCTCTCCCTCCATTTCTTTCAATCTCATTTCTTTTTATTTTATTTTTTATTTTTTCTCTTTTTTCTCTCTCTATCTTTCTTTCCTAATTATGTAACTTTACCCCTCCCTTCCCTTCTTACCTTCACTCTCAAGTTCGTCTAGTTCGTGTCTTTAATGTACACTTTTATTAACTCTTTTTATAAATATAATCTTTTATCTCTATTTTTAACATTTTATTGTAAACCGGCTAGATACCAGTTGATGGTCGGTATATTAAAAGTTAATAAACTTGAAGTGTAATTTCATAATTGCTCATTCCTAAAAAGTATAGAAAATGTCTGTTATTTTCATAATACTTTGCTTTTCTGAACAGGATAGTTGAATTTTGCAATTTACCTATTTAAAACATGAAAATGCCAAATTTTCATCTTTTATGAGTTCTTATAAAGTCAAACTGCTTTGGAGATCCATTAGTCATTCTTTCTGGAGTTCTGGATGATTTTCCTAAAACATCCAAGCTCAGACATCATATTCAACACCTAACTCCCAAAGTCTATAAAGTTTGTCTACATTTAGGCATCTACATTGGCTCACCTAGCCGATGTAGACACCTGACTTAATTAATAGACTAGATCAGCATTGACAATTGGCACTTAATATCTCATAATGGAGGTTATTGAACTTAATTAAATGTTAGGCACCCAACTAGATAGGTGCAATTCTATAAAAATAAGACATCTTGCCCAAAGCGCTTATCTAAAAATGGGCATGGATAGGGGGGTGGATTGTGGGCAATTTCTTGAGTTGTACATGTGATTATAGAATATGGGCCGATGTGGGCACAACTTAGGTGCAGGCATTTAGGTCAAGAAAACCCTGACATAAATAGGGTGTGCCTCAATGTTAGGACACTTAGCGATGCCCAGTACCACTTAGGCGGCACTAAGCGTGATTCCATACAGTGTGCCTAAATTTTATAGAATCTGATTTAGTGCTGGACTAGTCAACACCATTTAGGTAACATATATAGAAATAGGCCCTAACTGGGGAATTCTATAAACAGCACCTACTGATAGGCACCTATATTGGAGGTACCTACTTCTGTAGGTACCTCCATTAATTGGAGAATGAGCCTAATCAGTGCTGTTAGGCACCTATTGGTAGAACACGATTCTGTAAGAGACTGTCTATAAGCAGTTGTGTAGGGTTGGGGAGTGAAATGGGGCAGGGCTGTGGGTGGAATGGGGTTGGGGGCTGAGGATAGAACAGGGCGGGGCGAGGAGCGGAACAGGGCAGGAAACTTTGCTCATGTAGTTTTCCAACCTCCTCTTTACCACGTATGAGATTGGGGTTTGTGGATAGGGGTCTAACAGTCATCAAAAGGACTTTGTTGTTTGCGTCTGCACTGTGCAGTTTCCTTTCCCCAGAGGAAAAATCATATTTACACTAAGATGGCTATGGTCTCCTACAGCGTTATTCCACGTGTCAGGGAGGCCTGACTATAAACCAGCTTACATGGCTCAGTAGTTAAGGTTGATTACGCCATCATTCCCAGGTGGTGGGTTCAAATCCACAGGCAACAAAGATATAGTCTGAAACTCTGGCACAGATCCTAGGCTGCCAAAAGCAGCTTTTCTTTCAGTGGCAATCTGGCACCTGGGTGCATGTTGATGATGTCAAGGTTGTGCATCACAGTGTCCTCTGATCAACAGCCAAGGTGAGTGTTGTGTCTGTTATTTTCTTGAAAGTTGGGAATGAGGTGCATTCTTCTCATTTGATTTGGTGTATTCTTGGCATTGTTGAACAGATTCATATTCCTACACTCTCTTCTGACCCCACCTCTGTTTCTCAGTTCCCATACAGCTCCTGGTCCTGATTTCCACCTACTATCATGCCCGTAGCAATGTGAGTGGGTGGGGGGGGGGGGGCTGTGCAGTGTATGGGGATGCAACAGAAGCCATTAGTGCAGGCTACAATCTTTCTGCTGCATGCAACAGTCTGTAGTAGCTCACAAGAGAGAGAGGGTGATTTGCAGTGCCTGGGATATGGTTCATGGACACTGCAGGTAGCCTTGCAATACCCAAAGAACCCCAGTAATAGGGGGACTAACTAGGGTTACCATATAGCTCCAGAAAAATGATGGATTGAGCTATCAGGGTTTTAGTTCTCTTTTTTTTTTTTCTAGAGCCATATGGTAATTCTAAAACCAACAGGTTCCCCTGTGAGAAGAAAACATTTTGTAATTGTCTAATTTGTCAGTAGAAAGTATGTCTATACTTACCTGGCAAAGGAGATACCATGATCAGGAAGGTGGTTCTCTAAGGATGAGGCTCATCCATTGCACTCCGGTTGGACTGACCCCCTGCGATTTCCCCAAATGTGGGAAACTCGACTGCATAATTTCTGGTAGTGGGGAGTACTGCATTCGCGCTTTCCCCTTAAAAAAAAAGAAAGTATTTCTGAGTTGAAAAATATATCCTGTTAGAGCTGACCAAGAAATTTGGGAGAGGTCCCCAAAGATGACTACCAGGCTAGAACAGAACAGAACAAGTCATTTCTATACCGCATAACCAATAAATTCGATGCAGTTTACAAAATTTAACAAATAATACAATCTAAAGAAAATCGATTAATTTGCGAACAAATGTGTCTTCAGTAGCTTTTAAAAATGATTTAAGACATGGAACTGAATAACAAAGGTTTCAGTTCCTTGTCCCAGAAAGCCGCCTGATAAGAAAGCAAAGATTAGTGGCATTTTGTGTAACGACAGCCTTTGAAAAGTAGAAAAGTAAAAAGGCTGTGTGAACTGCATGAATGCGTGGATTGAGTAAAGGAAAATAATTCAGATAAGTAAGTGGGCGCCATGGCGAAGAGGACTTTGTAACAAAGGCAGCCGAAATTAAATTTTATTTGAGCCTCCACAGAAAGCCAGTGCAATTCTCGATAGTAAGGGAGTACATGTGAGTACATGATTGAACTTTTCAATCCATAGATCAGGTGAACCGTTGCATTCTGGACTATATGCAGCTTAGATAGATTCTTTTGAGGATCTGCCAAATATACTATATTGCAATAGTCCAGTTGGTTCAACACCAATGACTGAACCAGTAGTTTGAACGATGCGATGTCAAAATAAGATCTTATACTATACAATTTCCACAAGCCTGCTGGGCTAGAATATAGAAGACCTTCTGCACCAAAGCATTTACCTGATCCTGCATAGTCATGTGTTGATCTAGAATAACACCCAAGATCTTAATGGTAGGTTGTATAAGGTAAGTAGTGTTATTTAACACAAAAGATGTTTCTATAAAGTTCTGACCTGAGGATGCAACAAAAAATTTTGTCTTCTCTGGGTTCAATTTCAACCTAAATTCTAACATTCACGTTTCAATGATCTTAAATATATCCTCTATTTCATTTCTGATGAAAGAAATGGAAAGGGTGAATGGCAAGGTAACAGTGATGTCGTCTGCATAGTTAAATATTTTTATTTTTGACGGAGTGAAAAATCGATCCACTTGTACCCGTTCTACACCAATCAAGTGGTTTTGTCAGCTTCGCTCAGTTAGGCCTTTATTGAGTTGCTAATTTTGAGCCCAGAGAAGACAAATAAATAACAAAGGGGAAAGTGGGGAGCCCTGCGGCACTCCACATGGACTCCTCCACTTTCCAGAAAATTTGTCATTGAATCTAAACTGATACAAACGAGTTGACAAAAAGCCTTCAAACCAATTGTACACTTTTCCATGTATCCCAATAGAATCCAAACAATTCAGAAGTTTAATGTGATCCACTAAATCAAAGGTGCTGTTCAGATCAAATTGCATGATCAATGCATTAGAACCCTTACTAAGCAGGTCATGAACGTGATCCAAGATTGCAGCTATCACTGTTTCGGTGCTAAATAAAGGCCGAAAGCCCGGTTGGGTATCATGCAAAAGCGAGTGAGATTCTAGGTAATTCAATAATTGAAAATGAACCAAGCCCTCTAGAATTTTGATGATAAATGGGATTGAAGCTATTGGTCTATAATTATTGACTAGTGATATTGAATCTTTTGATTTTTAACTATCGGTGTAATCAAGATATGTCCGCCATTAGATGGAAAGTTCCATTAGTCTTCAAACAAGATAGCCAATTGAATAAGTCTAATTTGAAATTCATTAGAGCAGTTTTCATGATTTCTGGGGAGCAAAGGTCAAGATGGCTAAATGATTTTCCATATTTGTTACAGAGTCTGAGAAAAAGATTCCAGTCTGGATTCTCAAATTCTTTCCAGAATAAGTCAACATGAACTATCTCAAAAGTAGGCGAATGTTGCTTGATCTGAGTTGCCTCTGAATAGAAGCAAGAAGTTCTTAAAATTAACAATTTTTGAATTGAAATGATAAGCCAGCTCCGCCGACGGAGGAAAAATGTGCTGATTGTCTAAGTGAAGGAATGTCAGATATGTTGAATACACCTTGCTCTGCTTCCAGCAGGCTTGTGGATCTCTCTGGCCAGAGGTCCAAGGGTAATAGTGCTAGTTGGACCCCCTAACAGCATATCCTACCTATATTTTGCACAGTGTGGGAGGAAGGGCATCTTTTTCTACTGTTCTGGTGTTACAATAGTCCAGTCTAGAAATAACCAGTGAGTGTAAAAGGATTTGTATGGAGTTGCAACTCAATAAAGGCCTAACTGAGCGAAGCTGACAAAACCACTTGATTGGTGTAGAACGGGTACAAGTGGATCGATTTTTCACTCCGTCAAAAATTACAAATACTAGGGAATACTCAATGAAGTTACAGGGAAATGCTTTTAAAACTAGTAGAAGCAAATATTTTCTTCGCTCAGATAATAGTTAAGCTCTGGAACATCTCTTAGATTTAAGCGATTCATAAATTTGAAAAATAAATTAATAAACATGTTGCCAGAGATTGTGGTAAGAGCAGTTAACGTAACTAGTTTTAAGAAAGGTATTGGACAATTTCGTGGAGGAAAAGTCCGTAGTCAGTTATTGAGACAGACATGGAGGAAGCTACTGCTTGCCCTGGATCGGTAGCATGGAATTTTGCTACTATTTGGATTTTTTTCCAGGTACTAGTGACCTGGATTGGCCACCATGAAGGCGGGCTAGTGGGCTAGATGGACGATTGGTCAGACCCAGTAAGGGTATTCTTATATCATAATTTCAAAAGCCATTATATGAAATGATCTAGTGGACTCAGCACAGATACAGATTGACAGGTTAACACCCAGGTTGCCAGACTGAGGACAGATGACTATCAAGAACAAATTACCGTATTTTCACGCATATAACGAGCGCACTATACAAGATTTTACAAACACGGAATAACCATGCGCGTTATATATATATTTTTTTACATTGCCACTCTGTCGCTAGAGAAGGGAAGAGGCAGCCACGTCAGCCAACCAGGCAGGCAGCCTTGCGCGCCGCTCTGCTGCTACGGAGGCAGCTGGAGACAGCGAGTCCTGCTTCCCACATGAACATCATCTTCCCCGCGGGCCGGACACAAGTAGCAGCCTTCGGAACCGGAAGCCGCTGAGAGTCCCGGCATGGCGGCCCTGACAAGAGAGTTAGCAGCTACGGCAAGGCAACAGTGGCAGCAGCAGCTAGTTCCAGCCTCCCGCTCTCCTCCCTCCCTTCCCCCATGGCAGCGCTGGGCGGCACATTCAGGCTTCAGCCGCCTCGCCGCTCCTCTGACTCCCTTCGCCTCAGCCCCCGCAGCAGGCAGGACATGGAGGAACAGGCCTGTCAAGCTGCGCTGGAGGAACTAAAATAAGGTACAGGAGAGAGGAGTGTGGTATATGCATGTGCGCACTATAACGAAATTTTTTAACATAAATTCCTTGTTCCCGCGCGCTATACCTGTGTGCGCGTTTTACATGTGTGCGCGTTATATGTGTGAAAATACGGTACTCTCACCCTTAGAAGAGGGCTGATGCCTATTGCCAATGTGGAGAATCTTGCATTGATTCTGCCCGTGATGGATCTGCTCTTTAGACAGATTTTTTAACTAGTTCTATCCAGTACCTCTCTCACACACTACAGTTCATAGGAAAAGTAAAAGGCTGAAATCCCAATTGTGTTTCATGTGCCCTAAGCTTACAGCTCATCAGATAATTGCTGTCAATCCACAATCTACATACAATTTCTCAGTGCTTTACTGTTTTCCCAAAGACCATAATGGCATATTGATTTTTCTAAAGAGCATCGATTGTGAACAAATTTCTTATTCAGTGAAATAGAAGCAGAGTACTTAAAGAGAATTTGCCATCAAACAAACCTCTTAACATTTGCTACATCCCTTTTCCCTTCAGCCTAGTAAATCTGTCCATTTTCTAATATCCTGGATAGCTTGAATCCGAAATGCCACCTTGATATGACAGCATGGGAATACACATTCAGAATAACACATTCATCTGTCATTAAAAATAAATGTGATTTATACCAAAATGCCCTTTTATTGAAGGGGACTGGTAAGGGAATGCAGCAATGCATTGTGTGACAAAATTAATCTGATTGTGAGGATTCCGTGGCATGTATAAATTTCAGTTTTTCTATGATGTCTTCACATACTATATACAATGCTGATATGACTTGAATTGAAAAAATCATCATGATATGCAACATGGTATTTTTGATACCTATATTTGATTTGCCTTTTAAAAATTAAAATGAAACACCTTAGTAGGCATGCATTAGAATATTCATATCACAATTTCTTCACTTCAGGCACAACTGTCTTTACTTGAGGCATTATAATAGTCAAAATCTACATTCTGCCCCTCCCCCTACCACCAAGTGCTAATTGTTCACCAGAACCTCAGCAACACCACTTTAAGGCTCAAGAGTTTCCTTGGGTTAAACTTTATGAGGTACATAATAGAAACAAAAATATGTCTAAAAACCCGCCTAAATCAGCACTTGGACGATAAAAAAGACAGGTTGCCAAGTGCCGGTAATCAAAACGGGTTTTAGCTTAGGCCTTTTCAGTGCTGCTGTACACCCAGAGTGATAAAGGGGCATTTTTTGAAGGAGTGGTTAGGGTGGGATGTGGGCCATCCTAGACTTAAATCCAACATATAATTGGCTAACACTCTTAATCCCTTGGGGAGAATGCTTGAACTGAAAAATTACAATGATTACTGAAACTCTTTAAATAATGGACATCAGTATGAGCACTTAGTGTGACGAGTCTTGGGAGTATATTTATTGATCCTGTGTTTTTTTTCATTTTTTCCTTGGGGTGAATGTTTGATTATGTTTTAATGGAATGATGATTAGACTGATAATATCAAAAGGACTAAATGATGTATGGGGCAGTTCTCATTTAGACTTATGTCTGGTGCTAATCACCTATGAGTTACTACCCGAGCCCACATTCCCTCGTTTGTCCACTAAGGGCTCATACTGATGTCCATTATTTAAAGAGTTTCAGTAATCATTGTAGTTTTTCAGTTCTAGCATTTTCCCCAAGGGATTAAGAGTGTTAGCCAATTATATGTTGGATTTGAGATTGGACTTTGGCTTCAATATTGTCCATAGGGTTATATTTTTTGTGCATACCAGCTTTCGCTCCTTGGCATATCGTCTTTATGAACATTTAACATCCGATCCTATTGTCTGACTGGAATTTACTTTATTTCATTTATTTCATTTTTATTTATTGTTTTCTCAGGTACTTTAGCTAGATTGTGAGCCTTCGGGACAGCTAGGGAAATCCAAAGTACCATTTTTATTTATTTTTATTATAATGTATCTTTAATCTATCTTCATTGTAAACCGCTTTGAACCTCACGGTATAGCGGTATATAAGAAATCAAATCAAATCAAATCCTAGACTTAGTCATCCTGTAGCAATAATCAAAAGTTCAACAAGACTTCCTAGACGGAACTTATATGTTGTAACTTAGGCAATTTAAAAACAGGTGTAAGTGCCCAGAAGGTATCCAAAGTGACCATATAACCACTGCAGGGACAAAGTAAAGACTCACACATACTCCCCCTATGATCACTGCCTCCCCCCACCACCACCATAAAAATTGGAATAAAAAAGTACATACCTGCTTCCAGAACATCAGCACCTGGCATAGGAAAGCAGATGGGCTAGTGAACCATAGAGAGGAGGACCCAGGCCCTTAAGCTACTCTAACCACTGCATTCATGTTGAAACATGTGCACCCACCAAAATCCCCCCAAACCCTACTTTATTACCATATAGGTGCCACCTGCAGCCATAAGGGCTATTGGGGCGGTAGATAGTTTGGGTCTAGTAGGTTTTGGGGGTGTTTTGGGGTGCTCACCATAACCTATAAAGGAGTTGTGGTGAGATGTTTATGTGGCATCATTTTTGTGAAGTTCATGTCTGGATGTCCAGTCCATCACTTTGCTGGTCCCTCCCACGTCCAAAAAGTCTGTTTCTAGGCGTTTTTGACTGAATAATTTTTTTTAGCACAGGAGAGTCCAACCTCAGTCCTCGAGAGTCTCAATCTATCAGGTTTTCAGGATTTCTTTAATGAATATGCGTGCGTTCAGTGGCGTAGTAAGGGGGAGGAGAGAGGGGGGTGGTCCGCCCTGGGCACAATGTTGGTGGAGACGCCAGCACCCTTTCTCCTCTCTGTCCCCCAGGCCTCTTCTCATTCCTCCCCTTCACATGTGCGCCCCTTCCCTTCCTCCATACCTGAACATAAACATATCATAAGAACTGCCATCTCCGGATCAGACCTTAGGTCCATTGAGTCCGGTGATCCGCTCACGCGGAGGCCCATCCAGGTGTAACCTGGTGAAAGTTTGTGACGGTCAACAACGTGCTCTTCGTGACCCTATCAGCTCTCCTGCTGATGTCACTTCCGGGTGCCGCACATAGGAAATGGTGTCAGAGAGAGAGCTGACGGGATTGTGAAGTACACGTTGTCGACTGCTGCGAGCAACAACTTCATCTAGAAGTACAAGGGAAGAAGGGATCAAAGAAGGAGCGGGGAGAAAATATTTATTCATACATTGTGTATTTTCATCATGTGTATTTTTTTTTCTGGGAAAAGTGTGATATATTTAGGTCACTTGCAGCCCTCTATCAGCCGTGTTGCATCATTCTGAATTAGTTGGAGCTGCTGCAAACTCTTGTTGGTTTGACCAAAGTACAGCGCATTACAGTAGTCCAATCATGACATTATCAGGGCATGGACTACTGTACTCAGGTAAAAATGAAATCAAGAAATGCCTTCTTAACCCATAAATTGAGCTTTGTGAACAAAAGAAAGTATCTGGTACTACTGATTGGGAAGAATAGGAGAATTACATAACGTAGCATATTAAAAGGCAACGAGTTAATAGCAAACTGAACATAGCAACTGCAAATCCTCACCACATAGCAACAGCATTGATTTTTTTTTTTTTTTTGTAAGAATAATGACAAGGAAGACTCATCTAAAAAAGAATACATTTGTAAAGAACTAATGCAAATAAACAGACTACATATTGCTGTGTCACATTCATTTGAGGATAGAACACGGCTCAGTTCTCAGAGGAAGCTTTCAGCCAGTGCTAGTTTTGTTTTTTTAAGCTCCAGTCCCAATACATTGGAGTACTTAACTCCAAGTTTGGTAATAATCAGATCAGTACTGAAACGCCGAGATCTGTTGTTCCTTTAAACCAGTGTCAAGCAAACTTTTCCAGCCGGCGGCACACTAAATGCAGTGCCCCGGCCAGAAGGCACCTGGAAGTCGACGCCCTGTCCCTCCCCATGACTAGTATTTCTCCTCTCTCTTCCTTTCCTCATTCCCTTCTCCACAGAAATTCAGTAAATCTCCCTCTCTCTCTCCTTCCTCCAACCCCCATACACCTGCCTATAGTCCAATATCTCTCCCTCCTTTTCCCTGCAGGTCGTGGCATCATTTCCTTCTATATCCCTCCACAGTTTCCAGACTCTGTCTCTTTCCCCACAGGTCCTTCATCATTTAGCAATCCCCTTGAGGTATGGCATCTCTCACTCACGTCCCTCCTCGTACCCCCTTGTTCCGGTGTCTTTTGATCTACATGTCTGCATTATTTAGCTCTCCTGCCTCCTTGTAGTATGGAATCTCTTACTTATTTCCCTCTTCTTCCACATCTCTTCCTGGTTCCGCATCTCAAACTCACTTCAATCCTTTCTCTTTCTCCCCTCAGTTCCACATCTATCATGCGCATCCTTCCTCCCCCCAGAGTCCTTTAAACTTTACCTTGATTTTTTTTTTTTCCATCACCAGGAGCAGCAGCAGCAGCCACAATGCTGAACACAGGCTGCTTTTGGACAGTCTGTGGGGTCTACCATCTAAAGTCCCACCTCTCAGGAAATAGAATCAGAGGAAGAGGTCTGGCAGAGGGAAGGTCCTGCGGACCACCCACAAACAACCTATCTTCAACATTGTGGCTGCCGTAGCTGGTGCCAACAAAGATCAATCTTTTGGAAATGCACCCCTCACATATGGAGACATAGAGGACTAACCTCCTCTTTTACTAAGGTGCACTAACTGATTAGTGCGCGCTAATCGAATTAGCATGCGCTAAACATAGACTAACATGCAGTCCAGGTTGATAATTCAAATACTTGATCTTAATTGTAGAACTATTACAAAATTCTAGGATCTCTCCAGCCAATGTTCATTAAGTGGTGGTCAGAAGTTTGTAAAGTACTTTCGCCAGCTAAATTAAACCTGGATATTCGATGCCAGATCATGTTCACACTTGTGCCAGATGCTGGGAATTATGTAGGTCCCAGTCAATATTCAGTCAGGGCCTGTACATAGTTATAGTTATTTTATTTGATATACTGTAGTTTCTTGGGGGGGGGGGGTTAACAAAAAGCAAAACCAGAGAGGTTTCCAGCAATAAAATTCAAGGGCAAAAGTTAAAAATCAATAAAAACTGACAGGGTAAGGAAACCAAGACAAGACAATTAACTGAACATGAATAGGCTGTCGGGGAAGGAAAGGTTTACAATGCTTTAGGAAAGAACATAAAGGAAAACAACAAAAGGTTAGATAAAGAGGTCACAGCAGCCATTTTGAGGCTGGAGTCGGCATAGGCAGGAGTGACTGGGAATTGCTCTTACCCAGATTATTAGACCACCAGTAGGTAGGGGGAGTAGCGTTATATGTTAAAGATCATATTAAATTTATTTATTTCTTTGGATTTCTATCCCGTCCTCCCAGTAGCTCAGAACGGTCTACAAATGAACATACACAGTGGAGAGTAAATAGACATATAAGTAATACAACAGGTTTAATAATTGGATTTATAGATTTTGGAGAGAATTAAATATAGGGAGAGTATAGCAGAAAGAGAGAAGGGGGAAATACAGTAGTTTAGTTTAAGGAAAGTTATATGCGTTTAGATACAATTTGTTGGTGGAGAGAGTAAGAGAGGGTTATATTGGAGTTTTGGGGAGGAGATAGGAGAGTGGAGGGGGGCGTAAGGGGGGGAGAAGACAGAGGAGATCTTTAGTTGAAGAGGAGGGTCTTTACCGATTTCCTGAAAAGCCACACAATTACAGGATCTGCAGGGCAAGCCGCTACCGCCTCCTTTTAAGCAGGCGGCAATTTTTCGGCTAGCTAATCTTGTGCGTGCGCTAAAAACGCTAGCGTACCTTAGTAAAAGGAGCCCTCTGTGTCATAGAGCGAAGTGCTTTAGATGGACAATGGGGAATTTGTAAGCTATTGATAAATTCAGGTTGGTTACTTTGACGTGTCTTGAATGTGTTCAACAGGAAACCATTGTGCTTTGCGCAAGAGGGAGGGAAACATGATCGTATTTTTTAGCGTTAAATATAATTTTTATTGCGTTTTTTCTCACAATTTGGAGGCGTCTTAGTTTTTTTTATGTTATGCCTTTATAAAGGGCGTTGCAATAATCAATCCATGATATCACTAGGGAACGAATTAGTATGTTTAAAGAGGAAGGTTCCAACAGTTTCGCAATCTGTGAAAACAACGCTGAACTACGATACTATCGAAGGTGATCCCTAGTAATTTTAATAGTTTCGCTCTGGATAAATCTGACTGTCCAGCCAAAAAATGTGCGATAACATTTAAGGCGTCCCGTTGAGAAACATTTGTATACAGGGATATAACATCATTAGTGACCAAAATCGCATCAGCAACGTTAGCACTGTTAATATCCTGGAATAATTATTTAAAAATGGGATGAATCCCTGACATCAGATTTACCCCCTGTTTCACTAAGGTGCGCTAAGCATTTTAGCGCGTTAAATCTACGTGCGTGCGAAACGCTAACACGTCCATAGACTAACATGCACCCGTTAGCGTTTAGGGCGGGATTAGCCGCGCTAAAATACCTAGCGCACTTTAGGAAAAGGAACCCTTAGTTACAGTAACAAACGGGTTTCAAAAAATAATCCACCTATTTAGATAGGGGTTCCAACAAAGAGCCCCTCCCTGAAACAATAGGACGCCCTGGAGGTCTGCTCAAAGACTTGTGACTCTTAGGGATGAGCTATACTTTATATAAAGCATTACCGGAAACTGCTGAAACAGATGTTTGTATTCCGTGTGAGATATAATGCCAGCATATTTTGCTGAAGATAACAAATCATCCACTTCACACGGAGAGTGTGGCGCAGTGGTTAAAGCTACAGCCTTGGCACCCTGAGGTTGTGGGTTCAAACCCACTCTGCGCCTTGTGACCCTGGGCAAGTCACTTAATCCTCTACTGCCCCAGGTACATTAGATAGACTGTGAGCCCACCGGGTTAGATAGGGTTAAATGGTTGAAGTACCTATATGTAAACCGCTTTGAGTGTGGTTAGAAAACTACAAAAGGCAGCATACAAGTTCCAGTCCCTTTCCCTGATGTCATAATGCCTGGCAGAAATCCAGAGTAGCAACATTCCAGAGCTCATATTGTGATGTCATAATGCCTCATCCCACCAATGCCTAAGAGCCAACCTCATCAGTGATGTCACAATGGCTTCATTGTTCTATACTTGGCTCACTTCTGATATTGTATTGGAGGAGAGTGTGGTGCAGTGGTTAGAGCTACAGCCTCAGCCCCCTGAGGTTGTGGGTTCAAACCCACCTTGCTCCTTTTGACCCTGGGCAAGTCACTTAATCCCCCCCATTGCCCTGGGTACATTAGAGAGATTGTGAGCCCACCGGGACAGACAGGGAAAAAAACCGCTCTGAGCTCCCTTGGGAGAATGGTATAGAAAATTGAATGAATGAATCTTGCTCAATTTGCCTATAAAACTCTTGAATTAGGTAACTGGGACATAGCTTCTTGATAAAAATTCTTATAATTGAGGGCCACTATGCCCCCTCCCTTGTCTGCCCGTCTAAGAACTATATTTGTATCATTCTTCGGTGACTGGAGACTCTTTCTCTGTTGATGAGATAAATTTGGATAAGTATTAAATCTTTGCTTTTCAAGACAGCCCTTTCAAAGGCCAATGCTGACAGATCTGGAGGACCCGGTGGCACCCTTGTAGATCTAAACTTGTCATAAACGAATGAATTGTCAGCACTAATTATATCAGGTTGAAAATATGCTTTTAATTGGAGTGACCTGAAGAAGTCCTGCAATTTAACTTGAATGTCATAACTATCACGATTTGTGGATGGTACAAATGGCATCCTAATTGCAACACTCTCTTTCCCTCCAAGGAAAGGCCCCGTTATTTCAGGACTTTTACTGTTGTAATTTGTCTATTGCCCGTTTTGACTTATTCTTGCTGTATAACACCTTAAGTTAATTTCTTCAAAAAGGCAGTAAATAAAGGGGAGGGGAGATGGGACATGATATAGTGCTTTTTCTGTGTGGTTTACACAATCAAATTGCCAGAGGTTGTGGTAAGAGCGGATAGCGTGGCTGATTTTAAGAAAGGTTTGAACAAGTTCCTGGAGGAAAAGTCCGTAAAGGGGGAAGCCACTGCTTGCCCTGGATCGGTAGCATGGAATGTTGCCACTCTTTGGGTTTTGGCCAGGTACTAGGGACCTGGATTGTCCACCGTGAGGACGGGCTACTGGGCTTGATGGACCACTGCTTTGACCCAGACTCATTCTCTATTATTATTTTTTTATTTTAAAATGTATATACTGTATATTACCTATATGGTTTACATAGGGGTCCTTTTATTAAGGTGCGCTAGCTGATTTAGGGCACACTAATTGATTTAGCGTGTGCTAACGGTTAGCGCATTAATTGGTGCGCACTAAATCGGCTAACGCACCTTCATAAAAGGACCCCATAGTAACAAACCTAAAATATGAAACAAAACGTACATATTTCAAATATTACAAATCATCATACTTTAAAAAGCAATCAGCCGGACAGAAGACATTTTCAAATCTTTCTACGCTTTTCTTAATACAGAAAAGCATTAACAAATAATTGGGTTCTTAACATTTTCTTAAAATTCGCCCTAGCAGGGCAGATTCCTGGCAGGGCTTTCCAAAGCTTTACACTCGCTACTGACAACATGGCCGCACCAATCTTAATATGGGAGACTGGCAGTCTACCCTCCGAACATAATCTTAGACCCGATTGATTAAATTCTCAGAGAAGAAACCATTCGTCACGAGGAATAGACTGAACCAGGCCACAAGCACTGGGGTTTTTTTTAAATTGTTAAACATGAGCTGAAAAACTCTAAAAAGGAAAATAAAGCTCCAGTGATAATCTGCTAATTATAACATAATTGGATTTTCCTCCTCTGATTGGATTCATTCCAATAGCCTGTTTTTAAGGCTTCCACCTGTCTTGGGACTAATTTGCATGCGCATGGCGTAGTTGCATGGCATTCTAGGTAAATCAATAAACATTTGTTATCACCAAATTAACATGCAAAATTCCTTCAACTGCTGACAATTGGTTTGTAATTGGAGCACTGACCTACTGCGCATTTGTTAAAAAAAAAGTTTAACAGCTTTCCAAATTTGTTTTACATGCCTTCCCTAATGCATATGGTGGGAAAGAGGCACTTCTGATCTGAATTATTTGGAAAGATTACACTCGGTTCTTTCCTTTGTCTTTCCCTTTTTAGCCAAATGCTTGTAAAACACAAGCTCTGTGCTTTTTCCCCAAAATGAGCTGCCTTCCATGCCAAGGTAAAATCAGAGTTTCCTTTTGAAAATAGTGTTTATGCTTGACTCACAAAAAAAAGTTCTCCCCTTTCTTCCCATTGTTTCTCGTGGGTTAAATAAGTTAGTTTACCCAAGTATGTCTCACAGTTTAATGTTGCATGTCTAATTTGTTAAACGATTACTCTCCTTGTTAACTTTTTACAAATTTTTGTTATGTACAACGCTTTGTACCTTTCGATAAGCGTTTAATCAAAAACCTGAATAAACTTGAAACTTGCTGTATGCAGTGTGTTCAACAAATAATTGCAGGAAACAATGGGACATTATTATGGCACTACAGTACCTATTTGGTGATTTTTCTCCACTGGAATACTATTTAGCATTGTTTAGTTTAATTATCGTAATGAACAGAGTGTGAAAACTAATTTAACGTGTTCTCCTTAGGGCTGCTCTGGTGGTTTAGTGACAGTGCTGTGAACTCTCTGTAAAGGGTCCCCGGTTTAGTTCCTGGGCTGGGTTTCTGCATCTTGGTTCGTGGTATTCCAAATGCTACAGAAATAGGGACCCTGTTTCTAAGCTGAGTTAGACGTCGACACGTACCCAATCCAGCTTAAAATGGTGTACCGTGGGCTGTGCTCAGGTGTCCCGTAGAGATTCCCGGGAGGGTAGCGATAACACAGTTCTGCGGTAACTGCCAATGCGCATGTGCTAACCATGCGGTAAAATATATAGGACCAATTTTCAGGCTGCGGGAGGCGGTAAATCTGGAAATTCAATGTCGGGGCCTTCTCCGATGATTGGCATTGAATTTCTTGTCTATGTGTAGCCACATTTGACATAGCCAGCCAAGCTGATATTCATTGGCTGACCGGCTAGGTCAAAGTGGCCAGAGGTACACCTACTATTTAGGAGGGTCTATCAGGCCACTAAACCTAGCTGGTCAACAATGATTACTACCGTTGACTGGCTATGTCACGTGACATAATCAGTGACCAGGCTAGCTGCTGATTGGGAGATTCAGAGGGAGATAGCAGGCCATCTCTCACTGAATATCAGCAGTTAGTCGGCTATTTAGCCATTCCAGTGTATGTGCCTAGTGGCATAGCAAGGGGGACGGGGTGGTCCGCCCCAGGCTCCATCTTGGTGGGGTGCCAGCACCTTCCTCCTCTCTTCCCCCCCAACCCCACGAGGCAGGGAGAGGTGGGGAAGGAGCGGGGGACGGAGAAGAAGGCGGGGAGAGGCACCACCTCCCCAGGCCAATGTATGTGCCATCAAGGAGCTTACATTCTACCAATACCTCTGGACTGATAGTGCCTACTCTTCAACAGATGCACCTGAATATGACAAGGAAGGGCGCCTTTTCATACCCTGGTCCTACTGAATGGAACAAGTTGCCTCTGGGTTTTAAACATCAAGCGGATGTGTGTACTTTTAAGAAACTTGAAACGCCAATTGTTTTGCTTGATGAAAGCAACTTTTGAGTTATTTGCTTTCAGAACGGATTTATTGCTGTTGAGTAAGCTGCTGGGTGTAAGTGCATGTTTGCTGTAATCCCCCTCAAATTGCTACTCATCTTGCACTTTCTCCTCAAAGACTCAACTATGAAACTAGTCCCCTAAATTGTAATTTCCCTGTAAATGTCCAGTTTTCTTCTGATTTCTACTCATCTTGTAATTTCTCCTATGTTCGCTACCCAGCTTGTAATTTTTCCTCTAAGACTCTATTATGTAACCAGCCCCCTAGAGTGTAATTCTTCCTGGAAATGTCCAGTTATCTTCTGATGTAATCCGCCTAGAACTGCAAGGTACAGGCGGAATAGAAGTCACTAATATAATGTAATGTAATATAAGGTGGAATAGAAATAATAAATTATAAACTATATAAATAGTGCTGAATATCAGACGGCATATATTTTTTTGAGATAGTGTATCAGGGGATGGAGAATGGGTGCTCCTGCATTAATCAACTACACTTCCCCAATATTCGCGGGGGTTAGGGGCATGCCAGAAACAACTGGAGATACAATAATTCAAGACAGTATACAACACAAAACCCCCAATCCCAAGATCCCACCGGCGCCATTTCCATGAAAATTGTTACTTAAGCTGAGAACAGTGAGTACTACATTGTTTTAAAATATTTGTACAACTTAAACATTATTTTGTGATTGCTCTGCTTATCCTCTATTTTCAATAGTTTTCATAGAAAGACCCCGAAGAAGCTATCAATCGCTGGCGAAATGGGCCCCGTCGGGCGAATAAAGCATAGCACACACTGCTGAAAGCACTTTTTGCACGGAGGCACTTTTCTATATAAAGCTTAAAGATAAGTGCAATATTTATTTAATCTATCTAACATATCGTATTAGCTGACTCCTATGTCTTAAATAATGAGTGAGTGAGTTGGGTCGATGAACAAGAATCCTACCTGCATTACCATATTGGCGTTCAAAAATTGAACGTTGCAGGATTTCTGAGACCCTTTCTCTCAACCATACCATAACCTTTAAGTTGGTTAGAAACCTGTTCATTCAATTAAGGAGAGTGGTGACATGAGTGTAGGGAGGTTGGTAGAAGATGAGTCGTGCAGCAGAGATTTGTACTGATTGCAGGGGGGGGAGAGGCGGCACTGCGGGAAACCAATTAGAAGTAGATTGCAGTAATCTAAGCATAAGGTAACAAGAGTGCGAACAAGGGTCCAGGTAGTGTGCTCAGAGAGGAAGATTTGAATTTTGATGATGTAGAGATTGAAGCGACAGGGTTTAGCAGTTTGTTGGATGTGCGTGGAAAATGAAAGGTCAGAATCCCATGATACAAGTAGAGGAAGGAGCCCTGTACATGACTCCTGACTTCAGACCCATTTTTTAAATGACCAGGCTAGTACACGAAGGTTCATGGCTCCAGAATCCCCAAAATGGTTCCAAATAAACTGGAAGAGAAAAGGAAAAAGCAGGAACTAGGTGGCCCAAGAAAGCATTATCCTTGATCTGATCAGTTCCTAAGTAGGTCTGAAAATGAATATGCTCTATAATATTCTGAAATACAGATTGAGCAGAGTTTTACTTTAATGCTGTCTAGATAGAGCAAAGAATGCACTCTGTTTGATGCTCAGTAATGGGGCTCGATGTATTTAGGATATAATTATTTGTAGTCGGCGAAATCACAGAAGATCTTTCTACTTGAAATGCAACTTAAAGTACGGAGAAGAGACTAAAAATATGTTTCCATGCTACAAGCACCATACAACATCATTTGTTCATGTCCCAAACCACTTCCAGCAGCCATCTCATTGGACACAATGGGAGAAAATGGAAAACACATTTTTTTTTCTACCCTGACATATTTTCTTCTTGCTCTATTTTTCTTTCAGTTATTCCTTCTTTGCTATTTCTCTTATTCCCCCCCCCCCTCGTCTCAGCTCTCTGAATGATCAATTATCTTCTAATTTCTTTTGGACAAGGGTATTATATTTAGGAGGCAGTGCTAAACAATTCATGTCATCCATGACCTCCAGCAGCAGGAGGCGCCTTCATTCCTGCTGCCACAGGACCGGTCTTGCAATAAGTGGAGGAAGTGGTTATTCACAGTATTTGGTCAAAGTACTTCAGTCAAAGTAAAAATAGATATATTTTTTAATACTTAAGCAAGAATATAGTAGCACATAAAAAAATTTACTTAGGTGAAAGTAAAAAAAAAGTTATTGCCTAATATACTCCCCCCACCCTTTATGAAACCGCGATAGCGGTTTTTACGAAGGCCAGCACACTAAATGCGCTGTGCTGCTCCTGACACTAATAGGAACTCTATGAGTGTTGGAAGAAGGGCACAGCATTCGGAACACCGGCCTGCACTAAAAAATGCTATTGCGGTTTTGTAAATAGGGGTGATAATACTTTTTTGAGTAAAAAGTAAACTAAAAGAACATAAGAATTGCCGCTGCTGGGTCAGACCAGTGGTCCATCATGCCAAGCAGTCCGCTCACGCGGCAGCCCGTAGGTCAAAGACCAGTGCCCTAACTGAACTTGTCTAACTTTGTCTTGAATCTCTGGAGGGTGTTTTCCCCTATAACAGCCTTCAGAAGAGCATTCCAGTTTTTCTATCACTCTCTGGGTGAAGAAGAACTTCCTTACGTTTGTACGGAATCTATCCCCTTTTAACTTTAGAGAGTGCCCTCTCATTCTCCCCACCTTGGAGAGGGTGAACAACCTGTCCTTATGTACTAAGTCTATTCCCTTCATTATCTTGAATGTTTTGATCATATCTCCTCTCAGTCTCCTCTTTTCAAGGGAGAAGAGGCCCAGTTTCTCTAATCTCTCACTGTATGGCATCTCCTCCAGCCCTTTAACCATTTTAGTCTCTCTTCTCTGGACCCTTTTGAGTAGTACCGTGTCCTTCTTCATGTACGGTGACCAGTGCTGGACGCAGTATTCCAGGTGAGGGCGTACCATGGTCTGATACAGCGGCATGATAACATTCTCTGATCATTCCTAGCATTCTGTTTGCCCTTTTCGCCACCGCTGCACATTGCGTGGACGGCTTTATTGACTTGTCGACCAGTGCTCCCAACTCTCTTTCCTGGGGGTCTCTCCAAGTACTGCACCGGACATCCTGTATTCATGTATACGATTTTTGTTACCGACATACATCACCTTATACTTATCCATGTTAAACCTCATTTGCCATGTCGTGGCCCATTTCTTCAGCATGTTTATGTCACATTGCAGGTCTTTGCAATCCTACTGCGTCTTCAGTACGCTAAATAACTTTGTATCATCTGCAGATTTAATCACCTCACTCGTCGTACCAATTTCCAGGTTGTTTATAAATGTGTTGAAGAGCTCAGGTCCAAGCACCGAGCCCTGTGTTACCCCACTGGAGATGCTCTTCCAGTCCGAGTATTGTCCATTTACCCCCACTCTTTGTTTCCTATGATCCAGCCAGTTTTTAATCCACGTGAGTATTTCTCCCTCGATTCCATGGCTCGCAATTTTCCGAAGTAGTCGTTCATGCGGAACCTTGTCGAACGCCTTCTGAAAATCCATATATACAATGTCGACTGGGTCACCCTTATCTATCTGCCTGTTTACTCCCTCGGTTTTATCCCACCAATTTTATTGCTCTACAGTTCAATCCACTTTGCTTAAATAAAGCAAACTTTTGCAAATGACTGTCACTCATGCAAGTGTGCTTGTGAATCATTATTAAACAAACACAGCTAAAAAGGATTTCAACAACCTCAGTGGCTGAAAGTGGATTGCTCAGTCTGAGTAAAACGTTCCTTCAAATCATCAGAGCAGGCTATATATTACTGATGTCTTTTGACTCTGTATACAGATATTGAATAAGGGAATCTCTGTATGGAGCACTTGACTTCTGTATAATGCAGAACACTTTGTCATTATCATGATCATTATCATCTACATTAGAAGCAGTGTAGTCTAATTTATCATCTTCATCTTGGCTGGCCAATTACAGAGAAGTCTTTCACAAAGTTGGAATATGTCTGTTATTGTTCTAACAATTTTTCATCTGATGGCAAACTCTGAGTATCTTCGAGAATGACACAAGAATGTTAAATGTGTGGGAACCCTTCATTCTTGGTGCCAGACAAGTAGACTTCCTTTCTAAAGACTCTATCTATTGGACAGGCACTCCAATGTTAAATTTTCCAATCAGATGACCAGCAGTCTGTTGTGATAGAGAAACATTTGCTCACCAAGAATTGCAACCATCTTCAGCTTCATCTCTGCTTTAAATCCCAAAAACCTTCCCTTCCCTAAAGGACTGATAATTTACCTCCCAACCAAGCTTGTCTATGGCCCATCCCGCCTCCTCTGCCATCACTTCCAGTTTCTGTATGAGGAGGACATATCAGAGGAAAAGCTTTAGACCAGGCAGCTTATGTGCAATGACGCCAATGCAGTGGCCAACAGAAGACCACCTTTAAGGTGGACTGGCATGGAGGAGTGATGTTGAACCATGGGGGTAGGGGAGCGTAAAGATGACAGATTGCACTGAGGACAGAGGTTGGGAGTAAAAGAAAACAGAAGAAATGTTTAGAGGAGACAGGAGATGCTGCAATTCATTTTTTTGAAACATGATGTTAGATAAAGGCCAAATGGCCTATCCAATCTGCCCATTTGAGTAACCGTTATCTCTTCCTCTCTCTAAGAGATCCCACACTTTCTTCAATTCAGACACAGTCTCTGTCTCCACCACCTCTTGCGGGAGACTATTCCATGCATCTTCACCCTTTCTATAAAAAGTATTTCCTTAGTTTACTCATGAGCCTATCATCTCTTAACTTCATCCTATGCCTTCTCATTCCAGAGCTTCCTTTCAAATGAAAGAAACTTGACTCATTCTCATTTACACCACATAGGTATTTAAACATCTCTATCATATCTCCCCTCTCCTGATTTACCTTTAAAGTATACATATTGAGATCTTTAAGTCTGTCCCCATACGCCTTATGACGAAGACCACACACCATTTAATAGCCTTCCTTTGGCTGACTCCATCCTTTTTATATATTTTTAAAGGTGCGGTCTCCAGAATTGTATACAATATTCTAAATGAGGTCTCACCAGGGTCTTATACAAGGGCATCATAGAAACATGATGGCAGATAAAGACAAAATGGCCCATCTAGTCTGCCCATCCATAGTAACCATTATCTCTTTCTCTCTCTGAGAGATCCCACGTGCCTATCCCAGGCTCTCTTGATTTCATACACAGTTACTGTCTCCAACACCTCTTCCGGGAGACTATTCCACACATCTACCACCTTTTCTATAAAAAAGTATTTCCTTAGATCAGGTGTGTCAAACTCAATCACATAAGGGGCCAAAATCTAAAACTCAGGCTAAGTCGCAGGCCAAATTTTTTATTAAGATACTTAGTCTTGGTAAAAGTAAAGATCCTTCCTCACCCTCAGACACCTATGGCACGGTCAGGCACTTGCGTGGCACGCCCTGCTCCAACCTAGCTTTTACACTGGGACTGGGTCCTTCTGCCTGTAAATGAGGCAGCTTGGTGAGGAGCTTGGAGCATCACTGGGAGGGGGCAGTGCATTCAGGTGCTTGGAGCACCATTGGGACTGAGACTGCATGGCCAGGTGCTTAGATGCGGCACAGTCACCGTGGGCCACATAAAACAGTCAGGCGGGCCAGATTTGGCCCCCGGGCCTTGTGTTTGATGTGTGCCTTAGATTATTCTGCAGTCTATCACCTCCTTTTTCATACTGGTCATACCTCTTCCTATGCACCCTAGCATCTTTCTAGCTTTCGCTGTCTCTTTTCCACCTGTTTGGCCACCTTAAGATCATCACATACAATCACACCCAAGTCCTGCTCTTCTGTCATGCACATAGGTTCTTCACCCCCTAAACTGTACCATTCTTTCAGATTTTTGCAGCCCAAATGCATGACCTTGCATTTCTTAGCATTAAATTTTAGCTGCCAAATTTCAGACCAACCTTCACTAGGTTTTTCTTCATGTTATTCACACCATCCGGGGTGTCTACTCTATTGCAGGTTTTTGTATCATCCGCAAAGAGGTAAATCTTACCTGACAGCCCTTCAGCTCATAAAAATTTTAAAAAGAACAGGCCCATGAACAGAACGTCAAAGCACATAACTGGTAACATCCCTTTCCTCAGAGCAATATCCATTGACCACTACTCTCTGTCACTGTCCACTAAACCAGTTCCTGACCCTGCCCGTCACTTTGGGTCCCATCCCAAAGGCATTTAGTTTATCTATTAGACGCTTGTGTGGAACACTGTCAAAGGTCTCTCCATACACTCCCTCTATCCAATTCGCTGGTCACCAAGTCAAAGAAATTGATCAGATTTGTCTGACAAGACCTATCTCTAGTGAATCAATGTTGCCTTTAGTCCTGTAATCCACCAGATTCCAGAAACTTCACCATTCTCTGTTTTAAAAGTGTTTCCATTAATTTGCTCACCACAGAAATCAGACTTACTATCCTTTAATTCCCTACTTCTTCCTTACTTCCACTTTTGTGTAGAAGGCCCTTCTCCAGTCCTCCAGTACCACTTCCGACTCTAGAGAAGCCTTGAAAAGAACTTCCCTAAGTTCCTTCAGCACCCTCGGATGTATACCATCCGGCCCCCATTACTTTGTCTATCTTTAATTTAGCTAGCTCCTCATGAACACAACCCTCTGAAAATCGATCAAGGTCTGCCACTACTCCATCCCTTTTCGCATTTGTCTTCTGTAGTCCCACTCCCAGCACTTCAGCCGTGAACACAGAACAGAAATATTTGTTAAGCAATTCAGCCTTTTCTTTATCAGCTTCTAAATGTTTCTGCCCTTCACTATTGAGTCTCACAATACCACTTTTATACTTCTCCTTATCACTGATATATCTAAAAAATATCTGGTCTCCCCATTTTATCGTATCAGCAATTTTTTTTTCTTCCATTTGTATCTTTGCTTTCCTGACTACTCGACTAGCCTCTCTTAACTTTTCCAGACATTTTTGCCTGTCTTCCTCTTTCTGTGATCTTTTGAAGTTTATGAAAGCTAATCTCTTATTTCTTACCTTCTCAACTATTACTTTTGAGAACCAAAGCAGTCTTCTTTTCCTTCTACTTACTTCCTCACAAAAAGGTCTTTCGCCCTTACAATAACTTCTTTCAGTTTTGCCCACTGCATTTCTACTCCTTCCAGATGTTCCCATCCAGACAACAATTCCTTGACATAATCCCCCATCTGAACGAAGTTTGTTTTTTTTAAAGTCTAAAACCTTTACTTTGGAATGATTCCTCTCTATACCCATTTCAATATTAAATCATACTTTGCAGTGGTCACTGGATGCCAGATGACCACCCAAATGTAACATCAGAAACACTTTCCCTGTTTGTAAGCACTAAGTCCAGTATTACCCCCATCCCATGTGGGTTCCATTACCAACTACTGGAACAGCTCTCCTTGTAGAGAATCCAGGATCTCCCTACTTCTAGAAGACCCCAATCAACATTTGGCATGCTAAAATCATCTATTAGTAAAACTTCCCCTTTAAAATCATGATTAATAATTAATGTATTAATTGCAGCATTAATTGTGATTAATTTACAGCCTCGTTTTAAAGGCCCCAAAACTCATATTTCCTAGTAAAAAAAAAAGGAAAATGTAGACCTCCTTTTGCCTTCCTTCATGATTCTCATCCAAAGTTGGGAAGCCCACTAACTGCAGCGGTCAGTGCAGGGCTTCTAAGTCAGTGTATGTGCATAACCTATCCAGCACAATAATCCTAACCCAACATCCAACACTCTATAAACCCTTAGTACTCTCTAATTTTTTTTATAATTACCAAACATTATCTAAAACCCATAATTATCCCTTAAAATTTTATCTCATCGTTTATTCTATTACTTCAAAGTTGAAATGTAATTCTTGTTTTTAGTTTGGATGTAATCCGCCTTGAACCGCAAGGTAATGGCGGAATAGAAATCACTAATGTAATGTAATGTAATAAGCTGGGGGTGGGGAGGTAAAATGCAAATCAAAACTACAAGACAAGAACATGAGAGGAAATAAATCCCAAGGAAGAGGTACAATGTAAATACAAGGAGTGTTCAGGGAAGGGAAAGGACAGGTGTGGTCAAAATAGTGGTAGACACCTAGTACAAGGCTACTAACCTATTGCCCCTGACTACTATAAGTGCGTACATGCTTATAGCGAAATACACTAGTAATTCTATAAAGAAATGTAGAATTACCCCTATGCATGCACAGGGTTTATTAAAATGCATATGTATTGATACTTCCACCTCTGTTTCACCCAAACTATGCCCTTAAGAATTCCTATGTGCAATGTGAGCATAAATGCATGGTATCTTGTTTAGGGTTGCCAGATTTCCTCTTTAAAGAAAAAAGAAGATACCTGGCCCCACCCTGTTCTGCCTCCAGCTCCGCCCAGCCTCGCCCCCCCATAAACCCCTGTCTCCTTCCCCGAGGTCTAGAGGGCCTCTGTGCATACACGGATGTCGATGCGATGACATCACGCGCATGCACGCATATGATGTAATCACGTCAACGTCTGCGCTTGCGCAGAGAGTCTCCAGACGCATCCTCCGAGCTCGGGGATCTCCAAAACACAGATGAACTGCCGAGTTTGTAAATCCCTCCGGGCACCAGGACAGTCCTCTAAAAATAGGACATGTCCGGGTTTTCCCGGATGTCTGGAAACCCTAATCTTGTTGGCACCCATACTTACGTGCGTGTATATACTGTACAGTTTTATAGACACCTTTTCCAAGCAATATCCTGTAATTCAGCTCTGTAGCATGGAAAACAAAACATTTCCCTTAAAAGCATGTTTCAGTGAGCCAAGAAACGGCATCTTTATGAACACTGATGTATTTCATACACACCCACATACCCAAAAATCAAATCAAATCCTTACAAAAGCATCTCTGTGACTTGCATTTCTAGACCACTGATGCTCTCATATGCAATGCATATGGAGTAATCATCCTTGTTTTGAATATTTAAAAAAACCCACCAGCTTCAGTGCAATGAAGTATGAAATCCCTGCAGAGATGAAATAATCTAAGATTGTATGATGAAAAGACAGTTCATTTATCAACAATCCACTCGCCCCCACTGTAAAATCCCCTCAAGTCAATGTGACTAATGGTAAACTGCATCCCGGTTTGCTTCAGTAAGAATTAGCTCAATATTCCTTTCATGGACCCTCTCTCTTAACCAAAGCATTTATCTTTGGATAACTTAAATCTAACTGGGTGGGACTACAACCACTGTTTCCCCTGGCTCAGCAGAAGTTCTCCACCTACAGTCCTGCCAGCGGGGGGTGCTGTTTCACTATCACATTTTCAATAGTGAGCTCTACAGCAGTGGTCCCCCAACCCTGTCCTGGAGGATCACCAGGCCAGGGTTTTCAGGATTGCCCTAATGAATATGCATGGAACAGATTTGCATGCCTGTCACTTCAGTTATTTGCAAATCTCTCTCATGGGCTAGCTTGAAAACCCGATTGGCCTGGTGGTCCTCTAGGACAGAGTTGGGGTCCACTGCTCTACAAGACTCCAGAGAATTTGAATGTCCCTAGTGCAGTGTCTCTGAAACTGTGTGCCATGGCACAGTGTAATGTAATGTAATGTAATGTAATGTAATTTATTTCTTATATACCGCTACATCCGTAAGGTTCTAAGCAGTTTGAAGAAAGTATACATTAAGATTATAAATGAGAAGTAAGAAGGTACTTAAAAAATTCCCTTACTGTCCCGAAGGCTCACAATCTAACTAAAGTACCTGGAAATTAATAAAGAAGAGAAAATAAAGATGGTTGAAAAAAGAAAAATTCTATGTGAACTTATAGGATGGAAATTAAACTGACAGTGAAGAACTGTATGAAAAATACATATGGAATGCAGTTAGAGAGGGTAGGTTACAATCTATTTATGGTATTTGTTTAATTGGAAGGTGTTAAGGTGGGTAATTTGGGGTGTGGTGTGCCCCGAAGAGATTCCAGGTGTGCTACGAGAGATTCCAGAATTTTACTTTATTTTTAAAAAAATTCTCTTCATAAGGATTCACTAGAATAAATGGAATAAATGGCATAGGGTTACCAGAAAAAGGAGGACGGATTGAGACATCCAGGCTTTACTTCCATTTGTTTCAATAGAATTAAAGCCCAGATGTCTCTATCTATCCTCCTTACTTTCATTGCTTACAGTAGAAGTAAAACTTGGATGTCTCAATCCGTCCTCCTTTTTCTGGAGCCATATGATAACCCTACGTAGGCAAGAGTCTATCAATGTTATGAGCATATCTGTGTGCATAAGGATACAACCGCCCAGATAAACATCATTCTTTTACGTAATTGGTCCTTGAAAGCTAATGGCACGTCATTTTAGTTCTATTTTGTAGGCAGCAGTTATCCTAACTTGAGCAACAAAGCAATCAAGGCTTTGTCACCACTTGGATCTTCTTATCTTTGCGAACGTGGATTTTCAGCTCTGAAAGAAATTAACCCCTTCTTTTACTAAGGTGTGCTAACACATCCATAGACTAACATGCACACGTTAGCTTTTAGTGCACGCTAAACATAGAAACATAGAAATAGACGGCAGATAAGGGCCACGGCTCATCTAGTCTGTCCACCCTAATGACCCTCCCCTACCTTACTCTGTGAATAGATCCCACGTGTCGGTCCCATTTGGCCTTAAAATCAGGCACGCTGCTGGCCTCAATCACCTGAAGTGGTAGACCATTCCAGCGATCAACCACCCTTTCAGTGAAAAAGAATTTCCTGATGTCACCGTGCAGTTTCCCACCCCTGATTTTCCACGGATGCCCCCTTGTTGCTGTGGGACCCTTGAAAAAGAAGATATCCTCTTCCACCTCGATGCGGCCCGTGAGATACTTGAACGTCTCGATCATGTCTCCCTCTCTCTGCTAAATCGATTAGAGCACCTTAGTAAAAGAGGGCCTAAGTTGGAAAAAAAAAAGAGAATTACTGCAGACGATAGATGAAATGCATGTTTTCTTGTCGGCTATTGAGTTATGTTTCGAGTTCATTTGCTTTCAAAAATGAGCACATCCGTTGCATTGATTAGCAATTCTGTTCTATCAAGTTTCACCCTTCTTACAATTATTCATACATAGCTTAAAGAACTTTAAATAAATACCTCTCAAATTAAATTTTTTGTTGGTTTTGCAATTTGATCATTTCAATTATAATGTGAAAAACATTTGCTCTGTTTAGTGTGCCGGAGCTGAGAAAAAGGCACTGCCCTAGTGATTGAAAACACAGTATTAAGCATCAAATCCCCACTGCCAGTAATGCAACTGGGAAGACTCTTGTTCAGCTGAGAGGGACCAGTAACTACAACTGGAGTCAAATGATTAATTTCGGAGCAGTGTCTAAAATAAGATGTAAGGATGTCTGGTGAAGAACAAACATCGGCATCTGCAGATAAGCAAAGACTAGGGCAGCTGATTCAAATTCAATGCAATCCCTTCCCGGCTGAAGTGCATCACAGATGGTTCTAATCATCCGAGCAATATTTTCACTCATGCCATTATGCTTCAGATTAAATTTGAGTCTTTTGTGCCAAATTAATGCAGTTCTCCTTTCCCTGGCTTCCCAAGAAGGACATTTTGGAGAGTAGTTTTCTGTCTAGAAGCATATAAAATCCTGGGCCCTACTAGTGAAACCAAGTCGGTCAGTATCCAGTCGTGACATATTGCACAAGGCTGACGCACTAACAAAAAAAATCATTACTCAAACATCTTCAATTGGCATAATCACAGACAGTGGGTGTAAACAGAGCTTCATATGCCAAATGGGGCAGTTACTGGAAAAAATGGCATCCTCAAGTAAATGGATTTTTTTGTGGAGGGAGGAGGTGGGGGGATTAGACTCATGCCTTTTTTAATAGTTTTGAGTCTTTCATCCCCTATAACAGGGGTGTCAAAGTCCCTCCTCGAGGGCCGCAATCCAGTCGGGTTTTCAGGATTTCCCCAATAAATATGCATGAGATCTATTTGCATGCACTGCTTTCAATGCATATTCATTGGGGAAATCCTGAAAACCCGACTGGATTGCGGCCCTTGAGGAGGGACTTTGACACCCCTGCTCTATAATAAAACCCTAAGCGCACATGCACACTTAGGAGGCTGTGATCTTTGCCACCGTGATGTGTGCTTCTGTGGCCGTATTCTATTTGTGGAGCGTGTGGCTGTTTGCGGCACGCAACGCACCCAGCGGTTTCAGCGGGTTGGAAGCCGGTCTCAACGAAAAAGAAATAAACAATGCCGGCTGAAATGTTGCTATTCTTTGGGTTTTGGCCAGGTACTAGGGACCTGGATTGGCCACCGTGAGAATGGGCTACTGGGCTTGATGGACCATTGGTCTGACCCAGTGAGGCTATTCTTATGTTTTTATGTTGTGTTTTATAAGAAAGTTGAAACACTAAAGAGTGATTATCCAGGAAAGATGCAAACCAATCTAGAACTACAGAAAACTGCATGCCAGTGGCGCAAAAGAGAATGGTGAACAAGATCAAAAGCATCTGTTAGATCTAGTGAGACCACTAGATCCATGTCATTTCACTAAGAAGAGATGCATGAATAGTGTTGGTGCTATGCCTCCGTCTGAATCCTGATTATTATTAGGATTTTATATACCACCTATCAAGGTTATCTACGCGGTTTTACAATCAGGTACTGATTGATGAGAACATAAGAATAACCTTACTGGGTATATTTGGTCATGTATCTCTGTTGCTGGCTAATCTCCATTGGCTTCCGATATTTTCTAGGATACACTTTAAGTGTGCCTGTTTAACTTTTAAGATTCTATTGGGAACATGTTCTCTACCCGTACCACTTTCCTGGATCTCTCAAAGACTGGGTCTGGTTAGGACTATGCAAAAACTTAAACTTTCTTTTCCATCACTCAAAGGTATTGTTTCTATTGGTAAACTAGGGAGATCTTATTCATTTAAACTAATGTCGTTATGGGACGATATTCCCTTAAAGTTTAGAAAATTACGGTAGGTTTACTTCAGTTCTTTCGCAGAAACCTAAAAACTTAGCTATTCTCAAAATTGTAAGTTTTGTTTGTTTTATTTATTTTCAATTTGTTGTAAACCGAGTTGAGCTTTATTATATGAAGATGACCTGGTCTATAAATTCAAGTTTTCGTTTAGTTTAGACCAGGGATTTCAAAGTCCCTCCTTGAGGGCCGCAATCCAGTCGGGTTTTCAGGATTTCCCTAATGAATAGGCATGAGATCTATGTGCATGCACTGCTTTCAATGCATATTCATTGGGGAAATCCTGAAAACCTGACTGGATTGCGGCCCTCAAGGAGGGACTTTGAGATCTTTATAACTTATTTCACTTATTTAATTTATTGAATATTTAAAGATAATTGTTGCACACCTCTAAGTATTAAATCAGTGACCCGATGATGATAGGGGGCATAAAGCCAAAAGTTTATTGAACTTTTGGTGGCACCTCTGAGGGCCTGGAATATCTACATTTGCATGACAAACCTATATTTGCATAGAAGGCATGTAGGGGAGGTTGAAACTACACCATCCCTTCAAATATGATACTTATCCTCCCTGAGCCATATTTATGTAAACCGCCTTGAACTGAAAGGCACTCGCAGTATATAAATAAAGATTTATGTTAATTCAGTAGAGAAAGCGTAAATGGACCCCCCACCATGACCTTACTTATTAAAGCAGTAGTTTTTAGCTTTATGTCTTTGGTATGGATGCATTTGTTTTTTGGGATTGTTTAAATTTTACTTTGATAAAGAATATACCTCCCCCCTCCCCATTTACAAAAGCATAGTGTGTTTTGTAGCGCCAACCACTGTGGTAACAGTTCCTATGCTCATAGGAATTCTATGAGCGTCGGAACTGTTACCACCATGGCCTGCGCTATAAACTGTGCAATTCCGGTCCTCGAGAGCCGGAGCCAGGTCAGGTTTTCAGGATCTCCACAATGAATATGTATGAGATGGATTTGCATGCACTGCCTCCTTGGGATGCAAATCTATCTCATGCGCATTTATTGTGGATATCCTGAAAACCTGACCTTGCTCCGGCTCTCGAGGACCGGAATCGCCTACTCCTGGCCTAAACTGAATGAAGGCTTCCTTCCAATTGGTGGGCTAAATGGATTTGCTTTGTTATCAAAACTCTAATTTTTTTTTTTTCTGTATCTAAAAGTGTTTTATGATCCATATCTTTACTGTGTGCTGTAACATTGCAAAAATTATTTCAATAAAAAACAAAAAAAACCAAAGCAAAACACTTAAATACTGCAAATCCATCTAGATCAGGGATCTCAAAGACCCTCCTTGAGGGCCGCAATCCAATCAGGTTTTCAGGATTTCCCCAGTGAATATGCATTGAAAGCAGTGCATACACATAGATCTCATGCATATTGATTGGGGAAATCCTGAAAACCTGACTGGATTGCGGCCCTCAAGGAGGGACTTTGAGACCCCTGATCTAGATGGTCCATTGTCTCTGTACACCAGAATCAAAAACTCTACTGGATTTCCAGCTTCATTCTTGCATCTTGTCCACCAAATATCCATTGCAATTGTTGTGTCTTTGTTGAATTAGTCACTGATTTTGTCCCAAGCATCTCTCCTAGGAGACTGTGCCACGCGGTCACCGTCATTCTTGTGAAGAAATTTTCTGCATCTACTCCCTTCAAGTCTGACATTATGATCTGACATACTTATAAAACCAAGATACCATGGTACAGTTAATTAAGCCCAAGGTAAACACTGGAGTGGTTTAAACTCCTGCTAGGGGAGTGTTAATATTTTATTTCATCTCCCCGCTTGGTAATAGTATCTTCAAATAGAATTCCTGTAATTGGATCTAATGAGAGCTCTCGAGTCCACTTAAATTAAAATTATGCATACTATAAATTACATTATACTAATTACTATGCAATATTTTTCTAGGCAAGTTCCATGATGCTCTTTCGGATGTTTTAAATACCTATATGATAATGAGGTTGGCCCAAGTTATTCCGTTTCTAATTATCAGTTATCATGGCATATTTCCTTAGGATAATTTGGCATAGCAGGACATCTCCAGTCCAGAAAGGAACAGATTTATCTCAGGATGAAACTGGACTGGACTGACTTCTGCACCCATTTCCAGACTCTCTCTTGGCTATGGCATTTGGGTTCAATACATGGCAATTTACCGAAGGTTTTAGAACACTTTACCAGGTTCTTTGAGAATATGTAATAATCTGAAATCATTTAAAATACAGTTAAAAATGCATTTGTTTTGTAAAGAATTTTATTCGACTGGATGATCTTTGTAGCAGATTCCTTGAATTGTAAATGTGTCTTTTTGGTTTAAAAAGGCATTTCTGTAGCTGTTTTGTAATGTTTGTGATATATTGATGTGATAAGATATGTATGCTTTATTGTAATCCACCTTGTCTGTATATGGCCGTTTGGTGGAGGATGGGCTGAGGAGGGCTTCAATGGCTAGGAGGGTGTAGATGGGCTGGAGTAAGTCTTAACAGAGATTTCAGCAGTTGGAACCCAAGCACAGTACCGGGTAGAGCTTTGGATTCTTGCCCAGAAATAGCTAAGAAGAAAAAATTTAAAAAAATTTAAATTGAATCAGGTCGGGCAGACTGGATGGACCATTCGGGTCTTTATCTGCCGTCATCTACTATGTTACTATATTAAGCGAATTAGAAATTTTAAAATAAATAAACAACAGATATTAATGACCCTGTCCCCACCTGAAGACACTCTCTTTAGCATTATCATGTGAAAACGCTTTTTGAGTTTCTTAGATGGGTATAGCTTACAAAGCCAAATAAACGTGCTGTAATGAAGTTACTCTTGTCCTCAAGATAATATTTCACTTTAGAGAAAACTAAGGTACCGTATTTTCACGCATATAACGCGTGCGTTATACGTGTTTTTACCTACCGCGCATACCCCTCGCGCGTTATACGCGTGAGCGCGGTATACAAAAGTTTTTCTACATAGTTCCCACCCCGCCCGACGCCCGATTCACCCCCCCCAGCAGGACCGCTCGCACCCCCACCCCGAACGACCGCTCGCACGCGCTCCCACACGCACCCGCGATCGGAGCAAGAGGGAGCCCAAGCCCTCTTGCCCGGCCGACTCCCCGACAATATCGGGCCAGGAGGGAGCCCAAACCCTCCTGGCCACGGCGACCCCCTACCCCCACCCTGCACTACATTACGGGCAGGAGGGATCCCAGGCCCTCCTGCCCTCAACGCAAACCCCCCTCCCTCCAACGACCGCCCCCCCCAAGAACCTCCGACCGCCCCCCCAGCCGACCCGCGACCCCCCTGGCCGACCCCCACGACACCCCCACCCCCCTTCCCCGTACCTTTGATAGTTGGCCGGACAGACGGGAGCCAAACCCGCCTGTCCGGCAGGCAGCCAACGACGGAATGAGGCCGGATTGGCCCATCCGTCCCAAAGCTCCGCCTACTGGTGGGGCCTAAGGCGCGTGGGCCAATCAGAATAGGCCCTGGAGCCTTAGGTCCCACCTGGGGGCGCGGCCTGAGGCACATGGGCCCAACCCGACCATGTGCCTCAGGCCGCGCCCCCAGGTGGGACCTAAGGATATCTATATATCTAAACAATAATAAGTGAATAGACAAAATTATACATAAAAACATAAACAGCAAATATGAAAATATATAAAAATATAATGTTAAAAAACAGCAAAGAATAAAGCAAATACATATCAAAAGTACAGCAATGTTTAAAAGAAAAACCTGCTATGTCAGCACTAAATAGTAAACAACCATAAAAAAGCTTTTTATCAAAACGAAAATTAAAATTATCCCAAAGAACAAATGAGCTCTGCATAAATAATACATAATACACGCAGGCTGTTATAAATTGGTCCCAGCCATTTGTTTAAAAGAGACCTGGGTATTTTTCTGTGGTATAGTGGTTGGAGCAAGAGCCTCAACACCCTGAGGCTGTGTGTTCAAATCCCATGCTGCTCCTTGTTACCCTGGGCAAGTCACTTAATCATCCACTTCCCCAAATACATTAGATTGTGAGGCAGCCAGGACAGATAGGGAAAATGCTTGGGTGCCTGATTTGTAACTCATTCTGAGCTCCTTCGGGAGGACAGGCTAAAAAAAAAAAATCCATGCACGCAATGACTTAAATTCAGTTCTGGAGAATCTGTCCTTAAAGAGAAAAATGGAGCCAGTTCATAATGCTATCCAGGGTTTCCAAGGTCAAGATAATATCTGGGCCATCCACATGAAGCTTTTTCTATGCAGTAATAATGTACTGTGTTAAGAAAAAATGTAACTTCAAAGCGTTCCATGTTTTTTAATGCACCGTGCCCAGAGTTCAGTATTTGCTTTCACAGTAGGAAAAAAAAGAGCCATGTGCTCCACAAAGAACTTACATGAGCACGTATCACATTTATTTTGATGACCCTTTTTGTGAAATGGAGGCTGGTAATATATAGGTCTTACTTTGGTTAATGGAGCATTAGAATGGAAAGGTAATTACTGTTTCTTGAGGTTTTGAAACTAGATAAAGAACTGTAGAGAGATCGATACGTCGCCTGAAAGAAAAATACATCTTTGGATGAAAACCATAATTTGTTCTCTTTGTCTTATGGAATGAGAAAATATTTGTTTGCTAAGCCCATTTATAAGGTTTGTAGCCCAGTTTAAAAGAGCGGCCTTCTGGGCATTTAGTGAAATTTCCCATTTGTCAGATAACATAGAAAGACTTGAATTTTCTGAGGTTAAGTAAATGCATAGACTTTCAAAACAATGAATGTGTGTTCACATCCCCAAAGATATAGTGGAGGTAATTCTATAACAGGGTACTTACTGTAGACACTGGGAATAGTACCTATGTAAGCCTATTCACAAAGAAAAGTAGGCTCTTGCTTTTCAATACGGAATATTAGTGAAGCTGGAAGAGAGCCCACATATCTCTAGGCACAACCACTTACTCCAGCATTATAACTGATGTTAATTGTTGCGCTTGGATGTAGGCATGAAAGAGCATACGAGGAGCTGCTCAGAAGTAGAGAGTTGCGCGGGGACAGAAATCCCACCCATCCCCGCCCGTCCCCACCAGGATCCTCTCCGTCCCCGCAAGGAATTATCTCCATCCCCGCCCGTCCCCATAAAAAGCAGCAATTTCTTCTGACAGGATCATCAATTCCACAGTTTCTTTTGTGTTTGCGCTGCTGTTTTCCTTGTGGAATCTCTTTGGTAGAACCCTTTTTTTGTCTTCTGTTCAGGTAATTAACTTATAAACCCCCTCTTTTATTAAGGCTGACGTGTCCATTATATTATATGGATGAACCCTGCTTCCAAAGCCTTCCATCCCCGTGGCTAGAGGGGGTCTCCGTGGGATCCCCGTGGGCCAGAGGGGGATCCCCATGGGAGTCCCGTGGGTTAGGGGGGATTCCCGCAGGACCCCCGTGGGAACCGCAGGATTCCCGCGATCCCCGTTCCCGTGCAGACCTCTACTCAGAAGTCCTCAGCCCAACCAACCAACTTCCTAAATTCTGCAGCTGAAAAGAGTGTTATCTTATTTCGTTAAGTGCCAGTTTGCATAGGGTTGCCAGATTTTCCAATCGGAAAATCCTGACCCCTAATCCCGCCCCCAGTTCTGCCCTAGCCACGCCCCCCCCACTGCCTGTTCTTGTCAGGCAGGGGGAAATCTGTACGAATGATCCAGTATTTGCTGTCCTGTTGTGAGTGGGTAAGAGGTATCTGAAGTCTTTCCACCTTCCTTAATTATTTGGAATAATATTTATGTGGTATTCCATGGCCAACGTGGATTTTATGTATTTTGAGTAGTTATAAAATATCTAATCTAATCTAATCCTTAGGTTTGTATACCGCATCATCTCCACGTTCGAAGAGCTTGGCGCGGTTTACAGTAGATGAAATAGGAAGGAACTACAACAAAGGGTTAGAGGTCAAAGTATGAAGAATATTTAGAGGACTTGGGATGCCAGATATGATGAGTTTTTTGAGGACTTGGGATACCAAAGTTGGAGAGAGGCTTACATAGTAACAGTGTGAAACTGTGTATCTTCTGATGGCATTTTAGTGGAGTTGTTTATCTTTTTTCCGTTTGTCCATGTTTTGAAAATGGACATTTTCTCTACTGGATTTCTGGACTTTTTTCCAAAACGTCCAAATTAGACTTAGACGTCCCATTGAAAATGTCCACCATGTGTAACTGAAAAAAAACCCCAGAAGCAAAACAGTTGGTTGTAAAAAAGAATGCATTCAGTGCCCAAGAATGTCACCTACAGCTTCACTAGACCAAAGGAGAAAAGGGTTGTAAGGCTAGTCTAATATAGGGTTACCAGACGGTCGGATTTCCCCGGATATGTCCGAGTTTTGAAAATCCTCCCTCAAAATTGCTGTCGGGCAGGAAGGCAACATGATGATGTTGCATGCGTGCATGTGACATCGCGTCGCAAGCGAGGATGTCCTCCTGCCCGGCCAGAGCAAGCAGCAGGGGGCATGGCTAGGGTGAGATTGGGGGTGAGACTGGGGCATGATGGGGCATGGATGGGTGGAACTGGGAGGGCCTGGGGGAGGGTCTAAGGGGTCTGGATTTTCCGAATGGAAAATCTGGTAACCCTAGTCTAATGTTTAGCCAAAGTGGGCTCATTGCTAAGAAAACATGGAAGAAGCTTTCACAAAGCAGAGAGCAGATATGAAAAGATAGATTAACGTGTGGCCTCACAGTGAATGGTGATTGGAGCATGCTTCTAACCAATCAGAATAGTCTTGATTCATTTTCATGAACAGTTCAGTTCAAATATTTCAAGTGCATGAGCTTGTCATGCAGATGGGTTCAGGTGGACTAGTTTTTTGGGGAAACTACATCCTTTCCATTCCTTCTAAAGTAGTCTGCTTTGTAACAGGGGACAAACCGTACCATACCACCTACATCATGTCCTTTTCCTGAACTGACTTGACAGCAGCAGGCACAGTTGAATTTGTAATCATTCAACGAGTGCTTAAATTTGATGATGAGCTTGCTTCTCCTTTTTGCTTTCAAGTGAAGCATTAAGGAAGCCGAGTATGATTGATTGTAGCATTTTGTATCATAAAAATCAATCTATTTTTATGTGTTAAAATCCCCCTTTCATAACTTAGTTAAAGCTCATGGCTTGAAATGTTGAAAGAAGGAAAATCTCATCACTATGGACTCCTTTTACAAAGCAGTGGTAGAGGTTTATTCCGCATGCCAGTGAGGTAAATGCTCCGACACTCATTTACCTCGTTAGCCCCTGGTAGAAACCTCTACCGCAGCTTTGTAAAAGCCAATGAATGTTCTTGATGTTAGTTTCTAGCACACACTGGTTCAATGCTTGATTATCAATGCATGAGTCAACTATGACCCGATTTGAACCTTGTTTCTAATTACCTAAGGTCTGAACTACATTGTTCCTCATTGCAAATGCAAAAGTCTAAATGCTCTTAAAAAGGAAGATTTGGAGCAAAGCGTGTCATATGGTATCCAATTGTAGCCATCGTATAGTTGACCAATTTGCCATATGCCCAGAGATTTCCATTTCTTCCAGTTTATGGTGCATCTTGTACTTTAATATCTGGGTTACACCGTATTGGGGTAGGAAGTGTTCTATTCCATTTTACTTTTAATAAGATTTCAAGTTCTTTGACTGCTATTTGGGTAGAATCTATCAAATAATCTTTATGCGCTAAGTACCCAGAAGAGGATACAAACGATAAGTAGACTAACTTCATCCACCGATGGATTTCTTGATCAAATTGTAGCCAAGTCGTTGTGTCGCTACTGTGTTCTTCATGAAGAATCAAGAGAAGATAGAGAGGACAGCAATCATCGTGGGGGACTCTTATCATCAGACAAGTTGACAGCCACATAGCAGGAGGAAGACTGGATCGACTGGTGACCTGCCTACCGGGAGCCAAGGTAGAAGACATAGTGAGCCACATTGACAGGATCGTCAACAATGTGGAAGAAGAAGATACGGAAGTAGTGATCCATATGGGGATATGGGTGATCCATATGGGATCAGCAGATAAAGGACTGCATCATTGATCACCTTGACGGACATGGTCTGATGAGGACCAGCCAGCACGGTTTCAGAAAGGGCAGATCTTGTTAGACAAACTTGCTACACTTCTTCAAGGGAGTAAACAAGCAGATAGACAAGGGCGACCCGGTCGACATTGTATATCTGGATTTTCAGAAGGCGTTTGACAAGGTTCCGCATGAACGACTACTTCGGAAAATTGCGAGCCATGGAATCGAGGGTGAAATACTCACGTGGATTAAAAACTGGCTGGAGCATAGGAAACAGAGAGTGGGGGTAAATGGACAATACTCAGACTGGAAGAGCGTCACTAGTGGGGTGCTGCAGGGCTCGGTGCTTGGATCCGTGCTCTTCAACATCTTTATAAATGATCTGGACATAGGTACGACGAGCGAGGTGATTAAATTTGCAGATCTGGTGTGGGTGGAAAAAAATAATTGGGTAAGACTTTGAAGGAGAAAAAGGTTTTGAAACGCCTGCCGCATGTGGTAAAGCATTTGGATCATGAGGAGTAGGCGTATGTCAGTGGTTGATCCCATGCAGGTGTGGGAATCTTCTGACTCTTGAGATTTTTCCCAATATCCTTCTTTGTCATCTTCTTCAGATTTTGACCCTGTGGTGCCTCAATCTGTACTGCCCCAGGTGCCAACCTCCTCATCTATGCCACTGCCTGAACATCTCAATTCTGATTTGAACTTCCTTTCTAAAATGGCCACTCCATATTTGTTCTTCAAGTGAACATGTTCCCCAGGACAACAGGGAGAAATCCAAAGACCTAAAAGTAACTTTTGCTGTTTCTTTCCTTAAGTTTCCAGATCCTTTGTACTTAGATGAAAGAAGCTGGATCAATCATATTTGTTTTAAGACAGAAATTTAATGTTCAGTCTGACTGTGTTTTTCAGTTTTCCATCATGGTGAGCAGATCCATAAGTCATTCTGCCAGAAGAAAAGCCCGAAGAATGCAGCAGCTCGTGCGGTTTCCCCAGAAAGAAAACAATTTGGGAAGCAGCTTTGGCAGCAGTGACTTCTTTACAGATGCAGACAAACACCTTATTCATTAACATGGCAACACTGGAACCTCCAGAGACTATATCAAACCAGACTTATACTGTTTTTCTTAGGTTAATACGAAATATCTAGGGTTTAGAATGATGTCATTATTGTTTTTGATAGAATAGTAATACCTGGCTGATCAATTAACCCTAAGAAAGGCATAATCAAAAGAAACGTCTAAGTCCGTTTTGGGTCTAAGTCGCTAGTCGCCCAAAGTTGGCAGTGTTAAAAGTCCATTCCCAAAAAATACATCCAAAATATTTTAGTTTTTAAAAGTCGTCTAATTATACATCCAGTAGTTTATCATCCAGACTTCCAAGTCATCTATCTTTATACCCCATTCTCGTCCAAAAATTAGTCCAAGTTAAAAACGCCTAGAACAAGGCCTTGTGGACGTGGGAAGAGTCAGCAAAGTGATGGACTGGACACCCAGACATGGCAACACAGTAGTGGGGCACCTTATAGAGAGCACTGCTGTGAACTTCACAAAAAGGATGCCACATAAACATTTCCCACAACTCCCTTATAGATCATGGTGAGCCCCCCCCCCCCAACCCACTAATACCCCAATAGCCCTTATGGCTTCAGGTGCTACCTATATGGCAGTACAAAAGGGTTTTGGGGGGGTGCACATGTTTCAGCATGAATACAGTGGTTAGAATGGCTTATGGGCCTGGGTCCTCCTGTCTATGGTTCACTATCCCCCCCCCAGACCACTTAAGCCACCTCTGTGTAGCTCTACTAGGCTTTCCTATGCCAGGTGCTGATGTTTTGGAGGCAGATGTGTATATTTTTATTCCAATTTTTATGGCAGTGTTGGGGGGGAATCAGTGATCACTGGGGGAGTGTGTGAGGGCCTATACTTTGTGTCTGCAGTGGTTATCTGATCACTTTGCATACCTTTTTGCCATTTAGGCCTGTTTTTAGATGGCCTAAGTCACTACATATAAGCTCCATCTAGGCCACATGTGTCAAAGTCAGTCCTCGAGGGCCAGAATCCAGTCGGGTTTTCAGGATTTCCCCAATGAATCTGCATGAGATCTATTTGCATGCACTGCTTTCAATGCATATTCATTGGGGAAATCCAGAAAACCCGACTGGATTCCGGCCCTCGAGGAGGGACTTTGACACCCCTGGTCTAGGCAGTCTTGTTAAACCTTTGGTTATACTTGCAGTACAACTAAGTCTAGGTCGGCCCACTTCCCGCCCAAATCCCACCCTCACCACTCCTCCTAACATGCCCCTTTTAGTTCTGTCCCACTAAGCATCAATTTGCCACCTAAGTTGAGAAATTTCAACACACAAGTTCCTCAGAATGCCACACTAGATATTCGTGTGGTAGCCGTCCTCATAGGAACTTTTAAGTGTGTGAATCTTGAACATAACTTAAACATCAAAGAGCTTCGCTGGATGTATCAGCTCAATACAATGTATCCCCATGGTCTAAATCTGACCAGTGATTGGTTAACAGCAGCCTTGTGACTCTCCCTGTTTTGTTCCTTAGTTCAGTCCTATCCATTTAGTGTAAAATGTCTTGTCAGCTGTTCATTGGCCACCAAGGGGTCACATGATCCGGGGATTTGGTTTATCAAGTCCACCTCTATGCCGCGGCCATTTTACAAACCCGGCACTCTCAACAGGGATCTAGCAATATGCTCAGATTTCAAACTGCTCTGGTAAGATATGTAGCAATTGCTTAGTCTTAAATTTTCAGTCTACTGGGGTTTTTCATTAGTAACAACTTTTTTTATTATCTATTCTTTATAGCTCTCCCTATCCCCGACCCTGATGAAATTATGAAACGCGTCGGTGGGGATTGAGGCAGACCCAGTTTTATAAAGCTAAGTATTTGCTTTTGCAGTAATTCTTTAAAAATATAACAAAAATGATAACGATTTAAAAATACAACAAAAATGATAATTATTTATTGAAGCACTTGCACTTTATGAAACGTTAGAAAACAACAAACTCACACACTTAAAAGTTCCTATGAGGACGGCTACCACACGAATATCTAGTGTGACATTCTGAGGAACTTGTGTGTTGAAATTTGTCAACTTAGGTGGCAAATTGATGCTTAGTGGGACTTTAGTATTGTTACTTTGGTGCACATTCTCTCCTCTCTTCTACCTTCCAAAGTATTTAGATCAATGCTGTCTTGTTAAAATGTTTATTTTATTTTTATTTTTCCTCTAACTCTACTTTTCACTTCTCTATTACCCTCCAGGCACTTTAGTTAGATTGTGAGCCTTCGGGACAGTAAGGGAATTTTTCAAGTACCTTTCTTATTTCTAATCTTAATGTATATTTTCTGTAAACCGCTTAGAACCTAACGGATGTAGCGGTATATAAGAAATAAATTACATTACATTACATTACATTTTGATTTTGCCTTTTAGTTCTGGCCATACAGCAGAACTGACAAGGCCTGTCATTTTTAAATACGTCTAAAACCCGGTTCAATTTATCGACACCTGGACGACTTGTCTTACTGATCGCCCAAGTGCCAATTTAGGACACATATTTCCGTTTCAATTATGAACCCCTAAGTATTTAACACGACCTGCTAAATCACTTGTCTTTTGCTTTTATAGTTCAATAAAAAAAAAAAAAACCCCATGCAAAACCGTTTCCCTGTACTGATGCTCAGACCTTCAAGTTGAAGTAAGATTGCGGATAAGAGCTGCCATATATCTGTCTAATAAACATCTGAAAAATTACATACAACATTCGTGCTTTATGTCATAATAAGAAATCCTTGTGCTCATAAGTGGGAAAGCTACAAATTTGTATCTTAGAGGATAACTTTGGAATGCCATCTGAGAAAATAGATGTTTAGGTTCACGTGTGTGGAAGAACCCTCTAGTATTTTAAGAAAAAGCTTGATGAATATCAGCCTTTTCTAAAATACATAATTCTATAAAGGGGCAGCTACGAAGGGGTGCTAAAAAGTTCTAAGCCCAACCAAGAAGAGAATGGCATGGATATGGTTCAGTCGATGATTTGAAACAAAGTCAAATCAGAGAATTTTTTTTAAATTCAATTTTATCATACAATTCTTACAGAACCGTAAAGAATAGACTTTCAAAACATTAAAAATTAAAAGGCAATATACAACATCATATAGGGGTCCTTTTACAAAGGTGCGCTAGGGCCTTAAGGCGCGCAGTAGCACATGTTAAATTCCCAAACGTACTAGCCACTACCGTCTCCTTTTTAGGAGGCGGTAGATTTTCAGCTACCGCACACGGTAATTTTGTGCTAAAAACCGTAGCGCACCTTCGTAAAAGGAGCTCGCTAAGGCTCGCTAGTGCGTCTTAGCGCGCGCTAAATGCTAACATGTGGCAACGCATCCATAGGATATAATGGACACAGTACACGTTAGCATTTGTCGTATGCTAATATTTAGCGCACGCTAAGACGCACTAGTGCGCCTTAGTGAAAGGACCCCATAGTTCTATCTAGCCCACATTAATAGCCCCCTTGGTACGCCACTCGTCTGCAGCTAAGCATTTGCACGTCTCATCACACATCTCTAGTGGGGCTTTGACACAGAAAACCACAATCAAAAGGGGAAAGGCTATTTATAGCTAAGCGTTTTATATTTCTACACTGAGGTAATAGTTCCCTGGGGAAGACGTCTCAAATCTGTAAAAGAGAAAAAGCACAGGAAGAATCATGTCTTGGAGAAAAAGGGTGAAATAGGAGTGAAGGGAAAATAGTGAGAAGGGAAAAACTGATATTTATCAGAGATTGGATAGCCGTGTGTGGTGGTCACACATTGAGCAATTCCTGCAAGCGTGAGTAATTCTGTGCTATCATCTGAATTCTGAATCTGTGTTGGAAAAGAATTTGAGTTTTTGTGCTTGAGAATATAAATGTTCACGTCACCTGTTTACAACGGCATCTGAGTTTCAACATTTAAGGGGTCTTTTACTAAGGCGCGCTAAGGCATCCATTATATTCTATGGGCACCTTAGCATTTAGTGCACGCGAATCTTTAGTGCGCGCTAATTCAGCTAGCACGCCTTAATAAAAGGACCTCTATCTGGCGGTATATGCCCGGATATCCGAGAAAAAAGCCAAATATTTTTCCCACCTTCAATAATAAGGTAACTGCTTTCGGACCAAGCACCCTGCTCTGGCATTGCACTTACGTCAGCTGTGTTGCTGGCCACTTCCAGCTGCTGTTCAAGGAAAAAGGAGTTAACCGCATCTAATGGACTTTTCTTCACAATCTTCCTTTCAAAAATGACTCCATCACATTCACAAACCCCCGCCGCACGCCTACGGATCTAAATTATAGCGGGGCTGCGGCATCCAAAATGGAATGACTTCAATTTTCACTGCGGACAGTGCAGTGAGTATCTTGACCTGCCAAGCCGAGCTGCACACCTGAAGCATTTCCTCTTTATTTTAAAGTGCCTGGGATTCTGGAGTAAGAATATATTTCACAGCGCCCGAAATATTTACAATGACTTTCATCCAAGACATCGACTTCATGCCGCCAATGGGATATAAATCTACACTGTCAAACATCTAATAACACCTTGAATTTATGGTCAATCCATACACAAGGAGAGTAACAATGCCTCCTTTTTTTTTTTTTTTTGTAAGGAAGAAAAACCAAACAGATTATATCATAGACATTTGCAAACATTCTATTTTTCATTCTGCAAAGCCCACCTGTATGTTGCTAGGTTCCAGGCTGCAGAACGCTGGAAGCCAAAAGCCCACATGAAAAATGATGCACTATCCACAGTTGTCAAATGCAAGCTGAAGAGGCAGGAAATCCTCTTTTTATAGAGCTGTAGGTGCCCGATTGCAATAAATCACTGTAGCGGAATGGGGCCTGCATGAGTGCCACAGGAAATGGCAAAAGTGACTTTGTGAAATACACAATGTAAAAATAAAATTAAATAAATACGATAGGGCTTTTTTTTTTTTTTTTTATTGCGCAGAGGTAGATGGAGGAAGACTGTTTCATGATCTTAAATCCAGCATGCTAGCTTCTGCATTATACAATCTCACACGCACACACTTTTTGTAGGTTTTCAACTTTCAAAGATCACATCATTTCATTATATAGAAACATAGAAGATGACGGCAGAAAAGGGCCATAGCCCTACAAGTCTGCCCACTCTATTGACCCACCCCCCTTGATTTTACCTCTTTAGAGAACCCACGTGTGTATCCCATTTCTTTTTAAAATCTGGCACACTGCTGGCCTCAATCACCTGAAGTGGAAGTTCATTCCAATGATCAACCACCCTTTCGGTGAAGAAATAATACTTCCTGGTGTCGCCATGAAATTTCCCACCCTTGATTTTCAGCGGATGCCCTCTTGTGGCACTCCTACAGATTCAAATTTACCTTTAACTGCAGCGGGAGGAATGGTATGATTCTAAGGGAGAGGTGACCTGAATTTCAGACACGTTTATGCGTCATTTTTAGGAGAGTGTAACATTTATTAGGTCCAGGTTGTCCATTGCCAAATTTGCTTTGTCCCATACATGGCAAGACAGACCGGGAGGGCCCGGAGTTAGCTTTGACGGCAGCTCCGGCTGTGAGGCTGATGTGTTTCGTATGTGGCAAGACGGCTCAAAGCAAGTATGCATATTTTATACCATAAAACTCCCACACAAGAAAGGATGTCAAAAAATTCAATACTCATATACTACATCCAAGTGACCCCCCCGCACTAGTGACATTCATGCAGAATAAATGGAGAAAAGACTTCAGTGTCTAAAAGAGATACAAAAACATTGCCCAAATAGACAAGCCCCTCTCAAAAAACCAACTTTGAGGCAGGCAGACACATCCTTGGTCAAAAACTCCCAGATAAGCGGAAAAATATATTACAATCTTCAATTACTTTTATAGATTATCAAAATCATATCACACTTATGTTTGCAAAAATGGTATTCATAGTAGTCTTCATCGTAATGCTGGGGTATAGAAGCAGGAAACAACCCGCACCGTGGAGCCTGAGCCAGGCCCAGCGGCTACAAACTCCTTGCTGCTTGCTGGGTATCTCCACAATCTCCAACAGGGCTCCCTGTTTCGCAACCGAGCTTCATCAGGGAATTGAGCATAAGTTAACCAGCTTCACTTCTACTACACAGCAAGCGGCAAGGGGTTTGTAGCCGCTGGGCCTGGCTCAGGCTCCACGGTGCGGGTTGTTTCCTGCTTCTATACCCCAGCATTACGATGAAGACTACTATGAATACCATTGTTTAAAGATAAGTGTGCTTTGATTTTGGTATTCTTTAAACAGAATTGAAATCTATATTATATTTTTCCACTTATCTGGGAGTTTTTGACCAAGGATGTGTCTTGCCTGCCTCAAAGTTGGTTTTTTGAGAGGGGCTTGTCTATTTGGCCAATGTTTTTGTATCCCTTTTAGACTCTGAGGTCTTTTCTCCATTTAGTCTGCGTGAATGTCACTAGTGCAGGGGTCACTTGGATGTAGTATATGAGTATTATATTTTATACCATATTCATATTGTCTTATTCATATCGGATGAGTACAGGTCTTGCCTATCTTGGGGGAAGGGAAGCAATCTTATAGTAGAACTTATCAAGTAAAATGAATAATTACTGGATTGTTGGTTCAACATTGCCTCAATAATGAATGTGACAGTTGGGCAGACTAGACCACACAGGTCTTTATCGGCCATCCATTACTATGTTACTATGCTTGTTTATAACTTTCCTAGGTTTTTATTACAGTTTTCTAAGAACATAGTGTACATAAGAACATAAGAACATAAGCAATGCCTCTGCTGGGTCAGACCTGAGGTCCATCATGCCCAGCAGTCCGCTCACGCGGCCCTTAATTTACAATATATTTGAAGAGTGTCTGCAGAAAATATGAATTTTAATCCACAATTTGTAATTAGATCTGCCAACAGTTTCCGGAGTAGACGCTCGTGAGGCACCTTGTCAAAGGCTTTTTGGAAATCTAGGTATACGATGTCTATGGCAGTTAGGAAAATAAGAATTGTTGTTCTGCCCCATGTTATGTGGGCATTTGCTCAGTTTCTTGTATAAGAACTAGTTAAGTTTGTAATAGATGTATTTGTAATGTGTGCTCCGTGGACATAAAGTCCCAGAGGGCTTTGCTTTCTCTGAGAGCCAGGTTGCTTCCACAGTGCATAAGCCCACCTCCTTCTTCAAAAGAACCACTCTAGATGATACTTATAAATGATACACTAAAACTAATATGAATTAGGTTTACGAAAAAATTTTATGCTCAGAATCATGGAGGGGTGACTGGGGAAAACCCCAGAACAAACCACCTCACCACCCAATCATCGCATGTGTAAGAATAGACAACAGGTTATATCAAGTCTTTTAAAGATGTAAATCGTAAGGAGCTCCGTTTTTCAAGTGAGACAGACGTTATTTTTGAATCTTTGACGCCCATCGCATGAGCGTTTTTCTATACACTATTGTTGGTTCCCTGAGGCAGGAGCGAAACGTGCACGTCGGAACCTGCAAGCTAAAAGATAAGTTTGCTGAGTTCTTTCAAATCATTCTATGCATGTTGCTTAACCCTTTCAGGACCAAGGGACCTATTTGTCCCATAACTTTAAAATCCTATCAATTTTGATTGGGATAGTCTACAGTTCTAAATTTGATATGTACGGATTCCATATGATACTGCCTTTATGTAAACAAACTGGTTCCGACATTCATTCATTAGCGTCGTTGCCAGATTGACGAGAAGATTCACTTGCCACACTGTCCATAAGCCAGAAGTGTGATTTTTTTAAATAAAAATAATGATATTTCACAAAAAAAAATCAATTTTTTGGCATCTGCAAGCCCTTTTTACCATAATAATGTCGTCAAAACCACAAAAATTGGCCTACGATCCTTATGGTCCTGAAAGGGTTAAGAGAACTTTTTAGCCCTTTTAGGGCTCCTTACGATTTACCCTTCTTAAGTACTAATCTCAAAACCAAAGTTCATTTTTTTAAAACATAACTCGATTCTTTCAAGGCCAATGTTACATAAGCAAATAATTTAAGCCTTTTCAATATTTAGGCAGCCACAATGTTCATTGACTGTCAGCACAAAACCTTGCTTCAGAATTCCAGCGTACAATGTATTACAATAATCAAGGCATGTCATGATGGTTGCCTGGATAACAGTAGCAGGATTCTGCTCTAATAAGGAAGAAAAATTCCGAACAAACAAGTACAGTAGTTACTGCAGTTATCTGAGCCTTAATTGTTAATACAGTATATCAAATACTTTCGCACTAGGCTTTAGGTACAAAGTGTAACCATCCAAGGCTAATGCTGGGGGCTACAGACCACATTTTAGTCTAAAAAGCATGAATTTCTTCCAGTTAAGGCTTAATTTATTCTGGAGCAGCCACCCTTGAATGGCACATGGGCAGGATTCCAAATTCGCCATATGCTCTGCCCATCTCTCCCTTAATTTACAATATATTTGAAGAGTGTCTGCAGAAAATATGAATTTTAATCCACAATTTGTAATTAGATCTGCCAACGGTTTAATATACATATTAAATAAAAGGGGAGAGAGGATTGAACCATAAGGAATTCCTTATTAAATAACAACTAAATACCACGAGACTGGTATGCAGAAAGGCTACATAGGTTATTTGCAAGCATTTCATGTCATAATTCAACTAAGGAAGCACATTAAAAGAATTCAAAAACCGTAAATATTTGAAAGGTAATAATATAGGACCAAATCTTTTGCAGCACTACTTTTTGCTTTCATTTTACTAGTTTTGCGTCACACACTCTAAGTCAGGGGTGTCCAATGTCGGTCCTCGAGGGCCGCAGTCCAGTCGGATTTTCAGGATTTCCCCAATGAATATATATGAGGTCTATTTGCATGCTCTGCTTTCATTGTATGCTAATAGATCTCATGCATATTCATTGGGGAAATCCTGAAAACCCGACTGGACTGCGGCCCTCGAAGACCGACATTGGACACCCCTGCTCTAAGTGGAGAAGGATACCATATAGATGGCTGTTTTATACCTTTTTTTTGCGGTTTACTTTATACCTTAGCAACCATGGGCCTCTGAGGAAGGAGTGTTTTCTGAAACACGGACCGTGTCAGGTCCCTTGGTTTGTTATAAGATGGTACAGTGGAACCTCGGTTTGCGAGTAACCCGGTTTGCGAGTGTTTTGCAAGACGAGCAAAACACTCAGCAAACTTTTGCCTCGCAAACCGAGCATGTTCCGGTGTACGAGCACCTCCCCCCCCCCCCCCCGCTCTAACCGGCATCGCACCCCCCCCCCCCCCCGAACCGGCATCGCAACCCCCCCCCCCCGCGAGAATCACAAAGCACCCCCATGCTGAAAGCGGCATCCACCCGCTCTTCCTCCCAAACACGATCCTTACCCCTTCTGCTCGTTGTAAGGGTGAATGCGAGCTCCCACCTCTTGCCTGGGCTGGGCCTTGAGCATCTACGCATGCTTAAGGCCTTCTGGCTCTCGTTCTCTCGGATTTTATTATATTAGATATAGAATCTAGGGGCAAGGATACGCCATTATTTGCTTACATCCTCTTATTCACTACCTGCTGCTTTTGACCTCCAGTTGGTCTCTTGAGTCTGTAACTCTGAGTACATTAGAATGACTTGGGAGGCCCGGCTATCCAAAGTAAATGTAATTATTTCCTTCCTCAACAAGCATGCTCTCCTTTCAACTCTGATAGCAAGTCAAGCATTAGACAGCAACTTAATCATTATTACTGGTTTGGCTCTCTGGGGGAGTGTAAACCTGGAAAGAAAGAGGGCTGATATAGTGAATCTAATAGCATTCAAGAAAGGAGCTATTAAACCCAAGGTAATGAGCTCTAGTGATACGTTAATATTATTGCGAGAAATTGTACTGGTGTTTACAAAGAAAAGAGTGTTATAAAAAATGATGGCTAAAGAATCAAATGGTTACAAATCTGCTCTGCCTGTTTTATAACTTCCTGCTTTTGTTTATTAATTAGGCCTTATGAAATGTCAGTCTGTGAGACTGCGTTACTTGTGATGTGGGGATTTCACTCGAAGCACACAACTGCATTATGGGTAAAGTCCACAGTTACTCACCAAACCGTAGGCGCGACCACTTATGCCATATTTATGGCTGGTATAAATGATGCCCTATAGTTGTATGCATAAATGCAACTTTTCCATAAATTGTTTGCAAGTCAGAATGCCCCGACATGCCCATGGTCCTCCCACATGAATGCCCCCTTTGTATTAGCTTAGATTGCTGCAATTTGTTTCGCTCAGGTCTTCCGCTCAACCAGCTCTCTCCCCTTCAATCCATGCAAAATTCTGCTGCATGACTTATTTTCCGTAAGAGCTGCCATATATACATTATCCCTCTCCACAAGTCACTTCATTGGCTCTCCATCCATTTCCGAATACAGTTCAAACTCCTCTCACTGATTAACAAGTGCATTCACTCTGTAGCTGGCATCCTGTCGGGGCGATGCCTCAGGGGGAGGGTGGGGCAGGAGGAATTGGGCTCTCCTTTTTCCATGGATATTCGGGGGGGCTTCAGGAATTCTGGCAGGAGGGAGTGGCCATCCCTCCTGCCATTGATCTTCGAGAGGGTGGGGGTAGTTTCTGGCAGGAGGACTGGATATCCCTCCTGTCATTGATCATTGGAGGGATGGAGGTTTCAAGCAGGAGGGACTGGGCATCCCTTCAGCTTGTGATCTTTGGGGGGTGGCGTTAGGAGGAATTGGGCACTCCTCCTGCCACAGACATTTGGATGGGGGGCTTCGGGGGTTCTGGTAGGAGGGATGGTGGCAGGAGGAATTGGGCACTCCTCCTGCCGTGTCTGTGTCGGGCGGGTCTGCCGTTGCTACAGGAGGAATTGGGTACTCCTCCTGCTGCGGATATTCAGAGAGGGCATCAGGGGTTCTGGCAGGAGGGAGTGGGCATCCCTCCTGCCATTGATCTTTCGGGGGGGTCCAACAGGAGAGACTGGGCATTCCTCCTTCTGTTGATCTTTGGGGAAAAGGAGTCCTGGCAGGTGGTATTGGGCCTCCCTCCTACTGGTGATCTTCGGTGAGTGGCAGCAAGAGGAATTGCCACGGACATTTTGGGGGGGGCTTCTTCAGGGATTCCAGCAGAAATTGGGCACTCCTCCTGTTTCAGACATTCGAGGGGAGGGCTTCAGGGGTTCCGCCAGGAGGGAGTGGGCATCCTTTTTGCCTTCCAACTTCTCAGGGGGGGGAGGGGGGAGAAGGGATACGGGTTCCCTGCCTCAGCTGCTAAACTGATCGTGGAAAGGAGATTCCCTTGCCGCGATCGGCTTAGCGGCCACATCTATTTGAAATGTAGACCAGCATTTTGCTGGCTTACATTTCAGGTGCCTATCGCAGCCCTAGGGAGATGTCTAGGGCTGCCTAAACTCACCTAAGGCCACCTCTAGGTGAAACCATGCCCACTCCTAGTCTTGAGCCCTACACGTCTTTCTAGGCTCGGGAAAATGCCTACTTGTAGGCTGTCTGCTTCGGGGTGTGGTTTGTTTGTTTTTACGTGCATCCCGATTGGCTGGTTAGACAGCGGTAGGACGCCTACTGCCGCCTACAGTTGGGACACCGTTTATAAAATTTGCCCCAATTCTTTAGAAAAGTATTTATAAATAATATTAAATAAATAATGTTGAGGATATTTGAATTATTTATAGAGTATGGTGTAATGATTATGTATAAAGATTTGTTAAATAAATGAAAATATTTTCTATAGAGCTTTTTTGAGTAAGATATAGTAATATAGAGAGAACTGATTTATTGTATGCATATTCATTAGGGATATCTTGAAAGCCCAACTAGCTGGGGATCCCCCCAGACCAGGCTTAAGAACCACTAGCATCCATGAAAGTAAAATAAAGAGAACATTCTACGCGGGGGGAACCTGCAAATTCAACACAGGAACCCATAGAGCCATCCAAATCAAAGACCTATTCAAAATAACTAGTGCCGCTGTTCCTTGCCACCTCCCAGAAACTGCCTAGTTTCCCTTATAGGTCTGCCGGCCCTGCTTCATTGTGCCACACTGTGAGTTGCCTCTTCTGAAGTGCGCTTTTCACTGAAGTGGATATTCCGAGCGAATGGTCCCCAAAGCTGCTACTGTGGCAAAAGAAAACAAACTGCTCCGAAGGATTAATTGAACAGAACAACACCGAGGCAGCAATCAAGCCGCACACCTACTCTTGCAGCTTGCCTTTACTACAACCTAATTACTTCCCTGGCCATGTTCACTTTACATTATTTCAGATTCTGCTTGAAGGACAGAAAGATCAATCACTAGCCTGAAAGCTCAGTTAATAGGTTTTGTTTATGGGAATCAGAGGAGGAGGATAGAGTTTCTACAAAACCGTTATGTGCTTCTCTCCCTGGCTGACTTATTAAAAGCAGCAGGTTGACTTCAGGATTAACTAACCTGGGGGACTTGACTGAGCTGCTAAACCTGTGAAATCTGCCATCTCCAATTAATTTGAAAGGCTTGTTGTTTGTACTCATGATGGGGTGCCCAAACGATCTTGAGTCAGAAATAAAAGCACTGCGCATCTATAGGGCAAAGGTCATGCATCAGGAATGCAAGGAGCTGCTTCATATCAACCCATAAAATGTCTGCATGGCAATTCTGTATGAGGGGTCGCTGAAAAAGTTCCCAGCCCAACCAAGAAGCGAATGATGTGGCGCCGCAAAATTTACAAGTTATTCCACACTTTTCATGACACTTTTTGTTTCAATCATATGAAGTGAAATGGAAAGTGTCAAGAAAAGCGTGGAATAACTTGTAAGTTTCATGACTCCACGTCATTCTCTTCTTGGTTGGGATGAGAACTTTTCAGTGGCCCCTCGTATTGTGATGTCATAATGCCTCATTCCACCAATGCCTAAGAGCCAGCCTCATCGGTGATGTCACAATGACTTGGTTTCCATTCTCTTATTGATTGGGTTGAGAACTTTTCAGTGGCCCTTTGTATTGTGATGTCATAATACCTCATTCCACCAATGCCTAAGAGCCAGCCGCATCGGTGATGTCACAATGGCTTGGTTTCCCTAGACTTGTGCCCATTGACCAGATGCATCTGCCTCATTGAAACGAAAAGTGTCAAGAGACGTGTGGAATAACTCGTAAGTTTATGGCTCCATAACATTCTCTTCTTGGTTGGGCTGAGAACTTTTCAGCGGCACCTCGTAACCTAGGCCAAAGGTGATCAACCCGTATATACTGTGATTTTGCGTGGGCTAGCTTATTTTGCCAAGCACATACGTCAAACCAAGCGGATGTTTGGAGGTGACGGAGAATATGGGTTAAGAATTTCAGAGTTCCAAATACTTTTTCCAACACCAGTGCTTTTATTTGAGCAAATTCTTGCTTTGCCACAGTTCAAAAATAATAGCATAAAAACTGGACCCTCCCAAACATTTGGGTCCTACCTCACAAACAGCTTTAGTTCACTGCACTAATTCAATGGTTTTATTTCCAGAAAAAGAGAAAAGAAATCTTTTCTTCTAGGTAACCACTTTCTTTCTCTTTTAAGCACACTTGGTTCTGGCATCATATCAGCTAGTCCAGACCAGTAAACACTTGAGTGAATGGCAAGCAAACACCTTTTAACCTTTTGCCATTTTGGACTCTTCACAGTTCACGGAACATTTCCTTTCTCAGATCATAAGACCAAACCTGATAGCACTATTGAGCACTGTTAGCTTTCACAGCTCAATAGTGTGGGATCCAAACCACCCAAAATGAATAGATGAAGCAATCCCAGCCCAATCCCATTCAGGTTTCCAAATACAACAGGTTTATTATTACTACACTTTCCTTTAGGCTGGTAGTATAACCTTAGCATTCTTCTCCCAGATTATCAAAAATATATCTTCTGCCTTGCAACATCAACAAACCTATCAGGTAATTAGAGTTCAGTTCATTTACCCATTAGTGAGAGCTTCATGGCACAGCTAATGCGTTCAAGGCTTAAGTAGCTGCTTTAATACTTGTCAAAATGTAACTTTAACTCAGATTGCTTCCTCTTTTGGAAGTAAACTGGCCTTCCAAATTGTTGAAGAATTTATAGGTTCTATTTCTTATGTGTTTTGATATTATTTTGAAGAGTAATTTGTATTGTTCTTTGTTCGTTGTTTTTGCTTTATGTATGTTCATATGTATGTTCTTTTAATTATTGTAAACCGCATAGAACTTCACGGTCCAGCGGTATATAAACTGTTATATTATTATTATTATTATTATTATATGGAAACCACTGCGACTCTAGATGGTATATAAAGTTTTTAAATAAATAAATAAGTTTGATAGAAAGGATTGCAGAGAGGAAGCAAAGGAGGAAGAGAAAGAGGTACGTGAGGTTGATCAGTTCCTGCGGTAGGCGCTCCCAGATCATATGCAGAGCTTCCTTGATTTCAGCCATTGTTTGCAGCTTTGGGCCTCCAACATTGCTCCTCAGGCAAAAGTCGACATCACTGTGACATCATTAACAATAAGCTAGTACTCTCCCTTTTTTTTCCTAGATAATGATGGTTTTACAGGGCAAAAATTTTTGAACGCACAAAAATCATTGGATGGTCATGATAAAATGTTTGCAACTTTGCCATGTGTAAAGATAATCTCATTTCACTCAGCATATAAACGTAGATGGTAACAACAAATAAAGTTGTATAATTTCTTGTTGAAATTCCAAGCGGTTGATGAGAAAACAGCAAAAAAACTTTAGGGGCTTATTTTTTTTTCTTCACCCTAAATGTATTCATATAGGGGTATAAATGACAAGAATATCAGCATTTACATACTTTCTTGACACTTTAAACAAGTCAAGTTGTTATAGATGTGTCCCCCAAACAGACCTGCCAGATCACCCGCCCTCCCATTGACGTGCCAGAATCTCCCACTATGTTGCCTCTGGGTGCCCTGACAGCAAGAAAACCCTTCATAATAGGTCATTTCCCACTGCCGTTAATCCTACAGCAATAGAAAATGACTTTTTATGCCCTTCAGCGCTATAAAAGTGATAAATAGCAGTAGTAGTACCTTTCCTGCTGCTACAATGCCTTGAGACAACTCCTTCTGCCTCTGGCTCTCAATCAGCTGTGCCAGGGGCAGAGCTGGCAGAGCAGTTGGCAGATCTAGGCGGAGCAATGGGCAGGGAGGGTCAATGGGTAGGGAGGGGCAGCCTGGGGACCGACCCTGAATCTCCCATTGAGTGGGTTGTCCCCTTGGCAACTCTGCCTAGATGAATAGCCCCAGTTGATTAGAAAAATTTTCAGCACCACACTATACCTATAGCAGCTGAAAGTACACATTACTCCATTAATTTTCAATGTTTATTTAGCGACATTGGGTCAAAGACTATCATCATATAATACGACATCAATATTGTAATTCCAATTAACACTACTATCTCGGCTTCCCTCAATCTGATTCAAGATATAGTTCATGTAGTGGAAAACAGGATGAAGGAATTTAGATTAAAACTCAATACTGAAAGACTAGGGGTTTTTTTCACGGCCCCATCTAATCGTATATTAGAAAATCAATTGATATTAGATAGTATAACATATCCCGTAGTTTCCAAATTAAGAGTGTTAGGAGTTTATTTAGATCAGATACTCTCCATGAAGATATTCACTAATGTGACGGTTAAAAAATGTTTCTTTATATTACGGAAATTGCGGGCAATCAGATCTTATTTTGATCAATCGTCGTTTAGATTGTTGGTCCAGTCTTTGGTGCTCAGCATCTTGGATTATTGTAACTCCGTCTATTTGGCAGGTCATCGTAAGAATCTAAATCGATTACAAAGAATCCAAAAGGCTGCTGTTTGCCTGATCTTCGATCTGAAGAAATCTGACCACGTCTCACAATATTATAGAAATCTTCACTGGCTTCCTTTTGAGGCAAGGGTTATGTTTAAATTTGGAACTTATATAAAGCTCTTCAGGGACAAATTCTAGGATACTTAATAGCCCAATTTAATTTCTTTAATACAAATCGCCCTTTGTGGATTACTTCTATTTTCACTTTTCCATCGGTAAGAGGATCTTATTTATAAGAAGTTTTACACTGATCCCTTTCCAGGCTGCTAGTTTGGGACCTTGAATTTCGTAAGTTGCTATCGTTGTCCTCTTCATATTTGCGATTTAGAAAAGGATTGAAATCATCATTGTTTACCAAATTTATTGGGAATTAAAAATCTGATCATTTATTTTATAACTGCTCCTGATTGGTGTAGCCCGACTTTACTACAGGAAGAGACGGTCAGAGCAGACCGCGATTGAGCGAGTTTGCAATTCGCGGGGGGAACTCTGTGCTGCTTTTCTGTGGTTACAATCAAAATGGTTTACATATTATATTCAGGTGCTTATTTTGTGGCTGGGGCAATGGAGGCTTAAGTGACATGCCCCAGTAGCTGTAGAGTCCTCTGGTTTTTAAGCTACTGCAATAATGATTAGGTTACTCCACCAAAGGTTATATACTCTCTAGAACAGGGGTGGGCAACTCCGGTCCTCGAGGGCCGGAATCCAGTCGGGTTTTCAGGATTTCCCCCATGAATATGCATTGAGCAGATTTGCATGCCTGGCACCTTCATTATAAGCTGATCTCTCTCATGCATATTCATTAGGGCTATCCTGAAAACCCGGCTGGCCTGGTGGTCCTCCGGGACAAGGTTGGGAATCACTGCTCTAGAACAGGGTGGGCAACTCCGGTCCTCGAGGGCAGGAATCCAGTCGGGTTTTCAGGATTTCCCCCATGAATATGCATTGAGCAGATTTGCATGCCTGGCACCTTCATTATAAGCTGATCTCTCTCATGCATATTCATTAGGGCTATCCTGAAAACCCGACTGGCCTGGTGGTCCTCTGGGACAAGGTTGGGAATCACTGCTCTAGAACAGGGTGGGCAACTCCGGTCCTCGAGGGCAGGAATCCAGTCGGGTTTTCAGGATTTCCCCCATGAATATGCATTGAGCAGATTTGCATGCCTGGCACCTTCATTATAAGCTGATCTCTCTCATGCATATTCATTAGGGCTATCCTGAAAACCCGACTGGCCTGGTGGTCCTACGGGACAAGGTTGGGAATCACTGCTCTAGAACAGGGTGGGCAACTCCGGTCCTCGAGGGCCAGAATCCAGTCGGGTTTTCAGGATTTCCTCCATGAATATGCATTGAAAGCAGTGCATGCAAATAGATCTCATGCATATTCATGGGGGAAATCCTGAAAACAAGATTGGATAACGGCCCTCGAGGACCGGAATTGCCCATGTCTGCTTTAGAAGGTATTTGCAGACCTACTGGAATATCAAAACCACATTCATTTCCAAATCTGGCAAAAGCACCGTTTCCAAAAGCAGGTGAAGTCATTCTTTAATGGAAAAGAACACAAACGAGTACATTTCGAAGCCATATTAGCACCAATCTGAATATTTCTCAGGCTTAGTCATACTTTTCTCTCTGCAAATATCAGCGTATAAAGATGTGACATTTTCCAGCCCATTCCTCTGTATTAATAAAAGATTCCAAGACAACAATGACCTTTGAGGGAAGGATTTGTAAATGCCAAAAACTGCATAAAATCTTCTCCTTGGTGGCGAATGAAAATATTTTCAGCAGCATTCATTTCTTAACCGACTGATTCCAATTTACAAATGAATGAAAACTATAAGATATTACCATGGGCTCCTTTTACTGAGCACTAGTGCACGCTTATTCTAGCTTAAAAGGGCTTATTGCAGGATGCGCTGAGGCATCCTGTGGTACGCTCCTAATCTCAATGCACTACCCGTGCGCTAAAAAAATGGTTTATTATTTTTGTGAAGGGGCAAAGTGGGCATTATTGAGCTAATTCTATGGTTCTTAAACCTGTCCCATGCAGTCGGGTTTTCAAAATATCCCTAATAAATATGCCTGAGGCATCGTTAGGCATCAGTAGATGCTTCTAATTAAGCATTGTTAAGTGCCATGCCAATATTGGTGCGTGACTCTGTTTTTAATTTTTTTAAATAGCTACATTGTATATGAGATATGAGTATAGTTAGATATGTCGGAAGTGCATTCATTTGGGCCATCCTGAAAACTAGACTGGCTCGATTCTCCCTAGGGACTAGATTGAGAACTAGTGAAAGAGCACGCACAAAGACTCTGTGATTTTCTGGCCTTCATCCATTTGGCAAGTTTTGTCTTTCAGTTGTAAATCTTTTTTCCTTTATGTAAAATCAGCTTCCATTGTCCTTTCTGGGGGAGATTTACCATATTCTCCTTGATGGATTCTATTTTTAAAGTTGATGTGGGCTCTTAATTGCCCCAATTACAGCGTAAAACATAATTACTCCTTCAGTATTACAGCCATCTTCTCCGTGGTAGGCCAAGCCACTCCACTGTAGTACTGCACATGTTTAGCACTTAATAGTTCTACCGTACAATGGAGAGAATGTGTAAAAATGAGAGTAATCAGGACACTCACAAAGAACAAACAGCCCTAATTAGAATGGCTGTAGAATTTCTACATTAGTAACTATGTATAGATAAAAAATCAAACCTTCTGGGGTTGTTTTTTTCACACCATTCCTCTGCTCCTCTTGGTTTATACAAGCTAAGAACTTGATCTAGTGTTCCCTTTCTTCTGATAAAACAATTTCTCAAAAATAGCTGCCATTATAGGGTTTTAGACCACACAGTGTGATATTGTCTTCTTGGTAATTCTCTATAGGATTTGCTCCAAAATTCAAGGAAAAAGCACACCTATGTGACTGTTGAAAATTGCTACTTTCAGTGCAGGTATTTCCCCCCCCCCCCCAGTAAAATTAATGTACGTTACCTTCGAAAATGCAATCTCGGCACATCATTGCTGTTCATTGGCAAAACATGCTTACAGGATGAGCTGATCTGAAAGAAGATTAAAGTCTATACACTATGGGCTCCTTTTACGAAGGGGCGCTAGCGTTTTTTTTAGGGTGTGCTACAATGCCCCGCACGATAACCCCGTGCTATAAACAAAATACTAACGCCAGCTCTATGGAGCTTTTACGAATGGGCGTTAGCGGTTTTAGCGCGCGCTTAGCGCACGGGGCATTGTAGCGTGCGCTAAGCGCGCGCTAAAACCGCTAACGCCCATTCGTAAAAGGAGCCCTATGGACCAAAGCACATACTTTTAGCTGCATGGAGGCTGGACATGTTTCAGAGGATGATTTATTCAAGAAAAAAAAAAAAAATGCGTGCGCTAGCGTTTTTAGCGCGCGCACCGGATTAGAGCGCGCTACCCGAAAAACTACCGCCTGCTCAAGAGGAGGCGGTAGCGGCTAGCGCATGCGGCATTTTAGCGCGCGCTATTCCGCACGTTAAGGCCCTAACGCACCTTTGTAAAAGGAGCCCTTAACTCGCCATTGGCCAGGGTGACAAGCAGATGCAGAGAGAACAAAAATAAACGAATAACATGCTTTTAATTGTACAAGTACAACTTTTAATTGAACTGCAGCCCTAAAAAACTAAATAGTAATAACTAATGAAAAATCAGAAATACAGACAAATTGAAAAATTACAAATTAAAGAATAGTTACATGGTATCAAAGGGAGTGGGGGAGGGACACAATCCACCAACTGATTGTTTGATCTCTTGCCTAGCTGTATTGCTTATCTGTATTATTGTTTCTATAGTGTTATTCCCTTTTGGCTTGGTTGCTGATTGTATCTCTTGTGATTTGTTCCTACAATAAAAACATATTCAAAAAAAAAAAAAATATGGCACATATAGCATATACACTTCTACAAGAAAGAATGGTCAATTTCAAATACTTTAACAAAAAAATCATTTAATAAATACATAATATCACTCAATGTGACAGAGCAAACTACAAAATATATAAGCACGAAGCACTTTTTAGATTTCCAGCTGAGCCCAGGACAATGCGATCATTCCAATGGAGATAAGTGCTCCTCTACATTTATGGACTATTGTTTTTATTGTTATATTTATTGGTAGGAGAGGGCATTGTTAGTTCAATGAATTGGAAATGTCCTGTGCTTATATATTTTGTAGTTTGCACTGTCACATTGAGTGATATAATGTATTTATTAAATTATTTTTGTTATAGTATTTAAAATTGACCATTCTTTTTTGTAGAAGTGTTTAAATGGTAAAGAATTGGGTTTAAGTATTTAATACTCCCACTTTATAGTGAGTGTTGATACATACAGCATATACACAAAAAGTGACACATATAGCATATACTCGTATATATAGCAAGGCCAACAAAAATGTCAAATGAAGAAAACTCTATGACAACCTACTGGCCACCAGAGCAGCGAAACTGGACAGACAACTCACCAATCTTCTGTCTTCGACCACAGACTACAAAACCTTCAAAAAAGAACCAAAAACCCTACTCTTCAAAAAATACATAAAACCAATATAACACAACCAGATCTGTCCCAAGCTTCACCTGCAATACTATCTACTCCTTAGCAAATTAGAAAATGTTCAAACTATTCCTTATCATCCTTATCATCCTTAATATCCTTAATATCATGTACTTCTTAATATCATGACAATTCTTATGTAATCCGCCTTGAACCGCAAGATAATGGCGGAATAGAAATCACTAACTTAATGTAATGTAAAAAAAAAATCTTTTAAGTTGTCTGTTTCCTGGACCCCAACACGGTCTGATAGAGCAACAAAACATGTATACACACATAAAGAACCATGCATGAACAATTAGAAAGCAATCAAGATCAGTAATATAGCAAATGAGAAATCTGAATGAAAATCAAACTAAAAGCAGAAGACTAAAACAACTTAAAAACATATATTAACCTAGATCCAAGATGGCTGCTGTATAGGCTAACAGAGTGGAACGTCTTGCGAGTCCGTCCTTACAATACTTCTACATATTCTTTGAACATTACCTGCTTGGGAAAAAATGCCAAAGAGAAGGGGCAAAAGTGCTGCTAGTTCCTCGCAGTGCTCTGGGCCCGTTGTCCTTGGCAATATCGACGAACTTCTGAGACATATGCAGGGCATGACGGCAGCGTTGGCTACTTTCCCCGCTGGAGATTCTGCAGAGAGGCGAGATGCAAGCGGTCTCCCAGGGGCTGGAAACAACGTTGAGCCCTGATGTGAGAGCACCTCCCCCACAGCCTCAAACCACCAGTTCTCCGTGGGAGGAGGTGCTTCCGGGAGGCGGAGAGCACTCTCTCTCAGAGGCCAGAAAGATCGAATCAGAGAACAGGAGTTCTAGCTCCTAGTTTTTACAAGGGAGCCTAAACATGGAAAGTGAGGACCAGATAATGGGAACAGGACCTTCCCAGATGGAGCAGAAACAGGGAGAAACGCCAGTGGGTGAGCAGTGATTTGAACTTACAATTTTATTTACCTCAAAAACCCCATGAAGTTACTTTAAAAGCCCTGTGGGATTTGATTACTAACCTGGGAATGAACATTAACTCTCAGTCCCAACTAATAGAAGGGAAATTAAAGACGCATGACAATGACATTAATAAATTGAAACAAGAGATTGGTGCCTTTATCTAAATCCTCAATAGATAAATTGCAAGAAGATACAGAAATATCAAAGAAACTACAAGAGACGCTAATCAAGGATAATACAAACTTAAGAAGAAAACTTGAATCACTTGAGAACTTCTCCAGGAACAATAATCTCAGATTAATGTCCCTAGGGTTACTACAGTAACTCCTAGAGAAATGTTGAAACGTTACCTTTTGGAAATCTTGGCAATCCCGGAGGCTTCATTACCTCCATTTACACAAGTTTACTATCTTCCAAGTAAGATGCAGAATAATCAACAAGGGACAAATCAGAAACCTATGAACATATCAATCTTATTAGAAACATCTGATAGAGAAGTAGCTGTTCCATCTACTTTACTACTGACTGTAGCTCTTACTCCTGATAAAAGTTGGCTTTTGAGAATGTTTTATAAAAATAAGCAAAAAGAATTCCTAGGTTAAAAGATACTAATGTTCCCAGATTTAGCAAGGGATACACAAAGACGTAGAAGAGAATTTCTTTGATTAAAACCTGGTGTTTTGGCTTTAGGGGCTACCTTTTCTCTTCGTCACCCGTGCAAGTGTGTAATTCAATATAAAGCTCAGAAATTTGTCTTCTGTGAGCCTCTCCAATTGACGACATTCATGTCTCGATCTCGTCTGGAGAAGGACAGTGCTTAATGAAAATTAGATGCCCTAACCTTTTGTTAGCTAATCGATTCTTATAAGAAGTATTTTCTTTCTATCTCGCTCTTAATTCACATTTTGGATCCTTTTGAGGACTTGAGAAGATTTAAGTTAGTTAATTATTTCTTATTGCTTTGAAATGATTGAAGTATATAATATTGTTTTTTTTGTCTTGAGCCTTCTTTCTGTACAAGTTAATCTTAAATGTGTAATTTGAAAACATATATTAACTTAGAACAAATATGAAGCTTTAAAAATATAAAAATATGATATAATCACAGAAACCATATTACTGATCTTAATTTTCATTCAGATCGTTCATTTGCTATATTACTGATCTTGATTGCTTTCTAATTGTTCATATATGGTTCTTTATGTGTGTATACATGTTTTGTTGCTCTATCTTATAGGCTCTTTTAACATCATCAGTGACGCGGCAGAGGGAATCACTTGCAGAAGGCCGCGAACTGCAAAGAGTGCTGCGGCTGCCGACGAGTGCTGGAGGGAGTTTTGTCAGTCGTCTCGCGGTGGGTCAGCGGGGTTCGCATGGGAGGGAGAGCTAAATGTTACTTTTCAGAGGAGCCTCGGCTACAGGGAGAGAAGTGCTCTGCCTTGGGTGCTCCAAGGCCTGGCATCTTTAACTTCTTCGGGCAGCAACAGCATTTACAATTAACTGCTATTGCTGGCTTCAGGCCTTCCTCTCTGCTAAGTCCTGCCTACTACCTGTTTCCATGAAGGCAGGACCCAACAGAGAAGAAGGCCCGAAGCCGACAACAGCAGCAAATTGTGTATGCTGCTGCTGCCTGAAGAAGTTCATGATGCACCTTGGAGCACCTCTTAGGGGCTGCACTGCTGACCGGTGATGGGGTGATAGAAGGAGGAAAGGGAGCAGAGGGGGAGAGAATTGCTGCACCTAACTGGAGGGAAAGGAATGAATGAAAGGAGATGCCAGATCATGGAGGGAAGAGAGGGAGGGAAATATGCCAAGACATGGAGGGAAGGAGGAAGGTATGGCAGACCAAGGGGAAAGGAAGGAGGAGATGTCAGAGCATGTATGGGTAGGGAGAGATGAAAGGAAAGGAGAGAGATGCCAGGGAATCAGGGAAAGAAAGGAGACAGATGCCAGACCGTGGGGTGGTAAGGAAAGGAGAAGAGAGAGATGCCAGAGCATAGGGGAGGGGGTGACGACAGAGAAAAATAGAGAGGTGGCAGAGCTGAAATGAATCATGTACAAAGGGAGAAGGGGCACAAGATAGACAGTTTATGGAAGGAGCATAGAAAGAAGGAAGATGCCATATAGAATGGGGAGAGGGCGGACAGTGGATGGCAGGGGTAGAAAAAGGGCAGATATGGAAGGGGCTGATGCTGCATGGAAAACAGAGAGAAGACAGATGCTGGCTAGAAAGAAGTGAGTGAAGACAAGATGATTAAAGCAGAAACGACAAAAGGTAGAAAAAGATTTTTTTGTCAATAAATAAGATTATTATTATTATGATATCTGCTTTTCTTTAATGTTAGTAGCTAGTTTAAACCGACTCCTAAAAACATGGTTCTTGAAAAGAAATTTGGCTCTCAAAATAAATCTTAATCGTTGTACTGTTGATCTTTGGCTCTTTTGACTAATGAGTTTGCCTACCACTGCCCTAGGACTAATCTTTTCTGTTCATAATTTTTTTTCACTTATATATTACTGGTTTAATATTGTTTTCTTATGTTGTAAGGCCTTTCTCAAAATTTCAATAAAAATATTTTTGAAAAAAAAATGCTGAAAGTATATCTTCTTGGGGGAGGCATTTTTGACTGACTTTGGAGTGTTTGCTAGCTAGTAGCTTTGTTACGTCTGCCAGTGAGCTGGGATGGGGCACGCAAATGTGGCAAGCAGTAATCTTTGTTTTGATCCTATTATGAAATGGAGTTCTTTCCTCTCTTTCAACTATTTGTCTTTTGTACTCCACCAGGATGGATTCTGTATCCTGGGGCACTTAATGAAATTTAATAAACCTGAAGCCTGACGAATCTCAGTCACTTTTGCCCTGCAGGGCTGTTATTTCTGCATAGTTCCAGCAAGACCTAAGGTCAGCATCATTTTGTTGTACAGCTGGAATAGGTGAATCACTCCCTACCCTAATCCCTGCATTTCAGATTTCATTCCACATTGCATCTTTTTCCAGTATTTTTGTATTCATCACATTGGATTAGTTTTACTTTATATAACTGTCTCTGGAAAGTCAATATATTACACAGGCTCAAAGAATTTGTTATTAGATTTTTTTTTTCATAAAGAAGGTAAAAGTGATATAGTCTAAACTAAACTAAACTAAACCTTAGGTTTGTATACCGCACCATCTCCACAAGCATAGAGCTCGGCACGGTTTACAGGGTTAGGTTGAAAAGGAGCTACAATGAAGGGTTATAGGAAAGGAGCTAGGAAGATAAAGAGGGACAGGGAACCAAAAAGCCTAACTTCTTGTCAATGGCTTTATTATACCACCATGGAAATTAAATTAATGATTATGGCCAAGATTTAATTCTGTAGGTATGGAATTTTTCATCACACATTTAGGGCTACTTACTCTGTGTGTTCATATAAATTTGAGTGGATTTGTGTAACTTGTGTTAACATGTACCATATCACAAACTCTGACTCTCCAAGACAGAAATCAATTCAGAACTAGTAAAGGACTCAGTGTTTGCTGAAAGGGCTGAATGGATGATTAACCTAAAGGGCCTCATAAATATGTGCATTATTTCAAGAACTATTTGAAACATAAATTACAAAAGCATCAATACTTAATTACCATCACCATGCATTTTGCTAGAGGTGGGACTAATGTATTCTGAAGTAATAGCAAGAGACAATGATTGTGTAATATTGGTCAGGAGTCAAAGCCAGCTCAACTTATGGACTAGGTGAGGCCTAGGCCCAGGGTGCCAGTGATAAAAGGTGCCAAAATCCTGGCCTGGTCTACATTCAAATTCTAGAGGGATATATGCCAAACTGAGATTTTGATACCCTTTATCTTATGTGCTCTGATCCAGTGCCTCACCTGGTCCAGCAGGAGGGGGAGACTTGAGAAAGAGTGGGGAGATACTAGATCACAGGTTGGGGGGGCAGGAGGAAAGCGATACCGAATTGTAGGGGAGGCATGGACGTCAACGTGGAAGTTGGCTCAGGGTGCCACAGTCCCTTGAGCTGGCTCTGTCCAGAGTAACATCCACACTGTCACTCACTCCCAGAGAGGCTATGCTTAACCAAAGGCTATCTTTAATTCTGCAAGCAGGAGAAAACCTGGCTCTTATCTTAAGCTTTTAGGGTCTGATTCTATAAAAAGCGCCTAAGGTTAGACACCTAGATCAGGAAGCCTACCCAATCTAGGCACCTAACAATTTTTTAATTGACTTATTTGGTGCTATTCTAATCCTGATAATACTGTTTCTGACAACCATAAAATAATTTTCAATATTTTGCTTGCTACTGCTACCCATATAACCATCTGTAATTGGAAAGATAATATATAAAGCTCAATTTTTCAGAATGGTGGAGTTATATTTGCTCTATACATAAGTATGAAAAAAATTATTGCTATCAAAAATCATTCATTAATACATTTCTGTAAAGTATGGGCTCCCATAGATAATTTTTGTAACACAACATAATTGTGAAAACCGTATCTTCATTTCAATCTTTTAATTATTACTTACTATCTACAGCTTGTTTCACTATATCATTTATATTAATAAGCACTCATGCTTATGTATAACTGTTATTATACTGTTAAGTGTATATGTTTTGGAGGGTCTGAGCGGGTTGAGGGAGGATGGAGGGTGGGGAACAAGGGGAAGGGAGGGCTGTGGAGTGGTTTCTATGGGGAACATAAGCTGTATTTACTTTCAGGAGTAGGCATGGTAATGAGAGACATAAGGAGAGATCCCTGAACCAGGATGGCAGGCAGGAATGTGAGGGGTGGAACAGGCAAGGCAAGGAGGTGGAAATGTCTGAGGAGGAAGAACAGTCCTTGCTTCAAGTCACCGAGGACTGAGGTTTGAGGAGATGGACACAGCTGAATTGCCAGTGGAGCTAACCATGCCTCAAGAATGCATGGAGGTGGGTCCATGATAGTGAGGAGAAATTAACCCAGTTTGGTGAATTTATTTTTTTCTGCTGGAAAGGCAGAAGCCTCTAATTAAGGAAGAGAGAAGGTTATTTTGTTCTTTGCTTTTCCCTCTGAGAGACTGTTTTGTTTTTTGGGATTTTTTTGGACTGTTGCTCAGTATACCTGAAAGCCTTATAAAGAAGGAATGAACTGTGTTTATCAACCTGGATATTGTGGGGGGGGGGGGGTCTTTTTGCCTGCTAACAATTTTTGCCAAGTAGTGCTGAGAGCCAGCAAGGAGGAAAACACCCAGTAAAGTTGAGTTGAGAATGACTGTGAAGCTATGGAGAAAAGTATAATTGTGTTAGCAGTGTTTTGGGTACCGCTGTAATGAAGCTGTTGTTTTTTTGCAAAGAATGAGCTTTCCTACCACATGCTTGTGGAGGCATTGAAACTGCTATAATTTGGAGAACTCTTTGGGGGAAAGAAAATATGAATTTTGATTACCAGTGGGTTATAACTCAGTGGGTTTTGCTATCCAAGCAAAAAGAATTAAACAGGCTCCAAAGATTCTCCAACTCAGAGCTCTGAGGAGCTCAGTTCCACCTGCAGTGCAGGCAGTAATTAGAATATATGGAGGTTTTTCTTTATGTGGTATTTTGATTCCCTTTTCTTTGTGAAGAGTTTTTGTGAACTTTGCCCTGGTGAAGAGGACTTACCTGCTTGAGCCTGAAAGCCCAGGTGCAATAAAAAGGAATTTGCATTTCTTTTGAAAAACAGATAGAAAGTGGGGGATTTTTGTGTGTTTTTGTGAAAATTGTCTATCCTGAACTATGACTAGTTAAAGGACAGAATAAAAGCTGATAAAAGCAGTTTTTTCAGTGGCACTAGGTGGATGCCTAGACTGGTCTTATCTGAAGGATTTTCTCATTTCCAGGGGAACATGCACAGACCTAAGAGAGCCACTGTTAGCACCGCCCACTGTCCTTGCCAGGGATCTAGCATGCGACAGTCTGCATGTAAAAGGGGTGGAAAGAGACGTACACAAATGGATCAAAAATTGGTTGGCAGGTAGAAAGCAAAGGGTAGGAGTGAAGGGCCACTACTCGAACTGGAGAAGGGTCACGAGTGGTGTTCCACAGGGGTTGGTACACGGGCCGCTGCTGTTAAATGTATTTATAAATGATCTAGAAACAGGGATGAAGTGCAAAATAATAAAATTTGCAGACGACACCAAACTATTTAGTGGAGTTAGGACTAAAGAGGACTGCGAAGATTTACAAAGGGACCTGAATAAACTAGGAGAGTGGGCGACGAGATGGCAGATGAAGTTTAATTTAGCGAAATTTAAAGTCTTGCATGTAGGAAACAGAAATCCGAGGTACAGCTATACGATGGGAGGGCTGGTAATTGGTGAAAGTACCCAAGAAAAAGACTTGGAGGTAATAGTGGATAAGACAATGAGGCCATTGGCACAGTGCTCAGCGGCCTCTAAGAAGGTGAATAGAATGCTAGGTATTATCAAGAAGGGTATTACAACCAGAACGAAAGAAGTTATCCTGCCGTTGTATCGGGCGATGGTGCACCTGCATCTGGAGTACTGCATCCAATATTGGTTGCCATAACTTAAGAAGGATATGGCAATACTCGAGAGGGTTCAGAAAAGAGCGACACGACTGATAAAAGGTATGGAAAACCTTTCATATGCTGAAAGATTAGATAAACTGGGGCACTTTTCCCTAGAAAAGCGGAGACTTAGAGGGGACATGATAGAGACTTACAAGATCATGAAGGGCATAGAGAAAGTGGAGAGGGACAGATTCTTCAAACTTTCGAAAACTACAAGAATGAGAGGGCATTCAGAAAAGATAAGAGGGGACAGATTCAGAACCAATGCTAGGAAGTTCTTCTTTACCCAGAGGGTGGTGGACACCTGGAATGCACTTCCAGAGGGTGTGATAAGATAGAGTATGGTATTGGGGTTCAAGAAGGGATTAGACAATTTCCTGAAGGAAAAGGGGATAGAAGGGTATAGGTATAGGATTACTATACAGGTCCTGGACCTGATGGGCCGCCGCATGAGCGGACTTCTGGGCATGATGGACCTCTGGTCTGACCCAGCAGAGGCACTGCTTATGTTCTTATGTTCTTATGACTAGAAAGACATCTAAAAAGTCAGTTTCGAAAATGCCCACTTCTATGACATCCAAGTGCTGGTTTATGCCATCTGTTGGAAGTCTATGTTTTTTGAAAATAAGCCCATTAGGGAGTGTCATTTATTCTTACTGGCCCTGAAAAACCCAGGAAAAAAGGACTTGGAAGGAAAAAAAAAAACCACAAACATCCCTAATGGAGAAAAACATTCCCGGATCAAAAAAAAAAGACTTATTCAAAAGTTAATTACACATCACTTGGTACAAAGAATATGTAGATATTTAAATCCATTGTGGCAAAAATATCCCGCCAAAATAACAAAAAGTACATGCAGTTAATTGCTACTTTTCACTACCAGGCACTTAGCTGTTAATCCGGGTGATAAAGCACTGCCATCTTGTGGCTCCTCCTGTAGTGCACCTCCACAGATAGAATCCACAAGTGCATTATTATAATAGTTATAATCCCATTTCACACACAGCATGTGTATTTTATGTCTATTCATTTTCTTGTAACACTGATGTGATTTAAATAGTTTTCTGCCTCAGATTACTTCATAATTCATCGCAGCAGGTCTTGTTTCAGAACCCTTCTTAAAATAAATGCATATGGCCACCATTCGATTAAGAGGCTTTTCAGTGGGTATATTTCCCTTCCGTTTTCAATCAGATTTATTAACATATCGAAAGGGGGTAAATACATTTTTTACAAGTCTTTATTGATAGACAAGTAATTTTGTGATTTAGCAGGCTTTTTAAATGCTGATGTTGCATTTGTTACATTTTTATGGTCTGGTGATAATTCTCTATCCTATGTATGATTTTTGTAAGATAGATGGGATATTAATTTTTTAAAAAGCAAGAAATATTGAATAAATTTTATTTATTTATTTAAAATTATTTATGACCCGCCTAGCCACAAATCTAATCGGGGAAACAATAATCCCATCCAAAATCACACTAACCCTCCCTTTTACTAAGGTGTGCTAAATGCTAACGCATCCATAGACTAACATGCATGCGTTAGCGTTTAGAACACGCTAATCGATTAGCGCACCTTAGTAAAAGAGGGCCATAATGATACAAATAAATATAAAACAGCATAAAAAAGAACTGCCTTCACTCAAACTGTTCCTTAGAGGAATTCCTCACCCCACCGATTTTACGATTGTAGAATGTTTTCTTGGCGTCCAACATCAAACTTTTATATATGTTCAAGTACTTTTTGTAAACCACAAAATCATCTCCATCTTTACTCTTGGACCAATAAATGTCTATCTGTGCCTCTCCCTGTATTTCTGCTCAAATTCCATTGTTGATTACTGTTTGTTTTTCTCATTTCTCCCCATTTTGGCAACTTTTTTCATTTTCTTATTCTGCAATTCAAAGTTTTCAGAAAATGTGCATCTCCCAGTCATGCCATGTGGGGAGGACAGTCAAAAATGGAAGGGGAAGGGGGAAAGTATTTTAAATGGAATATTGGGTCTCTTTATTCACCCTGTGAGAAGTAGTGATTACCAGGAAATGGACTCTAAATCACCCTCAGATATGAGACAGTGCTTTTCCATCTTCCTGGAAATAAGGGTTCGAGTCAAAAATGGAAAGGGAAAATGTGTATTAATGCTGACTGTGAAGTTTAATGTCAGAGGTATACATTTAGTTATTTATTTTCCTAGCAAAGAAGGGTTCTCTAAAGGTACATAGAAACATGATTAAATTATATTACATTACATTAGAGATTTCTATTCCGCCATTACCTTGCGGTTCAAGACGGATTACAAAAGAGTTAAAAAACGTTGGGTTACAATGGAAGAGCAATTGTCATTTCTAGAGAGGTAAAGAGTAGGTTAAGTGTGGCGGGAAGAAGGAGGGAGGAAGGACCGTAAGTTTGAAGTTAGGACTGTTTCAGGAATTTCTTGAAGAGTATAGTTTTTATTTCTTTTCTGAATATCTTGTAGTCTGGTGTAGTTATCAGTAGATTGGAGATTTGGTTATCTAGTTTAGCTGCTCGAGTGGCTAGGAGGCCATCGTATAGTTTTTTCCGTTTTACTTCTTTGATCGAGGGGTGTGTGAATGGGGTGTGTATTTTTCTGTGTCTGACTGAGGTGGTTTGAATGAGGCGGTTGTTCAGGTAGGTTGGGCTGTCTCCGTTTAAGGCTTTAAGTAACATACAGTAGAATTTAAATAGTCTTCTTTCTTGGATTGGTAGCCAATGTGAGTTGATGTATACTTCTGTAATATGGTCGTGTTTCCTCAATGAGTAGATGAGTCTCAGAGCTGTATTTTGGATTGTTTGTAATTGTTTAGTCATTGTAGCAGGGCAAGAGAGGTAGATAATGTTGCAGTAATCTAGTAGACTTAGGATTAGTGATTGTACTATAAGCTGGAATTGTGTTCTTTCAAAGAATTTCCTCACTTGTCTTAGGTTTCTCATGACTGTGAAGGATTTCTCTATTGTTTTATTTATTTGCGGTTACATGGTGCAGCATCAGTCAATAGTCATTCCTAGTAGTTTTACGGTAGTTTGAATGGGATAGTTGATTGGTTTAATTTCTATATTGATTATGGTTGGGACTTTGTCGTTTTTGAGGAGGATGAATTTAGTTTAGTCTGTGTTGAGTTTCAGTTTGTGATCTTTCATCCAGGTCGCTACTGTTTCTAGGGTTTGGTGTAGTGTGTTTGTCATGGCGGTCTTTGGCTGATCAAAAAGGTATGAGAATGGTAATGTCATCTGCATAGCTGTAGGTGGTTATGCCTAGATTATCCAGGTATGTTCCGAGAGAGGCAGTGTATAAGTTGAGGAGAGTTGGGGATAGTGGGGATCTTTGTGGTACGCCGCAAGGGTTAGACCAAGGTACAGATTTTTCTTTATCTGATCTTACTCTGTATGTTTCATGTTTTGAAGAATCACTTCAAGTTAGAGACTCTTCAAGTCACACCCTCATTCATAGACCCCTGCAACTTAAGCTTAGCCCATAGTGGAACCGACATCCTTATACATGGTGCAAGGAATATGGTCAGAAAAATTAACTGTTCATGTAGGCCCTAATGAATATGCATGAGAGAGATTTGCATATAATTGAAGTGACAGGCATGTAAATCTGCTCCATGCATATTCAGGGCTATCCTGAAAACCCGATTGACCTTGGGGTCCTCCAGGACAGGGTTGGGAACCACTGATGTGGACCTACTCTGGATTGTGGCCCACCTGGACACATCAGGATGACGGTTCCCAACTAACTGATGAAATCAGACCAAGATATTACAGCACTCAGCCTGAGAAATCATGATCCTGTGGAATAATATACTATACACTCTGACGTGCTTATTGGGAATAAAATCCCTGTTCTACTTAATCCAAAGGCTGAAGGTAATACATTTATTGCCAAGTGCCTTCCTAATTCTGTTTTACTAAGCATGCACACAGCAATTCTTCATCATTTTAACTTAGCTCTCTGTTATATATACCATGAAATTTAACAAGGTATGCCCAGCACAGGACCGTAACACTGCAGCTGTGAAGACTAATTAGATACCACTCATTATTGTGCATCCAATTTGTGCTCACAGATGCAGGGAGCTAAGAGTTGACTGCTGTTGATTCTCTGATTGATGGCTGCTGCTTTGCATTCATTAGGAATATGGCTTGTGACATAACAGTTGTGCCACCCATGCTTGCAAAACTTTGATTGGAGTTGCCAGTTAGAAACCTTATACTATGAAATAAACCAAGGGTGTCCAACCTTTTGGCTTCCCTGGGCCGCATTGGCTGAAAAAAAATTTCTGGGGCCGCACAAACGCTGCAGCAAGACAGAGGAGGGAGCCGGCAAGATATCCAAAAGTTTGGAAGGAAAGAGAAGGTTCTGCTGTTGGGAGATTTCAACTTGCCAGATATGGACTGGAATGTTCCGTCAGCGGAATCGGAAAGAAGTAGGGAGATTGTGGATGCCTTTCAAGAGGCTCTGCTTAGACAAATGGTGACGGAACCCACGAGGGAAAAAGCGATATTGGATCTGGTCCTCACAAATGGAAAGAGTATCTCTTATGTTCAAGTGAATGCTCACCTGGAAAGTAGCGATCATCAAATGGTTTGGTTTGATATAACGGCTAAAGTGGAGGGCGGCCGCACAATACTTAAAGTCCTAGATTTCAAGCGTACGGACTTTAATGAAATGGGAGAGTACCTGAAGAAAGCTATTAGGATGGGAGGACATAAGAGAAGTGGAAAGACAGTGGTCTAAGTTGACAGGAGAGATAAAAATGGCTACGGATCTTTATGTGAAGAAAATAAATAAAAACAAGAGAAAAAGGAAGCTGATATGGTTCTCCAAACTAGTGGCGGAGAAAGAAAAGGCGAAAGAGTTGGCGTTCGTGAAATATAAAAAAATCCAAGAAGAGGAGTGCAGAAAGGACTACAGGGTGAAACTGAAAGAAGCCAAGAGAGAGTTACGTCTGGCAAAAGCACAGGCGGAAGAACAAATGGCTAAAAATGTAAAAAAGGGAGTCAGAAATTTTTTCAGATATATTAGTGAAAGGAGGAAGATGAAAAATGGAGAGTGATGAGGAAAAAGCAAATGTGCTAAACAAATACTTCTGTTCTTTGTTCACAGAAGAAAATCCTGGAGAAGGACCTAGATTGTCTGGCAAAATTACATAAGAAAATGGAATAGATTCTGCACAGTTCACGGAGGAGAGTGTTTATGAGCAACTTGAAAAATTGAAGGTGGACAAAGTGATGGGACCAGATGGGATCCATCCCAGGGAGCTCAGAGAGGTTCTGGCGGGTCCTATTAAAGACTTGTTCAACAAATCTCTGGAGACGCGAGTGGTTCTCGGGGATTGGAGGAGAGTGGATGTGGTCCCTATTCACAAAAGTGGTCACAGGGATGAAGCAGGAAACTACAGGCCGGTGAGCCTCACTTTGGTTGTTGGAAAAATAATGGAAGTGTGACTGAAAGAAAGGATAGTGTACTTCCTCGAATCTAATGGGTTACAGGATCTGAGGCAACATGACTTTACAAAAGGTATATCGTGCCAAATGAACCTAATTGAATTTTTTGATTGGGTGACTGGAGAGCTGGATCGAGAACATATGCTAAATGTAATTTACTTAGATTTCAGCAAAGCCTTTGATACGGTCCTCATAGGAGGCTGTTAAACAAACTTGAAGGGCTGAAGTTAGGACCCAAAGTGGTGAACTGAGTTAGAAACTGGTTGTCGGACAGACGCCATAGGGTGGTGGTTAATTGAAGTCGCTCGGAGGAAGGAAAGGTGAGTAGTGGAGTCCCTCAGGGTTTGGTGCTGGGGCCAATCCTGTTCAATATGTTTGTGAGTGACATTGCTGAAGGATTAGAAGGAAAAGTGTGCCTTTTTGCAGATGATACCAAGATTTGTAACAGAGTAGACACCGAAGAGGGAGTGAAAAATATGAAAAAGGATCTACAAAAGTTAGAGGAATGGTCAAATGCCTGGCAACTAAAATTCAGTGCAAAGAAATGCAGAGTAATGCATTTGGGGATTAATAATCGGTAGCAACCGTATATGCTGGGAGGTGAGAAGCTGATATGCACGGGCAGGGAGAGAGACCTTGGGGTGATAGTGTGCGAAGATCTAAAGGCGAAAAAACAGTGTGACAAGGCGGTGGCTGTTGCCAGAAGGATGCTGGGTTGTATATAGAGAGGCATAGCCAGTAGAAGGAAGAAGGTGTTGATGCCCCTGTACAGGTCATTGATGAGGCCCTACTTGGAGTATTGTGTTCAGTTTTGGAGACCATATCTGGCGAAGGACGTAGCGGTCCATAGGAGGGTGACAAAAATGATAGGAGGCTTGCGCCCGAAGATATGAGGAGAGACTGGAAGCCCTGAATATGTATACCCTAGAGGAAAGGAGGGACAGGGGGGATATGATTCAGACATTCAAATACTTGAAGGGTATTAACGTAGAACAAAATCTTTTCCAGAGAAAGGAAAATGGTAAAATCAGAAGACATAATTTGAGGTTGAGGGATGGTAGATTCAAGAGCAATGTTAGGAAATTCTACTTTATGGAAAGGGTGATGGATGCCTGGAATGCGCTCCTGAGAGAGATGGTGGAGAAGAAAACGGTGACAGAGTTCAAAGAAGCGTGGGATGATCTATAATCAGAAAATCTACAGAGGATCTATAATCAGAAAATAATATTAAATATTGAGCTAAGGCCAGTACTGGGCAGACTTGCACAGTCTGTATATGGCCGTTTGGGTGAGGATGGGCTGGAGAGGGCTTCAATGGCTGGGAGGGTGTAGATGGCTGGGGTAGGTTTTGACGGAGATTTTGGCAGTTGGAACCCAAGCACAGTACTGGGTACAGCTTTGGATTCTTGCCCAGAAATAGCTAAGAAGAAAAAATTTAAATTGAATCAGGTTGGGCAGACTGGATGGACTATTTGGGTCTTTATCTGCTGTCATCTACTATGTTATATTACTATGCAATTTCCAAAGGGTGAAAAAACTTTTTCTAACCAGGAAATCCAACTGAGTCTTCATAGTTAAACCCTGATCCAATATTACACCCAGGATCTTTATAGTTGTTTGAACAGGGTAACTGTGATTGTTTAATATCAAAGGTGTGTCAGTATCATATGGGTCTGGAGAAGCCACAAAAAAACTAGTTTTTTTCTGAATCCAGTTTCAGTTTAAATTCAGTCATCCACTGTTCCATTAGTCCTAATGCTTTGGTTGCCATGGGAATTATTTCTGAGAGTGATTTAGCAAATGAGATGATGATTGTAAAATCATCCGCATAGCTAAACAATTTTATCCCCAAGTGTGATAATTGGGTACCCAAGGCGGACATATAACCATTAAAGAGCAGTGGGGATCTTCTTTAAAACGGACCTGATAGGTGCGAGACGTAAGAAAGCCTCAAACCATTCCAACACCTCACCTCCGATGCCAATTGCATCCAAACATTCCAATAACCTCTCATGGTCCATCAGATCAAAAGCAGAACTCATATCGAATTGCATAATCAAGGCATTACGACCTATGCTAAATAAATTGCTTAGATTGTCCAAAATAGCAGCAATTACTATCTTAGTACTAAACCCCAATTGGGATTCATGTAAGAGAGAAAAGTGATCAAGGTAATCCAGTATTTGAGAGTGCACCAGACCCTCCATTATTTTCACAAAGAATGGAATAGATGCAATCGGTCTGTAATTTGTAATCAGTCAGGATATGTGATCCTGGTTTGAATGCTCTAACCATGTATGCTGCTATATATGACCAAGTATAATGAATAATAAGTGTATTGAATGAAGCTGATCTAGCTCCTGAAGACGTCTAGTGGCAAAACACAGAATCGTGTCGAGCTTGATTCATTGAGTGAATTGGATGCCATCTTTTAGGATGTCAATTGGATATTTGAAAATGAAGTGAATTTTGAGTATACACGACAAAGAATCAAAGAACTAAAAGCTCAAGAACAATTATTGATGGTTGCTGCTACACCCGGTTGTATGGGTGAACATTTCATGGAATTTAGTGGTACATTTTATTGGGTGAATGAACTGGGAAGGTTCTGTGGTTGTGATATTTATGTATTGTTGATGTGATGTATATATATTAGTATTTAATAAAACAATTTAATGAATATTATACTAAATGATGAAATATTTAAACTGAGGATACTATTAGCTTTTTTTGAGTTAATGCATATTCATTAGGGATATCTTGAAAACCCGACTGGCTGGGGGGTCCCCCAAGACAGATTTAAGAACCACTGGTCTAGGGAGTATGGAGCAAGAGTAATCCCCCAGTTGCTCTTGCTTCTGCCAGTTCCTTGTTCAAAATGACACTGGATCCCTAATGGTGGTCTCATGGTACAACCTCTAATGGCTACACTGCCTACTATCTGTGTCACAGGGAAACAAAAAATCTGATATGCTTTACACAGGAACAGGCATTAGAAAGAGTGTATATTACCTCCCTTGCCCAGCGACCATGATAAAGCAATTATCATCTACTCATTGAAAAAATATGACCACATCACAGAAGCATACCACGACTCACACTGGCTCCCAATACAAGCAAGAATACACTTCAAATTCTACTGCCTACTTTTCAAAGCTATTAATGGAGAAAGCCCATCCTACTGGAACAACCAACTAACTCAATCCATCTCAACTAGACACAGGAGAACCCACTCACTATTCACACACCCACCAACCAAAAATGTCAAACGAAGAAAACTATGACAATCTAATGGCCTCCAAGGCAGCAAAATTAGACAGACAAATCACCAATCTTCTGTCCTCGACTACAGACTACAAAACCTTCAAAAAAGAAACTAAAACCTTACTCTTCAAAAAATACATAAAACCTAATTAACACAACCAGTTCCTTCCCAATCTACACCCACCACACCACTACCCCTTTCAAATCTAAAATGTTTTTAATTACCCAACATGTATCGCCTCAAGTTCCCGACAATTCTTATATAACTCCTATGTAATTCCTATGACAATTCTTACGTAAAGTTACAATTCTTGTAACTCCTGATAATTCTTATGTAATCCACCTTGAACCGCAAGGTATTGGCGGAATAGAAATCACTAATGTAATGTAATCTTATCTTTTCCTCTGATCTTGATGCATAAATTTACATAGAGGCAAAGCAACAATATTCCAGAATTCCTCTTAATAGTTTGTGATGTTTAGTTGGTGGTAGAGCTCTAAGAATCTCCTCCAGGTAGAGCAAGACAAGTGAAAAAAAAGTCACTGAAGTGCAGTCCCCAACTGAGTTCTGAAATAAACAGGACAGATCAGTATGCAGCAAAAGTAATTGGAATCTTCTTTTTATGAGAGATGCATTTTATTCTTTAGTTTCTTCAAAGACAATATTAAAATATATATTCATTTTTTTAAAAGGCCTCTGGAGATAAAAGTCACTTTGAAAAAGATCCCGCTGCTATGTGAGTTACTTTCTGACTTGATTTCAGATTTGTTTTGGTTTCCTGTTTAAAAAAAAAAGTCACCTTTTTTTTAATTACATATTCTGTTGTTGCCCAGTAAAAAAAAAAAAATGTTAGGATACAGTATGATTCATTCAGGAGCTGAAGTTATTAGACCTTGTCTTTCTATTCCCTGTTTAAAAGTATCATTGAAAGCTTTGTGTTCCACTGTGGTTACTCATTTCAAAGGAGGGCCACTGTTAAACAAAACCCGAAAACAAAGCAAAAACTACTTACGTTTGTCCTTCCGAGGGTATCCTAGCATCTAATTTACTTTGGACTTTGGATTTTTAGTTGTTAACTCTTCCTGTGTGTGCCCTGCCTTTGCCTTGCTGTAGCTGTTGTCCCTGACATTATTCTGTGATGCCAGGGCCTCCTAGGTACAGTAGACTCTCAGCTCACTGGCACCCATTGGGATCGGTAGATGCCGGATAAATGTAGTTTCTGGTTGCTTGAGAGTTGGTTTTAAGCTGGTTTGGACAATTTCCTGGAGGAAAAGTCCATAGTCTGTTATTGAGAAGGACATGGGAGAAGCCACTGTTTGCCCTGGATTGGTAGCATGGGAATATTACTACTCCTTGGGTTTTGGCAAGGGACTAGTGAACCGGCTGCTGGGCTTGATAGACCATTGGTCTAATCCAGTAAGGCTATTCTTATGTTCTTATGAGTTACTATTAAAAATAGGCCTAACTAATACTATACCCCATACTATGCCATATCATAAACTATTCCAAACTACCGGTCATGTGGTAGGTAAAGCGTGTGGCATGCAAGGTTTACACTTACATTTCCACCAGAAATTGATTTTATTTTCATTTGTATTTAAAGTATTATAGTACAGTGGTGCCTCACACAACGAACTTAATCCGTTCCAGGAGCAAGTTTGTTATGTGAAACGTTCGTTGTGTGAAACGCGTTTTCCCATAAGAATACATGTAAAACAAAATAATTCGTTCTGCAGCCCTACATTTCCCTCCCTCCACCTCACCTTATATGCAGAGTTTGCCAGCTTTCTTTTTCACCCAGCCGCACGCTTTCAAAAAGCTGTGCACGCGCAGCTGCTGAAGTTGATCAATGTTCTCTCTCCTGCAACTTCCGGTTTCCGGTTGCGTCAGAGGAGAAGATTGAACAACAGAGCATGCGCGCATGTGCTGCTCTTTGAAAGTGTGTGGCTGGCCGAAAAAGAAAGCCGGAAAACTCGGCATCTAAGGTAAGGTGGAGGGAGATGATGGAACACTGCATTCAGACAGGAGGGTGCTGCTGTTCCCGGCTCACATTAGGAAGCGGCGAGAGTAGTTCCGCCCCCCCCCCGGGCCCCTCGGGCGACTTCGTTGTGTGAAACGAAGTTCGTTATAGGGAGCAAGACAAAAAGTTCGTTATGCGCAGCGTTCGCTGTACGAGGCGTCCGTTATGCGAGGCACCACTGTATTTCTTTGATTTTTTTTTCTGGTTGCTTGAGAGTTCTAGTTAACAGAGAGTCTAATGTACCATTATTTATTAGTGAATAGCACTGCAGGAGATCTTCCATTGTATTTAGCAAAGGAAACTACTAAACCGCTACTGGGGATTGAGCAGAGCAGATGAAGAGGAGGAGAAGCTTCTCTATTTCCTTGAATGTAAGGGAACTGAATTCTGCTTAATTTCATCCTTAGAATTAATATGTAGTGAACCATTTTAGTATACAGTACTCCCTTGCAAATTTGCAGATTAAAATTCACAGACTCAGTCATTCGCGGTTTTTCCCTCCACATAAATGCTTCACAGGCTCATTATGTTCTTAACCGGGTACGAGTAAGGTCTATAACGAACTTCGGCATGGGATAGATGTTCTCCTGAGGGTTTTCCAAGGACTGGTCATGCACCCTTCTCCGGTGTGATTCCTGCCATCTCTACTGCAACTTCTTATCTCCGGTGGAGTGAGTCGCGGCTAAGAGAAGAGAACGATGTTGCGTATATTCACAGTTTTCACAATTTGCAGTCACTCCAGTAACTGCCCATTTTACATCCCCTATTGCTGCCTTCCAATCAGGCTAGCTTGTGCAGGATGATTCTCAGGCTTCACTCCTTTTCATGGAGTTTCTCAGTGCCTTCTTCCTCAGCTGGCGTGCTCACGAAAACAGGCGGGCACAATGCCAGGAGAGCTGGTTCGGCTTACGTGCATGCGGGTACATTCAGGCACAATGTAAGCAACACTGGTATGTGTGGTCCTCGTGCACCGGATCCAATCAGCGGATGCACAATTCATGAGGATCCAGTGCATTCATCCTTCTCCTGCATCCCAGGCATTTCTTTGATGATTCAGGCATCTTCAAGATGATGAGTAGAAAAGTTGTAATGGAGAGCTGTAGAAAATCCAACCGATGGGAACGGGCAGAGACTAAAGACTGGGATTAGGGGGAGCAGGAGGAAATGGGTAGTGCTTGGGCATGCCAAGTGGGGCCCGGACACTGCACGTGCTCAGAGAGAGAGAAAAAAAAAAATCTCTCTGAGCTATTGGAGAACTTATCCACATAATGGGAACTGATGGGACATCACCCCCATATGTGGCTGACTCATCCTGCTTGTTCTAGGAGAATCACAGTTTTTCGCAATTTGCAGTCACTCCAGGTACGCAACCCCCGTGAATTTCAAGGGAGTACTGTACTCTGAAAGCATTTAGTGTGAATTAAACCACTTGGTATGGGCCGAAACAGAGAAATGAAAAACAGGCCAATAAAATGAAAAAGAAAAGTGAAGATTTTCCCAGGTAGTGCTGAGAGACTGGAGGCAGGTCGGTAACTGAGAAGTACAAAAGCAGGAACACTGAGGACTGCAGGGCGAGAGATGGAACAAGGACAATTTCAGTAGGAGACTTCAGTAGTCGGAACCTAAGTATAGTACAGGGGCAGAGCTTTGGATTCTCACCCAGAAATAGCTAAGAAGAAAAAAAAATTGAAATTGAATCAGGTTGGGCAGACTGGATGGATCATCCGGGTCTTCATCTGCCGTCATCTACTATGTTACTATGTAAGGAGGGGTGAAATCTAGCTATGAGGAAATGGAGAAGCAAAGGAGAAAAATGGAGGAAAAAAAACGGTATGATTTGTCTGAAACACATGAAAAGAAAGAAAAGGAGAAAATATGCAAGGGTCGCCTTGGAAAAGGAAGAAGAGATCCTCCAAAGGAAAGTGGAAAAGAGAGACTGGCACCAATCTGATTAGAAAAAAAAAGTCCAAAACAACAAAGGCAGGAAAACATTATTTTCATGTTTTAGTAGTTGAAATATATTGGTTTTGGAAATGTGCATTTTTTGCTTTGTATTTTTACAGCATCAGTTTGGGATGTGCACAGTGATGTAGTCAGAGGGTTGGTGCCCAGGGCAGTGGTGCTCGGCATCGCCGCTATGTGCGCTCCCCACTGTCCCCCACTGCTTGGGCACCCCACCATCACCATCCCCTGCGTGTCTCGTGAAATGTTCACCGGTGCAAACAGCATCTTCCACCTGCTGCTCATGCCAGCCTCAGCTCCTTTCTGACATCACATCCTGGTCCCACGACCAGGAAGTGATATCAAAAAGGAGCCAAGGCTGGTGCGAGCAGAAAGTGGAAGATTCTACTCGTGCTGGCAAATATTTCAAGAGGTATGCGGGTGGGTGGCGTCTCCCCATGAAGATGGCGCCTGTCTTCTTGGCTCTACATTGGGATCCAAGTTACCCAGTAGGGCCTTGATGATCTTGGAGCTCCTTCCCTACCCAGGCTACATTCTTGTTTTATATCCACAATTTTTCTCATTGAATCCTCATCTTTAGGACCCTGAAGAAGACGGTTTGTCGAAACACTGACCGTGTTGGGTCTTCCAATGCATATGTGGATTCGTTGATTGTATTAATTCCACCTCATTCCAGGCTCTCTTATGCTTCACTTAAACTTGGGAACAGTCCATATACCATAAAATGACCTTCATTTCAACCAAGGCTCATCACAATTTTTTACTGGTTTCAACACTCTCAGACAATGACCGCAGCGGCATCATTCACTGCTCAAGTACTTTCACAGCAGCGCACTTTGTGTGCCATATCGTCATTGGCCAATAATTTCTAATTTATCTCAATGTCCTATTTAATACATAAGCATTAGTTAAATGTTTATTTAGTGTGCAGTTTTAATGCGTGTTCTTGAAATTAGATTTTAAATATCAATAGATAATAAATATCTGCTAAAGAAACAGCTTTGTACTTATCTTAAAGCTGTTTAGTTTTGCAGTCTGTGGAGGCTGAAAACAACATGTTTCGCCATTAAGCTTTATCAAGGATCCTCCCAGAGCCGTCCCATGCCATCAAGCATGCAAAAATTAAGCAAGTCAAGATCATTTTTGCGAGCTTGCGATCCAGAAAAACATTATAAGTAGACAAATACAATGAAATTTTGGGGTCCTTTTACTAAGGCGCGTTAGCCATTTTAGTGCGTGCTTAAACGTTGACGCGGCCATAGACTACAATGGACGCATTAGCATATAGCAGGCACTAAAACGGCCAGCATGCCTTAGTAAAAGGACCCCTTTAATAAGAAGATGTCTTCCACAGCTGCAAGAAGGTCTTGTGTTTCATTTGAGTTGACTGGATACATCAGGAAAATTCTCTCTTAAAATATGGCTTCAGAGCCAGCAAGAGTTAAAAGCAGAAATAAACCTACATACTGCATCCATTGTTTTTTGGGGAGTACCCTGTCATTCTGCTCTCTTTACCTGCTTTTGTTTGCCTGTCTTGCATCATGACCACCATTGAGGGACATCCATTTACTGATTAGGCTAGGGAATGTGTTCACTGCCGCCGATTCAAATGTCTGTCTCACCAGATGTAAAGGGATTTTACAGGCAGAACTGTGGCGTCAGGGGACAAGTCCTGGATTCTGGGATGCTATGCAGTCAAGCTCTGTTAAGCCAGTTTAATCACTCCTTGAAAAATATTCGGAGCACAGCTTGGAATTGGTGACTCAAAATGATAGTGCCATAATGAAAACTTTTCTATGACTGGTTCAGGCTGATTACAGCCTGTGATGGATGCGAGTTAAATGTTTAGTTTGGACAGAAATTCCAGAGACTGCTTTTTTGTAGCTTGGCTTTCAGAATGTCGATTCTTTATTTTGCTCTCCGCTCTGAAACCTCCCTCCTTCTTTCTACACATCTCCAGTAGATTTCTCATTAGAAAGTCATCGGTCAGGTTTTTTTTATATCGGTTTTTCCTCCTTTGTGGATTGGAGTACCAATCTGCTCCACTGGCACTCTCGAAACAAATGATTTGAGGTATAAGATTGCTCCACTAGTAATAATAGGGATGCAGAGGCAAAAAAAGTATTTTGTTTAGTTTCACATGCCATTTATGTGATTTTTCATTTTATTCAGGGTTTATGTTTCAACAGTGTTTTATTTATGACTACAATCATACAATAATAAACCTTACAATAAAGAAATAAATAACTCAGGTCATCAGGTTTTATATGTTCATATGAAAATAATTATATAATCTGTAATGGTAATAATGGTAATATAAAGCAGTGTTTCTCAACCTTTTCAAGCCAAGTACCCCCTAAGCCTAACAAATACCAATCGAGTACCCCTGCCCAAACTCCACCCCAGACCCCACCCCCATAATAATAATACTAATTGTAATTCAATTTCTTCCATCCATTTTTTATATACACACAATATAATCTTATTAATACATAATGGTAACCACAAAATTAAAAAAAACACAAAGCACACTGTACACAGAGAAAATGTTAATTATCATTTATATTTGGGGGGTTTTCAAAGATGTCAAGGCAGATGACTTTAAAATATGCAATGTCACCTCAGTAACAACTATAGAAAAATAGACAAATAAAGTGCAAAATATAGACAGCAGATATAAATTCTCAAAACTGACACATTATGATCACTAAATTGAAAATAAAATAATTTTTCCCATCTTTGATGTCTGGTGATTTCATGAGTCACTGATTGCACTTCCTTCTGACTGTGCATCCAATATTTCTTTCTTTCTTTTTCTTTCTTTCGCATGCTTCCTCTCGATTCCTGATTCCTCCTTCCCCCCAGTCCGCCGCCACCACCTGCCACCCACCCGCTCAATTTAATTACCTCCACTGCTGCTGCAACTCTGGGAAGGGCCAGACGCATGCAACGATTGCACGCCGACGGCCCACAAGCCTTCCCCTCGTCAATTCTGATGTCAGAGCGAAGGTCTGAGGGCAGCCAAGCAGTGATTGGATGACCTGGACCTTCTCTCTGACATCAGAAATGACGAGGGGATGGCTTGTGGGCCGGCGACATGCAGTCGTTGCATGCGCCTGGCCCTCCCAGAGTTGCGGCAGCAGTGGGAGGTAATTAAATTAAGCGGATGGGTGGCAAGTGAGTGGGCGGTCGGTGAGCAGTGGTGGTGGGCGGGCTATTCTGCTGTATTAGAGCAGTGGGTGAGCAGGGTGTGGGCTGTGTTCAACTCGTGTACTCCCAACAGGTGGTCCGCGTACCCCCATACCACAGGTTGAGAAACCCTGATATAAAGAACTTCCACTTGCAACATTAGGAAACATCATATGTTAAGGTAGAAGACTCCCATCCCCTACTGACCCTTCCCAAGTCCCCATAAATAAGCAAATACATAAACAAAAAACCCAACCCAAACATGGCATATGACCCTAAAACAGAAATCCCCCTCATAAAAGGGGGAACTAAATATCAGAGGGATGAATTCTTATCCACCGCTCTATAAGATCTACTGCTTGTGACGTGTCCCTGTGCTGCTGAAGGCAGGAAGGAGCAGCCCAACTGGATAGCCCTGAAGGGAACGAGCACATTGTAGCAAGTAAGGAAGAGAGGGGACTTGATCGTAGGACAAAGGGAGAAAGGAGGGGGGATTTGGGACAAAGGCTGGAAGGCAGGGAGGGGAGCACAAACTCAGGACACATAAGGAAGGGGGGCACAAACTCAGAACACAGAAGGAAGGGAGGGGGCATGAACATGGGACACAGAAGGGAAGAAAGCACTAACTTGGGAGAATTGTTGGGCATGAGTGTGTGAGTAAGAGGGAAAGAGATGGTGCACATGGGAGAAGGAAGAAAGAGGAAAATTGTTGGGCATAGAGAAAGGAGTGAGGTAGAGATGCATGGAGAAAAGAAAGATGAGAGGGAGAAATGTTGGCTATGGTGGTGGAGAGGGAACAGAGGGACAGATTGAAGGGGATGCAAGGGGGAGGAATGTTGGACATAGTGATGGAGGGAGAGATGTCGCATGGTGCTGGAGAGGGGTGATATAAGGAGAAATGGGCATGGGGCTGGTGGGCAGTGGTGAAAAATGCTGCACATGGTTCTGGGGATGACAGAGGGAGAAATGTTGGATGTGGCAGTAGAGGGGGGTGGGAGAAATGCACCAAGGATCTCTCTTGCGCGCTTTGGTTGGGTAGGGTACTTCCAAGCCTGATCCATATGGATTAGTCAGGGTATATACAGAGGAATGAGTGATAATATCAGGCTTACTTATTGTGGGATGCCAATAGCAGATTCGATAAGGCTGTGCTCATGGCGGTAAATGCCGAGAAAGTATTTGATAGGGTCCTGTGAGATTTCCTCTCGGAGGTTATGGAGCATATGGGATTGTTGGGGTCCTTTAGTAACTGGGTAAAAGCCTTTTATGCTTCTCCAAGGGCCTGCCTCAGGAATAATCAGACCTATACGGATTTTTTTACGATAGCAAGGGGGACGCATCAGGGGTGTCCTCTTTCCCTGCTTTTATTTGCCATTTCCATAGAACCTCTGGCTATTTGTATTCGTAATCATCCTTTGTTGAGAGGGATTCATTGGAGGGTGGGAGGGTATTGCATTATTTGCGGACGAGGACGATATATTGTTGTATATGGTGGAGCCAAAGGTTTCCATTCCTATCCTTTTGTCGATCCTTGAGGAATATGGTAGAGTTTCAGTGTTTAAGCTAAATCTGGACAAGACGGAAATAATGAATCTTACTCTGGATGCAATGGATGCTCGGTTCCAAGGCAACTTTCCCTTTCGGTGGGCCAAGTAGGGGATCAGATATTTAGGCTTTCAGATTCCTAGAGATTTGAATATGTTATACGAAGTGAATTATCTACCTGTGTTCCGGCAAATTAGACGGGATTTACAGCGGTGGCATGGCCTTTGGCTCTCGTGGTGGAGGAGGATAGCTGTAGTCAAGATAAACGTTTTTACGAGATTGTTGTTCTTGTTTCAGACATTGCCTATTCAGGTACTGTATGATGCTCTAAAAATATTGAATGCTGAGCTAAAGAGATCTATATAGCAAAAGAAACCACCACGTATTTCTCAAAAATGATGAGTTAGCTAGGCAAATGGGTGGTAGAGAGGTGCCTAATTTGCTTTGGTATTTTCAATCGGCCCAACTCCGACTGCTGTTGGATTGGGATATAGGGGTGTGTAAAAGTGGAGTGCAATTGAAACAAGCCCTCGGGGGCTCAGGCAAGCTTAAGTATAGGTTATGATTATCAGGCACAACACGCTTTGGAGTAGGGTACAGGGTCAGTTGGGGAATGGCTCCTTAGTGTATATACTGGTGCCGATGAGGGATGAGCCACAAAATGCAACAGGAAAGGAAAATAGAGTCTTTCACAAGTGGACTCAATTGGGATTGGTTACTTTCCGAGACCTGTTGTGTGAGGAAGGGGGTGTTATCTTTTGATAGACTTCAAAGAAAGTATGGATTATTGGAGGGGGACTATTTTGCTTACCACCAAGTCTGGCATTTCTTGAGGGCTCAAGGATGGGGTACCAGGTCACCGGTTACGGGGGAACATCTTGAGAATTTGTGATTACTTCTTCAGAAGATACCTAGATCTATCTCAGTACTTTATCAATATTGGAGGGGACTTACTTTGTATCAATTTTCTTATATGAAACTATGGGAAGAGGATTTGGGCAAGGCTCTTTCCTCAAAGGAATGGGCTGTTATATGTGGAGAGGTATATAAGGCTTCATCTTGTGCCTAGTATGTTAATATGTAACTCGCCCTGGATAAGGGCAGGTGAGAAATAAACTTTTTTTAAAAAAATGTTTATAAGGTGATGACCAGATGGTACTTTATGCCAGAACGATTACACAGAATGAATCCCCATGTATTGAACACTTGTTGGAGATGCCGTACTTCAATGGGTGCATTTCTGCATATCTGGTGGGACTGTCCGGACTTGAAACCTTTTTAGAGGAAGGTGATATAGAGTTTAACTAATATAATAGATAGATCCATGAATGCTACCCTCAAAGTTGCCTGTTGGGTTTGTATAACATCAGTGAACATAAATGGCAAAATAATCTTCTTCGTATAGATCTAGCGGTTGCTAAATGTTTAATTGTGAAATATTGGAACAGCAGCTCAGCCCCTTCACAAGCTGAGTGGATAATAAGATTGGTGTCCATGGGGAGAATGGCAATCTCTGTAGCTAAGCATCATGCTTTTTAAGTGTCTCAAATGACTACCTGGGCATTGCTGGAGGAAAAATTGGATGTTCTTTAGACATTCCTGTACGATTTTCTTTTTCTTGTTTGGGTAAATTGAGATGTGGAGGGTCGGGGAAGGGAGAAGGTGGTCGGGGTGAGGTGGGGGGACTTTCAGCTTTACCTAAGAGTATGAGTACTGATACATTTACTGATGGGGATAAAAATTGCTGTTCGTTGATCTATCAGTTGAGTATGTTGCATAAATCTTTTTATATTTTGAAAGTGTATCAACATTGTTCTGCTGTATTATTTTTTAAAAAACTAATAAAATATTTAAATTTTTTTAAAAAGAGTTAAAAAAGGAACACAAATTAGTAATTTGAATAGAGAGTATGATTGATTTGCATTTTAAAATACACATATTCCAGGAAAATTGTACAAAGTCTAAGTTATACGTGGATGCGCAGTTATGACTGATCTCACTTTCCCTCAGCTGAAAATATATGTTCACACACTTCTGCACCAATAAACCACTTCCTGAGTTTGTTACATAATTAATTACCTGCAAAAATAAAACCCACAGCTGTGAATGGAAATATATTTTCACACTCCAACAGTTATTCTCGTCATTTTTTTTTCTGGCACAAGAATTAATTAGCTGTAAAACGTAGAACTATGCAGTATATCATACAGCAAGCAGATCTGAATGTAGCCACCCATATGCTACTGGGCTCATGGACTAGAGGATGCCATTTGTTCTGTCATTCAGAACCGTGCAAACAAAATTTAATCCTTTCATAGAGCAAGTGGAAAGACTATTTGCATGAAGTAGAAAAGACCTGAATGAGAAACGTTTAAGTAAAAATGCAGAAGATAGCATCTAATTTGCTTTTCCAGGGACAAGTTTTGGGGTGTATAACCTGCGTGATAGCTCCGGGTGTTATGTCTAAGGAGACTGCCACATCCTTCCTTTCCTTTTGCAACCAGGAACAGTCCATAATCCTGAGACTTTTCGTCTGTATTTAAAGAATCTCTGTAACCAGAAGACAGTGATAATAACAGATTTTTACCCAAGTGACATGATAGAGGATTATAAGGGGAGAACCTACAGCAGTGAGAAAGGTCTCGTATCTGTGGTGAATGGAGTTCCAAACAAGTGAATTTCCTGATACAGGTCTGGATGAGGAAGTTTCAAGTTTATTAATATTTTGATATACCGACCATCACAAGTATCTGGTCAGTTTACAATAATAAGAAGTTTTTAAAAAACTACTTAAAATATTAAAATTATGTGTAAAAAAAAAAGTCTAAATAAAAATAGGGGGTATGGGACAAAAGGAATGCGAGGGGAAGGGAGAGTTTTTTTAAAATACATGATATAAATGAAAATAAAAGGAAGGGAAGGATAGAACAAGATGAAAAAATGGGGTATCGCTTCCTGAAAGCATTTTTATTTTCCTGTTTTTATTTGGGAACTCAGTTGGAATTTTGATAAGCGTCTTTAAAGAGGAATGTCTTAAGGCGTATTTTAAACTTGTTTATGGAATTTTCAGAGCGAAGGTTCGATGGCATTGCATTCCAGAGAGAGGGCGCGACAACAGAGAAAATTGTGTTTCTGGTATAATATAAATCCTTGATTGTAGGAACTGTTAATAGATTCTGGTTAGTGGACCTGAGGGCCCTAGAAGGGGTACCGTATGTGGGATAAGATATTTATCTAGGAAGGCAGGCAGATGAGAAATCTTGATCTTAAAGACTAAGAGAAGAATCTTATAAGTTGTCCTATGAGAGACTGATAAGATCTGAAGGAAGCATGAGATTGATTTCCATGAAAGAGAATACTGTTCAGTATGTAAGATCTCTAGAGCGTCAATGTTGTCCTTAGCTGGGGTACAATTCTGGAATTCCCTCCCTGGAATCCTGAGGACCTGTTCTGATCATCTACAGTTTAAAAAGATGCTGAAGATACAATTGTTTGTGGATGCCTTTTTATGGTAGGCACTTTCAATAAGATTTTTGAATTTATTTAGTGTGTATAGTTAATGTGGCTTTGTTGAGTTTTTTTGACATTGTTTTAAGTGGGATATTCCTATGTGATTTGGAATGTAATCAAATGTATTTATGTAAAATATTGCTTTTATTTACCTATTTTAATTGTCCCTTACAATCTTCTTATATTGTACACCGTCTAGACATTTGTTTGATAGACGGTATATCAAAAATAAAGAAACTTGAAACTTGATAATAACAGTTACTCGTGCAATGCAAAAAAGTTGAGAGGATTAGATTTCCATACCATACTATATTGTTTCTTATACCCCGCAAATGTTAACTGGAAGTCATAAGATTAACAAGGTTAGCCACATAGACATTAGGAATCATAGCAAGACTATAATGAAAACAGATGTGTTTGAGGAGGTCTGACGTAAGCAGGTTAGAAGGCAGTTCCAAATTTTGGTGCCTTGAAACTCGAAGGTGGATTTGAAGAGTGATTTCCTCCGAAGTTGACGTGGAGCGGTAATTTATAGCGTCAAGTCATTCTTGAGTTATAGGAGTGTGAAACTTGGATGGCTGAAGTTAACCCAGTTGAGCTTTCTCCATATATATAGTCCTGTGAACCATACATGCCATTTTAAATTGAATTCTATACTTGACTTGGAGCCAGTGTAGTTCTATTAGCAGTGGACTGGCCCTCTCAAATCGGGCCTTATGGACCTTCCATCACTGCTTCCAAAACCTGATGTTATTTTATATACTGTGGAAATCAAAACCTGGCAAAAGCATAGAATCTGAAAAGAGTTAAATTTCCATCATTATTCTTTAAACATTATCTTATACTAATCAAAGGCTTGGCAAAAAAATTAAGTCTTGAATTCTCTCTTTAATAGGCTAGCACTCTGAATACCTCTCAGCCTCTGAAGTAATGAGTTCCAGAGCTGTGGGCCGATAATATACAAAATCGAGTTATGATATTGATCCAAGCATACTGACTGATGTCAGAGAATTTCCAACAATATTTGATTACTTGATTTTAACACATAGTTGCCTTTGTTGGTACCTGAAGATCTTCTCTTTCTCCATATATAATATAGAACATAGTGTGTAGAACCCAGTAGCTCCTATGGGTGCAGGATTACTCTGAAACACCCAGGCCTGTGATAGCAGTTTCTAGTGCGGAGAGCTTTGCTGAATGGCCCGCGCTGCTCCTGACGCTCATTGAGTTCCTATGAACGAGTTTGAAAGTTGAGTTTGAGACGAGTTTGAAAGTGTAAATATGTGAGTCAGATCCCTAATCCATGAGATAGCAATCGTTCCTGGAATCTAATATAATTAAACGCTAAGTCGCGCATGCGCACTCCCACCTGCGTGCGTCCATTTTCCATGAGATGTAGGGCACCGCAGTTAGGAGTGTGCATGCGCATGATTCTTTTTTTCCCCTCTCTCCCCCGAGGCGGCTGTAAGCCGCGGCGGCTGTCGGCGGTTGTAGGCCGCGGCGGCTGCAGGCTGACGGCGGCTAGAGGTCTCCTGCCCACCCACCCCACTGCCGCCTGCGTCGGATTTGGCGCTTGCTTTCTCTGATGTCATAGCTCCTCACGCCAAAGTTAGAAAGGTATGAGGAAGGGGCGCGGACACGGGGTAGGGGTAGGAGTGCAAAGGGGGGGCGGAGAGGAAGATCGCACCCGGAGTGCACCAACCACCCTCGCAACCCCCCCCCCCCTTTACTACGCCACAGGTTGTCTGTGAACGGCTCTGGGGAAGATAAAAACTGCGAGCTGAAGAATTATAGTAAATTACTTTGTGAGAGTAGAGAGTAGGTGCTTTTTCCTAACAAAAGCCCTAATAACTGGAATAATGTTCTGTTATATATATAACGACCATGGGAGGAAGAGGAAGGAAAGGGGATGTTAAGACTACTGGATGGGAAAGGGGGTGGGGGTGGGGGAGAGAGAGAAGAGAGAGATGTCAGACCAGGGAAAGGAAGGAGGGGGAAAAGGTTCCAGACTAAGGCAGGGGGAGGGGAAGGGAAAGACACAGTTGCCAGACCAAAAAGGGGGGGAAGAGAAAGAGGGAAGAGAGATGCCAGACTGGGAAAGAGGATAAACATACCAGACCATAGGAGGGGTAAAGAGAGGAAAGTATGCCAGAGAAGCATAACAGCTACCATACTGAGATAGACCACAGGTCCCAAAGAGTAGAACAAATTAATGCTGCTTAAAATAAAGCAGTGGATTTCCCCCAGATTCGGGGGAGGGAGTGGGAGAAGGGAGAGATGTTGAACTCAAGTGAGGAAAGGAGAAAGAGACAGAGACAGATGGATGAGAAGGACAGAGGGGCTACTAGGGGGGCCAGGAGAGATGGTAGGGGATAGGGAGAGATAGACCAGGGAGTGTGGAGGGAGCAGGAGAGACAGATGGTCTTGGGGAAGGACAGAGGGGGGACAGGAAAGGGAAAGATGGCAAAAGGGGTGAAACAGGGTCAGAGAGAGATGGTAGAGGGTGTGAAAGGGGGAAAGGGAGAGATGGAAATGGTAGGACCACTGCTGCTTTGGGGCACTGAGGGAGGAAAGGTTGGTAAGTCAGGACTTCTGCTGCCGCCTCGGGTAAGTAAAGACCCTGTCGGGTGATAAATGCAATGGAGGATCTATGAGGGCCAAATGAGTACACAGGAAATGGTGAAAGGTGAGGTGGTGGGACTGGGATCAGTGGGAGGCAGGGTCTGGGCATGATAGAGGCGGGCCATGGGTGGGGTCAGAGTCAGGGTATAGGTGGGGCTATTCTAGCACCCGTTACTGTAACGAATGTAACGGGCTAAAACACTAGTTTCTTATATTTGCATCCCTTTGGAGAAGGAAACGAAAATAGTGTATGAGATTTTCTAGAATGCTTAGAATTTGTAATGATGAAAGATTCCATAAGATACTCTAGGATTAGACCTGCTAATGCCTTAAAACAAATACAGCCGAATTTGATAGAAATCGGTGACATGATCATACTTCTGTAGATCAAAAATTAATCTAACTGCTGCATTCTGTATTATGTGCAAGTCTTTGAAGATTTTTTTGAGCTCCAGCAAGATGAACGATGTTACAAAAATCCAGCTGAGGATGAAGGAATTACCTTCGAAAGCTAATCATAAACTACATTAACCCCCTCCCCCTCCTCAATAACGGTTCTCCTGACCTATTAACCACCATCTTTCACCTCTTTTAAGTTCAATCAATTTGTATCCTTCTTTGAATCTTTGGTAAACCGCATAGAACTTCACGGTCCTGCGGTATATAAACTGTTGTTATTATTATTATTTAGAAAACTGCAAAAGTGGATTTTAGCGCAGACCGGCATGCTAAATGCCTTGCGCTGCTCCCGATGCTCATTATGAGCGTCAGGAGTAGCGAAGCGTATTCAGCACGCTAACAGGCACTAAAAAACACTTTTGCAGTTTTGTAAAATGAGAGGGGGGTAATAATTAAAAAGGTCCAATAAAAAAGGTATTATTTTTATGTTTTTTGCTTTTTTTTTTTTTTGCTTTATGTTTTTTATGTTTGCTTTTTTTTTTTGCTTTATGTTTTTTATGTTTGCTTTTTTTTTTTGCTTTATGTTTTTGCTTTTTTTTCTACGTATTACCTAGTATTTTTGGAAAGGTAAACAAGTGATTCCTGTCTACTTGTTGCGCTCCAATATTTTATAGAAGATCGAAGGAATTAGGCAAAGAGAGCGACCTGCAATCAGATGGCTGGGCAGGTTGAAAGCAACCATGCGGATGACGCTAGAGGACCTTTCCGGACTGGCACCAAACCAATTTCCTTTTAGATCCACAACTCATCAAGTTGCTAGGACTCGAGCATGAGTCGATAGCACCTAACAATAACATCATATTTCCCCTTAGCCCTCTCTCCTCCACGCTGAAGGGCCCCAGCCACTTTAGCCTTTCTTCATGGGGAAATCATCTCATTCCCTTTATAAGCATCCAATTAGTATAGAGAGCGAGAGGAATAGCACAGCAGGCCGAGAACAGGCAAGTCAGGCTAAATCCCACAGCACCTCCTTGTGGCTGGAAAAGCCATCTAATCTTCCACTGCCAGGAACAGCACCAGCAGCTCTACCCCATCTAGGGATTAACATTGAAACCATCATACCTGTAGTAGTCCCACGAGCCATCCACAGCTTATAATTTCTGGTCAGCCCTCAGTAGGGACAAGAGAGAAAGTCAACATAGAAGGGAGAAATGTTAACCATTGAATAACTTCTTCAACGTTGAGCTCCTTTGAAAGTTCATTCCTGCGTATAAGTGGATTCTTTCATTGGTATTACAGATGCACACAGTAGAGAAGATGGGACATATTGTATAGCAGTCAAAAAACAGTGCAGAGGAAAACTGCGGTGTTCGCTCATATCACACTTTAAAAAATATCTGAAAAGTCCAGTGGACATCTCAGCTGCCCTTTTGAGAAGCAAATGTTCTCCACGGAATAGAAACAAATTTCCAATTTCTTAACACATAAAAACCCCCAAAACTGAACCTTACACTGTATAATCTGCATTAAATAAATACACAAAAAATAAGTAAACCCCCCTCACACAATTTATTTTATTTTATTTTTTTCCAGTTCTTTATTCGTTTTTCATCTTCCATCAAGTACACAATATTACATCAATTGAATCATACACATCACTTGAAATTCTTTCTATTGTCATCTTAAATACACAAATTATCTCCCTCCCCCACCCACCCACCCTTTTCACAAATATTGTAATCAAAAAAATAACATACAATATAATATTTTATTATTTATATCCCACATATAACCTAAGTGGTTTGCATTCAGATATTCAAGCATTTTTTTCCCTCTCTGTCCTGCTGGGCTCACAATCTATCTAATGTACCTGGGGCAATGGGGGGATTAAGTGACTTGCCTAGGATCACAAGGAACAGCATGGGATTTGAACCCACAAGCTCAGGGTGATGAGGCTGTAACTTTAACCACTGTGCCACACTCTCCCCATCTGGGCTGAGAACGTTTCAGCAGCCCCTTGTATTGTGATGTCATAATGCCTCATTCCACCAGTGCCTAAGAGCCAACCTCTTTGGTGATGTCACAATGGCTTGGGTTCCCTATACTTGTGCCCGTTTACTAGATGCATTTGCCTCATTGAAATGAAAAGTGTGGAATAACTTGTAAGTTTCAGGGCTCCATATCATATTCATTTATTCAATTTTCTATACCATTCAACCATGGGAACTTAGAATGGTTTACATGAATTTATTCAGGTACTCAAGCATTTTTCCCTGTCTGTCCTGGGGGGCTCACAATCTATCTAATGTACCTGGGGCAATGGGGGGATTAAGTGACTTGCCCAGGGTCACAAGGAACAGCATGGGATTTGAACCCACAACCTCAGGGTGGTGAGGCCATACACAATTCTTTGGCCAAGACAATGAGTGCTACTGTTCTAGCCACAGTGGATTCACCTTGTAAATGGCTGCTTCTCTGCGCACTAATGTCATTTACCTTGAACTAGTTCACAGCAGCAGAGAAGTGGTTATTATGAACATCCATCTTAATCCACCCCTAATGAGCCAAATCCTGAAGGAGGCATGTTGAGGCAGCAACAGGAAAATGGAAGATACTTTTTCTTCATGACAAAGAATGCCTAGTGCAGTAATTGGCACCATGCTGAACCAGAGAACATAGGCGAGTGAAGGTAAGAGGAAGAGGTTAGCATTTGTGTCAGGGGCTGAGGCTCTAAATCTTGCTTAGGAAACAATAGACATGGGCTTACATTGTTTACATTCAATCAGAATTTTGTCTGAATTAAATCTGTCCTTGGGGAAAATAAAGATTTAAGGTTTTGCTGGTTAGGAACAAGACTGTTTCATCTTTTCTTGATCCGAAGCAGGATATATTTCAAAACTACTATTATATATCATTTCAGTCAGGCAACTGAAGGATTGCGAGTGAGAGGGGTTGCTTTTCTCTCCGTTTTCTGTGTAGTAATGTTGGCTGGGCAAATCAAGTCTTTTGGTTGGTTAAGGCTACAAGACAAGTCTCCTTAAGGAATGAGCCAGTCAGTGCTATTGTACCATCAGCAGAGGTCACCACCTGTAATCACCACCCTCTCCCTCGAGGTTTTAGCTTACTGTGGCCCTCTTATCAAGCCACGTTAGGGTTTTGTTTTGTTTTTTTTTAATTGCTGACCACTGCGGTAAAAGCTCTGATGCGCATAAGAATTCTATGATAAAAACCCTAACGTGGCTTGATAAAAAGGGGTCTATGTTCATGACATAGATAAACAAGGCTCTCAGATACAGTATACTCTGTGCAAGGTATGAGGGGGCAGGAGGGCTTGGGCTGCCCCGATAGTGTGTGTGTGGTGGGGTGATGTATCGCGGCAGGGTTGACGCATTGGACGCTTTTGCGCTTATCTGACTTACCAATCCACACTAACCCCCTCTTTTCCAAAGGCGCGCTAAGCATTTTAGCGCAGATTTAGCACGTGCCGAATCAATGCGTGCGCTAACCGCTAACTCATCCATAGGATAACATGCATGGGTTAGCGTTTAGGTGTGTGTTTAGCGCGTGATAATATTTAGCACACGCTAAAAAGCTTAGCGCACCTATGTAAAAGAGGGGGTAAGGTCTCCCAAATAAAAAAAATTTGAAAAAAATTCAACTATCCCCTAAACACGGTTTCCCCTATAACTTTTATCAATTAGTATTTTGGGTGTTCTCCCGGCTGGGTTCTCTAGCTTGAAATACACAAAGCATGTCACATTCCATCCTTTAGGGGTCCTAATTGCAGCTCTACACTCTCGAGGAACGTAGGGAGAGGGGAGACATGATTGAGACATTTAAGTACCTCACGGGACGTGTCGAAGTGGAAGATGATATTTTCTTTCTCAAGGGACCCTCGGCCACAAGAGGGCACCCGCTCAAACTCAGGGGCGGAAAATTTCATGGCGACACCAGAAAGTATTTCTTCACAGAGAGAGTGGTTGATCATTGGAACAAGCTTCCAGTGCAGGTGATCGAGGCAGACAGCGTGCCAGACTTCAAGAATAAATGGGATACCCATGTGGGATCCCTACGAGGGTCAAGATAAGGAAATTGGGTCATTAGGGCATAGACAGGGGGTGGGTAAGCAGAGTGGGCAGACTTGATGGGCGGTAGCCCTTTTCTGCCGTCATCTTCTATGTTTCTAATAAAATAGCAAGAGTGACATTTTCATTTTAGAAAGATGGAACACAACTACAAGAGAAATAAATATAAACAAAAAAAACATTTCTGAAGAACCGAAAGCAAGGTAAATGCAGGGAGAAATAAAGACGCTGCTCCGCAGGTCAATAGAACAGGTCAATCTGGTCCTGCGGTCGCCTCATTGCATGCATGGACATGTAGTTCTGATTGTTGAAGCAATAACCCTAGGTCAGTAAAAGAGAAACATTGAGTACACAGTGGCAGGGAGATCTGTTTCATAAAATGCCAGAATGTTCTCATAAGCTCTACCGTTTGAGGTTTCTGTTATTCATCTCAGATTTCTTAGCTGTTTCTCCTGTTTCTGAGTCTGCGAGAAAAATAAACATTGAATATGTTTTCTCTCAGGGACTACAGTTTGTAAAATGCGCTCTCTCGTAACAATCAATACGGTATACATCTGGAAAAAAAAGGCATAGAAATTATGTTGGTTTAGTAAAATGAATTATCTATGTGTCAATTATTTAGAAACAAGCCAGTAATGTGGACAATCAGAGCTGAAGAAAAATCAATAACCTTCTGTTCATTGTGTAAAAACAGAAAAATGCACTGGATTTTATCCTTTGAACTGAAGGGAAAAGGCAAATTAATCATAGATGTCACAGTGCATGCTTTTACCATGCCTCTCCTGCGTTGACACATTGAACAATACTGTGTATCCATTAATTATGCAAATAGGCATAGAGAATATGACATTTTCTGATTGGGCACCAAAGTTCAGAATTCATTGCACTGGCAGAGAAAAAGACCATTTGTTACTGTCTCTGGGAACAGGTAACTATAGTAGTGGAAATGTGGCCGATTTTTCATGTCATGGATCCATAAGCAATGTGCAAAAGTTACGTTTAAACCTCTGTAACCTTTTTTTATTTAAATAGAAACATGATGGCAGATAAAGGCCAAATGGCCCATCCATTCTGCCCATCCATAGCATCCACTATCTCCTACTCTCTCTAAGAGATCCCACATGCCTATCCCATGCCTTCTTGAATTCAAACTCAGTCTCTGTCTCCACCACTTCTTCCGAGAGACTGTTCCACACATCTACCACCCTTTCTATAAAGAAGTATCTGCTTAGATAACTCCTGAGCCTATCACCTCTTAGCTTTATCCTATGCCTTCTCATTCCAGAGCTTCCTTTCAAATGAAAGAGACTTGTCTCATTCACATTTATGCCACATAGGTACTTAAATATGACGTTCCTGGCACAAGCAGCAACCATCAAGCTGCTGTCGCGCCAGTATTGGCTCTTCCTCTGATGTCACTTCCTGGATCCGCATGGCAGGAAGGGGCGTGAGATAGGGCATCACTGCCCTGGGTGCTTCTCACCTTCATTACGCCACTGCCTATTGTCACTAGTCTGACTCTTGTGCCAGCCTTTTACCAGATAAAAGACACAGAAATAACCCCATTAAGCTGGTTAGGGCAGATCAATGTGTCTCTGCTGGGCAGAATCCTGAGTATTGTGACTCCGCTGAGCCCAGGCCGAACACAGGGCAAAGAACACTACCTGCACTACTTTACAAGTACAGCCAGGGAAAACAGGATTCTGTCCCTTTAAGGGCATCCATTTTGAAGTTGCTGGCTGAACAGGCTGGGAGGAAGTCAGAGCTGAGGAGAGACCATTCCCCCCCCCCCCTGCAGGGCTTGGTGTGGCTCTGCAAGATTTAGATGCCTGGGAGACTCAGTCAAAGAAGCAGCACGGGGAAGCTCCCATGCAGGAGGAGCCCCAACTACCAGAAGTCATTGATATGGTATGTCCTGAGGAGGACATTGAGCTGGCAGGGCAGAATGAGTCTGAGGCCATGGATATGGGAATCATGTTTGAACAACCTATGGTGGAAGCCATGGAAGTAAGTTAAGCTTGCTTATGATTTTGAAAAAAGAAAAGTTTTTTTTGTTTGCAACTGCTGGCTGAAACCAGGACTCTGGACTGAATTAATTTAATTAGAGCTGATGGTGGGCTCTGGAAAGGGGGAAGTTTTATTTTTCAAACTTTCCCAAGTATGGGACATTTTGGGGTTTATTTCTCTGTTTCCTTGCTGAAAGTTTCTTTTTTCTCTCTTGTCCAAGATGGCTGCCGCTGCAGCCATCTTGGTTTAAGGACTCTGTTGAAGTCAAGCAAGTTCCAGCACTGCAAAGGATAGTGGGGAAGTTTGTGTTTCTTCTGAACAGTAAAAGCCTGGACTGTATGCAAGACCTATAGAGATTGGAGGCTTCAGTTTGCCCGACATCTATGGAGTGGGTCTTATGGGATGCATTTTGGAAGTGCTTTTCAAAATGCCAGTTTTTGGCAGACTCACCAATCTCTCTCTCTCCTAACCTAGTGAGAGGAGAGGGGCTTTGAAGTACCTAGAAGCCAACCTGTTTATTTTTGTGGTGGTTGGATTATGGACTGGACTGAGAATCTCTTGGTTTCTTTTCTGTTTTGGATTGGGTTTTTTTTTAAAAGCGATTTGAACTTACCAGGACTTTGGGGTAAGGACTCTATGATTGGCCTGCTCAGCTGGGGCAGGGAAGCCTTGTATTTTTTTGTTCTTTTGTCACGATATGACCTACTTGATTTTCTGAATTTCCTATTTGGAAAATAAATGAACTTAATGAAAGCTTACCTGTACACCTTATTGCCATTCTGACTTTTATTGCTTGTGGTAAGCCCACCTGTACAGGGACTTCGTCCTATTTGGGGAAGCACGCCGGGCCTATATTGTGGCTGTGGGCCGGTTCCTGCTGTACCCTAAAGGATGGCCACGCTACACTATGTATATTTTTTATGGATATTCTGAAAGTGCGGAGTTAGCAAGACGGGTTTGTAAATCCTGCAGTAGGTTCACTAAATGGTTTCAAGAACAACAATGGATTGCACAGCTCTTTAGAACAAGGATTCTGGCAGATATCATAATGATCCAGTCCAGTTTTCTTTGGCAATTATCAGAAAACATTTTTAGGTTTTGAGGGCATATCATAGGTTGAACATTAATCAAAGTGGCATGAAAAGTCCATGTTTGTTCATGGGACTGGAAGGCTTCTCTAGTATTAGATTAGAAAATACAGCAGTTCTTCTTTGTGGCAAATGGGTTGGTTTTGCTTTAGCAGAATTTGACTGCTCTAGCAAATAATATGCAAGATTCACGGTTAGAGAGAGGCAGAAATGTGAGTTGCCATAGCAACCCACAACAGACACCAGGGAGATCAGTGGCACCGGTTCTGGCGTCCAGATCGGGAGGACATGACATCATTTTGTTCCAGTGGGAGGATATGTGGTGAGGGGGATCCACTTTTATAATCACACTAAGTGTAAAAGCTGCACAGACTGTTGGATATGTGTTTTCTTATTTACGCCCATTTCTCATTCCACAGCCGTAGGAAAGAAGGTTCTCTTCCAGCTCGGTATTCTGAGAGCTTAATCTCTTTAATACCGAGTGCCCTGGCATTTGATGAATCAGGGCTGATTGGAATTCAGCATATGTCCCCGAGTTTGCAGACAATATAAGCCGGACAGATTTCAGGCAAAACCTACAAATTTCCACAAAGCCATTTGTTTTTGCTAATTAAAGCATATATTCTCTAAAATATTACTTAATTAGTGTGAATTTATACAAACAGAAAACAAAGTTCACTGGCACCCTACAAACACAAAAGAACTGAACTGTTATCGTGCGTTTTCTGATTCTTTAACAAACTTCCTTCAAACTGCCGCATAGTAATAATCCTGTTAGAGTAGAGATCTCCAGTTACAGTAAATTCTCAGAGGAGAGTATGGTGCAGTGGTTAAAGTTACAGCCTCAATACCCTCAGGTTGAGGGTTCAAACCCATGATGCTCCTTGTGACTCTGGGCAAGTCACTTAATTTCCCCCCTCCCCCCCCCATTGCCCCAAGTACATTATCCCGCTAGCGGATGATATACCTCAGGGTTCTGTCTTAGGACCTCTTCTCTTTTCTCTCTACACTTCTTCCCTCGGTGCCCTGATCTCCCATGGCTTCCATCACCTATATACTGATGACTCCCAAATCTACCTCTCTATACCTGAAATTTCACCTCAAGTCAAGGAAAAGTCTCTGCTTGTTTGGCTGACATTGCTGCCTGGATGTCCTGCCATCATCTGAAACTAAATATGTCCAAGGCTGAGCTGCTCCTCTTTCCTCCTAAACCCTCTGCTCCTCCTCCTCCTTTCTCCATCTCTGTAAATAATACTGTCATTGTTCCAGTCTCCTCTGTTCGCAACCTTGGAGTGGTCTTCGATTCTGACCTCTCATTTTCTACGCATACCCAACAAGACCTGTCGATTCTATCTCTTCAATATCACCAAAATTCACCTTTTCCTCTCTGAGCACTCTACCCAGACCCTTGTCCAAGCTCTCGGAACCTCACGCTTAGATTACTGCAATCTACTCCTAACTGGTATCCCGCAGTGTCACCTCTCTCCCTTGCAATCAGTTTAAAACTCTGCTGCACGACTCATCTTCTACCAACCTCGCTACGCTCATGTCACCCCTCTCCTTAAGTTACTTTACTGGCTCCCTATCTGCCATCGTATACAGTTCAAGATCTTATTGCTGACCTACAAGTGTGTTCATTCTGCTGCCCCTCAATATCTCTCCTTATACACTTCCCAGAGAACTCCGTTCCTCAGATAAGTCACTCTTAACGTTACCCTTCTCCTCCACTGCCAATTCCAGACTTTGTTCCTTTCATCTAGCTGCCCCCTATGCCTGGAATAAATTACACGAGTTTGTCCTTCAAGCCCCTTCCATTACCTTGTTTAAAAGCAGACTGAAAACCCATCTTTTTTGATATAGCTTTCAATCCTTAACCCTACTCCTCTGCCCTCCAACCTAACCAGCTGATTAACTGTATCCATGACATCCTGTTTGTCTGTCTTGCCTGTTTAGATTGTAAGCTCTTTCAAGCAGGGAATGTTTCTTCTTCTTTGTGACTCGGTGCAGCGCTATAGAAATAATTAATAGTAGGAGTATTAAATAGGTTGTGAGCCTGCCAGGACAGGACTGGACTGAATTAATTTAATTACAGCTGATGGTGGGCTCTGGAAAGGGGAAAGTTTTATTTTCAAACTTTCCTAAGAACATAAGAACATAAGAATTGCCACTGCTGAGTCAGACCAGTGGTCCATCATGCCCAGCAGTCCGCTCACGCGGCGGCCCTCTGGTCTAAGACCAGCACCCTAACTGAGACTAGCCCTACCAGCGCACGTTCTTGTTCAACAGAAACTTGTCTAACTTTGTCTTGAATCCTTGAAGGGTGTTTTCCCCTATAACAGCCTCTGGAAGAGCGTTCCAGCTTTCTACCACTCTCTGGGTGAAGAAGAACTTCCTTACGTTTGTACGGAATCTATCCCCTTTCAACTTTAGAGAGTGCCCTCTTGTTCTCCCTACCTTGGAGAGGGTGAACAACCTGTCCTTATCTACTAAGTCTATCCCCTTCAGTACCTTGAATGTTTCGATCATGTCACCTCTCAATCTCCTCTGTTCAAGAGAGAAGAGGCCCAGTTTCTCTAATCTTTCGCTGTACGGCAGCTCCTCCAGCCCCTTAACCATCTTAGTCGCTCTTCTCTGGACCCTTTCGAGTAGTACCGTGTCCTTCTTCAGGTACGGCGACCAGTGCTGGACGCAGTACTCCAGGTGAGGGCGTACCATGGCCCGGTACAGCGGCATGATAACCTTCTCTGATCTGTTCATGATCCCTTTCTTTATCATTCCTAGCATTCTGTTTGCCCTTTTTGCTGCCGCCGCACATTGTGTGGACGGCTTCATCGACTTGTCGATCAGAACTCCCAAGTCCCTTTCCTAGGAGGTCTCTCCAAGTACCGCCCCGGACATCCTGTATTCGTGCATGAGATTTTTGTTGCCGACATGCATCACTTTACACTTATCTACAGTATGGGACATTTGGGGGTTTATTTCTCTGTTGCCTTGCTGAAAGTTATTTTTCTCTCTCTCTTGTCCAAGATGGGAAAAAATGTTTGCGTACCTCAATAAATTTATGTTCTGAGCTCCCCTTGGAGAACAGTATTGAATAAATAAATTTTCATAGCTGAAACACTTAAAACATGACCACATTCCCTATTCCATGGTTTAATCCCTGCTGATGTTAGGAATTGCACTGTGTCCCACAGCTGATCAATTTGCAGCTCAAATGACGTTTCCAGTTGCTGTTATCCTGAATTTGATGCTATTTTTGCAATGATGCTATAAAGTTTGACTTTGGGAATATTCTTTTATTGGATTTGATGGAAATGTTTTATGCAACTTTGCAATGGCTGCATGAACAGATTGTCGTTACGCACATGAAGCCAAATTGACCCAACTCTGCTTGCTCATAAAACTGCAATCCAGTCAGATCTGTCAAAGATTTAAAGGTTCAGGTAGCAAACGTGAACTATCAGTTAAATTTCATACTTAAAAATAGTTTATGATTTATGAAACTTGATATACCGCACTACCTGCAGTATACAATAAAAATTGATTTTAAAATCAGATATATAAAGGGAACGCCATTAAAATATAGAACAGAGAAAGAAGGGGAGGGAAGGGAAAGGTTGGCTTATGCTGTCCATTAATATCCTTAATACTATAAGGTTTTACACACAAATAGATTTTTTAAGTTGAAGTTTTATAAGTGATTGTTCTGTATGCAAAGTTGACGGAAGGTGATTCTGGAGGAGTGGCCATGGCTGTGTTCATACTTTTTTCTTTTTTTCCACAGTGCTAGGGAGTAGAGCTGCCCAATTTCCGATTCGAATTGATTCACTTCAATTGAATCGATTGAAATCGATTTGATCTGGGAAAAAATGGGCCTCAACGAATCAGTGCAGGCCCAGCGTCGTCATGATCTGGGAACATCTCCGCAGCGGCAGCCTTCATAATATGCTGCTCTTGCTGGCATCGGTCCTTTCTCTCTGCTGGGTCCTGCATTTGTGGAAACAGGAAGTAGGTAGGACTCAGCAGAGAGGAAGGCCCGATGCCGGCATAAAACAGCGTGCTGTGAAAGCTGTCCTGCCAATGGTGTGTGTGTGGGTGGGTGACAAAGAAAGAAAGTGAGGGAGGGGAAGGAAATAGGAGGAGTTATCAAACCTTGGGGGGGGTATGGATGGAGGGTCCTGAATTTTTTTGGGGGTAGGGAAAAAGATGCCTTATTACAGGGCAGGCAGGGAAGGAGATGGCCTGGAGACAAGAGAGAAATTAGATAAGGCAGTGGAGAAGAGTGGGAGAGGCTGAAGTCATAGAGGGAGGAAAAAAGAGAGGAGTTGCTAGGGGAGCTGGAAGAGCAGAGGAAAGAGAGAGAGAGAAGAGTGGGAAAGATGCTAAATCCACACAGAAAGCAGGGGAAATGTCCATGATTTTCTGTAGCATGTACTCTCTTGCACTGAAAACTAGAGCAAAACCTAAGCATTTTTGTATTTGATCTCATTCTAAGTTACATTCAGGCGCACTTGGAATTCCCCTGGCCCTGGGGCTTGTTCACAAAAGTGTGATAAGATATTGCACTCACTGCCCCTTCAGGATACGGTAAGTGCAAACCTGTTGCAGCAAATGAACAAAGATTTTTATATATGTGGAATTATTTTTAAGGAGCTTTTACCGTATTTTGACCATGTGACCCTGGGTAAGTCACTTAACCCTCCAATGCCCCAGGTACCATAGTTAGATTGTGAGCCTGCCAGGGACAGATAGAGAAAGTACTTAAAGTACATAAGAACATAAGAATTGCCATACTGGGAGGGAACGAAGGTCCATCAAGCCCAGTAACAGCCAACCCAGGTCCCAAGTCCCTAGCTAGATCCCAAGTAGTAAAATAGATTTTATGCTGCTTATCCTTGGAATAGGCAGTGGATTTTCCCAAGCCATCTCAATAATGGCCTATGGACTTCTCTTTTAGGAAATTGTCCAAACCTTTTTTAAACCCCGCTAATCTAGCCGCCGCTGCATATTGAGCTGAAGGTTTCAACGTATCCTCAACAATGACACCTAGATCCTTTTCCTGGGCAGTGACTCCTAACACAGAACCCAGCATCACATAGCTATAGTTCAGGTTCCTCTTTCCCACATACATCACTTTGCACTTGCTCACATCAAACTTCATCTGACATTATGGTGCCCAATCTTCCAGTCTCACAAGGTCCTCTTGCAATTTTTCACACCACTCTGAACTTTTCCAGGGTAGGGTGATATATTAAATACCAAAGAATAAATAAATGAAACATAAATATAGGGCATATGGCCAGCCTCTCCCCTACATTGTCCAAACAGAGCAGAGCAGATACTTGCTGTATGGGTTCTGCGTCCAATGCAAAGATAGCTAAGGCTGAAGCCTTGGAAACTGAAGCTCCTGATTATGAGTTTAAAAGTGATGCCAATTCAACCTTTATTTTCTATTCAAAACATCTGCAAGAATTGTGTAAGTGTACATTACAGGTTGATCTTTTTTTTTAATTTGTACTGGTCAAGACATTGCTGCCATCATATGGCTGCTGGTGGAAACAGCAAAAAGCAGACCTTGATTAATACAGACAAAATGGATTTATACACTACCTTTAATCAACTTAGCACTTCAAAAGCATAGCGTAGCATGTCAAAATTGCATGCCGACATATTTTTCTCACCCTGGCTGTGTGAAATCTTCCAAAGCAATGAGCAGATAAGGAACAATGGGCTTGGTTATGTTGAAGCTTCTTGTTAATTTGGATCCAAATGTATTGCTCTTATCAATTATTGTTGCATGCAGAGAATAAAAGCAGAATAAATTAATTTGACATACCCAAGGTCACAGAGGAAGCAACAATCAAAGTCCTTTCCACAGGTAGCTTCTATTACTGCCCACCTTATCAGCAGGCAAAAATGTGTACATTGCCAATGCTTTTATCTATGCGGGGACTAATTTTATAACAAGGCACCTATTTGAAAATCCTAAAAGGTTGTTTTTGAACAAGATATGAATACAGAAATGTGGTTATTTTCACAATTCACAAACTCTTCTGCGGAAAAAAAGATTTGGGTGTATCTGAATGTCATAAGGCAGACCCAGGAGAGATGGAATAATTTTCTGTCAATGAGATCTGAATGTATGACTTTAGGTGCCTTCTTTTACTAAGCTGCGACAGAGGTTTCTACCGCAGTCCGGCGTTCATAGGAATTCTGTGTCAGAGCAGCGTCGGAGCATTTAGTGCTCCAGGCCAAGGTAGAAACCTCAAACATGACTTAGTAAAAAGGGGGAGGGGGTCAATATCTTGTCGTGAAAATATGTATTCTTTTCTCCGGAATAACTGAGAACCTTTTGGATATGACTCAGATTACATAACCCTGCAAGATTGGTACTGTGACACCACCCGCCCTTGAACTGAAGAACCGGTATGCTGCCCTGGAAGTGGAAGAGAGAGAGATGGAGAGGAAGGACCGAAGCTTGAAATCCCCAAAATTGCTGGATCCATGACCACTAGGAGGCGTAAGGTAGTGATGGTTGGCGATTCACTTCTGCGGGGTACAGAAGCATCCATCTGCAGACCAGACACGATGTCTCGGGAGGTATGCAGTCTGCCTGGTGCCAAAATCCAAGATGTTATGGAAAGATTGCCAAGACTCATCAAGCCTGATGACTATTCTCGGATCATGGGCGTGTTTTGACTTAAGCAAACTCATTTAGACCAAGAAAACCCTGGCATAAATAGAGTGCTCTACAGGTTTCAATGGCTACCGACACCTAAGACCCTTCTTGGCGTCACTAGGCATGATTCTATAAATGGTGCCTAATTTATGACTGATACTTGTGCGGCTTGGCACTTTCATGTTAGGTGCTGTTTATGGAATCAGGGCTTCCCCCATGTCTTTCTCAATGACAAGACTATGGACTTTTCCTCTAGGAAATTGTCCAAACCTATCTTTAAACCAGCTACGCCATCTGCTCTTACCACATCCTCTGGCAACGCATTCTAGAGCTTAATTATTCTCTGAGTGAAAAATGTTTTCCTCCTATTGGTTTTAAAAGTATTTCCCTGTAACTTCATCAAGTGTCCCCCTAGTGTTTGTAATTTTTGACAGAGTAAAAAATCGATCCACTAGTACCAGTTCCACTCAGGATTTTGTAGACTTCAGTCATATCTCCCCTCAGCCATCTCTTTTCCAAGCTGAAGAGCCCTAACCGTTTAAGTCTTTCCTCATAACAGAGGAGTTCCATCTCCTTTATCATCTTGGTCGCTCTTCTTTGAACCTTTTCTAGAGCCACTATATCTTTCTTGACATGAGACCAGAATTTTTTTTTTTTGTAATTCTTTATTGATTTTCAATTCGAATACAAAGTGCAGAAAATTTTACAAACAAATAATACAAAGAACAGCACTTACATCCAATCAAATAATGCCATACAAAAGATATTCCCCCCCCCCTGCCTCCCACCCTCCCTGGATGTGTGTGAAAAACAAATAGGAATTAAATCTGATTTGACAAATTCCGCTAATGGACCCTATGTTTTAAATATTTTATTATGGCCCAATATTTCCGAATTCATTTTTTCATATCTATAACATTGACACAAAGTTCCCCACAAAAAGGAAAAATTTAGCCTGTCCCAGTTCTTCCAATTCCTAGTGATCATTTGTATGGCAACCCCTGTCATAATTATAAGAAGTCTGCTTTTATACCTGTCTAGTGGATTTTTAGCTTTCAACAATGTCCCACATATGACCACATCGTAGGACAATGGAATCGATGTTCCCAGTATCATATTAATATGTCCCCAGATTGATTTCCAAAAATTGAGTATCAAGGGATAATAAAACAACAAATGATCCAGTGTCCCTTACTTCAAGATGACAAATGCCAGCATCTATTGGACTTGAACTGTCCAACTTTTGTAAACGAACTGGGGTCCAAAAAATTCTATGTAACAGTCAGGGAACCCCTTCTGAATAGCCTGCTTCAACTGCAACCATTAATAAGCTTAAGACTTTGAGATGCCAAATGATTGTTGCAGTTGCCTAGGACTGTGATCTTCACAAACTTCAGTGAGAGCCATTTTGGGTCCAAAAAGGGCTGAAGAAGAGCCGACAAATATCTTTCTACTTGGTGCCATGCCATCAATAATGCCCTGGAACCCTTCATTCTACTTCCGGGGGCAGGCCTGCTTGTGGAAGCTGCACGATGCCGGGAGGAGGTGGGTGGGAGACTCAGGAGCTTCTAGGCCCCTCCAAATGAAGCAGCGTTCTGCTGCCTATGCATAGAAATATGATGGCAGATAAAGGCTATATGGCCCATCCAGTCTGCCCATCCGCTGTAACCATTATCTCTTCCTCTCTAAGAGATCCCACTTGCCTATCCCAGGCTTTCTTGAATTCGGACACAGATAGTGTGAGCCCATTGGGACAGATAGAGAAAAATGCTAAAGTACCTGGATCATGTAAAACCACTTAGGCTATAAGTCTTATATAAATTCTAAAAATAAATAAAATAGAGCACACCAGATTATAGAATTTTTCAGAGGCAGATTAAAACAAGATTATTTTGTAAATATGTTAATACGTGTTAATACAAAAGGGTGCAGCCCAGCCAAGAAGAGAATGATGTGGATATGGTTCAGTCACCTGAAACAATGTCAAAACATAGAATTTCATTTTTACAAACTGGCGCGTAACAAAATAATACTCTTTTCAGCTATAGTGGCAAAATAAATGCTCAGAATTTAGGTCCCTTTTTTCTACACCATGATACTGCTACTACTCCTTATCACTTATATAGCGTTGAAAGGCGAATGTGGCGCTATACATTTTGGACATTTATAGATGGTCCCTGCTCGGGGGAAGAATTCTATGAGCATCAGAGCATTTAGCGCTCCAGGCCGAGGTAGAAACTTCAATCACGGCTTAGTAAAAAGGAGGGGGGTTAAGAAGATGGTTGGTTTGGGTTGAGAAATTTCAGCACTCCCTCGTATATTGGTTTAAATTTGTAGGTCCTGGATATGTTCCTGTTGCATTTTTATTGTAATCCACCTAGAACTGAAAGGTTAAGGCGGAATAAAAGTTAATAAATGTAATGTAATATTCTGAGATCTAACAGTTCACACGTCCAAGAATAATGTGAAAATGAAAGAGAATGTCAGTGC